>NC_041717.1:12298939-12964772 GCF_900700375.1 Denticeps clupeoides | reverse complement strand
AGTGCGCCCTCAGGGAGCTTGGCCAGCTCTGAGTCGCGCACCGCATGCACCGTGGTGGCCCGGTTCATATGGGTGAGCGCCTCCACCTGGAGAAAAGACAAGAGTTGTCAGCCTCCGAGGCACTCTGAGACTAGAACATTCAGTATTTAGAATCATTTAGACAAGCAAAATTATACACTGAACATAGATTTTCATTTATTTATGCAACCTAATCCTCAGTCATGGTATTTGGAGCCTATCCCAGGATATGCAAATATTCCAAATATTGTGTATTTGTATCTGTATTTATTGAGGCAGCAATATTAGCAAAATAGGCTTCTATCAGGTGAAAAAAATGGATAAATTAACTTAAACAAGTAAATGAACAGATGCATTTCCCTGACTACTCCACATGCGGCTGGATTATCTGGCAAATTAAAGTTACTCTGAAGGGAATAAACTGATTTTGAAAGTCATTTATACTGCAATTTGTAATATTATTCAATATCCTGGCCTAAACTTAGACTTGACAGTCTCCAGCCGCTCACCACCCCGATGAGGTCGCCACGGCCATACTCTCCAGCCAACTCTTTCTTCCCATCGTCCTTCATGATGACAGAGCGCAGACGGCCACTCAGCACGATGAAAGTGCTGTCGGACTTGTCGTCCTGTCTGTGAGACAGAAACCGACGGAGACAGGGGAGATGTGCCTCAGCAAAAATCTTCAGCAATCAATGGTGATACAACACAAGATTCCATCAAGACACTGTCTCCTTGGAACAGTTCATTTCTAATTCTGCAACCCCCATGCGTGACCCAGTACCTGTACACAGCTCTACCAGCTTCCAACGCCATCCAGTCCAGGGCAAAGTCAATCTGTCGGACAAACGGGGACACTCTGCGCACCACCGTATGTGCCACATTCAAAACCACCCATGGTTCGGCCCGCATGATCCTGTTTAACAAATGAGAAACTTCAGATTTTACTTCTCAATTGTCTGTCGAAAAAGCAGCATCTACATCACTGACCATTTTCCTTCTTATGATGGTGAACAGAACATTGTCTGGATTTGCTGAAATAAATGGTCATTCTAAAGAGACAAACTGTCAAATATTCAGTCAAATACCAGTCACGGTCCCAAAGCCCCTCAAGGCCCAACAAAATCTTCAACCTACCTCAGCCAATAGCATATTTACCTGTCTAAAATTAGTCCTACAGTTCATCGGAAACCAATCCCCGTCCAAGCTGAAGGATTAGAGTATCTGATACTCTTGTACACCAGGTTATCAACATCATTGATTTCAACCAAATCATGATCTTTGGAAACCCAAGCCAATTTAATCAGCTTCCGTGCCTCAAAGGAGAAAAATCATTACGACGTGGGTTTGTTTAATCCATAGTTTCCACACCTTCTTTTGTCCACAAGTCAAGTGCAAACAGGTGATAATGTAAGAAAAAGTGCACATTTGTTCAGGAAGGCACACACGTACTCATAGAAGTGGGTTTTGGAGATGGACAGGAAGCAGCAGTCTCGGTGGGCGCGCACGGAGAATATGAGGGGTTCGCCGGTGAGCACGGCCAGGTGTCCCACCATCTCGCCAGGGTGGGCCACAAACAGACACGTGTCCACCTCCCTGTCGATCATCCGCTGGTACACATGCAGCGAGCCGGAGATGACAAACTGCACGCTCACGTCCTGATGGAGCAAATCCAGACCAGCACACTGATAAGCTGTACCAATGACATCTTATGCAGCTTGTTTGAAATATTTTAGCTTTCACTTTTATCTCTGAACGGGTTGCATTGAGGGAAAATATTGCAGGCTGATAAACAATGAGTGCAACATTTATAATTTTTATTAAGGATTAATGGAATGGTTTGTGGGGCATTTAAAAAATTAATACATTAGTTTAAAAAACTAAAAGGGTGCTGCTGGCTAGTTATTTGAAGTTGAATGTAATTAAGCTGAGACTAATTCATTCGTATTGTGCCATTAAAAATTGTAATCCAAGTGGTCATGTTTTTGCTACAAATGCTTTATCAAGTGACATTAAGAAAATGTCATTTGCATTTCAGACATTCTGATTAGTTTTAGCCAAATATCATGAATATGACCACAACCAAAAAAAATTGAATATTCACGCAGCCCATTAAACAAGAGCAGTTATGAAATGGGTTACAGACTCACCTGGTCCCCTTGGCTGGCCAGCACAGAGCCCGTCTTCACCTGCCTCAGAGTCACCCGGCCCTCCAGCAGGCTGGGGTCCTGACAGAGGGTGACAGACAGACAGAACCTTAACCCAAGACCACAAGCATACGGGACCCAGCAGAGCAGCAGGAGGAGACCAGCAGGAAATCACAGAGCTTAAGAAATAAAAAAAATTATACATTTTGAAACGTTCATCTTTATTGATAATAATAATAATAATTTATATAAATAAATGTCACATGCCTGCTGATAAAAGTTATTACCACCTTGCCGTGATTCATTTACCCACCCCTAATGTTCATTTTCAGGGACGTTCATAAAGACAGACCTTGAGCTGAATAATCTTCAGCAGGTCATTCTTGGCTGCCTGAAAGATGGCATTGACCTTGCAGTGGTGGACGTGGCCAGAGTGCCCCCCCATGTCCGAGTAGTGGTAGACTGCTGATGGAGTATCCAGCATGGTCACGCTCTTCTTCAAAATAGACTATTGAGAATGGGTGTATATATAAGTAAAAAAATATTTTGAGGAAAAAGGAACTGGGGATAGAGATATAAAGACTTTTTCTACAGAGTGTGTTGTGTACCTTAGGTAAAACAGGACTGTTTGGGGCTACCGGGGGCTTGCCTCGCTCAAATCCCAGGCTGGGGTCAGTCCCAGTTGCAATCCCCCCTGTAACAGATGCACACATTGTTGATAGGTGGCATAAGCAGCCGGTGAGCCAAGTGAGGATGAGCATTGAAAAGATACCTGTGGTGCTGTCTGCAGGAGACGACATGGAACGGGACTTCCTGAAGGTCGAAGAGAGGCTTTCTGGTGCAGATCTGCAATCATCTATAAAAATACAAATAAAAACAAACTTTTACATAAAAATCAGGGAACTTCATGTACATCTTCTAATAATTAAACAAATGAATATACAAATTATTTGTTTGGTCTAGGTCTAATATTTTTGCACTATTGCTAGGTAGCCAAACATACATGTGCAGCTGCAACATAAGGAAGCTTAATCCCATAATGCAACTTAGATTTCTGCTTTGTTGTCCTAGGATAAACAATGTATCACAATAATTTTAATTACATTATTACATTGTTGAGACTGTAAACATCACCAGACTCTCTCCTGCTATATAATGTTGCTTAGGAATGGTAAGAGAGATGAAACGGTGTGGTAAACTGTGGTTTAAAAAAAAAAAAAAAAAAAAAAACACTGAAATACACCTCCTGAGATCACATTTTACCTTTATATGCTGAAGTGTGTTATTGCTTAATTACATTTCATTTTAAAGATATTATGCAGAACCTGTGTCCATTGGTCCCTCTGTAGGCCTATGGTCGCTTTTCTCTGGGGCAGCCAGCTCGTCCCCACTCAGAGTCTGAGAGTGTCTGCGGTGGCTTCTGGTTGGACCAGACTCCCCAAGCACACTGGCCACCGACTTCAGAGGAACTGCCTGACTTTCCTGTGATAATCAAGGAATCAAGGTGTTGGAGAATCCACTCAAAATGCTTTTATGAAAAAGTGTTCTTGATTCTAAAAGGTATTAGGATTTTTCAAAAGTGGTTTATGACTATGCTTAAGATCGAGCTACTCAATATATCAAAAACATAATATTTCATATAATTACCTATTTGTGCCACAAAATATGAATGCTTAGACAGATTTCTAAATACCCAATAATTTACAAACCCAAATCAGAAAAAGTTGGGACAGGGTGGAAAAAAAAAAAAATCCTCAAATTGTATTTAATTGCAGACAGTATGAACACAAAATAATTCAGGTTTTTTCTTGTCAACATCATTTGATTTGTAAATAAATATCCATTCATTCCATTCAGGCTTGCAACACATTCCAAAAAAAAAGTTGGGACAGTACAGCATTTACCACTTTGTACAGTTCCCCTGTCTTATAACACTTAAAAGACATTGAAGAATTCAAGTGTTGCAGTGGTTAGTTTGTCCCATTCTTCCTGCAAACAGTATTTTTGGTGTGCAACAGTACAGGGTCTTCATTGACACATTTTCGTTTTCGTTTCAAAATGCGCCAAACATTCTCTATAGGAGACAAATCAGGGCTGTAGGCAGGCCAGTCAAGCATCCGCACCCTCTTCTTATGCAGCCATGCCTTTGTTATGTGCATTATGTGGTTTGGCATTGTCTTGCTGAAATAAGCATGGGCGTCCCTGGAAAAGAAGTTGTCTTGAAAATGTCCTCCAAAACTGAGATATACTTCTCAGCATTTATGGTGCCATCACAAAAGTTACTTTTGCCGAAGGCACTGACACAACCCCATACCATGACAGACCCTGGCTTTTGGACATCCAGACTGTTACCTGGTAACAGTCTGGATGGTCCTTTTCCTCTTTGGTCTGCAGTACACAGCGTCCATTTCTTCCAAAAAAAGATGTGAAAAACCAATTCGTCTGACCACAATACACGTTTCCACTGCACAATGAGAAGTCGACGGTGCTTCTGGACACTATTCATGCAGGGCTTCCTTTTGACAAAGTACAGTTTCAGCTGGCATTTCCTAATGTAACTATGTACTTGAGACTGACTTCCTGTAGTCCTGAGCCCACGCAGTTATATCACTTATTGATGAATGAATCACGGTAATTTCTCCAGATTCCCTGATTCTTTTCACTATGTTATGCACTGTACAAAAAAAAAAAACATGAAATACCTTGTGTTCATACTGTCTGCAATGAAATACAATTTGAGGAAAATGTATTACTTGCTTTTTTCTTTTTTATTCACATTTTCCACCCTGTCCTAACGTTTTCTGATTTGGGGTTATAATATGAATATGTTATTGAATGGACTTGACCAACCGGGTTGAAGAGCTCAGTGGTCAGACCCAGGTAGTTGTGCAGAGCAAGGAAGGTGACCCTCTGGAGACGCACCATAATGATCTGGGCAGGAACACAAATACCAGCCTTGTCATTCGTCAAGCAGAAACACGTACATCTGCTCTTATACAGATGGTCAAAGACAAAAGGGAATAATCACTCTTTAAATTATTGACATTTGGCAAGACACACAATGCAAGTTGAGGACCTGCACATTTCCACATTCATATTTTTTCATTTACTAACATGCAGTAACAGGGGTGGTAGTAGCCTAGTGGGTAACACACTCGCCTATGAACCAGAAGACCCAGGTTCACATCCCACTTACTACCATTGTGTCCCTGAGCAAGACACTTGCCCTAAGCAACCCTAAGTTGCTCCAGGGGGGACTGTCCCTGTAACTACTGATTGTAAGTTGCTCTGAATAAGGGCGTCTGATAAATGTAAATGCAGTATGAGAAGTCTTGTTCATTTACATGGCAAGATAAAATTATTGTAAAGTTTATGTTACTGCATGCGTGTAGTGATGTTTTGACATAATTGTGCCAGTGCTAATCAGTATTACAACATAAAACTGTCCAACTTTCCCCTCTAACAATAAATTAACCCTGGCCTTTTCTATATCCTCTCTATGATCACACAAATGAAAAAGCAGCACAGGGAGAGGAACAAGATTTATACCTGTATGACCCGGACCATGGTCTCTGGGTATTTCTCAAAGACTGACTGGAAGGCGGCCGCTGGCAAGCGGAGGATGGTGGATGGCGCAGCAGCCCTGGCAGATACAGTTTTGTACGGAGCTGGATAGCCCTACAGGAGATGGAAATGCATAAAATGAAGATCTTGCCTAGATGATGCAGATATGTCACAGTATGAATAAGTGTGTGTATGAAGGTTACAGTGATAACATCCAGGATGCTGAGCAGGCTGTGGACACTGTCTCCAGGTAGGACGTCCTTCACCACTGGGTCCGTCCCATCCTTTAACGGAAAAGAATAGAACATATGTGTATCATTCTATCTGTAAGATCTATATCTACGCAGATCTACAACTGACAGAAAGGCTCTTTGTTCTGCACTGGCTGACTGTATGTGAACATTTGACCCATTTTGGTGGGAACTTGTCTCACGTTCTCATGGATGCAAAGCTCCAGCCGACCAGTCTGCACCACATAGATGCTGTCATCGAGGTCGCCAGGCCGAAAGAGCCCTTCCCCCTGCTGCAGCTCCACAAACACCATGTGACGACAAAGCTCCAGGAACAAAGGCTTCTCAAAGTGCCCCAGGACCCTGGATAAGGCATCACAGCATTTATTTCAGAGCTATTGTTACAGATGCATCTGAGAGTCCCCTAAAGAAAGAAAAAAGGATACCAGGAAGTGACTGTACCTGACATTCTTCAGCATATAGAGAACCTCGGAGGGCAGGTGAGAGTTCTGGACGTCGAACTCGGTCAGGTCAGCCTCCAGCACGGAGGGAGGGGGCTCTTTCGGCTGCAGTGTTGGGGGGGCACTGCGAATCCGTAAAATTCTGGAGTGGAGACAGGGTGCATAAGACTTGTGGAAATGTCAGATTTAACATAACAGAAATGACATTTCCAGAAGAAAAAAAAAAGACAGACATATAAGAATAATAATTTACAGATAAAAAAAAAAAAAAAAAACGTACTTGCGGGCTATAGAAAAGACTTTTGTTCTCTTCCGGGAACGCTGCCTTGACACTGGGACAGTGGAGGAAGGGGAGGACAGAGTTTGAACCTACAAAACCGAAGGATAGATCAGGACCAGGTCATGTTTCGGTTTCAAACTTATTCATTACTAATGGTTCATTACTAATGAGAACAAAATGAATCAAATTAATGCAATAAGATTTTTTTTTTTTGATGACAAGATTACATTACATGAAAAAACCTACAGCTTGCAGGGTCAGGTTATGAGATGACCTACCATAATGTATAATAAGGTTAAAGTGCAATGTAAACTACAGCTCACCTTTCTCATGATCTTTCTGCCGTAAAAGAGCACCTTGTCCCTTTTCCTAAAGCGATATCGAGGTTCTCCAGCTTGCTGCTCCTCTGAAAAATACAATTAATTAATATTATACAATTAATACAGTTAATTAAATAATACTTATGTTGTTATTATGAAGGAAACCATTTCAGCCGTGCATGAACTATTGTCCTGCCCTCCCCACAAAAGAGGAAGGAAATCTTACTTGTTTGCTTATATCTTCTGTACAGGAAGAACATGATAATACTGATGAAAAAGATTGCCACTGCTGCACCAATAAGAGCTCCGGTCCACTGTAAACAGGCACAAAAAAAAGCTTCTTAAAAACCAGCAGCAACATTTCAGCCCCACACTTCACACTCTTACGACACATCTGTACCGTTTGTGTACCTCCCAACAAAGCACCACATGACACGCTGTGCAGTGAATCTGCAATTCTTCACATCCAAGGAAATATTACTATAATGGTTATTATTGACCGATGAGACCGATGATAAACGCTGTTATACAAGCGTTCTGAGACATCCTCTATTTCCTTGGATTTCAATCAACCACGTCACTCCCCTCCCCCATTCTTAGCTTTTGTGCTTCCAACCTCCTACATGCACGAATAGGCTAATGAGTATCACCTGATGCTCATAAAGCACGGGTTGAAATGAAAACTGTGCAAAGTACTGTGCAAAAGTCATGAGCACCAATACAAACCATCGAAAGAAAAACCATCCGGAAAGCACTCACAGTGCATCACTTTTTCCACATTTTGTTATGTTACAGCCTTATTCTAAAATGGATTAAATGCAGATTTTCCTCAGAATTCTACATACAACATCCCAGAATTACAATGTGGAAAAAAGGTTTTGGCAAATTTGTAACAAATAAAAAAAACTGATATAGAACATAAGTAATGATAATACATAAGTATTCAAGGCCTTTGCCATAAAGCTGCATCCTGTTTCCCCTGATCATCCTTGAGATGTTTCTGCAGCTTAATCGGAGTCCACTTGTGGATAAAACAGTTGATTGGACGTGATTTGGAGAGACACATATATAAGGTCCACAGTTGACAGTTCATGTCAGAGCACAAACAAAGCATGAAACCAAAGGAATTGTCTGTAGACCTCCGAGACAGGATTGTCTCGAGGCACAAATAAGATTACAGAAACATTTATTTTGCTTTGAAGGTCCCAATGAGCACAGTGGCCTCAATCATCCGTAAGTGGAAGAAGTTCAAAACCACCAGGCCATCCACCTAACTGAGCAATTGGTAGAGTGGCCAGATGGAAGCCATTCCTTAGTAAAACGCATATGGCAGCATGCCTGGAGTTTGCCAAAAGGCATCCAAAGGACTCAGACCATGAGAAACAAAATTCTCTGGTCTTTTGTATGAATGCCAGGCATTATGAAGGAAACCAGGCATCACTCATCACCAGGCCAATCCCATCCCTACAGTGAAGATGGCGGTGGCAGCATCACGCTGTGGGGATGTTGCAGGAGCTGGGAGACTAGTCAAGATAGAGGGAAAGATAACTGCAGCTACGTACAGAGACATCCTGGATGACTGGTGTGATGGCTCATCTTTCAGCAGGACAATGACCCTAAGCACAGTCAAGATATCAAAGGAGTGGCTTCACAACAACTCAACAACACGACAAATGGCTGCCAAGCTTGTAGCATCATATTCAAAAAGACTTGAGGCTGTGATTGATGCCAACAGATGACTTATGTACATGTGATTAACAAATTTGCCAAAACGCTATTTGGGACAGTGGTGGCGTAGCAGTTAAGGAAGCGGCCCCGTAATCAGAAGGTTGCCGCTTCGCCAAGGTGCCACTGAGGTGCCACTGAGCAAACAGTCCCCACACACTGCTCTCGGGGTGCCTGTCACGGCTGCCCACTGCTCACCAAGGGTGATGGTTAAATACAGAGAAGCAATTTCCTTCAGGATTAATAAAGTATAAAAAAAAAAACACCCTCAAGAAAACTTTATTCATATTGTCATTATGGGGCGTTGTGTGTAGAATTCTGAGCATTTAATCCATTTTGGAATAAGAAAGAAAGAAAGAAAGAAAAAAAAAAAAAGTCTCCACAGGTTTATTATCCAGTTTTTCATTGAGCAGGTGTTTTCCTTCTTGGAGATCACTAGATCATTAGAAGATCTCTAGATCTAGATTTTTCTCAAATCAAAATAATGATTACCACTTTCACTGTTTTGTGTGTGTGTTTAATACTTTTAGATAAGTTTTAGATAGTTGGAAGTGAAGTGATTGTCATTGTGATACACTGCAGCACAGCACACGGTGACACAACGAAATGTGTCCTCTGCTTTTAACCATCACCCTTGGTGAGCAGTGGGCAGCCATGACAGGCGCCCGGGGTGCAGTGTGTGGGGATGGTGCTTTGCACAGTGGCACCTCGGCGGATCGGGATTCCTTACCCGCTAGGCCACCACTGCCCCATGAGATGAGACACCTTTCATTAGTTTCACTGCTGCCAGAAACTTTTGCACAGCTCTGTACATGAGAAGAGAAGAAGGCGAGGTACCATTGTCATATGCATCTGTGCCTCCACAAAGTGCTGCACCCAGCCACGGATGTCTGTTCCACTTGGCAGCACAGCCTGAAACACACACACACACACACAGACACACACACACAACTTGTATAAACAAGTCAAAAGGGTTCAGAGGGGCAAAGCAATACTTTTCCTTTATTTTAACGAGATGCAGCCCCTGACGCCCATTAAAGACCCTGATCAAGCAACATCCATCAACATCTTTCAGGAGTAACTGCAGTACATTTACATTATTTATCAGACACCCTTATCCAGAGAGTCTTACAATCAGTAGTTACAGGGACAGTCTCCCCCTGGAGCAACTTAGGGTTAAGTGTCTTGCTCAGGGACACAATGGTAGTAAGTGGGATTTGAACCATAGGGGAGTGTGTTACCCACTAGGCTACTACCACTCGCTCACTCGCAGTATAAAACCAGGATGGATTTGGTCCATTCCGCCATGTCTTACCGGGTAGATGCTGCAGCTGTCCTCCAGATCATCCATTTCTAAAAGGGTTCAAACAAAACACACGTTACTTTCACAACAGAACAACAGTTACTTTCATATAACAGAACCCCCCCAACACGGGCAGGCGAGATGAGGGGACTCCGGCAATCTGCGGAGCACCCCGGTGGGAAAGGGGGGCTTTACTTAGAACCCGGTGTAACCAGACACCCACAGAGGGGGGGGGGCCCAAACAAACGCGGGGACATTTACCCTTCGCACGCATTTAACTTCGCTTTGCGGTTAAAACGTAAAACAGGCAGCCAAAGAGCAGAGGCACGGCAGCTCACATGACAGCGACAACTAGTTACTACAGCCAGCGTCGATTATTATAAAGTAAAAAAAAAATTAAAGCTTTTTTTTTCTCAGTACGCTTACGCGCGTTTTATTTCGGGGGTGTGAGCGTCGGTTCACGACGGCACTTCCAAAATAAGCTTACTTACTCTTACAATGTTTTCAAGCCTCTCCGTGCATTTCGGAGTTGGGAAATCAATCACGTTGTCTTTGTGGCCGTGCGGGAGGGGCGGGCCAGAATCTGTGCGGCCCATTGGCTAAAACGTTTCCACCTCGGCCAATCAGCGGCGACGTCACTGGCGAGCCGAGAGCGTGTTCTCTGACATGCTGCTCAAGGTTAGTAATGGTCTGTGGCTTGCCAGACGTCGCTCTGCTGGTTTAAACGGAGGAACTCCGCAGCGTTGGCATATTGCGCGTTTCTAGTTCAACGTAAATGACCGCAGGACGCCGGTCCGTTTCAACTGTGTGGTTATTTCGGCAGGTAATGCAGCGGGATTGTGAGTTAGCACGCTAGCTAACCGCATCCTTCAGAAAATGTTTATCTGGCGGTCCGATTAACACGTGGACGCCGTAAACGAGGATTCTTCAGGGCAAAGCGAGTACTTTCGTCTAGCGAATAATTGTCATTAGTGTTTGATCTTAAAAACCGCTGTGGGAAACCAATAGCGTGAGTAATGGGAAGTTAATCAGGAACGACGTGGTCCGAGGAGTGTAGATTGAGAATAAAATACCGTTTGTCACTATTTGCATCTCCAACGAGATTAAAAGCAGCTCATTCAGTGCAGACATACAAATAAACATAATTCAATAGGATAGGGGGCAGTAATTCCAAGTATAAAGTTGATGTTTGTGTCGTTGTGAAAGGAAAATTGACACAGCCTGTGAAGCAGAAGACCCAGATTCAAACCCCTCTTACTACCATTGTGTCCATGAGCAAGACACTTCACCCTAATTTGCTCCAAGGGGACTGTCCCTGTAACTACTGACTGTAAGTTGCACTGGATAAGGGCGTCTGATAAATGCTGTAAATGTAAAGGGCAGTGGTGGCCTAGCGGTTAAGGAAGCGGCCCCGTAATCAGAAGGTTGCCGGTTCGAATCCCGAGCCGCAAAGGTGCCACTGAGGTGCCACTGAGCAAAGCACCGTCCCCACACACTGCTCCCCGGGCGCTTGTCATGGCTGCCCACTGCTCACTCAGGGTGATGGGTTAAATGCAGAGGACAAATTTCACTGTGTGCACCGTGTGCTGTGTATCACGTGTGACAATCACTTCACTTCATGTCTCGTTGCCCTGTGTTCCAGTCTTGAGCCTGAACCGGCACAGATGGGGCTTCTGTCCACTCTGACCCGCGGCCTGTTTCGGGGAGCCGACCGCACGGCCGAGTTCACCAGCAAGCGGGGACCTCGCTCCAACTACAAGGGCAGGGGAGCCAGGCCCACCGGAGTCCTGACCTCCAGCAGGAAGTTTTTTCCCATTCAGGAAATGATTCCAGAGTTCGTGGTGCCGTCGCTGGAAGGATTTCGCCTGAAACCCTACGTTTCCTACCGGTCCCCGGACGGAACTGAGGTGCCAGTGACCTCCGAAAGCCTCTTTGCTGAAGTTGTGGCACCACATATTAAAAAGGACGTTGAGGAAGGCACTTTCGACAAGGACCAGTTGGAGAAGTATGGATATGAGGGCACACAGGAAGGGAAGCTGTTCAAGCTCTATCCCAAAAACTTTGTCCGCTAAAAGTGCTGCCGAGGTCAGCAGTGCTGTCTGAGACAAGGACCAGTTTCCCCCAGCTATATCTGGAAGGACACATGTTACTGATTGGGTTGGTAATACATGCCAAACACGTTAATAATAAAATACAGATTTATTGTTGCTTAATTGTTACTCAGACAGTTAAAGAAAATTGCTATTACCGCTAAACAAAAATGTTAAAACGTCGGGGCGATGCTTAAATGAATCACTGTAATTATAGATCTACAAAGCATCTTAGCTCAGTTCTGGATCTACATCTAGAGTCTAGACTGCTCAAGGGTGAATACAATAAAAGTTTTGTTTTAAAGACAGAAATGTGTCGGTTCTGCCTTTACTCAGATTTTGCATAGTTAAGACACCATTGCACTCGTAGCTTGAATTGATTCCTCAGGAACCCGTCACTCCGCAGCAGATGTGTTCTGGCCCTGCCCTGCTTCCGATGCGCTGTCCTGTGGGCTCCAGTCCCAGCGCCACACGTGCAGCATGTGGTCATAGAAGGAGCAGCTGGCCAGCAGACAGGACACCGAGGGAGAATCCAGGCCGGGATCAGCAGGCTTCGCTGTGGCTGACGGGAGGTCTGGTTCGGGGATGTAACGGCCTGCCTCGTCCTCCAGCAAGGTGTCAAAGCTGGCAGTAGGGGACTCGTATTGGATCTTCAGGTGGCCTGTGGCCTCCATCTGGTGGCCTTGGGGTTTTGGGGGCTCCTGTGGGGAGGAAGGGGGAGGGCTGTCCAAAGACAGATGTGACCAGTCGGCACCGTAGGCCAAGGAATTGTGCAGGATATAGGAGGCAATGATCGGACATGGTCCTTCACTGCCCTCTGGTGAAAGTGGACAAACAATACAATTATTAAACAAGTCAACTGTTGTCTCTTACTAGACAACAGATCTTATAAAACGGAACATAAAAAAAGCACATATTAAAAACTTTGGAATTTATGCATAATCTTTGTCATTGCATTTTGCATGAATAATGTTCCTCTGGAGATTTACAAAACCAGTCTGATGGAAATCTCTCTTTCTGTTCAAATAACAGCATCATTCAGGCAAAGCCAATTTCAGCTCAAACAATAGATTTGATTTGATTGTGTTACAATCAGTCAGGATTAAGCTTGGCTGAATGATTCTGAACTAAGCAATCTTATGCAATTAGACTACTAATTACGGGCCACTCTACATTTACGACCATTTAGCAGACTCTCTTAGCCAGAGCAACTTACAATCAGTAGTTACAGGGACAGTCCCCCTGGAAACACTCCGGGTTAAGTGTCTTGCTCAGGGACACAATGGTAGAAAGTGGGGTTTGATTTCTTGTTCGTATGCTAATGTTTTACCCAGTAGGCTACTACCCCCTGGTACATTGTCCAATATTATATCTGAAAAAAGAATTAAGGCTCTCTAGTGCCACCTACTGGACCTTCAATGAAGCTGAACCTAGCTTCACTGTGATAGATGTGACCTCAGTGGTTCAGTTCTTCTCTTGTTTTTAATCCCAGGTTCTTGGGATGATTATTCCTGTTTTAACTGCCCAGACTCACCCATGGCTTCTCTGCAGTGCAATATGTGGAAGTCATTGTGCATGCAGGCTGCAAGCAGTAGGTGCTCGTAGGAAGGATGCCACTTGAGGCGCCAGATGCCTCCGCCCAGTGGGGTCTCACTGAGGGGACCTTTCATTTTCCGTCCGTCCCACAGCAGTACCTGCTCGTCATAACTAAATCAAAGAGTCTGAGGTTAGATGCCACAGCTCTGTCAGCCTTATTATATCATCTACCGTCACATGATTTATTTACCTGCCCGTTGCTAGGACGTGCTCCCGATGTGGACTGCTGTGGATGCTGCAAACACCCATCGAATGCCTGAGAATAAAGATTATCTATATTCAATATTTCAACATTCATCGTTATCTGATTGACATGTCAGGAAGAACTAATAGAACATTGTGTAAAACGAAAACAGACATACAGCACATGATCTTTGTACCAGGACAGGTGTCAACGATGCATGATGAATTCTGGAAGACGCCAGAGTATCTACTGCTCACCTCTTACTGGTGAAGGTAGGGTGTGAGGGACCCATCCTAAGATCCCAGCCTTTAAGTTTGCAATCATCACCGCCTGGCACCATCCAGACCGACAAACAGGACAATGAATGCGAGTTAGCATGGGGTGGATCCGAGCCCCCCTTACTGATGCATTACGAAGCGCAGACACACACACAACTTAAAAAACAACATGTGCCTCAGCAGTGTGGAGTACAGAAATGGCAGATACAGCAGCGTTCCAAATGTCTGAGACCATACTGAAAATTGCACAAACAATGTGTGAAAGGTTATACCTTATGGGATCATATTTATGCATGCATGTTAACCCATTTTCACAAGGGGTCAGAACTCAAAGTGATATTATCTATCACTACTTTACTCAGTCCTACTGATTGAAATTAGAAGGCTTTCTGTGGTGCTCTCAGACTTTGAACCCCATGGTATAAAGCAAATGTATGAGTCCTTATGAAATGACAAATGAACAAAAAAAAAAACGGGCCAAGTCCAACCATGACATACCAGAGTAAACAAGCTGGGTATCCCAGTAGCTGAAGGCTGATATCCAAGCTTCGAAATCGTGAGCTTTCCATTGGGATTCGGTAGTCAGGCTTGCCTCCCCGAGGCCCAGCACATTAACACAACCTGCCGAGTCGCTGGACACCACACGTACCGAATTACTGGATCCACAGAGATGCAGAGATCGGGACAGATTATGCACTTATGATACAACACCAGTCCAGACACGAGCAGGAGCGAGGAAGAGTGTTGTACCTGTCCCCTCTCCCGGTGGACCAGTCCAAGGACAAAGCAAGTCTGTCAGGGCCCAGTTTTGTGCCTGACCATGGATCCAGAACACAGCCGCCATCCTACTAGAGAAAGTGTCATTACACAAACGCGAAAAGCACTTATTGTGAATTTCCCTCTGGGATGAATTGAGTATCGATCTATCGATTTTATTGACAGGGGCGGACAAAGCGCTTTTTATAGTGTCATTTTTAATTAGCAATGGATACAACAAGCACTAAAAAGTGCAAATACATTTGGGGCAAATCTTGCACTGTGCATAAAACACAGTCTATTGTCTATTAAAACATCATCATTAGAACTTCATTCAGGTTTTCAGCAATAAAACAGGAGCATTTCCTCACCTGAGAGTCCCTGAGAGCGTACAGCTGCACTTCCCCACTCGCTGTAGCCATGCCCAGCAGCGGCTGACCAGAGATGGGCATGTGGCACCTGGAGACACCACATGGGGGGATTTTTATGCAATAAAGAGAGCAAAGTGATTGTGAAACACAGCACACGGTGCACACAACAAACCGTGTCCTCTGCTTTTAACCATCACCCTTAGCGAGCAGCGGGCAGGCATGACAGGCGCCCGGGGAGCAGTGTGGCAGGGACGTTGCCACCACTGTCCCATTTTTTAAAAAAATCTCATCCACATAGTTGTACAGGTGGGGAAAGGGTTCACCATTTCAGATCCAGAATGGCCGGGGTTTCCATGCGTTGGACCTCGGTCAGAGGGGGGCGCAGCCCTTCCTGTCTGAAGTGGAACAAATACAAGCGGCCGATCCTGCTGGGCGCAGTCGACTCTTCGGGCGCCTGCAGAGGGGAAAACACGCCGTGGGACGCAGCGCACACAGGACAGGCGAGACGACGACGACGCATCACGACGCCCTTACCTGGTGTGGACCCTGTTGGAGCTGGTAGGTGCCACACGCCAGCACATGGTGCCAGGGGGGTACGGGGCACCACTCCGCCGCGTCCGCGCTCAGCTCCGTGTCGAACACCTGCAGGCTGCGAGTCCGCGACCTCCGCGCCATGTCACAGCGCGCCACTCTCCCGCGTGTTCCTGTACGCGGTCATCTGGAAGCGGCAGAGCACGTGTAGGGCGTGGGGTCGACGTCGGAAGCGTCAACAAAGTATATTAGCCGGCAGCGCCCACCACAGCCGGATTATAGTGTTAATTACAGGAGAATATACAGCGGCCGCGTCAAATGGAGATTAGGGCTAAAAGTGTACACAGCGTCGAAGTTTGTTTTCGCCTGTCAACAGTATAGCCACTTCCGGGTTAGTCCATTTTGATTGGCTCGTCGCTCCGTTGCGTCATTTAAAGCGCGCCGTGTTTTTCCGGCTTCCCTCGCATGCCGCTGCGGATTGTTCTTTCTTCGAATTGTTTCTTTGATCGAATTGTTTCTTTCTGTTTAACGTGCCACGCTTGGAGAACGAAATGGACCCGAGCGGCGCGCTTGTCAAGCAGTGCTACTGTACCCTCCTGGATAAAGCAGATGGGTCAAAATACCTGTGCTACACGAAGGCGACGTCCGATGGTTTGAGTATCGGGTGAGTCGGAAATGCTGAAAATATAAAGCAACAAACAGTGAGACCTTGCGTTCTTACTTAAACTGCAATTTTTCGTTTCCGTCCCGTATTATCCTTGTCATTGTTTTATTTTGTTAAGTAAATAAATAATCGACGTTTTGGCGACCCCTGGTGGCAGAAATTGCTTTGAAATAATGATGCTATTTTCATAGTGAAACACTGCAGCGCAGCACAACAGGTGACACAACAAAATGTGTCCTCTGCTTTTTATCATCACCCTTGGTGAGCAGTGGGCAGCCATGAAAGGCTGTTATTAATACTATGCTGAAGACGTGCTGAAAATTCATTTAGATTTAACTAATTTAACTAATTTATTTAACTAATGCTTCTGCTATTTATGTGTTTTTTTTTTGCTTGTGTACATTGTTGTAAATGCTACAGTCAAGTATTTCTTTTACAGGCTGACCAATGCCATAGACCTGTGGAGTACACATCTCAGTCAAGAGGCTCAGAAACAATTTGTAAGTGAAACGCAAGCCCCTGTCCATAATATGTGAACATTTGTTCGCTTCAGTGTCATGAAGTGGGCACATTCCTCAACAGAGAGGGCAGTATTTTCTGAAATCGACAGAAGACTATGTAATGAAAATCAGGTAGCAGTCCACTATTCCTTATTTGATTTGTGGTATAATGCACTGTTTGTCTTTACACATCTGTGCATTTAAAATTGAACAGATCTTCATGTAGGAGTGGAAGTGCATATGTTTCCGTGGAGGAAGAGAAGGCTGTTTTCCATCTTGGCCCAGGCCCAGAGGACATGACCGTGACTCTGTTGAAACTTGGTGATGCAGACCGGTCACCAGAGCTGAGAGAGCTGCTTTTTGGGATGGCAGACAGCTTGACACGTCTGGACCGTGAAGGTAAAATCTCTATTTGTTCATCCACTCATATCCTGCTTATGCTTTTTTTCCCCCCATCCAAAATTTTTTACCTTAAGTTTTTTTTTTTTGATGGACATGCAGCTAGAAAGTTGTTGTGCTATGAATATTTTGGGTTAAATTACCTTTTGATTATCATTTTTATTTGATATTTGCCTGCAGTCCGAAGTGACACAGTGCTCAGAGTGACATTTCCAATCCTGTTTGTATTGCAGCCCAGGTACCACTCCATCAGGCATCACCAGGGAAGAGCCCTTTTAAGAAAAGTTGTGGTATGTTGAGAGTTGTGGAAGTTTTTCCCTCATGGTGCCATAAATAATTCAGTACAATGCTTTGGAGGGAGCCAGTTTCCTGAAACGACAAATGGCATCATTAATGCAGCCTTTGCCTTTGCACTCAGAGTTTGAACCCAGAATGCAGCAGAGCAGCAGAGGCTCAACCGTGGCAGCGAGGAAGCGCTTGCCTGGAGACTCTCTAATCAACCCAGGTTCCAGAAAGTGAGAAATTTGGTTTATTAGTACATTGCACTTACACTTATGAATATTTGTTAAGAGTTTCAATGTTGAATTAAGCACACAGAAAACTCCAAGATGCCTAATTGAGAATATTTTGTGGAATTGATATGCCTTTAATTTTGTTATTTGTATGGCAATTTGTATCTTTGTTACTGGTACTTTCATGTGAAAGTCTGCTTGCCAAATCTGTTCAATGTTTTAGGTGTTCGTGTTTTTGAAATTTGAGTGTGCCCCCCCCATTTTATTGCACTGAAGTTAAGGATTTACATATGTATTTATATTGATAATTTTTTTTCTCCTTTTAGTCAAAATGTGAGCATTGCCTGAAGTAATACCATATGAATTGATGTGTCATTGCCTGTAGGTGGCAGAAACGTGCTTCCATAGAGTTCTAGAATGTTTATATAACGTGCGACGTTGCAAACAAGTCAGTAAGTGTGTGTGTGTGTGTGTGTGTGTGTGTGTGTGTGTGTTTAGAAAGCAGCCTGCAACGGGTGTGGCATTCGATGACGCTGATGAGGCATGATGCAACTGAACTCCTGGGAGTTCTTGTCAAGACTTTCTTACACTCAACCTATTTCAAATGCTGCAGTCAACAGACCTGAATATTTAACATAACTCTACACTATCTGCTGATATTTTTAACACAAATTTTATGAGTAATTATGAATGCGTCGACTGATATGCAAGATTTTTAATTATGGCAATGATGAAACATCCACTAATTAAATATATATTTTTAAATATAAGATCTATACTATGTCTTTTATGATGTTTGGTCAGATATGTGCCATGATTAATTAATTGGGTGTGATTTACAAAAAAATTCCAGTGTCTTTATCAGACAATTCATAGAGCATCAGGTTGCGTTGGAGGTTGTTTAAATATGGAGTGGATCAATTTGATATGCATGCCAGAGGATTGTGGCAGCTATAGCCCAGTAAAATGTGCTTCTACAATGTATTACAATGGGGCAGAGGTGGACTAGCGGCAAAGGAAGCCCGTAATCAGAAGGTTGCCGGATCAAATCCCGATCCGCCAAGTTGCCACTCAGGTGCCACTGAGCATTGCACCGTCCCCACACACTGCTGCCCAGGCGCCTGTCATGGCTGCCCGCTGCACACCAAGGGTGATGGTTAAAAGCAGAGGACACATTTTGTGCACGTATGCTGTCACTTCGCTTTCACTTATGTTTTACAATAAAGCATGAATTAATCCTAACCAGTGCTTGGGGATTTGATCAATATTCAGTGACAAACCAGGAACAACTGAGCATTTCATCATGTTTATTTTTTTATTTTTAACTTTTTTAATAGTAAAAACACCAGACCACCTCATTTGAAACACAGTATTAATGGAAATGTATTAGAAACAGGCGCAAAACATCAAGTCAAAATGGAAACTAGTCAGAACAAAGAAGACGTTGAGAGGAAAGGGGAAAAAAATGACAGACAATATGTTCATAAAATAGAAATATATATTTATAGTCTTGTAGCACACATACATAAGATACATTCCAAAGCACACTGCTCCAGGTTACAAGAGAAGAACCACTAGATCAATTAATGTTTCATTCCGAGTCTTTAAAACACATTTTTGAACAAGAGAATGTACATATTTTAATCTGCTGGTGTTTTGGACAAAATCCACTCAAGAGAGCAGTTTCCTACCTTCTGTCTTTAAATCGTGCTGCCAATGCAGAGTTCTGGTCCTTTTCAATGCAGTTTGGCATGGGTTGGCATGCTTAAAGATCAAATACCTGAATAGACGACCGCAAAGAAGAGGGATCTGAGACGAAAAAAAAGAATGCTAAAGGTCAAAGTTCACAGAGCTCTGGCCCAAACAATTCATGACGGTCTTTGAATCTGAATTATGGAAACAGGTTTCTCAGATTTCCTCTGTTAGCAACTTCTAAAGGAACGTCTTAACATCAGCATGGTAGCTTATTCTGTTTCTAAAAAATATTCTCTGGTCAATTTACAAATAAAACAGTAGATTTCTGTTTGTGGTTGCCATGACCACGCCATTGAAGCCGCACCCACTTTTGTTTGTTTTTACATTCTATGAAAATAGAAGCATTTCTCTTGTTTCTATTTAGAAAGGATTCAAGCATTATACCCACACCCTGGCTGAACTGTATGTCAGCAGATCAATGTTATCAATAAGCAAGAGTTCTCAAATAATTCTCAAACAATTTCAAAATGAAACACAAAATTCAAATAAGAACGAAAGAACGTCAGCCTTAATGACTGGACACTTTTCAAGTGGCACAACAAAAGAAAAAAAAGTGTCCATTTCATAACATTTATGGCATTATTAAAGACCATAGCATCCAGAAAACCTTGCTGCTTTATAAGAACCATGAAGTCAGGCTCCCGTTAGTTTCACAGTGATGGTGCGTGAGTCTGCAAGTCTTTTGAAGCTCTGATGTCACATGACCGTGCTTCGTAAATTATCCAGTTGTGCAATTTAAAACATGTACAGTTACTTGGTTTTGACTTAAAAGTACTGATTACCTTAACAATATGACAATAAATTACATGATCCAAATAATAGCAATAATCTTTTTTCATTGCAAATGAACAAAGATTAAAAAGTTATTACAAAAATTAAAAACATAAAATCAAGGACAGAATGAAAGCATTCAGTACAAAGTGCTTCAATCATGAGGCAACACATTTTCACAACAAAGAGGCTTGAGATTTACCAGGCACCAAAGTCTGTGCAAAACATCTTCATGCCGTCTATATATTCGCCCCGATAATAGATACTCATGGTGTCCCGCCTACGAAAATGCAGCACCTCAGTCAGATGCGGTCACAAACCAGCAAGTCAATCGTTTAACAGACATGTTCTCAATATACAAAACATAGAGTTCTCATTACCACAGGAAAAGGAAAAGAAGATATGACACAACACAGGTCTGACTATAGCATGCTGTCCAGGCAGGTTCAACTCAAAAGCAAAAAGAAGCTGTATATGTACGTTCATTTTCTGCTTTGGCCGGGAACAATCGTTTGACATATTTGAACAAAACGTCTGATAAAGAACTGCAACCCATTTCTGGTCAAATCGTAAATGGCAGGTGATATGTTATTTCTCTCCACCGCAGAACTGAATTTGACCCCCCCCGTCTTCCTCAGTTCCCCTCAAATAAAACAGTTCCGATTTTCCCTGTCACCCTGCAGACCCTGAAGCAAATAAATTTCGTACGTATGCACCCACACAATCCTGGTTCAAAAATGCAAGCATTCTCCACAATATAAGGAACAACATACAGAGACTCTCTCGAGTCCGCCTGCACCGATCCCCAATCTGCTCCTTTTCTCCATTATTCTTTCATCTTCATGCCATGTGCCTTCAGCCACGCATTTCCCCGGCATTCACGTCTCTGTCAGTCCGCTGTTCGTGCACAAGCTGAAGCAACCCGTCGTCCCCATTCCACGTCCTGTTAAACCCAGGAAGGTGGAGTGATCTCCTCTGAATCAGAAACAGTATCTTTCATCCGTCAGACGAAGGTCGGGGCTTGAGAATTTTGTTTGGTTTTCATTTATCCCCACCGACTTCTCCTGTCTCGCCCTGCGATGTTCCCGTCTGAGGCGTCATGTTTCAGCACAGAGTGTCTGTGTTAAAGGAGAGCTGCACCTGGCAACAACACGACAGAAAACCGAGGTTTATCGTCGGGCATCTTAGATCCCCATCCACCACTTCCTTTCTGCTGCCACTCACCCTTTCTTCCTCGAAGCTGATCAGCCCTTCATCATCATCACTCTCCAGTTCTTCCGGCTCTTCGCACACCAGGGCATTGAGCTCGGTGGTGGCCGGCCGAGGGCGTAGGAGGCACAGAAGACGCTGCAAGGGTGACTGACGTCCACCAGAGGGCGAACTCTCCTGCTGCTCCAGGTTATCGCTTTGCTTTTTAGCAAAATTCACAAAAACCTTTAGAGAAAAAGGACAAAGAGTCAAGAGTAAGAAAATGGCAGGTGATTATAAAGGATACCAACAAGAGTATAACAATCTCTCACATTATCCAGTGTTGTCTGGCTGACCGAGTAATCTTCAATACCCAACACCTCCACCACCTGCTCCATCTTACTGAAGACCTGAGCCAGAGAGATGTTTTCTGACTTCAGCTGGTACTGGATTTTGGTATGGTGCCGCTCCTGGAAAGAGAAATTGTCATGTTCTGTCCCAGCACTTAACCAAATACCTAACCTTCTTTGTTTGATATAGAAAGTGACTTACTTTGAGTATAGCCTCTGGAAAGTTCCTGTTGAAGAATCGTACCACCTCCTTCACACTGCTGCTGGTCTTAGTACGTACTGTTATCATGTAGCCATCCCCAAATCTGTGAAAAGATATTGGTCAGTTCAGAGGAGATATAGCATTCAATATAATTAATTTAGGTATGCCAATAGATTAAAACATTACTAAACAACAAAACAATACACGTAGCAGACACTGACAATGAAGAAAATGCAAATGCAAATAAAATAAATTCTCAATAGTTTTTACACCTGTGTGGCAACTATTTTTTTAATTATTTGTGCAGGAAGTTATCAAAACACAGAAGCATAATTTATTAATTGTGGTAGGTATTTTTATGTGTTACATATTTATAAATGTTTTACATTTTTGACAGTCAAAAATTAAAACTTAGATTAAATGCATGATATTTGTTAATAATTACATTCTGTTATGTTTGTGATTTTGATGATGTCAGGTTACCATGAAAGTTGTTATTAGTATATAAGTATTAACAGCTAATACTCACTTGTAAAAGTTAAACACTAAAAGCGATACCCTTCAATACTACAACTGCTTATAAGTGAAGGATATGGTATATTTAGATTGTTTGAGATAATGGTGTTTTATTTATTTACTGGGGCTAAGTCACCGGCTCTAGCCAGGAAAGGGAATGGAGTTGTACAGTGTAATCAGTTGTAAATATTGTAGAATCAAAGAGTCAAAGTAATTATTTTATCAAGAATGAATCGCAAGGTATTAAACCTGTTTTTGAGGTGCTGGATGCTGCCAAGACATTTGAACCTCCCATTGACCATGATGCCCAGTCTGGTGCACAGAGCTTCACATTCCTCCATACTGCAAGAGAAAACATGACGTGAAGCACAAGCTGAGAAAAGCTTGAGTGATAGTTGTGGGGACATCTTTACCTATGAGATGTAAGTACCACGGAGCGTCCCGTTTTGATGATGTCAAGGATCAAGTTCCATAAGAAACGCCTGGCCTTTGGGTCCATGCCTGTGGTAGGCTCATCCTGGATCAAATAGTAAGAAAAAGAATCAGGTCAGGGCACATATTCCTAAGACAACACAGAACTTACCTTCCTATTGTACCTAATTACTTCCTATTCTCCTCACGGTCTACCAAAATATGGACCTTAATTGTTACTTACAGAAACACACCCATCAGCAAATAAAATGAAAACAACTTGCATAGTTCAGGTGGCCTGAATTCCACAAACACTGCTCTGACCCTGGGATCCATGGGCTCCCCAAAACCTCAAGTACCAAGATATTAGCAGTCTGTTTCTCTAAGGACCAAGCTTGTTTCCATAGAGGGAGACCACGTCAACTTCTTCAACTCTTAGTCATATTGCCCAAACTGTTCCCTGAACAATTTCTGCAGTGTGGCAGGGTAGGTGGCCTGCAACAATCTATTAGTAGGTCGTACTTAAAATATGAATACAGAACATTACCCAGCAGAACAATGACCAGAGCATCATGGTGCATCTGCCAGGTGTTTTTTCCTCATAGTTCATCCTGGTGCCCCTATTTATTGACATACATTTACCAATCATTCCACTTGATGCAAAAGAAAACATAATTCATTACACCAGGACACATTCTTCCATTGCTCCGTGGTCTAATTCTGACACTCAAGTGCCCATGCTGGATATTGTTGGTGGTGAACAGGAGTAATCGCTGTTATGTGTTCTGATCAGCATTATGGCTCTGTGCTACGGTAGATGTAGATTTTCTGTGACCAGGTGGGATGGACATGGGAGTACATGTTTGGGGAAGCTCTGACTAAGATTGACTAAGTCGTCTGTCCATTCCAACTGACTGTTCACTTGCTGTCAGTTGCCATTGTAACCAGATAATCAATGTTATTCACTTTATCTGTCAGTGGATCTGAAGCTGTGCCTGACTGGAGCAAAGTGTAAACTACCCTTGAACTGACTGATGCAGATTGACTGTGGAAAGTCAGCCAAATTGAAAGTATCCTTGGAAGAGAGTGAAATGAGACAGAGCATATATGAGAATAAGTGTCTAACCAGGAAAATGAGCGAAGGATATCCGATAAGAGCGATGGCAGTGGACAGCTTGCGTTTATTTCCTCCGCTGTATGTGCCAGCTGGCTTATCTGCATATTTAGTGAGTTCCAGCTTCTCCAGGGCCCACTGCACCACCTGAGAGGGTAAAGGGAAAATAGACAGTGAAATTGGACAATAATTTCCCATAAAAATGTCTCATTGACACTGTAATGCTAATTACTACTTTTTACTCAAATGACCTCCGCCTCTTGCTTCTGGGGGATGCTTTTATCATGCAATATAAGATGTATATGTAGATGTTCACCAATGTCAGATGCTCAGTACTCAGATGGGTCAGTTTGTTGTGAAAAGATACTGAAGAACCCAATTCTTTTTTAAACACATTAAGTAGGCGTGACAGTTAAATTGTTATCAGATCATTTGGGCAGTTTTGTGATCATTTTGGAGGACTTTGGGTCAATTGCTAGCTGAAACACTCACATGTCTGGTATGACTGATTGCGGTACTTTGTACAATGCATTGACCAGAGTAGATAGTAGTAGTAAATGATAAATTAGGAAGTGGCAGAGCTGTCAACCATTGTTATGGGCTCCTCCCATCTTCAGCTGCACTAAATAAATGCCTTTGTGGTGCAGTGGGGATTGACAGCATTAAATGTTGGGGTAAGGATGTTTGTGTCTGTTTGTCAGGGTTTCCTAATTGCTTTCTACACTTTGTTATACAAACTTTTCCAAGTTTGCAGATGGGTACTTTTAAATTACATATTGTTTCTGCTGAAATATGGGTTGCGCGTTGAGGGTTGAGATGCAGCGTGTGTGCTAACCCGCTCCTCATCCTTCCAGGGGATGCCTCGGAGGCGTGTGTAGAGCTCCAGGTGTTCTCTTGCCGTCATGTCTTCAAACAGAGCGTCAAATTGAGGACAGTAACCGATGCTCTGCTGCACCTGCAACAGCTCCCGCAAGATGCTGAAAGGATAAGCAGGAGCAGGGAAAGTTACCAAAAAACATATAATCAAGCTAGCATTCTATAAATACTGTGTATAAATAACACATAAACGAGCATCTGTATATATGTGATGTGATAACAAAATAAGAATATTGTAAATATTCATATGAAAACAATTAGGCATGTTTCAGCTGGTAGTCAAATTCCCAGTGCCTTAAGCCTTTATTAACCTGTAGTATGATTGGATTGCATGGAAGGGCATTGATTTTGCAGAAGATATTAATTCTTCAGTTTTATGACTGTGTAAGATGGGGAGTCACAAGTCCATGACATTCTGCACTTTTGTCTTGCGTAGAGGTTTATCACCTCTGTGTTCTCCATATCTTTGTCAAACGGCCTCCCCCCCGAGCCAGAGGTGTGAAAGGCCAGCCATTTGTTTTGGAGGGTGGAATTCTGATTGTTCAACTTCCTGGGAGTCAAATGTATAATAAAATTTTCACGTGGGCAGTTCTTTTTCCTCTCCATTGGGAACTGGGTCCCCCCCCACCCCCAGTTTCTGGGCCTTTGCCTCTCCATGTATCTCCTGGACCAGGTAACCTCTCTGTAGCTTGGCTCCTGGCTGTTCTCTATCTTTCTCTATCCCTCTCTCCTTTCTTTTATTCTGGGTTTTTCTTTAACATTGGTACCCTTTTTACATACAATATTTACATGTAACTGCAATATTAATCTACTGGTGTTAGTAAATTAGAAACGGTTCATTCTTTTAACCTCTATTGTACCATGCCTCTTTCTGCCAGGTAACATCAGATTGGAGTGTTTTAATACAGTGCTTTGTGCAGAGAGCTTTATCTCTTTTTACAACTGCGAGAGGAGTCCATACCTGTGCCCTTCAATAAATGCCTCCCCTCCTGTGGTGCTTTCGTCTCCAGTGAGCATTTTGAAGGTGCTAGTCTTCCCTGCTCCATTTACCCCAAGCAAGCCAAAGCACTCCCCTGGTCGAACCCCAAGACACAGCCGGTCGACTGCCAGGATACGACCCATCTTCCTGGATTTGTACACCTACATATGGGGAAAATGTAATCTATATCTATTTATTAAGCCTATTAATACATTTACCATGGGGAAACATGGTAAGTTTATTTTCATCGGCATTACATTTATTTCAAGAAAGTCTGCTAGTGACCTTGGTGAGGTTGTCAATCTTCAACATGTCATTGTCAGCATCTCCTCTCAGCACTCTTCGTCTCTCACAGGCCACATCCACATCGTCATCCTCTATGGGCTGACTGCTCACTGGGACCCTCCTGAACATGAACATCACATTCAACCCTTCACTATCTGCAATGTTTTTGCTCCCAAATGCTTGTTTCTTGGCAGGGTTTTGCAAAAATTGCTGGGTGCTAAATAAAGGGTAGCAGCTACATATATATACATGTTTGAAATGCATGTAAAACTGCTGAATCATCTGTTTATTTTTCATCTGTTTTTTCTGTTCTGTTGTGTGGGATTAACTGACGTAGCCAAAAGAACTGTTGTATTCACATTTATGACATTTATCAGATGTCTTTATTCAGTAGAGTCAGTAGTTACAGAGACAATCCCCCATGAGCAACTCAGGGTTAAGTGTCTTGCTCAGGGACCCGTTTGAACCTGAGACTTTGTGGTCTTTTGTTTCATAGGCAAGTGTGTTACCCACTAGGCTACTTCCACCTAATCCTATTTGACACCATCTATGGTATTAAATATAGTCTCAGGTTTTGGGCCAAGATGGTCATTTTTGTATTCTGAATGTATAAGACAAATAAAACAGATTAGACTAAAATTATTTTAATTCATATTAAATTATCAAAATCTCTGATGTTCATTGACACAAAATTGGCACCACTCACTGGGGTTTCCTGAGGAAGTTATACTGGCAGAGGATGGTGATGAGGAAGCCAACAAACCCTTCAATGGTCATGGCCACCAGGCCCCGGGTGACAATGTCCCACTCAAATGGAGACTTCACTTTGTCAAACTGACCTGAACATGGCAGAACATTGTAGCACAGAGATAGACTTTAAATGTATATACAGTAACACAGGTCTAAAACTAGCGAGTCTTTCAGCAGTAGTGAACTATCAGACTTACCAATTTTGGCATAGTACTCGTTGATGTACTCATTGTATGCCATCTCCATAAGCCCATGGCCCAGGTTATAATTTGGGAAGATCAGGAAACAGGACTTCAGGTAGCTGTTCACTAATTTCAGATCCTACCAAGACAGAAGATTTTAATAATAAACATTTATTACAATTCACATTTTAATACTCATATTTGACAATGTCAACAAACAGCAAAAAATTCTGTCAGTGTGTTAAATACCTTATCATGTTCAAAGAGCTGCAGGAGGAAAGTGGCTACTGTTGCAGTGATGCCTATAAAGAGGTTGATGACTATGAGGAACACATATGCTGTGCTGGGCACTTCAAACCAGAAGGAGGCTGGATACATAATCGGTGTGATAGACCACCTACAGGGCCACATAGAGCAATGAATATGCAAATTTAATAAACATTCAAATTAAGTCCAATTTAATAAATGCTTTTAAAACATTGGGCATGCCTTAACTGCTGAGAAATGCTGTTCCCGTTAAAGGTTTAATAAATCAGGTCTTACTCACCCATACAGCAGAAATAGAGAGAGGACTGCTGGGAAATTCTTGGGTGACGTGTATGCCGGCAGGTCGAACACAAAGAGGATCAGAATGCAGCATGTGGCTGGGACTAAGTAGTTCAGCTACAGAGGAACACACATAGATTTATCCACGGTTAGGATTTATTTAAGTTAGGAAAGTGATCACCAACGTGCACAGTGTTTCTTCTTACGCCATTGATGTGCAACCTCCATGCATATTAACAGTCTTTATCTCATTACCATGTCCCAGATATAATTCGCCAGCCAGTAGATAACAGGGTCACAGCCGCTGACAAATTGCAGGTGTTTGGCCTTGGTGGATTTCTCCGCCACCAGAAAGACCACAAAGCTGGCAGGGACGAAGGACATGGCCACAATGATAAAAATGGCAATGACTACGTCTGTGCCTTGGAGCCTGTGGGAGAGGGGAGGAAGAGAGAATGAGATGTCTGTTGGAGAAGCAGGGTATTGTGTGCTCATTGTTCTGGAAAGAAACTAAAGGGAGCCTTACAGGTAGTCGAGAGAGAGACTGGCACTGGTCCGATTCATGGGATGATTCGTCACTGTGATTCCTGTAGTTGTTGCACAAAAATACCATTTTGAGAAACATACAGCAGCATTTAACAAAAGAAAACAGTGTAGAGAGCTACAGCTCATCCTGGAGACTAGGGCTAAACAATACAATGCAGTGATGCATCTTAAAATTCATTTTTCCTAATCAGAGCATTTCAATTCTCGATTATTTCCACATTTTTGACTAATCTTGCAATTTATACATTCTAACTTACATATCGAAATTAAAAAAAATCTTAACATTACAATCATTTGTTTATGTTAATTTCTTAACATTACAATACATTTTTATTGCTCTTAAACTCAAAATTAATTTTAATTAAAAATTAAATAAAATTCAAGTGGGGGCTTGAATACAAAGTGTTTTATTGCTTTTATTATAATAAACAGCAGCCCACCATGTTGTCCTTTGTGAACAACAGAATTTAACAATCATGTTGAAAACGCTTTTTTGTTCAGGTCACAAAGGCATGTGATTTAATTTTAAGTCCATTTTGGCAATATTTTTTGCAAATATGTTAAAAAGGTGACGAAATAGTCAGTGACAGTGGTTGCTGGTTCAAATCAACACATATCTGAAATAAAATGCTTAAAACAACAAGTTTGTCGACTACAGATGTGCTGTTGTCCACATGACTCCTCCCTCACTACTTTTGCAAAGTAGTACATTTCTGTATTGTGATGATATGAGATATCACTGTCTGACAGACCTGATATAACGGTGCTCAAAACCTTTGTTGTATTGTTAATCAATTTCTATACTGAAACACACAAACTTCATGTCTGACCATAGGCAGCAGGGTTGCCCTTATTGGCTGGCAGGTTGGCACGGAGGATGGCGTTGTTAAGAACATTCAGGTAGGTGGGCATACTATGATAGCCTTTGTTGTTATAGAGCACCTGTGAGAAGAAGAAGAAGCAGCTCAGGTCAACTCAACTCCTGAAATGACCCAAGACAGCAATGTGCAAAAGCTCTCACCTGGGCTGATCGACGAACTGCTATCTTGCGCACCATGGGTGGTATCTTCTTCCCAAAGGATGCTGTGACAGATTTCTGAATATTTCCTACAGTGAAGCCACCATATCTGTGGACATAAAATTTGTTCTGTCACTACTGCAATGAAAATGGCACCCAACATGCGATTAAAAGTCATATGACTTGCCAACCTGTGAAGCCGTAGCCGATCGGAAGTGTACAGCAGGTACTCTGACACATTGCGTCCAGTGATGTTTACCAGGATGTCACCCGTAACCACCTTCACAAGTGGCGGATGACCCCCGACCCCACTGGGGCAGGAGAATCCGGTGCCCTGCATGGAGCAGATGCAACGCACCGGTTCGTGTATAGACAAAGGAAGAGTGGGGGGAGACGTCACTGTCTCTGTGGAAAGACAACATCAGAGAAGTCAAGAGGTCACAAAGTCAATATAGCATTTTTGCATGCTAATAAGCACTTTAATGAATAAATGTGGCCAGATATAATACATAAAAAACAATGAGTATTAAAGACTGCATGCTAACCTCGCACGGTGGTCATCGGGGCTGCCGTTGCATTCCAGAATCCATCGTCAAAGTGAACTTCGGGGTCGTCGGAAGGGGCAGGTGAGGGAGGTGGAGGCACAAAGTTGGAGAGGGGCACGCCCTGTGTGAAAGAGTCCAGGCACATGGAGTCAAAGTAGCGTGCAGCCAGGGTTTTGGAGTTGTTGGCGTAGGGTTTAAGAGTCTGAGCCAACTGGTCCAGGGTGCTGTTGAACGGGGTCTTCAGGACGCATGTTGCACCCACACCAGAGGACAGCCACAAGGTGTTGATGATCTTCTGTGGACTGGCATCAGGGAACGGCTTACTCCTGAACATATGAAACCGAATTAGAATAGCTGTTATTTTATAGTTGTACTACATCCTCATATTTATTCATAAGGTCTTATCCAGAAAAACATTAACGTATCAATCCTGCTAGGAAGGGGGAGGAATAAAAAAAAGACATAAATTCTGAACTGAGAAGACTATTGACCCAAGTGTCAGCGCTTCCTACTCATTCCACTACTCTTAACTGTCAGTGTGACCCTGACCTGTATTGGAGCCGGTCTTCGTTTGCATAAGGTATGAAGTTTCCACGAGGTTGTGTGTAATTGTGGTACTGTGATGGTGACAAAATCAGAGGAGGCAAGTCTCCTGGAGAAGTAGAGCCAGACACATTCTGCATGAAGTAACAGCAAGCAGCACAAATACAGCACAATAAAACTGTCTTTTTACTTTACTCAAGGTTCCCCATCACTACTTACCAATCTCAGGAACAGACAAGGCAACAGTCATGGCAACGCAAACAAAGAAGGCAGGGAGGAGTATTTGAGAGAAGAGGCCCTTGGTGTTCCTCTTAGCGCAGTGGAACCTCTTGACGATGAGTCCGTGGAACTGGCGCAGCTTAAGCCACCAGCCATCCAGTTTATAGCTGCCCTGGCCCTCAAGTACAACAGGGTCAGGAGAAGCATCATCATCTGCATGAGAAAAGAGGGATGCAAAGAGTCTATTCCATTTAAAGATGCTTTAAGACCACAGACTACCCCTTAAAGGTGCTAGTGTTCTTAAGAAATTCTCCCACTCAATGAGACTCAATGACAGTCAATGATCTAAGCCATTTTATCTCAAGAGTGTCATACCAAAATGTATTACTTCTATTACATGGATACTAATACCATAAACATACCCTGACTGTCCATGAGGGTTCTTCCATACAGCACCGACCCAACCACAGAATTGTACAAGGCTAGATAAGCCATAGGTCTTTAGAACATTTCCTAAACTACCTTTCAGGCTGGCTGAGTCAAGGTCCTCCCCATTGTTGAACAATGGGCAGTAATCTCCATAGAAGTCAGCGTAGAGCCCACCTTCATCACCCCGGATAGAACCAAGAGAGGAGCCAGAGCGAAGGGAATCCTGACTCTGGCTTAGGCGTGAACACATGACCAAGTTATTGAGCTCCACCTCTGGCCGTGACGTGCCCCCTGCTGGTGGCCCTTCGCCCTGGGGCCCACTTAGGAGAGAGGAGGGCTTCCCTGCTGACATGCCACCAGGGGAGTCTTTCATGTCTGAGATAGAAAGGAGGGTATAATCAAGGAAGGGTATGGGCTACATTGACTGATTTTCAGTACCTTCATCTTAACTTTTGCAATTAGAGGTGCAGGTTGCTACAACAGTAGGGTGGTAGTAGCCTAGCGGGTAACACACTCGCCTATGAACCAGAAGACCCAGCTTCAAATCCCACTTACTACCTTTGTGTCCCTGAGCAAGACACTTAACCCTAAGTTGCTCCAGGGGGGACTGTCCCTGTAACTACTGATTGTAAGTCGCTCTGGATAAGGCCGTCTGATAAATGCTGTAAATGTAACTGTAACAGTTATCTGTGGATTGAGAATTAATTTGGATGCTCACTGCCGAAGGGAGCGCAAGGCAAGGCAGAATATTATGCTTCATTCTCTCTAGAAGATGACCACTATTTAAAAATGTATACTGAATTCCGAAAGGGTCAATATAGACAATATACAATCACTATGTGTTTAGCTATGTGTTTAGCAGCATTCTGGCAAAACTAATGAATGCTAATGCCACTTAGCAACAACAGCTGCAGTCAGATCATATTTGTACCAATTAAACATTTATACTCAGGAAGCTAAATCTGGAGTTTATCATCTACTGTTCATACATATTAATGGTATTCAGGAAGTAATACACTCCAGGAGTGGTTTTTGGTGACGAAGCAGTTTTTCATCTTCTCCAGCATGCTTAGAACTTCTTCACCCTAGTTTTCAGCCACTGATTATCTTCAGAATTAATTAATTTCCATTTTTCATTGGTTTTGAGACTGGCTAAGTTCTGAAGGCTCACCAGCATCACTGTTCTCCAGGGAAAGATCTTCTTCTGACACTTTGAGGAAGACTTCCTCAAGCGTGGTGTCCATAACCCCAAAGCTGGTGAGAGCCAAGCTGTCCAAACTTTGCTCCAGAGCCTGATGGAAAAACGCAAACCTCTCAGAACAACCTCCAGCACAACAGGAAATACATAATGGACACGCCCCTTGAACTTGACCCTGCAGCCTCTGCATGACAGGTTTACCTGGAAGAGCCTCTCAAAGCAACCCTTCTTGACCGCCTCCGAGGGCAGGATGTAGGACAGTTCAGTGTTGGAGTCAGACACTAGCATGCAGGAGGCCACAAACTGGCGGATGAACTGGGTGACCCGGCTCTCGGAGCAGGGGGAGAGCGATGAAGGCTGCGCGTTGCAGGGGGAGTGGGAGGCTGGGGGCTGACTGCTCTGGTCTGGGATCAGAAGAGAAGTTTTCTGCTCAAAGACTGAGATGCAAAGTAAGATCCATCAGCGGCATAGTGATGAAGCAGATGGAGAGCGGCCTAAGAAATAATTACACTTTTGACAAACAATTAACAAGGCTCAAGACATCTGTTAATTATGCCATGAAGACAAGCGTGAGTGCACGGTACACACTCTCCCTTTCACACACACACACACACACACACACACACACACACACACACACACACACACACACACACACACCTCCACTGTGTGAGTCGCTCTGCTTCTTGACCAGGGTGAGCTTGTAGCCATCTCCATAGGTGCTCTTGAGGAACAGCGGGGAGCCACAGCACTTGAGTTTGCCATGCGAGATGATGGCGATTCGGTCTCCCAGCAGGTCGGCCTCATCCATATGATGGGTGGAGAGCAGGATGGTGCGTCCTTTTACACACACGCACATACACACACAGAATGTACTGTGGCATAAAGACAATTAAAACCCAACAACCTGAACAACCTGAACATGCTGCACAGCATAAAAGACATTTCCTTAAGATGATTAACCTACTAAGATGATTAACCTAGCGACATCTTAAAATTAGAATACATTTGTGGAGAAAAGGCCTTCTTAAAAAATTTTTTATGTGCTAATCTGGGCCAGGCTCCATGAAATTACAGCTCAATTGTGCATTGAAACAAGACACAGAATCAACCGGACCGTGCTGTGAAATGATTAAACATGTTTATTTCTCGCCACTCACCTTGTTTATATTTGAGGATGAGGTCCCAGATGGCTCGCCGCGCATAAGGGTCCACCCCAGCAGTGGGTTCGTCCAAGATGACCGCCCGGGATCCACCCACAAACGCGATGGCCACTGACAATTTCCTCTTCATCCCCCCAGACAGCGTCTGGACCAGACTGTGTCTCTTGTTGGACAGCTCCAGATCCTCGATCATCCTAGGTAAGGAGACATTTGCAAATCACTATAAAGCAGGAGATCAGTGTCACTGAGTATTGCAACTTTACAAGTCTTCCTTTGCAGCAATTAGGGCAAAACCATGGGATCTTGTTGAAAACCAAAGTTGAAAGATAACTGTAGTGCTTATAATTGGTGTATAATTTTTCAGTTTTGTTGCTCAGCATCTATTGTGCAGATGAACCAATTATCAATATGACAACTTGTCACCAACACTGCCAAAAAAAACGGCAAGAAAATAGGTACTAGAATCAAAAAGCATCAAATATTCATTTCAAGATGATCTCTTTGCCGTTATGAAAAAATAACTAAATGTATGTGTCCGCACTTGTCCATTTCTTTGCGGATGTCTTCCTCAGCCATCCCCTTCAGGCGTGAGTAGAACCACAGGTGCTCCTCCACGCTGAGCTTGTCGAAGAGCACATTGTGCTGTGGGCACATGCCCAGGTTCTGCCGGATGCGCTCCATCTCGGTGCGGATGTCGTGTCCGTAGATGGTGGCTGAGCCAGACGTCGGAGGGAACAGACCAGTCAGGATGGACCTGTGGGCACAGCATGTGTGTGTCAACGTGTTTACAATGAAAGAGCAGAAGTGCCATTCAGGTCCTACAGTCAGTTATTGTCAACCACTTCACTCAACAAATGACAGAAAAATTCTAACTATTTTGGGCAGTGATGATCATAAATCTGTGACTCATATTTGGATCATCAACTAACATCAGGGGACTTCAAGGGTCCAAATCCACCATCTGAACTCCATGGGACAGGCAGTATATTCCTGTACATGGCATTTAAAAATAACTCTTAATTCTGACCACACACACACACACACACACACACACACACACACACTGAAAATAAAAAAAAGGCTATTGAATTTATGTTACATTGTTTGTATTGCAATATTGAAAGGAGTCATCATTTATTTCAAATTGTATCATTTTGTTGTTCTCTTTATGAAATATTAATAAAATATTTCTTTGGTATAAAAGTGGCAGTGGTCGTTATGGGGATCTGCCAAGGTGCCACTGAGGTGCCACTGAACAAAGCACCGTCCCCACACACTGCTCCCCGGGTACCTGTCATGGCTGCCCACTGCTCACCAAGGGTGATGGTTAAAAGCAGAGGACACATTTCGTTGTGTCAATCACTTCACTTTCACTTTCAAAAATTACTCCTTTGGCCCAGTATCAGTTTTGAAAATGAGCATGACTCTAACCACAGTCTCCTACACACACATTTATTGGCCCCTCACATGGTTGTGGTCTTTCCAGCCCCATTGTGTCCCAGGAAGGAGACCACTTGGTTCTCATGCAGGTTGAGGCTTAGCTTGTTGAGTGCCAATTTACTACCCGTCTTATAGACTTTGGTGAGTTTGTCGATACACACAACAAGAGGGAGGTGGCTGGGTTCTTCTTCAATTCCACGTGTTTCCTCTAGGGGAAGACAGAAGCAAGAAAATATGCCAATTTTATAAAAACAAATTATGGTCCCGTCTTTTTGAAATTATAGACAGAAAAGGGTTCTTTTCTGAAAGCCTGCAAGTGAAATACAGGAAGAGAAAACAGGAAGGAGGAATTTACCAGAACAACGATGTTCCATTGCACAGGCCTGGTCTTCCTCCATCACACTAAGCCTGGCATTGCCACCCCAAGGCCACTCCCAGGTTTCCACACGACCAGTGCCCAACCAATAAGACTTCTGTAGCGGGAAGTACCAAGGCCGTGGAAGTCCATACATACCTGGTAGATAATGAAAAAAGGACCAGTGAACTGAATAAACTGCACATGAACTTACATTTACGGCATTTATCAGACCTTATCCAAGCGACTTACAATCAGTAGTTACAGGGACAGTCCCCCCTGGAGCAACTTAGGGTTAAGTGTCTTGCTCAGGGACACAATGGTAGTAAGTGGGATTTGAACCTGGGTCTTCTGGTTCATAGGCGAGTGTGTTATCCACTAGGCTACTACCACTTAAGAAACTTGTATACACTTACAGCCTTATAAAATACACAATGTTATACAAAATATTAAAATGACAAATTTGTGCACCAGTGTTATAATTACAACATGCCCAAAATTAACAGGACTTTTCTAATAATAGAAAAAGTGCAACAATTGTCAAGAATTAAAATGTACTATGTAAATTCTAAAAATCCAATTACAAAGTGGAGCAAACAAAACAGGATAAATCAAAATGTAAACTGATTATATAAACAAAAAATTAAATCAAGAGTCAATTATTGTTTACTACAAAAAGGACCAGCAAATACTGATGCTTACCTAAAAGCATTAAGTAGATTTGGTTAAAGCATCACTGTGCACCATCCTTTTAATAATTATTATACCTCATTATTTCAATTAACACACTGAATAGTAGGCCTATAGGCGTGCTATTTCTACACTGCTAAGAAAACACTCCTGTAGCATCCGACATTTTTCTCCAGCAAACCGCCTTCATTGAATGCGTGTATATCACAGGATCAAGTTAAACATGTCTTAATTTTTGTATTAAGATTATCTGCTTTTTCAAAGATTTCAGTTTCAGTCACAACCTTGCATATGAATCTTGACAGCTCCAGATCCCCAATCATCCTTGCTGTGCACACATTTATACGTTCTTAGAATGAATGAGAACAGTAGAATTGAATTACTCTGCTGTTACTGATCAGCGGGGCTCCATTACATCAATCGAAGATGCATAAAACAGAATAATTAACTTGGGAAGTCTTGCTGAAACTTGCAACCATAACAAAAACCTTAACGCTTTAGGGCATTGCCGTACAGGCATACAATTGTTTGGTTTTGTTACACAAGCTTCTACTTTGCAAATATACAAATTAGCACGATGCACTCTTTGTTGTGCGTGAATGATATGTGCATGATATGAATAATCTACTGCTTACCAGGATGCACAGCCTCTATGTACCAGGTCAGCACTCCATACACTGTAGCGTCAATGATGAGCATCACCATGGATAACAGCAGGTTGAAATCATCGCCCTCCACCGGCGACTGGTTAATGGTGCGCCACTGTATGCCCACCCCTGCCACCTCATACAGGGCAAAGTATTTGGAGCCCAACCCAAAGGCAGTGGTGGACATCAGAGACTGTGCGGAAGTAGAGCAGAGTCAGATTCAAACTAGGCCATCGCAAGTGGATCACATGGGTTGGGTTCAAAAAGTTGTCCAGACATTTTTGTTATTTTAACTTTCCTTTAATCTCCAACTGATTGAATAATTTTTATGAAATGTCTATTGGTGTTTTAACACTATGCTGCCCCCAAATAGCTAAATGTGGCTAAATTACATTCTTCCATTTTCATATGCATTTGGCTCTTAAATGTAATGATTCTGCACCAAAATCTGTGCAACTGTGTTTTAGTAACAGTTTCTAGAACACCAACATGGGCAGGTTCTCTGCAGCATTCACTCTGCAGTGGGCTCAATAATGAATTTATGATTTTAACACCAAGCAAAGCACTATCCAGCTGAACCCACAGACAGGGTATGAGGAACAATGCAGCATATTCCAAAAGCACCAGAAAAACGTCATACCGCTATGCATTTCTCAAAAGCAGTGATCTTGTCATGGGCCACTTCCTCTCTGATTGCAACATACATGTAGGGCACATAGCTCAGGAAGTAGATGATCCCACCACATGCTGAGGCCAGTTTGGCTTTTGAGTAGATTACCGAGACCAGGAAGCTGTACAGAGAAAGCATTCAATCACCTCAGTGGGACAACACGGCAGAAGACCTGTCACTTAAATGATATTTATGCAGGCACATCGATTTGGCCTATTTATATAGAGCCTCTAAGGATGAGGACAAGTGCAATGGGGATTTTTTAGATGGTGTTTCAACTACAATTGCCAACAACATTCTCATAACAGCTGTAATAGACTAAACCCTAATGTATACATTAATACTTTCCAGAAAGAAATAGCTTTCCTTTTGTTTCCTTATCATACAATCAATCCAGTCAACATCTACTGCAAGAGCTCAGGTTAAAAATAACTGACATATGCATTTTTTTTACTGTATTTTCATGCCATTTATCTTGACCTTTTTTTTTTTAGATATACCAAATTGACGTTTTTGGATGTATGTGAAACTTCAATTTGGTATATCTAAAACAAAATGTCAAGATAAATATGGAACTATATATATACTTCTAACAATATAGAAATATAGAAGTTTTTTCAATGAAAGAAAACTTTAAAAGCTTTATTATCTGCTGTACAAGCAAAAAAGAGAACAAAAGAGCCAAGCCAAAGTACCAGAACATAATGGTGGCGACAGCATAGATGGTGAGGAAGAGCCAGATGATGAAGGGATCGCTGTGCAGCAGTACGCGGCCATATTTCAAGATAGCCGTCAGAGCAGTAACAGATATGGAGAGCTGGACAAAGCCTGTGATGAACCAGGCCACCCAGTGCACTGCATTGTTCAGTCCCATCATCTTCATCACCTGTAGGCAGGGAGAGATTGCATCCATAAAGAGTCATAAATGTTCTTTAACTCTCAGACATATGTGAATAAAAGAGTGTGGCCATGACCATGGCCAAATAGATCCTTTAACAAGAGTCCTTACGTGTTGAAGTAAATGCTACCTCACAACCATCTTTTTTAATCATGGCCACTATTTGCATGTCAGGCAGACATTCACCTCTTTGAGTCGATGCTCCTTCTCAGCCACTATGTGCTGGATCATCATTGCCACCGAGTAGACCCAGGAGATGACCATGCACAAGGGCATCATGTGCTCAATCACAAACAGAAAGCTGGAAAGCAGAGATTTAATCTTCAAATCCAAGTCTTAATTTACTGTACAATAAATGGGATCAGTGAAGAACAACAAGAAGAAGGACACATGGCATGAAGCCATGGAATGCTTACTCATCTCGTGTATAGCATGGGTAGGGGAACATTTGGACATAGTTCCCTGGTTCCACAACGTCATGTCCTACAAAGGTGTTGATGATGGCCCTTTCCATCATATCTGCAGAAACACCAGAAAAGAACATCTTTACGCATCTCTAGCTTTAGCGCTTTGTCTTCTGAAACTGTACCCTACAACAGTGATATTTTAAGTTCTGCTGTGTGGCTACGAGGTAGACTGCTTACACTTATTTCAGGATTTCATATCCTAGTGGCAGCAAATTTGTACTCGAAAATGTGTCAACTCTGCAAGGTCCATTGTGCGCAAGAAGTAAAAATAGGTTCCACTGCTTTTTTTAAAACCGATTGCTTGGTTTGTGTTTAATAAATCATGACTAGGGAAGATCTTACTTTGCATTCACCCTCAACGTCCCCTAACCCAGGTGTGCTCAGGATAACCAGCTAATCTGTTCGGCAGTTAAACAGCGTAGGAAAGGAACACAAAATGCTACTCTACTAATAGCCAAAGCTTTATTGATTTTATGGATTTTTGTTCATCCATTCTTCATCCGGTCCGTCCCTCCCTCCCTCTACTGTCAAAATCACTCAGTCCTGGTCAGAGTCAGAGATGCAAAAAGGCAAGCAGCCACCCAGCTATCTCACTATCTGTTCCAAACACACAGTAGGGCTTTACGTCTCTCATTATATTGATGTTTGAGTGTTAAAAGTATTGGTTAAATTAAGGTATTTTATCTTCCACCGTAGACCTCCACGGGCATTATCTCAGGGGCATCTTATCAGACACTCATCAACCTCAACTGTCCATTTAATGTCCATTGTTTAGCTTCTCACGTTATTAAGGAGACTGAGCCCCGTAAAATGTATATAGTATGTGTGTATATGTATATATTTAATCTACCGAATTCTTATGACCAAAGGTCATAATCCATACATCGATGGACAGCTTGTCTCAAGTTAACATGGAAATGAGAAATGATGCTTAGTTGAAAATGGCCCTGGCCCCCTGACCATAATGTCAGATTCAGTGCCAAACAATTAATTAGAGTGCAAGGTCACAGAATGATAAGGTCAAAGAAGCCTAAACCCTAAATGCAATGAGGCCATCATGATTATGACAAATTATTATTCAGATGGCCTCCTGAAACAGGAGAATCAGTTTTCAAACCTCAGAAATAGTGGTACACATAACACCACATATATGCTCATCTGTCACATTCCCACAACACCAACAATAGGCTAGAGTTAGAGCTCCGTATAGCAATTTGCAAACACGACAAAAACAACAAGCAGTTCATCACGAAGCAATAGAGCTTTTAGCAACAGAAAGCACATCTTTAGAACAAACAGCTCAACAAAATAAACTACGAGGTGCACATCTGATGCAAAGTAATGGACATTAATTCCTCTTTATTTCTGGGCAGCTCCCAAGAGAAACAGAACAAACATTTTTCTTTTGCCTTCAAAAGAAACAATGTACAAAAATAACCCCAGGATCAGCATTTTGCTTCTGCTTCCAAACCTAAATTTGCCAATTCAAACACTAAAGCGAATCAGCTGTAAGTACCCTGGATCCACACGAATCCGTAGAGGAAGTAGAACTTCCCGCCGTTGTTGGGGCCAGGACGCCAGTAGGCCCGGCGGATCTCGTTGGTCTTCTCCGTGAAACTGGAATTCTGCCTGATCTTATACATGACGTGTGGGGGCAGAGAGCCGTCTTTCTTGGTTTGGAAGATCACACCTATTGAGAAAGTGAGGAATAAAAAACACACAAACACACAGCATGGGCCACACAAAATTCAGTTGACCTTGGGTATTTATTTATAAGATAACCAAAAGTATACTGGGTAAAATAATTACATGCAGATTTGCTAAGAATGCTTGCAATGAATCACAGTTCTCAATAAAACATAAAATACCCTTCTCACAAGATTTTATGTCCTCAACTTATTTTCGAGGCGTTCTGAAGAGCTACTGTATCATAAGGCGGCACAATAAATGCCACTGGATTATGGCCATGGTTACTGTCCCACATATCACAACAGTCTCAAAGGACATGAAGCAGCTCCGCTCTGTATAAACACAACTGGGAAACAGGCCACAGCCACCGGGTAACTCACTGGCAAAGACGGATACGTTGTCGTGATAGGCCTGGTTAAGGGTGTAGTTGACAATGCTCTCCTCATCTGGAAAGCCCTTAAAGATGTCCACACTGACCTGCAGACACAAACAACGAATAACCAAAATGAATATAGGTGCAAAATTAATAACAAAATTACAAAATTATACCTATGTGCACTGTGTGTAGGAATTTTGAAAAGAATAAATAATTAAACAAAAATACAATAACATACAACAAATAAGAAATAACAATAAACTAAGGAATAACTAACAAATTCCAATAAATAAAAAAAAAAACTGTTATGAAAAAAAATTGTTATTACTAATTAATTAAATTCTGACAAACACTATCCACCACACCCCTTCCGACCTTGGACATGAAGCTGGTCCAGCCACAGGCAGCGTTGTCGATGGTGTCCAGCTGCTCCAGCAGGGTGGTTGTGTTGGGTAGACTGAAGTTCCCTTCCAACAGGCTCTGCATCAGCTCGCTGTTGGAGGCATTGAGTAGCTCAGGGTGCCGTCGTAGATCCGAGGTGAACTACAAGTCAGACAAGAAAGACGGCTCACCGCTCATATGTGGATTTCCCACCTACTTTCCAATGTCATTTTATGCACAGATTGCACACGTCAAGGAATTCTGGACATACAAATTTTCCCTTAAACTCATTCATCATTCCACTGGCAACAGGAACCTTCTCTTCTAATAAATGAACCAATAACATGCTGGCATTCCCATCTGTACAATTCAAGGAAAAACACAATAGAGATGCTAACCCTTAACATTAATGCCAGCCCACATCAGAAGCCTTTTAATGCCCTAGGAACTCAAGATAAGCCTAAATATCTGTAAAGTAGAGAAAACAGCAGCTACTCAATCAGTTAACCAAGATCTGCTTCATGGGTGCCTTAATGAATCATGCACTTCGCCTGCATTAAAAAAATGTTGGTGCTTTATCAAGAAGAAAGCATTGCTGTATGCTTCTGTATGCTCTACAGAAGGTCCTTTCACGTTGGATTTCTGGAGGGGTATGAAATAAGCAAAAGAGGTTTTAGCTTTGGTAGCACATTTTAAATAAAAGCTTTGTTCATCACTTGCAAGTTAGTGCTGGAACATTGGCAAGTTCTGGTGAAAAATACTGCTGTAATTAGACGGATCGAAGGGAACAGTTTTGAGAAGTTTGACTGGCAGGTTAAAAAAAGAAGCAATGTTTACCTGCTGAAGCCAGGCCAGGTGGCTGTTGAGTTTTCCTTCTTCCAGAAATGTCCTCAACTCACTGGAGATATTCAGCCACAGCCGGGCATAGTGGGTCACGTTCCCCACAAATGCAAAGGTCTCATTGGCCTAAAAAAAAAAAAAAAAACAGCAGATGCTAAAAGGTTACATTGTGCAAAAAAAAGAGAAGCTTTCCCAAATTTAGCAGCACTGTTTTCATTACAGCCAGTGAGGCATCTGGTACCATTAGCTCTGCATCATGGCTTGGGTGAGCAACGGCACTAATTAGACTACCCAAGTGACTTGGAGTTCAATACTAGAGAGGAATTGAGTTTTCTGGACATGTACTTTCCACTTATGGCCATGCAGACTCGTAAAAAGGTCCTCAGACTCTTGTTTTGTAAATGCATGACCTTATTAGTGCTGTGCACCATTGCTACGAAGCCATTATCCCTGCTAAAGTCACAGCTGTGTTTCTGCTGTGCAAATTCAGCAAAATGTCTAAAGCTGCTTAATCAAAAGATAGTAAGGGAATAGAGCAGCCAGGGCGTGATTTCCGTGCCACTTCAAAGCTTCACACCCTTCTGGCCTTCTCCTCTTTTCACTTGCTCAGCAGGTTTAATCACATTCACTTGAGCCTAAAAACTTGCCTTCTGGATAACTTTGTCCACCTGGGACCCAATGGGAGAGTAGAGGATCTTGGGATTTGTAGTCATGAGGTGCACCAGTAAGCCCAGGTTACGTTGCTCTTTGCTGGTGAAGCCCAGGGAACTCATATTTCCCTGTTTCAGTGCTTCTGGCTCTATAATCCTAATTGAAGACATTGAAAAAAAGAGTTTAACTCAAATCTAAAAACTTATGTCTAATCTGCAAACCCCCACAAACATACCGATTGTTCCCACAGAGGATTGGCTGCAGTCCGGCCCACAACTGTACAAATGCAGAGAACTGGGTGCGGGGGTTCTCGGCCTCGCTTCCTACGCCCCCATCCTCCCCATCAGTGGTGGATGAGCCCTCAGTAGTGTTGGGACCCCAGGTGGTGGTATTTGAGCCAAATGTGGAAGTGTTAGTGACCGGTGGAGGCTGATGGCCAGCACAGGCCCCTTTGGGCAGCAGACGGGCCAAGCCCGATAATAGGTCCACGTCCCGCAACAGCCGCTCCACATCCGCCAGATCCTTCAGCAGAGCCCCCAGGTGGGCAGAGGGGAGACCTGAAGCATTGGCCTGCTCCAGCCGCAGCTTTACCAAAAATGAAATAATTTAGGCAAAGCTTTTTACGATTGTCATACAGGTGTATTAGATATACTAGCATTTTCAAGTGACCATGGTTTTCAAAGTTGAGTCATGGCAACTGGACTTTCTTTCTTTGTTGCATTGACTCAACTTTCAGACAAATTCACCTGGATGACTGAGAATCTTCACAGACCATGTTTTTCAAAGCAAAGACTTAAAGCTCTAATGAAGTATAAGTGGCAGTTGCTTCACAAAAAAACACAAGACAATGCAGAGATCTCAAATAATATAAATAATGTAATATTTAGAAATATGAACGTTTGCTATAAGAAACATGTGACTGTGTTCACATGTCCTGTATGTAATGCTCTTCTTTGGTTGTTCAAGAAGGTTTATGGTACAAAAAAGTGACCACATTCAACACAACAAAATGTACAAAATATAGATGCAGTCTGTTTTACAGAGTACGGTGGTTGTTCATGACCCCCATAATTTAAATTACACAATCCCTTCTTATAAATTGTTCTTTTTTTTTCTTAATCGTACCTTTTCAATTACATTTTGAGTGTCTATCTGGTCTCTCAGCTCCTGGCTTATCTGTCCAAACCTCTCTGCACGCTGGGCAGGCCCACCACGGCACATTGCAGAGCGATAGGCCTGGAGGGCCGACTGTTGTTCCTCAGGGACCAACAGAATCTTTCCCAGCTCACTGTTACTACCTTCCTCACACGTGATCCCCTCCAGCACTGAGCCAGTCAGCAAGATGCCCTACAGAGAAAAATACATGAAAAGAACGACATGAAGAACGAACCTGAAAACAGTGATGTCTGTAGACCACAATTGAGTGGGTCTTGATTAAAATATCAATTTAAATGAATTAAAATTGCCTTTATGTGTCCCTTTTGATATAATAAAGTCACTTTGATTTTGGAACATGATCAACATGATCCATACCAATGTTAGAATTGCCCAAACATAGATGATTTAAGGCTAAACACTAAATAGACCAAAAATCTGAATTTTTGAACAAAATTGATATAAACCATCTCACACAATTGCTTAAATAGGCACTCCACATTTAAAAAAGAAAGTTCATTTTGAAAACTTCACAGATTTCTGTTTTGAATGTAAGATTCTACTGTAACTAATTGACTGACACACCTCCATTTCTTTAAGTCCCTGAGGCTCAAACCTCGGTCCAACACCTCCACCAGCCAGACCCAGAGCCTGGGACAGGAGTTTTAGAAGAGCATGGCGATGGTCAGCTTTGGTCGGGTCCTGTAGAGCTCTGTGGATTAGTCCCCCATCCAGGCCACGCCACCCACCCAGCAACTGCTCCTGTGAAAAAACAGGAGATCAGTTTCAAGAGAGTCCTGTAACTAACAGTGGTTACAACAGAAGAAGCGCTCTAACCTCCAACTGCAGGACCTTCTCTCCCGGGCTGTGTGCCCCCTTCACCCCTTCCATAAGTCCCCTACCTCCAGGGCCCATGCTAGGATAGGTGCCAAAGATAAGGTTGTACACCTGGTCAGGGAAAAGGAGTCAGAATGACTGTACAGAAAATAAAAAGAAATGCAGCCCTAATTGCTGGAGAATTCAGTGATTCATGACCCTACTATCTTACAAATTAGAACTTTTTGTTTAGAAAAAACGAGATGATGTAAAACCCTTACATTAGCAGAAACAATCAGATGCAATGCAAGCCAGTGTTTTTTATTATCATCAAGAGAACTGCTTCTCTAATTGAGTTATCGCTGTGTCCCAGAATGAAAATAAAATAAACCCCTGTATCACGCACATACAATGCTGAGATATGTGTGTGTGTGCGTGTGTGTGTGTGTGTGTGTAACCTGACCTCTTTGAGGTTTACAGGAGAGGAGAGCAGGAGACTGGCCGTGTCATTGGCCAGAGAGAGATTTCGGACCAGAAACTGCTGGAACACAGACTGGTTCTTCAATATGCTGCCGACCGTGAAGCCTACAACACAATAGAGAGACAGTGACATTCCAATGTTCTAAAATTATACATGAAGAATTTTGGGCAAAAATATATTGTTACTAACTCCAATATCCTGGAAGGTCAGAAACTTTGGACTCTGAACTAGTGGATGTACTGCTTAACACAAACGCACAAGTAAAAGACATATGGAGTATGTGTGAGGAGTCTGTTGGAGAGCCTTCAGATGTATTCATTTTAGACTTCCACTTTTCACACTCAGTAATGAATTATTATTCACCACAGGTTCCACTGTTAGGCTATTTAATCAAAAATTCATGAGAGGGACTGATATAGTGCAACCTCAAGGGTATTGTTGTGATCACACCATCATTTTCTGTTGTGCGAAAAACCCATTTTTTCAAAGCATTCCACCTCTGATCCAGCTGTTCCTAAGCAATGTCATTCAGGTAGCAGCAGCACATGTGACCATTAACAATATAATAAAGTGAAAATGATATTTAGTGAGATCTTGAGATAGTGTCACTCCCAGGATTCCTCTGAACCACTCATCCATTTGCTATGTCTGATGATTAAATTGATATATAATGAATGTTTTTATAGCCATAAACCACCATAAAACATTTATGGTTATGTACTTATGAGCTGAGCTGTGATTTGGAACCTACCATCATTTTTGGTCAAAACACTTGGTCGTTCTTTTTATTATTCCCTACACCCACCCTGAGAGTTTTTGTAATCACCTGAAAAGGGGGGGTAAAGATGATTAAATCAGCCCTGTAAATTAAAGGATGAGTGGAAATGTATCATTTATTAAATGGTGTGTGGTCAAGAATAAGTCATTAAGTGTTAGAAGCAGTCTCAAAATGGCTGATAAGGGTTTTTTTTACAAATACAGTGGAGTTTACACAAATGAGAGGTCTGTAATTTTCATCATAGGTAGGCTCTCACAGACCTCTTACTTCTTCTTTAAGAAGCTCTTCTAATTTTAACCAGTTATCTGTATTAATAGAACCTGTTTGAACTCTATTATCTGCATAAAAGACACTGCACCAACAGCACCCCGTCCTCCACCATGGCAAAGACCAGAGACCTGATCAGTACATCAGGGACAAGATTGTACACCTGCACGAGACTGGGATGAGCCAACAATAGCAGCTTGGTCAGGAGAAATCAACTGTTGAAGCAAATATTAGAAAATAGATGGAAGATCTCACCTAGTGGGATACAAATGATTTTGAGAATGGTGAAGAAATAGCTTATAACTACACAACTGGTCAATGACCTGAAGAGAGCTGAGACCACAGAAACAAAGTTTACTATTAGTAACACACCATGTCGTAATGGGTTAAAATCCTGCAGAGCTCGAAATATCTCCCTGCTTACGACAGCACATGTCCAGGCCCGTCTAAAGTTTGCCAGAGACCTGGATGATCCAGAGGAGGATTGAGAGAATGTTAAGAAAAGTGAAAATGACAGAACTCTCATCTTTTTAAACCTGCACAATCAGTGGCTGCAAAATCCTTTTTTAGATCAAGTTCAGGAGTCCAACGATGTGTAAAATGTCCACTTTCTGCAGTTTCTTGTTGTCCATGTAACTGTTGACTAGCTATGGAATTCCTGTGACTTGTCACATCCTTTTTCTGTGCACAGCATCTTATATTGTATTCGCAAGCTCACAAGTTCTATCCAGGTGCAGTAAAACTTTATGTTACCATACTTTATTTATGCTAATTAGTAGAGTCGTTTCATGTTGTGCCTTTCCTCAGATGGCCTAGTAAACACTTAAGAAGATCTGCGTCAACAGATTTGCTTCAGTTAGAATATATATCCCAAAGTTGAATGTGCCCCTTTGAATTTGGATGAAAGTGTTTTTAAAGTGTATGCTTTGAAGCTGATCTTTGTAGTCGTCTCTGGCAGCAAAAAGCGTTCCTGGTGCTGACAACGGATAATTTAAGAAGTGATGGATTCTGAAACCCTGCTAAATGGTTGCCATGCTCCCTAATTATGCCCTTTACTTTGCATATTCTGCCACAGTGTATGTATTCTCTAAATATTTTTAATTCTGTTCTTTATATTGTTACATTTTGCATGCCACACAGCACCATACCGTGCACCATATATATTTTAATCCAATTTTTCTCTATAGTTTTATTGTTGGGCCATACAGTTATGTGGCTGTTAGCAACATGCTCCCCCCCGTGTTGGGTCAGGATTCATCCCACTACTCTCGTTTCCTCCTGCCATCCAAATACATGCACACTAGGCGATTGGCGACTGAACTGTCTGTAGACGTGAGTGTGTGCATGAATGATGTGTGTGTGTGTGTGTGCGCGCACTGTGCTGGGTTGGTATCTTGCCCTGCGCCCAGTGTACTGGGATGGGCTCCGGCAGCCGCAACCCTGAGTAGGATTAAGTTGTTAAGGATGGCGAGTGAGTTTTATTGCTATACTTTTAGAATATAATAGTCATATTCTCACCGTGGCTGGTATTGAAGTGACTCTCCAGGGGACTCTGGGCTGAGCTCAGACTTTCCAGATGCTGCTGCAGGGACTCCAGCTCCTCACCTAGGCCGGGCCTGTCCGATGTGAACAAGTGATTCTGCTCCACAACCTCACTTATGCGCTCCAGCAACTGGGTCACGCTGAGAGTGAGAGAGCAAACAGAGAAGCTGTTGGTGTGACAGATTACCAGAGCTATGCAAATAAAGATCAAAGCGACATGGAATACGATGCCCTATTTAAAGGCTCACACAGCCTGGATTTTTGCAGCGAACATCCGCCACTGTCTTTGCTGCATTAAGCTCACTGGGCTCTGATCTCATTTGAGCCATTAGAGGCCATTAAATTGGCACTGAGCGGATGCACAGGACTCTGACTCACGTGGAGTTCTTGTACTGGAGGAAGCCGAACTCATCCCGCTGGCCGTCAGGGCACAGGGACTGCATGATGGGAATGATGCCGGCGGAGGTGAGGGGGGCTGCGCTGTAGTAGGCTGGAAGGAGAGAGGGAGGAAGGTGGTAGGGAAGGAGAAGACGGAGGGTAGAGCAGGAAGAGGTGCAGAATTGGAGTAACGATGAGGGTTGTGGAAGGAGCAGTGATTTGAATGAAAGATGAAAAGTTGATTAAGATGTAAAAAAGGGAAGATCGAAGAAAGGGAGAGATGGAGGGAGAAAAGAAGGGAGCCATCAAAGATCAGAGAAGTCAGAGAATCAGTAAGAGAGGGTGACAGATGTCAGATTTGTGCCCTTACCGAACCTCCTGAAATAAGTTTGACTATAATTGTCAGATGTGCGTGGGAAATGCCATTTAGACTGCAGCCAGGTAAAAAAATGATTTACCATTTTCTATTATATAATAAAGGCTGGCATTTAAAGCGTGGATGAGGATCCAACAGCAGCATACAGCCAGCAGTCATCTTCTAATCACTAACTGGTCTGCAGAGATTCATGTGTAGTGGTGACAGGGAATTATAGCATTTAATTGAGTCAGTCACAAAAGTTATGATACATCACTTGTTTATATTTTGTGAGTTAAGGTGGTGTTGAAATAAAGAAATGCATCAGGAAAGGAATAATCGTTTTTTTCCCTATAACAATTTTTATATTATAAATAATGGAATGGAAACAGAGCACTAATGGTTGCCATTTCCCCCATTTCACTTCCTGCATTACATTGTTTTATGTACCTTATTTATTATCCACATTTCCCCTCTCCCTAATTTAAATTCCACTCTTTAGTTCCACCTGTCTTTGTCCAGTACTACGCAAAACATAAGATTTACTTTAGAACATTTCTGCCTCTGATTTGTAAAAAGGACGCCCCCTTTGGATTCATCTATAATAAAGAGTCAGCTTGAGTCAGAGTCAGTCATAATAATGTCATCTTGTGTTCTCCACTTCTGTTCCATACAGCAGCAAGTTGTGGATTTAACCCAGAACCCTAATTAATTGACAAACCTTTTCACGTATACCTGACTCCTAGACAATGAATCCATGATGGCTCTTATAAAACACTTTTAATGCATGAATTTCAATCTCAGCCTTTTGTCCAATCTGGCAACAGAGAGTGTCAATGGCGACAAGGCTCTAATCTGAAACTGCTGACACTCTCGTTCTTCCTTAAGTGCCTTTGGTGCAGCAGTGAACAGCCTGTAAAGCTGGCATCACACTCGCATGTCTTTTCCTTTCCTAAGTGGGGCCAAATATCAGGGGCAGCAGGATTAATTTCCTGACTTTCAGCAGAAAGAAAACAGTTTTATCATTGGCCAATTGCAGGGCTTATTGACATGGTCGCAGAGGAAAGTAGAGTTTCTTCTTGTGTTTTCAAAGGACTTCTGGCCTCCACCCCAGGCATTATGTGTTTTATTAATGTTTATAAAGTATATATATTTTTCAATCGAGGCAGGTTTATAGCCCGCGCAATTTTCAAATTTGACATCTGTTTCCTCTTATCCTGTAAAGCAGAGGATTACAGCAGAGCAAAGTCACCAGACAACAAACCCAGCTGAGGGACCCAGAAGTGAGGTGACACAGTGTGAGTTGGTTAGAGCCACCCTCACAGTGGTGGCTGGGAAAAGGAGAGACTCTCAGGCCAAGCAGAAGATGACATTAGAAAAAGGAACTGCTGATGCCGGGAAATAGATGCCAAATGCCTGCAAGGAGGACTAGGACTGGCCCAAGGGCTGATGCAAACACACACAAACACTCACAAACACAGACTTACACTCTCCTCCCAAATGAATGGAAACTTTATTACAGACCAAGACAATTAAAATCTTTGTCTCTCCCCTCATTAAATTGCTTTGCACAATCCCTGGATTATACCACCTTGCAAATTTGCATGGCAACCTCACCCAGACCAATTCTCTATTATCTGGTGTTATTATCCATGATAATCAGGCCTACCCTATATATGCTATAATAAAATAGACAAATATCAGAAATGGTCTATTAGGGATGAATGTCAAAAGGGATTCATTGAACAGTCCTGTATGTATTATGTACGGTTAAGCGTGGTTACATATCGGTTGTTTTGATCAGTTCATCTGTAAAAATAAAACTGGGCCATCTCAAACATGGGAGTGAAGCATAATATGCAGATAGTATTATGTGACAAGAAACAACCAATCAGTGATTATTGGATCACAGTGCCCACAGTGTTTTTGGATCTCAAATAGTTGAAATAGAGAATAGTTGAAATTTGTTGCTAAAATAATTTATGAATTAAATAAAATTGATGTCAGTCAAAATGACAAGACAACAGTAAAAGCAATTATATATATTTATGTACTACAATATTAGTCATATAAATCTGGTAACATTTTTGTGATCCATATTAAGGAAAGCTCCTGAAATTGTTTATTTCAGTCGGACTGCAAATAAATCAGTCAGGATTTTTCAGGAAATCAGGAACAATTGCATTTATGGTATCAGCTCCAGTCAATAATTTAATGTACACTGGTTGAACACAAGCATTTTTTTTATATTATTGTACAGGCTCTAAAATGTGATGTTGAAGTAACCTCCACTCACTTTTAACCTATTTGAGCTAAAACATCATGAATGTGCATAGGGGGACTTTGCTGATATGTTGCTAGGTAACCAATGATGAATTGATGTTTTTTTTTGTTTACGACTGTTGCTTCCAAGTCATGGGAAATAGTTTGATATTTGTGCACATCTGACAGCAAATCACTTGCAAATCAACCTTGCCCTCCCCCCACACGGCCTCTCTCAGCTTAGTGATTTAAAACTGGGCACAGAAGCAGCAGGTTTCCATTCATTTGGCATGTCCTCCTCCTGTTCGCCTCCTGTCTGTGTTCGTTTCATGCGTGTGAGTAGATGTGTGCGTGCTTGGCCTTTCGCTGCCCCGTTTCTCCTTGCAGCCGCCACCTGGCAGCTAAATCTCTTCACCATCAGTCAGTCGAGTGTAACAGGATCAGTTCAGCGGCAGACGAACACACCCTTAGCCGTGGTCAACAAAGCACGTGCCCGCACACAGAGGTAAACACACAAATGAACAATTATGCAACACCATGGTTACACAGGGGACGAGAGGACAGCGACAGAGACACCTTGAAGGCAGTCACGCTGAAATCAATTGCCCAATTAAAAAAACTTACACACTGGTCCGGCATGCAGTTAACATGCACCATGGAGAATTGCAGAAATAGAGCAAGAGAGACACAGAGAAATACAGAGAAAAAAAAGAAGGAAAATAAACATGAGAAAAATAATGTGACGTCCACATTTGAAATAAAAGGGACACTTGGATGAAAGACATTGCACAGTGAGACCAGATATGAACACACTAAACTGTAGTAACCTCAGTGATCTCCAGAGTACAGAGAGAGCACTAATTATCTCCCATAAGCCCTTTCTCAGCCCCTTTGAAGAAATGGCCGTCTTCCTGTTCAAACGGCCACAGTCTGGACACTCTGTCTTTATACGAATGGGTTATAATGCTTTCATTCTGGTTGCTGGTCGGGAATCTTTTTTTTTTCTCTCCACATTTTGCACCATAATGGATGAGCTAAGCACAGCGGGGGCGCAAACGCTGATCTGTAAAGAAACACTATTAATAGAACAGCTACGCACCACCGGGAGGCGATAGAGAGCCAGGTGGGCCACCCACACCCCACTCTTCCTGTCTCTTCATCTCTCTCCACTTACGTACCCATCTCTTTCTGCCTCTAATCCCTCAAGAGCTCTCTTCCACCTCTTACCTTCCTTCACGGGGATGGCGGGTTTCTTCTGCCGCAGGCCCAGCAGGATGAAGAACAGGACGAGGGGGATGAAAATCTCGAAGGCCAGCACCCACTGCACCAGGAGAGAGAGGGACAGAAAGAGAGACAGAGTAGTGAGGTGGGCACAGGTGGGGAAACTTTGTGCTTTACTGGTAGATGAAAGGCCCCTCTGCCCCCTCTTGGTTCCCACACTGAGGTCCCCACACTGCGCACCAAGGGTGATGGTTAAAAGCAGAGGAGACATTTCGTTGTGTCACCGTGTGCTGTGCTGCAGTGTATCACAATGACTCACTTTTACTTTCACTTCACTGTCAGTTCCGATTTGCTCTACCATGCCTCAGCCAAGGAACACACTGAGTTCAGTTTGCTTAGCTTCACATATTGATCCACGGGCCGGTGTGAAGGTTGTACAGTTGGCTAAACGCACAAAGCTGGCTTGTGCAGCCGACGCCAGCGCTGCCAGAGTCCTCCGGAGCAGTTTCTTACAGTAATGATAAAATTATGGACAGCTGCCATGAAGGCAAAGCACTTTATTAATCAGACACACTTAAAAGACACACACTCACTCTGCCAGCGACTCACACACCCCAAAACACACAAAAACTCTTTTCCGTACGAAGAAAAAAAAATTTCATTGGTCGGAGGACAGAGATTTCAGATGCAAAAGGTCCCCTGCTATGAAAATTTCACTTTGTGAGATTTTTTAACATTAATATGAGTTCCACTAGCCCGTATATGGTCCTGCAGTGGCTAGAAATGGCGATAGGTGTAAAGAGTGCTTTGGTTCTTCTGCTTTGCAGTTCTGAGAGTGGCAGGTCGGCTCTGGAATTTGTCCCCTTATGTTGTCATAAGGGGAAAGGTTACCTCCCGTTTCTCAGGCTTTTTTCATCCAGAGAATTTCCCACACCTCCTCTAAAGCATTATCATGACTGCCACTATGTCTTGCAAATTTGTGAAGCATAGCAGTCGCTCTGTGATGGGATGTAAAAATCATCACTAATTTATTAGTATTAGGGGACCACTGAGACTGATATTAAAGCAGAAACATTTTTCATGTCAGGGGACCTTTAAAATAAAACACAAAAAACAGAAGCAAGAACTAAAAGATAACACCCAAACCCCTACTTGCTTGACTTCCAGATGATAATTCAGACGTCTGATTGGAACGCCTTATAGTAACAAAGGACAAAACCAAGGACAACAAAAATAGAAACATTATATGAAGGGTGAGTCTAAACAAGACACAAATCAAACCCCAATCACAACCAGTGGTGGCATCTAGAGGCCAAGGCCAGAACACACACACATACACACACACATAAACACATCCAGGCATGATTCTACAGTATATTTTGGTGTGTATGTGTGTTGTCATGCGTGCGTGTGTAAAAATGGCTTTACCCAGAGTGTTCACTCTGATGAATAGCGTCATGGCTCGGTAGTAAATAATTTAATAATATAAACATATTAAATAAATGAATTAATACAAAAAACGTTCAGTGACAGATATTAGATACATTGCATATTTTTACTCTATATTGGTTGTTTAAATGTGCTATGCAACTTACTGATGGGAAAGGGCTGTTTTTAAATATGTAGAAGAATGTAAAATAGCCTAAATATAAACATTAGTGTCAATGCACACATCTCAAAGACCTTTGCATAATTTCTTTCTCTGCCTTAATGTGGTCAGACGAACCTGACAGCTGTTGAAATACACAAATTTTCTGTTCCCTGTACGCAAATGGACTCCAACAACACCTGTGTAAACAGTTCGGCCACAAAGAAGTGCTTTGTCGACTGTGGACACAGTGACTTACAGCTATCAGTGGACAGACTGTAATTTACTGTACATTCATTGTCTTCATTGCCATGCGACTCTATCGCTCTATCAAGGTACTGATTTGATCACTTATTTCAAAGCTCTAGAACAGATGCAGCCAGTACGTCATCACAGCTTTCATAATAACTCGTCTTTTTTGTTGGTCATCATTATTTGTCACCCAGAACTAAAACTTTAACGATGTCCACATAAAATAAGTATAAAGTGGGAGGAGCCCATAGTCATTCTGGATAATGTCAATACAATATATGTGCAATGCCCTTATTACACCTCGCACTGCACCTCATATACTCCGAGCCTCCAGTACTGCTCGCCTGGTCCCTCCATCACTAAAGGTAAAAGGAAAACATTCATCTAGACTCTTCTCCGTCTTGGCCCCTCAGTGGTGGAATGAACTTCCCCTCGAGGTCAGAACAGCTCAGTCACTGAGCACCTTCAAACGACAGTTCAAGACCTTCCTCTTTAAAGAAAATTTAGATTAAATTGTAACTTTATTGTTGTCGAACTTGTGTACAGAATCTACAACAGAGTTAATAAAAAGATGTATTCATAGTTGGGGTCCTAGTGAACCGGAATTGATCTCTTCATCAATGGTAACTTGAAAGCACGTTGTAAAACATGTAAATGTAAATGTAGTACAAGTGCAACAAAACACATACAAAAGTGCCCAAGCTATCCAATACGTAAGATCTGGGTTCCTCATTAGCTATTCTTGAAGCAAAAAATACAAAAAAGGATTTAGTCGCTTTTAATGATTTTATGTTTTATTTATGTTTTACCATTGCTGGTTTTATTGATTTTATTTGTCATTTTTTTATTTTGTTTTTTGTGATGCTAGTTTGTTTTATTTATTGTCGTAATTTATTCACTGTACTGCACTGCATTGGTTGCTTCAGAGTGCTTTAAAAATAAAGTTGGATTGGATTGGAAAATTCCCTGAACACTTGAAATTCGGCACATCTTAATAAGGCCTCGAAAATACACCCCTTAGACTTTTACATTATCCTCCCTTAGCCCTTCTCTATAAACACATAAAACATTTATTTTATTTTATTCCCCCATGCTTTCAAGGAGTATGTTGCTAGAACAGCAATAACTGTTACCACATGCTTCTTTCCTAGCCTTCAGTCAATAAAGATAAAGATATTTATCCTCATCGTAGCTTTTTAGTCGTTATGTTGTCTCACTTTGCTGATCTCTGCAGCAGTTCCGAATGATAACATGTCAGGAGAGGAACGGATGAGAAATAGGCTACTCTGGAAGATCGCACTCTATATACTGTGTGCTTATGTATTTATAAGATTTACCATATATCTTTGTTTAATAAAGAACTGAGAACCGGCAGGAGTGCAGCCGCCAGCCGGGGATCTTGCACCATTTTTGCTCCACTAGTGTGGGGAGAGCATGGCTGGTGGTGATGGGGTGATGGATGGGAGAGGCTGGGGTTCCGATGATTTGGGAAGTTGGGGTGCTGGTGCAGAAAGTGGAAAAAGGAGAGTTGGCAGAGGGTGACGGCAGCAATGACAATGTTGTTTTTCATGTTTGGCCACAATGTTTCGCTCAGAAGCTGCCAGGAAAGATGTCAGCGACATGACAGTGTGGTGTCAGGCTGGGGAAGGGGTGGAAATAATACACTGTGTGAGTGTGTGTTCCACTTTTAGGAACCAAAGGTTCTTGAAAAAACACGAAAGCCTGAAATTATAATCACACATCTGTGACTGAATGTAACTGCAGATCAGATGTGAATTCATCATTAGATCTGTTCTAAATGTTGCTTATATTGGTATGTTGCTAAGCAACTGTAGCCTTCATAATGAATTACATTACTTTGTGAAATGATGGTACTATTAATGGTCAGTGCAAATAAACAAAATGGCATATTTAGTACTTTTGTTTGTGATTTTTACTTTTTTTCTGCTACAATGACAGACATTAAAAACACAGCAACATTGTATGTTCCATCTGAGCTAAAGTGAAAGATAAGGAGATAAAGACAGAGAGAGTGAAAGAGGATGTAGCAGAAAAGAGGAGTAAAGCACAAAGAGCAGGTGTGTGCTTCAGCCATCTGGTCCATCAACCCTGCCTGAATGCTGAGTCACCCAAGAGCAAAAAAGTTCATGAGTGAGTGAGAGAGAGAGAGAGAGAGAGAGAGAGAGAGAGAGAGAGAGACAGCAGGTGAACGAGGCCCTGAGGTGGAGGGCTCCACTCCTTCCCCTGCCACTTTCCGGGTGCCTTTCCCCCTCCCTCCTCCATCCTCTCTGTCGACGATGCACGCTAGACAGACAGCTCTTTTACGTGCCTAGCTCACAATGCACAAAGGCCCGACTCACTCTGTCTACAAAGAACCACTTATGAAAGTCTGAGCTGTAAACACCACAGTCCTGCACACACACAGTGCTAAAAAATCACTATCCATAGGGAGAGCTTGTCTCATTTTAAAATTCTTGGTGCTTATTGATTTCAAGGGCCGGAAAGGGCAAACAGAAACATTTGATTAGAATGTTAAAGAGCTCTGCCTGTGGAGTGTCTGCATCTGAAAATGCCTCCTCAGTTTTTTGGGCCGCATTTGCATGTTGGAGGGTGAGTTTACATTATTTATGAGTGGGAGAAAATGCCTGGTCCTAAAGCTGCTTTACATACAGAGTACAAGACTAGTGCAGTACAGAACACACACGTTTTGTAGCTTTGTAAGCACTTAGGTAAATACATATGCAGCATACAATATGGATTATAAATGTAATGACCTCCGTCATAAGGCAATTCAAAATGTAACCCTACCCCTAAAATTAACATTTAGATTATGGTCAAATAGTTTGATACGTTTATTAATTTTAATGTTTTGAGTCTTTCTCTTTATGCATTTCACGGATATATCGTCATGTCTGTTGTCCATACATCTTGCATGTACATCCCCAATTCCAATTAAGATGGGACTTTGTGTAAAATGCCACGGCAACCTCGACCCAGATGAACCGGAAGGACTTCACGCACAGGAAGATAGACAGTATGCTAATTTAAGGCTAATGTCACACTGCAGCAAGTACATTCAACCCTAAATGGATTTCTTTCTTTTGTTCTGTAAACTGGAAGCATGTATTAGGATGTGCTCAAAGACCACATCTCAGGCTATTTAATCTCTGCTTGGGGAGAAGGGAAACTGAACAAAAGAACAATATTTTCTACTCATGCGTATCTGTCAGAGGGAGGATCAAATGAACAGGCGGAAACCAACATTTCTTGCCGTAATACTTCGTGTTCCTGATTGCATTCAAATGTGTCCCTTCTACTAAAATAATTACCATTCCGTGTGAGGTTGAGAACCAGCAGAGGCTTTAGTTAAGTGCATTTGAAGAGAAATAAATGAGTGGCGGATAACTACCACAAAAGCTTTGATAACAGCCACAATCCTTTCCATCACATCCCAGCCCCCCTCCAGACAGGAGTGGCCATCGCTGGCATGGGATTGATTTAGTCCGTAGCTTCCCCCCGCCGTCTATCGTAAATAACCAGCAGCTCCCTGACCAGGGTGGAATTAAACGACCAGACCATCGGTTCCTGTCAAAGACCTCTGCTCCGCTCACGCTCTCGTAACAAGAGCCACGTCCTTCCAGGGACCAATTTACCACGCTCTCTCGCATGCTGAGGTTTGATGGGATGTCACACTGGTCTTTGCAGACATAATTCAAAGGAGCTGGGAAATTGCTGCTAAGTTTAAGGAATAAGATAACTAGACAGTACTCAGGAATAATAGCTGAGACCACGAGGGGTTGATATAAAATCTATAGGCACTGTATTCTAATTTACCCGTAACTCAGTGGCACTACAGGTAGCTCCACCTATTGGTACTTCCCTGTATAAAAACAAAGGGGATCAGATCCTTTTTTAATTCGGAAAAATGTTGATGTACATAATTGTGCCTTTTTCGCTGATTATTGGTGTATCAAAAATAAATAGATCAAAATATTGACGTACCAAAATATTTTGCATAAACTGTTATCCACACCAATACACTAAAGTGAAGTTGACCACTTTTGCCCTCAGAATAACAGAATAAGTGTTACGCTGGTTTGACATTGCAAGGGCAGTAGATCTGGAAGGGTGGCTAGACATGGTGAGGAACGAGGACGCATACGCACAACATCACGGAACGGGTTTATCAGATGGTGAACAGGACAGGGCAGACATCATCAAACAATGACATGACTGCGAACAGACACAAACTGGGCAGCTTCATACAATCATACACGGGTGAAAACAATCAGGAAATATAAGGCAGGACGAACGTGAAACTCCGGTCCGAACTCTTTCCCCTTCCGGACTGGATAATGACATAAACTTTTCCTAAAGTTAATTAGGAAATTAGCTCATTTGCAACTGCATCAACCAAATGAAGTGATTTATCACAACGGTACAAAGACCATCAGTTTAACTTTTGCTCACTGATGTTCACTTTGTTACAAGCAAGTCTTATGCACGTATTATGCACCAACTCTTAACTTCAGAAACAAAGACCTCTCTACTCATACATCCGTCACTCACATTGCAGAACCCTGTAAAGCTCTGTGCATAAATTCTTACAGTTGTAATTACTGTCTTGCCAGTCCTCTGGGATCCTCCTTTCATCTACTTACTGAAAAAACAACATGCACCGTAAAAAGCACCGAACAAACATTCCCTTTTTACTCTCCGTGTCCATTTCATTAAAAGGCCTTCCAAACATAATTACTGACAGTGAGAAGCTGGGAGGTTTAATCAGGGGCCTGAACACAGGGTGAGTGGAACACTGGGATCTGAGCCATGTGACAGCACTGACCTCTGAGTCAGACCTGCTCCTCTGGTGCTATCTGGCCCCCTCATTCACAAATACAATAGTCTGGATGACAGGGACAGCAACCTGAGCCTCGGTATACGGCTCACCTTTCAGACAGGTTTGTTTAAGGGTTTCGCTCCAGCCATTTGCACCAGACCCTGAAACTTCCCTCATTCCTTCTGACTGTTTCCCAATCATTTGTTCATTACAGTACAATGTTTATTAGCCTTCCAAGACAAAAATGTCTTGTCTGACAGATGTTAACATTACTAAACACATGGAGGATCATTACAACATCCAGAGCACAGTCTGATAGCAAGAAGTCTTGATCTCGCATCTGCTCATTACTGCACGAAATGAGAAAATAATCCATGTGGCGCCAATTACCTCAATGCAGGAGCATGAATTGTAGGGTGATCTGAAAATCTGTCATGGGGTACATTTTAGAGCATGGGCAGGACAGGTAAACTACCTTTTCAGCACTGTGATCTTGGCTTAGTTCGACTACTAGGGCCTTACACCACATAGGGTTCACTAGTGAGCAAACTAGTACAAGAACAACTCTTTGGCCTAGAGCAAGACCCTTTTAGTTTTAAACCCTGATCTACTTTAATGTGTAAGTTCAAGAAGGAAGGAGCACATACGCATGATTAACAGCTCTTCCCAGACAGCTACCAGTACAGCAATGGGAACAGCAGTAATTCTGCCAAATTATTTTTCTTTTTTTCACAGTAGTGGTAATGAAATTAAAATAATCCCTGTAGTAACAACAGTAATAGAGGTCTTTATGGGATTCATGCGGGGACGATATCACCACTGTTGGGTGCTTAAATGACTGGACACATAATAAAAAATTGCTGTATTAAAGAATTGTTATGCAATTAAATGCACCACATGGTGCTTTTTATTAAACCAAGCAGAGTTTCAACATGTCCGAGTGAATTTTTTTGCCTAGTCAAGACAAAAAACAAACATGAAACCCGTTGGACAATTGCTGTTAGCATGAATTGAATGTAACCAGAGCACCTAATGCAAATACATTTATTGCGGCATGCAGAAATGCAGTGGATGTCAGTACTCTGTCTAGCCGCATTTTGAAAGCATTGTTAGTATATGTGCAGAGATCATCAACATCGGAATTAAAAGTCACATTGAATTTACAAGGGAATTCCAGCGGACCCCCAATACCTGTGAAATACCTGTTTGTATTATATAAGTGCGTTTATGTCCAGGATGAAATATGGGTGATTCTGCTTTGTCCCTTCCAGAGCAGCTCCAGTCCCATCTTCTAATCACAGCCTTGTTGGCCAATAATAGACTACTGTAAGCATGGCAAAACTCATGCAAACGTTGCTATGAGTTATAGACTGTTTCAGGGGTGTCAAACTGCCAGCGCACGGGCCACACCCTGCGAGATCACTTCATATAGATCTATTATTATGGCCCGGCAATATGAAGCACTGAGATCCCAAAATAAAGGTTTCAGTTGCCTTGCCGAACGCGTTCTTTACACTGCAGTTGAATCTGTGCATGAGCAGTTTCCAAATGTATTTGGAAAATGTGCCCTCTGCTTTTAACCCATCACCATAGTGAGCAGTGGGCAGCCATGAAAGGCATGTGGGGATGGTGCTTTACTAAGTAGAACCTTCGCGGTTCGGGATTTCAACTGGCAACCTTCTGAATACGGGTCAGTTTTCTTTACCCGCTAGGCCAACCACTGCCCCACTGTGATTTGTGTCTGCTGATACTCTCATGATGTGAGATGTAAATGTATTTTCATTGGCTAGTTACATTGTAATGTATTTCCTTTTGTCTTCTTTTTTTCAACCACTCAAACCTTGTAACAATCACTAATAATTCAGTAAACAAGAAAAAACTCTGGAGAGCCTGGAGAGCACAGTTTATATCCCATTGGTAATGTAAGTAAGATCGGCTCTAGATTGAATACACAACAGTGTCAGCAGACTGCAGGGGTACGAATCATTGCTGGACTATGTATATTGTTGCACCAGAACGAACCCGATGGAGTATCTGTTGTCAATCAGCCTCTTCCTGTACCATGCTACCATACCACCATGCCACATAGCAGCTACCATAATCCCCATCCTCAAATCCTCATGCATGAGTGTTTTACACGCTTAAAGTTTTAAAAGTCAGATCTAATTTACAAGGGACTTCCAGCGATCTTAAAATACTCCGTGCACAGAGTGATGCAGTCTCCACAGCCCTCCAGACTGCTCTTTGCCCAGGGACCTATGCCTACTCTTCATCAGGTACAGTTTAGCCTTTAACTCCATCATACCTAACATTGTTGTGGCTAGGACTAGTGTGTATATTAGCAAGGTTCTCACGATACGACACATATCACGATACATGGGTCACAATACAATTATATCACAATATATAAAGTGAAGTATGTGATGTCACATGTGATACACAGCAGCACAGCACACGGTGCACACAGTGAAATTTGTCCTCTGCATTTAACCCATCACCCTGAGTGAGCAGTGGGCAGCCATGACAAGCGCCCGGGGAGCAGTGTGTGGGGACGGTGCTTTGCTCAGTGGCACCTCAGTGGCACCTTGGTGGATCGGGATACGAACCGGCAACCTTCTGATTACGGGGCCACTTCCTTAACCGCTTGAGTGCTTTTCCTATTTGCTCTGAATTTTAAGGAAATAAGTAAAAGTTCCCTTTGATATTACTAATGATGTATGAGAAGAAACACCATTTTCATTAGTTTAATACTTATTATTTAAGAAATTTAGACAATAACAGGGATAGCCCCAAATAACAAATATTGACAATGTCAGTAGCGTGTGTTTCCACCATTTTCCTTCTCCAGCAATGCTGACGCGACACTCATCAGTGAACAGGACGGTAGACCACTGCTGCTTTGTCCAGGTCACATGGTCTTGTGCCCACTGCAAACGTCACGGTGGTGTCTTGGTGTCAGTGGGGTCACCTGCAACAGTCATCCGGCATTCAAGCCAAAGCGGTGGAGTAGGTTGCAAATGGTTTGTCTGAAAACCCTAGTACCCCTCGCATCTCGTAAATGGGCCTGCAGCTGTGTGGCTGTGGCATAGGTCCTGGTCATCAAGCAGCAGCCTTGGACCCACACCTTCAAAAAGTAATCACCAAGGACAACCTAGATCATCTGAAGGATGAGGACTTCCATAAGGCTGAGGAGTTTGTCCAGCTCATGAGAGTCCTCTATACATCCACAATGAGGCGGAGGAGGAAAGAAACCAACAACAGGGCTCTCAGATGAGATACAGACACAGAGCAAAATGGAGGAGACCACAGAACATCAATAGATATTTGCTCAAACTTTAGTGTTTGCTAAGATATAGATAATTACTTTACTTTAAAAAAAATTAAAAAGTACAGATAAAAGTACCGTTAAAGTACTGAATCGATAAGTGGTGCTCATAGAAGTAGCAACAAAACCTTGAACATTACACATTCCTAGTGCTTGGAGCTCTCCATCCTCACAGGGTGGTGTGCTGAGCCCTCCCCTGTATGGAGTCTATACCCATGACAGCACTCCCACCGACCCCCCCAACACAATAATTAAAAATGCAGATGATGCCACCTTGGTGGGCCTCATGAGTGTGTGTCAGGAACACTCTTCCTCAATTACTTTCCATTAAGGCATAGTCCTACTCAGGTTCACAGCTTATGAGGGCCACACAATTCACATCTATAGCCAATTCAGGGTTGCATAGATGCCTATGAATTGACAACAAATACTAACTAACTAACAAATGATATGAAGCGTTACTACCTCACCCTACTTCCAAATATTAGGCCATCCCATCAATATGTCACCAAGTGTAGTGCAAAATAACATCTACTGCCTCCGTCCCCTACACTGCTACACACCCTGAACCCAGGAGGGTGTCAGCAGGCATCACAGATCTGCTACCAAGCCCATCATGAAGCTTTAATTCAAGTCCTCTGATGGGTCAGCCTCGTCCTCGATGCAGAAAATCTGGTTAAATTTTGCAACAATGCAGCGAGGCAGCCTTTTCCTTCTTTTTGTGTTTTAGTGTCTGAATACCTATGAGATATACTTGACACGTTGAACTAAAGTTTTATTTAGCGTCATTAAAATGCAGCCCAAATAGGCAAGGAGACAGAGAAAGGGTAGAGGGATGAGGACCAAAGTTAGCTCAAGGAGACTTTGTCGTGCCTTCTGTTACACCAAGTCAGCATTTTTTTTTTCCTTTCCCGTCTCGGGTACGATGGCTCAGTGTTCACTCGTATCGCTCTCTCTTGCTCTCCTCCTCCCTTCTCTTGTCTTGAGGGACCACCCCGTCACCGCTTCTCTAATACAACGCAAGTGATCAATTATTGAGCCATTCTCCACTCGGCTGCTGTTGAATAATAAAGAGGGCTGATTATGAGAGAGCACTGGTGCAGAAATGCCTGCAGGGAGAGCGAGAACCGCTGGGTCGGGGTCGCCTGTCGCTCTCGTCCGTGTCAACGTCCACACGCCAGCCTCACAGGACAAATACATATATACCCTACTGACAGCTTGTCACATCAGCCTTCGAGTCAACATCTTCCTATGACAATGTGTGTGTGTGTGTGTGTGTTTTGATTGTGGCTCATTAAAAATATTTTAAATATTAAAAGAAACTTATCTTTTTCAAATAGATCAAATTGTGCTGGAGGATAGTGGGATAATGACAGCAATTCACAAAGTAATGAACTTGCATTAGGAATTTTCTTCCTTGTACACTGTTTATGTATAAAAATATATCAATCAAACAACAACAACATTCATTTCTTATTTAGTCCAAAATCACATACAGTATGACTCAATTCAGGCCCCACAGACTCAAACCCCTCACACTTTGACCCATTCAGCATCGTTCAGAAAAATGTATTTACATAAATAATAACAATGTAATTGAAATTTATTTCAGAAATGTCCAATTTCTACGCTCAATACTTCCACTATGTTACACTTTTTCTGAGATGTGTAAATAGTGGGAGATCCATCTACTAAATAACCCCATCCCAGTATTTTGTTCTTTCACCTTACGCTATGTCTTGCCACTAATGATTAACTGAGTTTTGACCCCAATGGAAGTAATGATGAATAGTCACTGTTCACAGCATATCACCACCCTGAGGGTCCACAACATGACCCAACGGGATGATATGAATAGCATTAGCCGGGACCAAAAAGTAATGATGCGCCCGGGACCTCATATCCAACCATGACGCACATGCTAATGAGCAAATATAACAGGACAGAAGAGTGCAACAGCATGCAATGGCTAAACGATAACGAACATTATATTAGGCCCAGCTCCCCATCGCTCAATTTAAATATTTAGCAGTGGCTTGCATTGAAATTCAAATGCTGCACTGACAGTGCATGCACTTCCAAAATGAATCATTTCACATCCACCCACTGGGATTCCAAACCATAATCTCAGCGTTTGTTAGTACCATGTTCTGCGAATTGAGCTCCGCAGGACACGCTCTTTGAAATCCACTGTTCCCTCAGAGTGGGCATCATGTCTTCAGACGCTGCAATTTAAAGCAGGCTGACAAGCACCCTGGGACTCGGTGAATGGGATTCACAGGACAAGGAGGAAAATGGATGTTTTATTTGGCATTAGAAGGAAATATTTTTTAAAAATTTAACTTCTTGTAATGCAGCTCATTTGAACTAAAAATTCCAATGAGAATTTTCAAATTTAATTATAGTTTCATGTTTTTTATACCATACAACATCCACTAATTAGTAGCCTAGTGGGTAACACACTTACTGGAAGAGCACAAATTGACAAGTTCAAACCCATTGTGTCCCTGAGCAAGACGTTTAACTCCAGGGAAACTGTCCCTGTAACTACTGATTGTAAGCTGCTCTGAATAAGGTGTCTGATAAAATGGTGCAAATATAAATGTACAATATGTTCAGTGATTATGTATAAAAAGAGTTATTCAGAGGTCACTGAATTGTTTTCTAAAGAATCAGACATTAAATGATAATTTAAAAACAATTTAAAACATAAATTAAAACATAATATTTATTATGTCAGGGTCACTCAAATTTCAGTTCAAACTATTGGCATCCAGTGTTTATATTGATATTCTGACACCACCAGTCAGATTATTAGAAAATTCTATAATACTTGTGTCCATGTAAGCTAGAATGGACAGGGCTTTTGCTGAGACACGTACAGAAAACTGACAGCTCATGAGTGCTGGAAATCTGTCAGTGAAAATCATGGAAGCAGAAAAAGTTCCTGACACTAAGCAGAACTTCCCCTGCATCACTAACTACCTGCATTTTTCGGTTCATTTGGAGTGGACAAGGTGATGGTTTTATTTAACTGGGCTTTGGTGCCCAATTTGTAAACAGCTTTTAACAAGATTTTGCTAAATGAACACTCAATGGACATCCCCGTGAAATTTACTTGTGCCTCTCCGAACCATTATATAAAGTGTCATGGGCGACCTGGGGCGCTGCAGCGATGCCAGCCATGTTTTCATGGTACACACTGGACCTCCCGGCTGGAGCAGAGGGGTTTATTCAGGGTAAGTAAAAAGGTTGTTACTCATGCACGCCATCACCACAGCTATCAGACCGTGGTAACATCAGCACAAAACCTTGGTCTGTTGGCCAGCCATCAGACACCCCTCTCTAAAGCACGATAGACAGCGATGCTGCACATTTCCAGACATATTCATTGTGTGCATGATAGCAAAATATGACACCACTGGAAAAAAAAAATCTGTTCCATCAGCACTTTTTAAAGAGCAATTATGAGCCAGTATCAAGGGACTGGATTACAGTAAAGAGATGATTTTTAGATTTTCATTAAATTCATATTTTATTAATTTCACTTTAGTTTTAGTCTAGGTTTAATCTATAGTTGTCAGTGTGCCATGACAAATGGGGACAACTTATGACTTGGCTTTCTTTTTCTGTTCAGGAAAAGATATAAAAATATAAAAGTGAGATGCAGTGCGATGAACCCCACTTGCCTTGTTTTCAACCAAGAGCTTCAATGTTACTACAGTTGCATGACTGATGATTTGACGATTATCATTGCTGTTGCAGCAATGATTATTTACATGTAAATTTTGTCACCGTTGACACACAGGACAAAATCTATATTCTACCTTAAATTTTTATAAAAATATTTAGCATTTTTGCCATTCAGCCATCACTGACTGCTTCTATATGGAAATATTTGAGATTGAAATTAGGCTAATTCCCCAAAAATCAGATGGTATCAGATCAAATGTTATAAGTGGTGAAGACACAAAAGTCCAGATAGACATCAGCATGAGCATAATAATATCATAACCAACATATACATCGCTGCATCTATTGGAACAAATTGATGTACAGAGTTGCTAAGAAACAGTGGCAGATTTCTGTTGAAGTCAGGACAGCAGTTGAATATGATTTTCAGTCCAAAGCAGAAGAGCAGTGTACTGTAAATGGTTGTGGGGGTTACACAGATAACTGAACAAAATAAAGGATTCTTTATTTAATGACCTTCCCTCATGGAAAACCGAAACAGATAGAATTATGGAAAAAATGTACAAACATTTAATACTTTAAGTAATTTCATTATGAAAGCATTTCCATGCAATATGTAAGGGCAGGGCAGTGCAAATGTCATACCACTTGCCTTCTATGTGTTCATCGTGCATGTTCTCTCCATGTTTGCATGGACTTCCTCCTACTGTTTGGGCTTCCTAATGCAAATTTGATGAGCTATGGCACATATTTATTTATGTTACATGATCAGGAGAATGGTGGAGGTTGAAAGATTGATTGAAATGATGAAAGACTGTGGACTAATGGTTTAAATGGAGTGAATATATGTGTAAGTGAGCTGCTATTGGCTATTTGTAAGATGGTTCTGATGAGAGCCACTCTATTTGAGAATGCTCAACAAACAAGGAGGGAAAAAGAGAAAGTAAGTCACAAATTAAAAGTTAGAGTCATGAGGAACTCCTTAAATCATGAGGAACTCAGTAGGGGATAAAAGGAAAATACTGAAGGTTGAGGATGGGTGCCCGTGTCAAGCTGAGTAAACACTGTTGAGTGAGCATCTTTAATCAACACTGACAGGACGTGGCAACACAACACTTCCCCCCAAATCTCCCTGAGTGGACAAAATGGCTGTCAGCCCGAGCCATTTCCATCATGAAGCCCGAGAGGTTCATCCTTTGAGCCTGGCATGTTAGCGACGACAGCGCTTTCATGAATTATCCAGCAGCTTGAGAAAATGAACGCCAGTCGGGCCTCACCTGTCTGGACTAATATTCTGTTCTAATGCGCCTTTACACGGACCCTTATCTGACTGACCTACTACAGCACATGCACATGAGACCTGGGTAGGTAAAGACAGAATATATATATATATATATTACACACACGAGCATGGCAGATTGAACCAACCACAGCACCCCAACTCCACCTGCACTCAGCGTGATCGGTTTGTTTGGCGCCTTAACTGGGACACAAGCAGCGCTGGGTTTGTCACTGGCAGCGTAATTAGGGGAACAATTAAGATAAAGTGGCCCAATTATGTGGCGGGAGCCGTCGTGCCCAACTTCGGGCTCCGCAAATGAAGACGAGCCACTATCCAGACGCCCTCCGTCTGGCCATTTCAAGCACTGATCTCCAGCCTGACTGAGTTGCACTCAAGCCAGCAAACGACTACCATCCATCTACTCCTCTTCTTCTCCCTGTCCTGATATTACAAAAACACAGCTCCACTTCTTCAAACAAGTCTTGGATCGTCGGCTTCGTCTTTAAATCACATCCCCGACGCTTCTCACTCTCCCACCCCAACTGAGAGCTAATCCCTCCATCACTCTGGGACTCTCTGCCTCCTCCCGCTTGCTGATGTGCTCTAGAAGATCGTTCCTGCTTTCAGCCCCTGGCAGAGCGTTTACAGTTTAAAGACCAAGGCAAGTGAAGCCAAAACGCTGGAAAATTACCGCTTGGAAAGCCACCCGCTCCATGAAGGACACTCTGTACACGGAGTAATGTCTTTTTGAATATTGATACATCAGCAATAAGTAATACAGGTGTCCTGTAGATACTCCAGCTAGGGTAATTACTAATGGAGCGGAGGGTTTTTACTGCACCCTAACACTTTACAAACTCTACTTACAATATGAGGCTAAAAACTGCAGGATTTACAAAGGTGTACAGACATTATTTACATTTATGCCATTTTATCAGACGCACTTAGCGTAAAGTTACAGTGCCCGTGGACACACTCATGGTTAAGTGTGGGATTTGAACCTGGGTCTTCTGGTTCATAGGCGAGCGTGTTAACCACTACGCTACTACCCACCCCATTATGATAAAAATAAGTGTTTAACATCAAAAAAGGACATATTGGTCCTCGACTAATTAGTTGTGGAAGCAATTATTTTTATAATAATAATTTTATTAATTTATGTATAGTTATTCATAGTTGTTTAGTTCACAGTTCAGCTCCAGTAGGGGGCAGTATAAGGCTGTCACCATAAGGCTGTTCACCCCACCAAAAACTGTGTGTTATCTCCACATGAGCATTAACATTTACATTTACACCCTTATCCAGAGAGTCTTACAGTCAGTAGCTATAGGGACAGTCCCCCTGGAGCAATTTAGGGTTAAGTGTCTTGCTCAGGGACACAATGGTGGTAAGTGGGATTTGAACCTGGGTCTTCTGGTTCATAGGCGAGTGTGTTACCCACTAGGCTACTACCACCCTTACCATTGTTAAAATACGAAATTAATATGTTACAGTGGGGACACTATCCTCAAGCAGATATTATAACCTCAAAACAACAATTACTTAAGAAATATCTTGGAAAAAAAAACCTGAAAAGTCATATACTTTAAGTATATTATCATATGTACAAGTACAATGTACCAAGCACAATGAAATTCTTACTTGAGTATCATCTCTACAGACAAAAGCTTGGAGAAAGATTGGAGAACTATGATTGAATTCCATCCAACTACAAAAATCAAGGTTATACATAGCTTTTGAAGTAGTCTCATAGTAGTACTTCATGCAAGCCACCCAGTAATACTGACTTCATATATTCAAAGTCTTCAGGCTGTGCACATGAAAATCACAATCAGCTGGTGAGGACTAGTAAACTATGTATCTGTGGTGGTCTATGTATCTTTCATTAGTTTGGGGAACAGACATTTTGAGCTAACTGATGAGTCTGAATCTTGATATGAATCCGGAGTTTGGGCCGGAGTTTCATGTTCCCTTATCGTGTTCACCTGGTGTATATTTATATAATTGTATAAAGCTATCCTGTTGGTGTCTGTTCGCCGTCAGGGCATTTTGTATTAAACCCCTGTCCTGTGACGTTGTGCATATGCGTCCTCCTTCCTCGCCATGTCCAGCCCATCGTGACATGGTGCTTTCAATGCTAAGACAAAAAAAAAGACAGTAGCGTTTACATGCAACCTTTATTACAGCTGTTACACAATAATGGGAACGAAAATGAGACGCAACAACCAGAAGCCTTAAACTCACAGTGGGCTATGTCACCGGGCCATTAGTGTCCAGCGCAAGTGATACATTCATCCGAAATCCATATCCCCCCATCTAAATATATCGAGCCATCTCTTTCACATCCTGGCATGTGTGGCTGTTGGAGATAATATGAGCACACAAGCAGGATGTTGAGATGGGCTCTGGGATAATAGTCAATTATTAATGTGGGCCTGCTGACTGTCATTTTCCGTCCTCTAGAATAATTCATCGATATATATGGTGCATTCTGTCTGTCTCTCTCTCTCCCAGTATCGCTCTCTATCTATCTATCTATCTATCTATCTATCTATCTATCTATCTAATAAGCACAGTGTTAACCTACCCTAAATATGCAACAATCTGATGGCAAACACAGCCTGGGACATTTCAGGACATTTCTGGGAGAATTGTGCCTCATTAAACCAGTTTTACCGCCACTTGTTGAACTTTCTGCCTCATGCCACTAGAATACCTGTACATGTGGAATACACATAAAGAAAAAAACTTGCAATGTGATAATTATAGAAGCTCCACTAGATGAAGCCTGTCTGCCTATACACAAATAAGTTGTTTCTTGCAATTGAAAACATTTGCTTCTCCAAGTTTACAGTGGACACAGTTTCTTTCCTAATATGAGCAATATTTATGATCATCCAACGTCACTGCTGAAGTCAAATTCAGTGAGGATAGCAACTGTACTTCTATACATTAAGGATGTTCAGAATAATAACTACACTGCACACAGTAGCTGTGAATATTAAAAATAGTCTCAGAGGCTCAACATTTTAAATAGTTACTCTAGATTGACTTTTGCGGATATATTCATTTAATTATATTTGCATATTAAAACACTGTGCAGGATTCAATATTGAATTACAATGATAAACATTTAGCAAACCCATTTCTGTCTTGTATCGAGATGGAAGACGGCTGGGACGAGTGAGTGAATCAGACAGAACCCACTCTCTCACTCACACTCTCACTCGTCCCCTGTTAAAGCCCTCAGGAGAGAAGCGACGTCTGATCAGCTAAGCACCCTGTCTCCGGAGATTTTGTGCAAAAACAAGTGCTCTCCTATGGGAGACATAAAGGACACATGAACAACCACACATACACAAACACAGTATCTAAAATTAAATATCTTCATTAATATGCTTCTTTATTAGAAATGGGCACTATGCTGTACACATATCACAATAGTTTGCCACACCATGATTATAACTACATAATCATGTAATAAGTATAAGATTCACCTAAATGTCAATGCTAACTTTGTGTCCCAGTGGATACCATGGTGCACAATAAAGTACACTTGGGGTAGGGGGGCATCACACGGCACCTTTTCTTTTTTTATTCCTTTCACACAATGTTTGTCAAGCTGGTAAATGTTTCATGACATGGATAGGACTGAGTGGCAATTTTCATTTCACTGATTCCAGGCACCACCACAAATTCTGATTGCTAAAGGAGATGACAGGGAGAGATTGAGAGACCAACACTACTGTTTAACTTTTATATTAAATATGAATATGGAGGTTGATAGCTGGAGCAAACAGCTACCCATCCAGAGATGTGACTCAGGTACACAAAGCACAAAGCATAAAGAGTCAGACACTAAACCAAAAGAATACTGAGTGAAAAGCAGTGGAAGAGGAAAAAAAGAAAAGAGGGAGAGACAGGGACACGTACCATGTGCCAAGCTGAGGAGATCAAAGAGGAAAAGATTGTTAGAAAGTACGAAGGCAGCGAAATGAAGAGAGGGAAAATGGGAACAGGGATGAGAGAGATACAGTAAAGACAGACGCAGCTAAGGTCAAGGGAGCACCAGAGAAACCCCACTGGCAGAGAAGACTGGCATTTACCGTAATTGGACTCCGAATCATTGCTGATTTACCCTGTCCTGCATCTTTGCCAGTCTGCACCAGCCATTATATCAGCCATGCCTTTTTTACATTAGGAAAAAGTAAAAAAAAATACAAATAAAAAATTCACACACCTAGTGTTGCCAGAAATGTTCATTTCAATACCAGCATCACACCGGAGCTATTCCCCTGGTTAGGGAACATGAGATTCGGTAATCTTGCACAAGATTGCGCCATTCGAAACACGTAACGTAACCAGCTCAGATACCTGCAGCTGCTCCTGTGTGAATTTTACTAGTGAAATAAAATTATGAATAGTAATAATAAAGCAAAAACGTTTTGCCGTTACAGCAAGGTGCAGTGCATGATGGGATGCATAATTGTTCTGGAATGTATCCAATGAACTCAAACTTGTTTTGGTAAACTCAGAGGTCATCAGAACAAAAACGCCTCCCCCACATTGTCAAAATGGGAGCCACCAACAAGCTGATGTCTGGGACACATGCACAGTCAGTAGCTCCAACATTTAATGCTGGAGGTTCTCTGTTCTCATCCAGCCAAGGCCGTCAATCAAGTTTATCATAGACAGATATATTACAAAAAAAGAACTGATAAAAGTGAAAGAAAAAAAATAATTATTTTGTACTCGCACTATGGGGGGTTTGTGTGAAACAGCATTTCAAGACACCGTATACTGTGTATACTGTTTTACTGACAATAAACCAATTTAATGTTCCCTTTGTTTTGTGTAAATAAGTCTTTTTTTATCTACACTAAAAAAAGAACATGGAAACTGATCACTTGGTGAAGCTATTTAGCTAAACTCTATGGTTTAACTGTGTTCAATTGTTGGTTTTCAAGGAAAAGGCAAACTAAAATCAATAAAAAACTGAGAAAGGCAATAGAAAAAAATGCACTGCAGCCAGCCAGCAGGGGTGCCAAATTGGCAGAATTGTCTTTGTTGAATTTTTCATTTTTTTCATTTCTCAAAAATGTAAATAAATACAATAAATACATGTTGGTTTAGTGTATATTCAGTCATAATTACAAGAAACAAATTTGCAAGTGCAAGGAAGGTCACATGTTTCTTATTCATTACTCAGCAGAAACACTATAATGTCTCACTTGCACAAAGCACCGTTTCATGCTATACAAAGGACTGATGACGTTTTTCTGCCACGTCACTAGAACACAAGCAACAGGTGTCATCAAACATGTTCTGAGCAGTTCTTTATATTCAACAAAGATTCCTTGACCCACATAATCATTTCCACCAACACTTCTGTTTTGGAACAAACCATGACCCACGTCTGATGATGTGTTCGCAGGATACACACTAAACATCAGACGACAGCGGCTTTTCTTCATGTGGCCACAAATGCCGCTGAGCTTGTTTTGAAGAAGACAGAGATACAGAAACGCAACTGTCAACACGACCCAGCAGATGTGATGCTGTACACACACACACACACACACACGAACATGCAAGATGTGTTTTTCAGCCCACAGATCAGGCCCAGCGAACAGGTGGCTCGCGTAGCGAGTGTGAAGTCGAAGCAGGGGACCAGAGAACACACACTGTCACCTGTGCTCCTGCCGTGAAAGCCCCGTGATCTGATTCAAACTGAATTATAAGCCAGGCCTTTCAACAAGTTACAAGATACGTTAACGGGATGTAGGCTGATGTAACGTATGCACAAGTGTACATGAACACATTCTGACATACACACAGGTAAAAAGAAAAAAATGTACGTAAAATGTTCACAACCAAGAACAATGTGGTGCATTTTCTGTCAGGCACAACTCAAGTCAACAATGACAAATTATAATATAAATATAATAAAATGTATAATATAGTAAATCATGTGCCATGGTATCATGGAAACTTCCTAACCTGAAGGTATTGTCATTTTGACAAGACTATATACCCATGCATATATCATATATTTGGCAAAAAAAAACAAGGGGCCGTACCGCCCAGCCCCTAATTTCAACCACTTGGAATATTCTCTCATGGCCATGAGCCGTTCCCAAAATTGATTTATTATCCTTCCGATAACTGATTAGATAAAAAAAAAAACTGTAATAAACTGTTACAAATTCACAATGCCATGACAAAATATAAACTGATTACAAGCCAGGAGAACACATAAACATATATATCATTTCTTGGTTTAAAAAGTGAAGTGATTGTCACATGTGATACACAGCAGCACAGCACACAGTGCACACAGTGAAATTTGTCCTCTGCATTTAACCCATCACCCATAGTGAGCAGTGGGCAGCCATGTCAGGCGCCCGGGGAGCAGTGTGTGGGGACAGTGCTTTGCTCAGTGCCACCTCAGGGGCACCTTGGCAGATCGGGACTCGAACCGGCAACCTTCTGGGGCCACTTCCTTAACCGCTAGGCCACCACTGCCCCCCCCACTGTGGTTGGTTGACGTTGTGGATGTTCAATGTTTGCTTCCAGTCCTTCACGTCTTAATCCTAGTAATAAATTCACCAAGCAAACTACTCAAATGTGGCATTTTACTCTTCAAGCCCACAATGACCCTAAACTATACAAAAAAACACAGTTATCAGAATGCACCACAGAGTTCTGGGATGTTTCCTATGTTCCCTGATATTCAGAGGACCAGTCGGATTAAAAGACAACAAAGTGCATTCTTTTCTCTGCCTTCATTTTTGGGAAAATGCAACAGGGGACTAAGCGGCACTGTGGTTGGGTAGAGACTTTGTTTCCAGCCCCTGCATTTTATCTCCCACACGAACGAAAAGCTAATGGCTTTATGAGAGGCGCTTAACAGAGGCCATTACCATCTGAGAGAGGCCAGTCCCCAAGCAGCGGCACTCAATTACGACAAGCGTACGCCAGGCACCATGAGGTCAAAGGTGAGAGAGGATTCTGCCGCCTGGTGAAAGCATCGCTGACATTTTCTTTCTTATATTTCTTGCTCTCCCTTTCCATCACTGCACATTGCAGTTTTCCCATTCTGGCTCTGCTCATAATTTGTCCTCATTTCTCCCACTTTTACCCTGTTTTCACCCTGCTCTCCACCTGTTTTGTTGGTTGATTTTCTGTCTCCTCTCATTAACCACTTCCTCAGACCATGCACGTGTAACATGCACATTGGAAGTGTAATGGAATTATCTCGAGCTGAAACCTGCCCAGAAGGAGCTTCTGGATCTTCCCACGTCTTGTTTGTACTTTGGGCCCCACCTCCCCTCCGCTCTTATCTTTGTGGCCGACAGCCGGACCACTGCGCCTCAGCGCCCGTACGGCCACTGGCCTCCTCTCTCTTTCAATCCCTCGTTTCTTCCTTCCCGTCCATTTCATGTATTTTTCATACGCTCTTTCTCCAGTGCAGCACCCAGAAGTCAGCAGGGCTTTCAATAATTCACCAGGCTGGCTGGCCTGTACGCGCAGATGATGCCATAAAGCGAGACGACCGCACAGAGCCCAGCCTATGCCCAAAAAATGCCCAGTCTGTTGGCCGAGCCCCTATGGTCCGCCATGGTTTCCAAAAACAACCGTCACAGTGTGCTCACCATACACATAAACCAGGCCCAACAGATGCAGCACGAATGCCACCAACATACAACCCAAAACAAGGCTGCGTCTGTCTAAACGCCCTTTAACTGTCCTAAAAGCATAAATACCCCTCTACCCATATAAACACATCACTGTCTGGTGCAGTTTTGCCTGACACACAAGGTCATTTATTTACTTTTAACATTTACTTGTGTATAGCCAACAGCACTTTTTCAGTGACAGATTGACAGATGCGCCCTTTCAATCTCATGCTGGATTTACATGGTGACGCAGAGCCGTATACACGTTAAAGCGAGAAATAAACGTCAAGCAAGGGTGCAACTACACTTAAAAAAATGGTGTGCCCTACAGACGTGCTTCAGTGAAGTATTAATGAAATACTTGAAGCGCAACAAACACCACAGCACCATTCACAACCTGTTTTGAGAATTGGTTTGAGAGCTGTATAATAATGAGGCACAGTTCACATATTTGGTGATATACTGGTATCCAGTATCGTAGTACTGAAATGAAATCAGTCACAGTTAAATCTGCCTGAGGGAAGAACTGAAAAACAGCAGCAACAATTGAAGGCCATTTTCGCCATCGAGCAGAATCACTATTGTACCTCTATTGTGTCAAAAACAAAAATGCTGTGACTTCTGATAACATTTCAAATTGTAATTATTCCCAGAACTACTGATTCTACCAGCAACACACATACAACAATATATTTACGTCACTGCACGCAAACTACGCAGAAAAAGTGAACAATGGCTAAATTAAAAAAATATGTAATTAATCTGTCACCTCATATTTTAGCATTGCCGTAATGTGAATAAACCAAACAAAATGCTGTCAGCAGAACTATAGTAAAGTTAAAAAAAAATTACTCATTAGCATAAATTAGACAGTTTAAAAAAGCAAACTAATATATTTTAACAATTGTAATGAAAAACATTCAGTGCATCTTTACACTGTAAAAAGTGAACACTGGCAAAAAAAGTAATCTGTCACCTAATATTTTAGTAATTTTTTAAGTTAAGCCAGTGTTCCCTTTTTTAGTGTAGCTACACCTTTGTGACTCATAAAATTCTTATTTCACTCTCATGTTACGAAGGTGTGTTGAGAGATCATAGTAAGCACACATGCATTGGAACATATCAGATTCCATTTAAAACATGTGAAAATTCACTGCAGTGCCTCCACATACATAGTATTCCACTTGAAATGGTTTACCTCACACATCTGTTCACAAATAAACCAATACATCTTCAGCAGCATAATAGTTTTCTCAATAATCCTAAATGATTTACAGTAGTGTCAATCACAATATTTCTGGTTTCTTGTGCTTCCCCGCGGTTTCCGTGAAAATGTCTTACATTTGTATTCCTGAATGCACTGCTTTGTCTCGCTGGAGTGTCTGATTCCCCGGGAGAGAAGCATTTCTCCTAAATGTGGCAGGGTTCACTGCACGCTACGCTTTCATTGTTTGTTGAATTCATCTGTTAAATAATGCATTGTTTCTCAAGGATTTGTCATTTAAATGGTCCATTTAAGAGGAGGTCTATCAAAACCAATTCACGGGAGTCATTATAGTTCCATTTAGAAAGTCTTGCTTCCTCTTTTTTAGCAAAGATTGCTTGTGAACAGTTTCCTGCTCGGACAACTTAAAAGCATTTTTGGAAAATGTAGGATTGAATATTATGCTTTTGTTAGTAAATGTTGCTTAAAATTCAGCATTGTGACAACACCAGAACCCTTACATTTCCTTCAAATCCCTAGTTTTGAATGGGGGATTTTATTAAAAGTCACATATTATGAAAATTTCACTTTGTGTAATTATTTAACATTAATACAAGTTCCCCTAGCCTGTCTATGGTCCTGCAGTGGCTAGAATTAGCAATATGTATAAAGAGTGGTTTGGCCATTCTGCTACACCATTCAGAAAGCGACAGACAGTCAGATCTGGAATTTGGCCCCTTATGTCATCATAAGGGGAAAGGTTACCTCCCCTTTCTCATGCTCATTGCCCAGAGAATTTTCCACCCCTCCCGTAAAAAGTAACTCCACCAACCGTCATGGCTTGAAAACGTGCGAAGCATTGCAGTTGCCCTATGATTGGATATAAAAATGTATTTTTTTCGTTCCGTCACGCGAGACTCTGAAGAGACTGCACCTCGTCCTGCCTCTTTAAATTACACACACCGAAACAGCGCATCCTTGGTGTAATTCTGCACCAAGACCTATATAAAAGCAAAAAAGCATAATAGTGGTTTAACTTTTCACATTTCAATTCTTACACCTGTTTACGCATATCCAGACATCATCATATTTGAATGATTATTTAACATTTAGTGTCAAACTGACGCTATTTAGATAATATTTTGTGTTGCTTATCTGACATTAACAGAATACTGACGTTTGTTATTTAGTTCATTATCTGGCGATTTGCATGATCCCCTTGCCAAAAACTCACTGCAGCCCACAGTGGTGTGGAAATCTCTAGTAGCGCTTGGAAACAATCGTGTTTGGTTCAAACGTCATCACAATGTGATCAAATTATTTGGCAAGTTATGTGAATGTGTTTATAAGCAACACAACATGAGACTTGAGATTTGGGCCAAATATAAAATTTTGACCAGACCCAGCAGGAACATGTTCAGGTTACATGTAATACATGTAAATACAAATAGACAGACACAGATACATTTTCTGTTGTCTTTTATTCACACTACAGACTGTAGCATAACCCGATATCTCATTTTAACTTTTGCACAGTTCAGTTTGTTCCCCGCTTGTTGCACTGTAGCAAATAAGTTGACTTCAATGGAGCACTCAGCCTTCGCATGAAGACGGAAGGACAGCAGAAACAGAGTCAGTCCACAGATCAGCCAGTAAAATTGATTGTGAACACGTGCCGACAGAAATCAGGTTGCCAGGATCGTATGCCAAGCTCGTATGTATAATTTAAACCGGCTGGCATTTGACTCCTGCCTTGTTTTACGTGGGTGCCCCCTTGTCAAACACCCGCATTTTCCTCCATCTTTGATTGTACATAACGCTCCATTATTCTTAGTCGCCATAGATACCTGGGCAGCGATCGCTCTGCCTCTCTCTCACTGTCCCCGAATCGGACTCTCCCTCAGCCAATCCCGTCAGAGGCAATGGAGAAGTAGGTCAGGCTGCGTTGCACTCGGCATAAGGTAATATCACAGGGAGCCGGGATGCAGAGGCCCGGCGTCCTCTCACCACTTTCGTGCATCTCGAGGACAACAGGGAGGCAGAGGGATAGAGATGTAAAACTTTTTTTTTTGTTTTTTATCAAGATAACAAGAGGGGGCAGGGGTGACTCAGGAAAAAAAAATCAGGAAGAGATAGAGGGCCTTGAGTCAGTCTCTGTGGACAAATAGGGGTCAAAATAAATCAAGCTGCAGCCACAGAGGCCTAAGAGTATGGTAGCAAACAGAGCCATGAGCGATGTAACACTTGCGGCATGTTTTGTGAATGTCACTTCACGTTTGTCTTCAGGAGCAGCAATATGCACATAGGAAATATTGCTTTTATTGCTTTTTATGCTTAAAAACATAAAATTTGAATATTTGGTTGTGTTTGCAACATTTGCATATTGGTTCCTCTTGAATACTTGCAATACTGAGGTCTATAGTAGTCGCAAAAGCATTTCACTGCATATCATTTCGTGTATGACTGTACGTGAAAAATAAAATGTGAATTTTATATATAAAAGCAACCTACTTCCTCTTTCTGGATGATTTGAACACCCTCCTGCAGACGTAGCGCAACCATGAACCCACATCCACTACCAAGCCAAGGTGCTTTTATTGGTGAATAAAAAGATTCATATATTCACAAGCTTTTCCCATGCACTACGTCTTACACAACATACAGTGCATCCGGAAAGTATTCACAGCACATAATTATTTCCACATTTTGTTATGTTACAGCCATATTCCAAAATTGATCAAATTAATGTTTTCCTTAGAATTCCCATAATGATACCCGATAAAGACAATGTGAAAAAAAGTTTGGCAAATTTATTAAAGATAAAAAATTGATGTGCATCCTGTTTCCCCTGATCGTGCTTGAGATGCTTCTGCAGCTTAACTGGAGTCCATCTGTGGATAAAACAGTTGGTTGGACCTGAATTGCAAAGACACACACCAGTCTATATAAGAAATGGCAACACATTGCATATCTAGAAAACACACACGTTGTGAAAACACAAACGCTTTTCAACATGGCATGCACCTTGAAGGACTCTCACGCCATGAGAAACAAAATTCTCTGGACTGAAGAGATAAAGGTTGAACTCTTTGGTGTGAATGCCAGGCATCACATTTGGATGCACCGCTCATCACCAGGCCAATACCATCCCTACAGGGAATCGTGGTGGTGGCAGCATCCTGCTGTGGGGACGTTTTTCAGCTGCAGGAACCGGGAGACCAGACAGGATAGAGGGGAAGGTGACTGCAGCTACGTACAGAGCCTTCCTGGATGAAAACCTGCTCCAGAGCGCTCTTGAACGCAAGACTGGGGTGGCGGTTCATCTTTCAGCTTGACAACGACCCTAAGCACACAGCCAAGATATCAAAGGAGTGGCTTCAGGACAACTCTGTGAATGTCCTTGAGTGGTCCAGCCAGACCCCAGATTGAACACTTGTGGAGAGATCTTAAAATGGCTGCAACAACGCTTCCCATCCAACTGGATGGAGCTTGAGAGGTGCTGCAAAGAGGGATGAGCATAACTGGCCAAGGAGAGGTGCGCCAAGCTTGTGGCATCATATTCAAAAAGACTTGAGGCTGTCATTGCTGCCTCAACGGTGCATCGACAAAGACTGCGAATATGTGATTTCTCAGTTTTTTTATTTGTAATAAGTTTGCAAAAACCTCGAGTAAACTTTATTCACCTTTATTCACCTTTAGCCATTATGGGTGTTGTGAGAGAACAAAATCAATTTTGGAATAAGGCTGCAATGATAACAAAATGTGGAAAAAGTGATGCGCTGTGAATACTTTCCGGACACACTGGCAACTAAAGTATCAAACATGTCATTTTTATATTTATAATAAAGTGCTACAGCTCATAGATGTTCCTGGAACAATTAAAACCAAACAGCATTGTAAATAATTTTTCTTCTCCCCTGTCCATAAAGCACAGAGTAAATATTCAAGAGGATGAATGATTAACTCATCCTCATTTGGTCCCTTAAAAGGCACATTAAAAGTGTCACCTTGACGATAATCACTCCGCATGTTGACATGAGAACTGCTATCTGAGTGCCACACATTACCGGAGGGAGGTGACGGGGACACGTCTGCTAACATGAACCTCTGGCGCACAGGTGAAACTAATAAAAACATCTAACCCGAACCCCTAACCCAAAGGGCTGCGCTCATAAAACCCCGACCGCCACTGCGGCTGCGGCTGCGGCTGCGGCTGCTGCCATTAGCAACTGCTGACGCACCGGTTTCTCACAATCCATCAATCTGCAAAACTATCGGCCCCTGGCCTGCCCGGCCCACCTGATGAGCCCACGTAAAGATGCCGAGGCTGCTATTACTGCCCGGGCAGTCCTTTGCCCGAGGGATTCTGATGCCCAGGATCTATAAATAGAGCTGCTAAAAATAGGCACATAAAAATTTAAACCTGGAATATATGGATCCATTAGCTGCGACGAGAGGGAACGGGCCACTGAGGCACATCTTTGCAGGAACGGAAAGGAACGTATAATGAAGGCATTTGTTTCTGTCCAGAGGTAATTTTGAAAGAGATTAGTTCGACAGAGGCTGACCGGGAGTGTTTTATGCCCAAAACTGTGGCACGTATCTGCATCTAAATTTCAGAACCGTTCCCCAGAGGCTTATTTTTTATAAAGGGGGTGCCATAAAAGTTAAATCATAAAAAAAAAGATATTTCAACATTGATTCCACAGGTTGCACATGGACATGGCATGACTTCTGCGATGTTTACATAATAGTTGCTCTCCAGGTTCGATACCCTGGACACATGTCACAAGAGAACATTTTAATTGCACGAGGAGTCATTTTGTGGTCTCAACACAGCTTTTGTGCTACGAATGAAACAGTGGCCATGCATTAAAGGGAAATGTAAAGCCCTCTGATGGCATTACTAGGTAGCTTGAATAGAAGATCATGGAGCAGAACAAACACATGGCCACGTCCATATCTTAAACCAGCGCCACACAACAGCCTTGTTCCATTATTTAAATAAAGTGAAGTGATTGTCATTGTGATACACAGCACAGCACACGGTCACACAACGAAATGTGTCCTCTGCTTTTAACCCATCACCCTTGGTGAGCAGTGGGCAGCCATGACAGGCGCCCGGGGAGCAGTGTGTGGGGACGGTGCTTTGCTCAGCTGCACCTTGGCGGATTGGGATTCGAACCGGCAACCTTCTGATTACGGGGCCGCTTCCATAACCGCTAGGCCACCACTGGCCCCATATTAAATAACAAAATAAGTACTGAATGATGACTACATGATAACAACTATTTCAATTTCTTTGTAATAATAACAATGATAACAACAATGTAATTAAGTTTGAGATTTCATTGTCTTTTATTGTAGATTACTTGCCTTTAGAACTATAAGATGTTTGTAACAGACTCCATAGTTCCCTGGAGTTGCGTAAAAGCAAACTGTATTCCACCTGACTCTATTCTGCAGTCACAAATGTGTGATGTTTTCATGAGGGGAAATGGGAAAATTATAATTACATTGGAAGGGGGGGTAGCAGCGCTTTATTTGAATTATGCATTAACCGCAACGGCAACAGAACTGACAGTAAAACGTTTCTGAAATATTTATACAAAACAGCGTGAACCGAGTCAGACCCAGTCTGAGAAATCTGCACACTTCAACCATGTCACATTCAGCTGAATTCAGGAGGCAGCAACTGGTACAGACAACAGCAGGACCCTTTCTCACAAATGTGCAATAATAAATAATCAGAATGGAAATAAAGGAAATGCATCAACATTGGCTCTGGTGCTGCGTGGCCTAATTTAACACCGTTTGGAATTTGGTGACGTTTTGCACGCACTTTGGAAGTGAGCAGGCGGTCGGTGCAACCTGTTCTCTCATCACCTTCCGATGTGAACGGAGGCAGGAAGATCGTAAACAGCGACGCCCGGAAAATATCATTAAAAAAAAAAAAAAAGAAGAAGGAAACAAACAAATAAACAAAGCGACGCGACGCGACGCGCCGGTTTACATCCGTTCTAAGATGAATTAATGCCACCAACGCGAAAGGCTACTCACCGGCCCCCTCCGCTTCAAAGTGACATTCTTCCATAGCAGCAGATTGAGCTGATGAAGAAATCCCATTGCGGCTCCGCGGAGTTGACCGGTCCGGTCTCTGGATCAAAGCGCGGCGGCCGCTCGTGTCGCGCATCCGACGTGGCGGAGCATCGCGGCTCCGGGCGGCGACGCGAATTTCACGCCGCGGAGTCGCGGGCTTCCGGGATCCGCCCGCCAGGTGCCACGAATCGGGCGGCTGCCGCTGCCGCCGTGCAGTGGGGTCGCCGCGCAGCGCAGCACCATTAACAGGAACGTACAGTTGTGAGCGGTGCCTCGGAATTAGGCGGCTATAAAGAGCCGGGGTTGCCAGGTGCGGGCGCGGTTTCCTGTCAAATTTAAAAAAAAGATGGAACTGAAACTAGTCAAAAAATACACTGGTGACTTTACCACTTAACATTTGGCTCACTTGGTATCCATTAATTATGTGAATGGGCTATTAAATAATTCGTATTGAAATTGGAGCATTCCATGTTGCACATGGAAATAATTATACAGTCACACGAGAGAAAAATTCTGAAGACTAAAATACCTGCAACCACGTAAGAAACTAGCCTAAGTATTTCATGTTGCTCCCGATTCTCCTTATTTATCCGTTTGACACATTAAACAAGACTTGTTTTGCTTTTTGAAACCCCAAAAAATAAAAACCCTAGAGCGGACACTAACAGCGCCAACCTGGCAACCACGAGGTCTCACGGTGCGGCGCGCCGCTGTGGGCGGAGATCGGCCTGCGTGCCTCAGTAGCTGCCAGTGGGCAAAGCCTGAGCGGGTAATCGCTACAAAATGGAAAGAAAAAAAAAAACGGGGCGTGGGTCAGGTGGAACTGCGGCGACCGGAACACTCCCATAATTATGCGACGCAAGTGTTATTTATAGAATTATTATATAAAGTGGCCTAGGTATAGCTGATGCTCTTGCTCCAGTGCCACACCAATACCTCGAAGCGATTGTTCATGTTATGTCACTTCCTGTACTTCTTTACTACAATGTTGAGAATCAACAACGCCCATAAGTATGTTCAGCGTCTAGCCCATGAACAGAATAAGCTTTTCTACATGTTTTCCACATTTTCTCCCACCCGCAGTTCAAGGCTTAGCTGAAAACCTTCTCCAGCTCATTTCCGTTCATTTTGCCGTCAATGGTTACAGTTAAAATAGCCGAGAAGCAGTTCATGACAACGTGATGCATCAATAATAATAAGGCTGGACAATACATTTAAACAATAACTATACTCTAATAAGCAATAAATAGAAACTGGAGGTCACAAAGTCCCCCAGTCTGTTATTAAACCTGGAGATTCTCCTGATGGTTCCTGAACAGTGAATTGACCTTGCAAGCCACAGATTCATGTAATCATGAATTCCATTGCACAGATTAAGGCTCATACTAATTGGAGTCAGGACAAGTGCAGGGCACATGCACGAGAAAAAGGGATCAATACACACACACACACACACACACACATATATATCATGTATTGAAATGGTTTCCAGAAGCATCAACCCAAAAGGTTGGCTCGATTAAGCAGAAGGCACAGTTTCTACCCATGGTGGAGCATTCCTGGTCATTAGAATCTGCAGCAACGCCTGCCTGCCTGCTGGATTGTGAAGGCCAGCTGTTGTGTGGTTATTTTTGAATATTTCTAGAGCTTTGGGCGATTCTAAGCTGGGGGGATTGCGACGTGACATCATGCTGTGATTGCAAGGTCAGTAAGAGAAGCTGGATTCTGTGGGAATCGTGTCTGAAATCCAACACTGGCCTAAATGGAGGCTTCGAAGGAACCTGTAGCTGGAGAAGGGTGCTGTATAATGCAGATGATAGTGACGTTACTCAGAATAGACATTTAAAACAAATTGGCTACAATATCAGTTTGTTCCATCGTTGCAGTAGAATAAAGATTATACAGCAATTATCTGTTTTGGCAAATGTATTATAAAAGAACGATCTGAAATACAAGCCAGTGTAAATACAGTCGAATGTAAACGCTTCCTAAGGGATTGTGGGAAAGTGTAATGTCCTGCTGCCCTCTTGTGGTCAAAATGTGGTCTTGCACTTTCAGAGTCGAACGCGGTGATGCGAACACGTATTTTTAATCCAGTTCCGTTGAAAAAGACACTTCCTATTTACATATTTAGTTTTTACATTGTAGTGTTTGTTGTTTTAAAATTTTTATTTTAGATGGTTTAGATATCGATTTGTTTTTTTCCCAGAAATGTGCACATTTAGCAAAAATAAGGTTCAATACAAATCATTCAATACAAATCAGATATTCAAACTTGATGTGACAATGACAAAATGCACTTTAAACCTTGCCACAAGATATAATTTTAAACACATATATGTTTTAATGCAACCCAGCAACATTGCTTCATGGCCATTTAACAAAGGCATGCAACAAGAACCATCTAAGGTGCTGCCTTTCTAATGCTTGCAAAAAACAAACACTAAGTTTACAAAAGAATGAGGTTACAAACCTTATCAGTGAACAATACCAAGATATTTTCAGCAACAGACCTACATCTGTTCCACTTAGCCTACAGTCCCGTAAAGGCGGTTGTAACGCCTGTTCAAAGTGTTTGTCTGTCATGCGGTTACGGTGTGGGGTGAAAACAAGTCCTCCGTGGCTAAAGAGACGCTCGACAGGAGCACTTGACGGCAGAGTCGTATTGTATTTTAAGGGGTGGTAGTAGCCTAGTGGGTAACACACTCGCCTATGAACCAGAAGACCCAGGTTCAAATCCCGCTTACTACCATTGTGTCCCTGAGCAAGACACTTAACTGATAACGGCGTCTGATAAATGCTGTAAATGTAAATGTAAGAGAGCTCTGATCACTGGATTTACCTTTAATGATGCCAATGTCTTACATGAATCTTGAAGATACCTCTGTACCTCATCCTCCGCTGTAGACTGAAGAAGTTGTCGTCATCATCTTCTGGCTCATTCCCAGTGAGGCATGACCAGTGGTGCTGGTATAATTAGAAGGTTCTGTGTTGAGGAGATGAGACTCTTGGACAAATGGCACATATATGGCAACACATTTTACAGCCCATTTACATTTACAGCATTTATCAGACGCCCTTATCCAGAGTTACTTACAATCAGTAGTTACAGGGACAGTCCCCCCTGGAGCAACTTAGGGCTAAAGTGTCTTGCTCAGGGACACAATGGTTGTAAGTGGGATTTGAACCCGGGTCTTCTGGTTCACTAGGCTACTACCAGCCCAAAGCACATTGCTGCTGCCTGTTGACATAAGAGTGAAACTCTCCACGTCACAGCAACCGGTAAAAAAAAACACACACACAGAATCGAAACTCGAAACTATAATCGAATGATTAAAAATGCATTAATTAATTATTCCTCACATTCATACTGAACTTGGAGAAAATGGAACATTTTGTGGAAACAGCAGCGGGCAGATGTGCAAGAAATAGTCTGTAATCATGCAGTTTTGAAAACCAGTCACCCACAACTGAAGGTGCGTTTGGTAGGGAGTAAAAAACGTAGTAACAGATTCATGATTTGATCGATATGTCCAAGTGTCTGTTTGAGTGCAAGCGTTAAAGAATCAAGATGCAAGACTCACAAGTCTTTTAACTTCAGTTTTTCAAGAGGGTGTAAATGGACTTCCATCACGACTCATGACAAGACGTAAAGGACTAAAGTACGTGTAAGTGGTGCAGTAACAATCAAGTAAAAGATTTTAAAGGACTAGGTGGGTGGGTAGATGTAGAATAAATTTGATGAGTTATATGCAGACACATGAGACTGACTGTAAAGAAGAGCAGCATGGAAACAGTGCAAGTTTGTGGTGATGTTAGCTTCTGGTGAGAAGGGTGCTGAGGAAGTGCCACAGTATTTAAGAGCCTGTACAGTGGGTCGCACAGTATTCGGCCCCCACATTTTGTCACATTACAAGCCAACTTTGGCACGACTAATAGTTGTCCGATGGACAGATTCCCCCACCTGAGCTGTAGATCTCTGCAGTTCGTTCAGCGTCACCATGGGCCTCTTGGCCTCATTTCTGATCAGCGCTGTCCCTGTTTGGCCTGTGAGTTTAGGCGGATGGCCTTGTCTTGGTAGGTTTACAGTTGTGCCATACTACTTTCATTTCTGAATGATCACTTGAACAGTGCTCCGTGTGATGTTAAAGGCTTGGGAAATCTTTTTGTAGATTAAGCCTGCTTTAAATTTCTCAATAACTTTATCCCTGACCTGTCTGGTGTGTTCTTTGGACTTCATGGTGTTGTTGCTCCCAATATTCTCTTAAACAACCTCTGAGGCCGTCACAGAGCAGCTGTATTTGCACTGACACTAGATTATACACAGGTGCACTCTATTTAGTCCTTAGCACTCATCATGCAATGTCTATGGGCAAGTGACTGCACTCAGACCAAAGGGGGCTGAATAAATACGTACACCCCACTTTTCAGTTATTTTTTTGTAAAAAAATGTTTGGAATCATGTATGATTTTCGTTCCACTTCTCAAGTGTCTTTTACGTGAATTTCCAATAAAATAGCTTCATGTTTGTGGCTGTAATGTGACACAATGTGGAAAAGTTCAAGGGGGCTGAATACTTTTGCAACCCACTGTAGTGCTACTTGTGGGAAGAAACTGTTAAGCTGTCTAGGAAGTGTCCATAGTCAGTAGGCATATCTTCCTGATCACTGACTCTGTTAAATGCATAAACCCTCTCTGAGTCTATGAAAAACCTCGGTACAGTTGAGATGGCATCGTCTGTAGTCCAGCAGGCATCATTTTAATACATCAAATAACATGGGTGTTTTCTTTCTCACTACATGTCAAAAAAAGAAAAGAAATCTAAAGCGGAGTAATTTATGATTTTGAAAATGCACATGTGGTCACGTTGGCATGTTTTTCTTTTTCTTTTTACATGAAACAGGTACAGAACAGGACATACATGTAGATTAAGGACCCGACAGGAAAGCGATACAAGAGGCTGAAATTTAAACACTCACAACAGCCGCACACAATCAGGTTCAGATTGAACAAAAGGCAACGAAGCTCCTGCCCGAATCGCAGAACACTGGTTTACGGCTCAGTGAGAAAGTTGGGGCGCTCCTTAGGGCATTTTCACAAATTCACATGCCACTTCATCCACATCACTATGACTATACTTGCAAGGTCCAAGCCCCACTGGAGACTGTTGGGTTTAATTTGAAAGTGAAAGTGAAATGATTGTGGAACACTGTAGCACAGCACACAGTGCACCGAAATGTGTCCTCTGCTTTTAACCTTCACCCTCGGTGAGCAGTGGGCATCCATGACAGGCGCCCGGGGAACAGTGTGTGGGGACAGTGTTTTGCTCAGTGGCACCTCAATGGCACCCAGGCCACCACTGCCCCTAATGAGCTACAGACGTGATGCTGATGTTTTCATGCCATACAGGAAGATGCAACCATGAACACAAAAGTTCACAAATGCCCTGCTGCCCACCATAGCCGTTTGGCCCCCTTAATCATTTACCTGGCTTTTAAGGACACCTTAAAGAGTGATTATATCAAAGCAAAACTGTAAACAGTCAGGGGCTGTGCCGGTTGTCCTCGGACCTCCTCGACCCAAGTACGATGCCACGGTGCCAATGGACTCTTTTATTCATGTGGATGATTTCAAAAGTATAGGAGAGTTGGCCTCTTTTCTTACTCATCTAGCGGCCAACAGAACCCGTTACGAGACTTATTTCAGGTGGCACAGAACCCCTGCTGTCAAGAGATACATGGACTGGAGAGAGATGTCTTCCAACGCTATCATGATCTACCCTATCACAACATGTACCATGATCTACATGCCTGGGTTCACAAATAGCGGAGTTTGTGCCTTTCTATTACCTCACTTGCACAGCATTCAAAAGGAGCCAGCCCAGTGTGCATCATGTTAAAAATTGCACATCAACAGTTATTCAGTCTACATAAGCATCAATAGTAATATGTCCATTCAATGGAATTCTGAAGTGCACATTAAATTACGCAATTTCCTCTTATTTAATACTGTTATTATTACGCAGTATTTCTGATTCCCGTGTCGCACATGACTTCACATCCTCAATATGCATTCGCAACTTATGCAACTTATGGTTCATAGATATGTTGAAGTGGGTTAGCAGACACTTTCTTTACAATGAAGTGGAACAGAAAACAGAACATGGGGGGCCACTGGAATGGATGTAGTGTATTCTTGAGTTTATAAGATAACAATAATACTAAAACTATAGACCTAGAGAGGTCAACTCAGTGGCATTGTTTGGAATTTCATCTCCCAGTTCACAGTGGTGAAGAAGGATTCTTCACTAAAGAAGCAAATGTAGTACAATCATGGCATATTTGCCCTTCAAAGGCATTTAGCTGCAGACTACAGAGTTACAACAGTTGTGCTCTAAAAATACAATACAAAATTCTTAGACAAAAGTAAGGTTTATAACATAGCATTTATTTGCACATTGATTAGGTTCCTTGTTTGTTTGACAAAGTATTGGCCTAGTTCAACTCATAATTAACTCCTATTGTCAGGGCAGATTTGGCAGATTTTTTTATTTGACTATTCAAATTTGACTTTTAAGGACACAGAAAATAAAATAAAAGAATGATACCATATCACATAAATCTTCTGACTTGCAGTTAAGACCAGTGAAACAAAAACCTAACGGCTCCTAAATTAACTGCATAATCCGGTTTGCACAAGGAGCTGACCGAAACGTAGAAAACCATGAACACGAAGACAGATTGAGCAGTGTGACAACTGCTCAATCTCACCTCAGCTTGCTGTGACCAACGTTCCTCCTTCCTGCCAGCTGCCCGTAGTGGTTTAAACCCCTTCTTTCTTATGTGGTCAGGGTTTGTTGGAGGCTTGCAAGTATTCCTTTTAATTCCTTTCTATGAAGACTAATTTAGACACTAAGGGTGGAGAATTTGTTTAAAATTCAGAAACGCATCAAATCACCAGAGGTTTGTGGACACTTGTTGTGTACACTACTGAGATGGTAGCATGACCACCTCAGTCAGCTTTTTTTATTAACATAAAGGGTTCTCGAAGGAGTGGTCCAAGGTAAAATGTTTGCAGATCCTTAGTCATCCCAGAAGCACATAACACAAATGGACTGGTATTCTAAATCCATTGAAAACAATGTTATAAACAATGATTAGCTCACATCCTATTATTAGGTTTCAGTGTGAAATTGATATATTATATCATTGGATAATGGATACATTTTCATTGTTAATCCATTAACGATGATGCATTTCTTCAATAAATCATTGTAATATTTAAGGCATTGGATGCCCAGAAGTTTACATAGCCAAATTAAAAAGAAAAGTTCCTTTTGTTGCTGCTGTTCTTAACCAATTCTGAAACATTATGCTGATGCAATGTAAAAAATTAAAGCAAATCAAAGGACAACACAAGTGAATGTATTATAAATCTTTATTCTTTTATTTTCAGTAAATATTATTCGATTTTTACATGCTTGTGAAATGGGCTCTGTAATTGCAAAAGTCAGAACATGTCCTAGACCGAACAATTTGGTTACACTTGGTGAACAAAGTGTTAAAAGATACTACATCCTTGTATCCAAGGGATGGCACACTGAGTGTTCCTACGGTTGCTAGGAAAGGGACTTAGCTAACACACCACATTGAGCAACATTCCCCATAACCGTAAAAAAAAAGGATCTCACCACCACCCTCAATGCATGGGTTCTCGTTTCGTTTCTTCAAGTAACCAACACAACGCATTCTGATTACCAGTCCCATCTTACTGTGGATCAGGTAATCGTTGGCAGGATGAAAGGTCCGAGTGAAAACATTCAGCTGCAGGAACAGCAGTGAGAACTGAACGTTAAAACAATGTTTTGATGAGCTGAAGGTACCCTTTTACCAAAGAGTTGTAATGACCTTTCTTTAAAAAAGATTGCTAAAAAGGCTGTGATATTTACTGGTGTACTTTTATGGTCTAATGGTATACATATGGATATACTAACTGTTTGTACGGCAAATTATCAAGAAAGCTAACCTAGATCAAATTTTTATATATACATTTTGAGAATTTATAATCAAAAACCAGACATAGAAACAGACCTTTCCCAATTTTACTTGTTTATGCCCATGTTCATAGATTTGGTCAGTTCCATGACAAACCGCAATATAAATGTCCCTTTGGTGCCTAAGACATGTTGTTCTCACTGCTGCTTCTGCTTTCACCTTTTACTTGAGCGGTCCGTAATATTTTCTGTAGAGTTTGCTACTGTCAGCAGATTACCTGAGAGACAGTCTTTTGTCCTCAAACAGCCTGCACTCTTACCAGAATAAAATCCCAAATCAGTTTGAGATTGTACATAGAAGAGATATAAGAAGATATATTATATGTCAGTTTAAATAATTTTTTTTAAGGAGACTGCTTCCTCTGCACTCTGCAATGTGGAAAATGTACAAATTCTGGAAACGTCCATTGTGTGGTATATTGTACAAGCTCTGTTCTGAAACATAAAAAAGTCTCTAGAAAATATTAAATAAGTCATTATGAGACAACTCATATGCAAGGTTTCTTAACAATCGGGAGCAAGCCATGAATGCATATCCACTTCCTTTGTATTAACACAGCTGTTATCAAGTCATGCATAGAGGTACCATACCGACTAAACAATGGCTACATAGTAATCAATTAGGCTTCTATACCTGTATATGCACATTAAGGAAAATAAATAATCACAATCAGAGGTTAAAAAAATAAATTATCACAAAACTACTTTTTGGTTGAAAGTAAATGGATAAATGGACGTGGGCGCAGTGAACATGTTGTGAGTACTGACTGTGTGACACCTTCACAGCAGGCCACCAGTTGAGGCCCTCGATGCTGAATGAATTGATATGTTTTGATATCAAGTACTTGCAACAAAGAATTTGTTTGTCTCGCATAATTCTCTCCAGACCAAGGCATAGACAAGAACTGAAGGATGGCCTGAAATCGGAATGTGAGCACAATGTTGTTCTTTTTTTTTTTTTTTCAATGCACTTGTCAATGTTCAAGCTTCTAAAGTTGTAACATTGTAACGGACGCAACATGAAGAATTAAAAGGAATTTACAGACAAAAAAAATGGATATAATAAAAAAAATATTTTACTGAATTGCTAACTCATCAGATGCCGTCTTGGTAGCTTTAAAAGAGAGAAAAAGAACGCCCAATCCAAGAGTCTTCACCAAGCGCCTCGCTTGATTGCTCAAAATTTACATGCTTCACGTGTCAACATTAGTGTCCATATCTATATGTATTTGTGTGTGTGTGTTTGTGTACACTACTGTTCAAAATTTAGGGTCATTTAGAAATGGCCTCGTTTTTGGTGGGAAACAACTACTAAAATGACCCTAAATGACCCTAAACTTTTGAATGATACTGTATGTGTGTGTGATTCTAGAGAAACAGGAAAGGAAAGGAGTCACTGATAGCTGCTTATTTATCTGTTTTAAAAGGCTGAGAAATGGAGTGTGTTTGTGTGCGGAAGTGCATTCGGGAACCCAGGTGCATCCACGTTTACTTGGGGACGCGCTGAAGGTTCAGAGTGAAGTCATCAAACAGAGGATTTCTAACTTCCATTTCCCCAGTCTGCAAAGGCAGAAAGCAAAAATACATAAGCGCTCACATATACAAAACCGCCCCCACACACTCACACACACAGGTCAACATCACATGCACTGCACACACTTACAGGGGCCAGTCCTGGGCACTCGTACACAGTGAAGTCCCCGTCTTCATTCTCCTCATCTGAAGTGGCTCCTGACTCTGGAATCTTTGCATCGTCTCTGTGTCTGAAAGCAACAGATCGGTGTGAGTTAAATGAAGCCAGACAGAAAATTCTACCATACTTTCTATAAACTCTCTATAGACGATTACAGGATGTGTTTATTCACCCCTTTGAAAGGATGTGTCAGTGGCCTCCAATGATCTGATCTCGATCATTTTCAGGGGGGTTAAAATCCAGGACTGATATATATAAACTGGATGTTCTGTCAGAAAGCATCACCGGGCACTCTCTGCATCTTAAGCCCTCCACAATAGAGGAATGGACAGATGTGGTGAATGAAACATATAGTATATTGAGGGGAGGGGGTGGAATTACCCTTTAACTTGAACTATGAATTAACAGAATTTATTAAGTCATGTTCTAAATGGGCATCACTAATCAGTCACATCTTAATTTCATGGAGGTAGAAAACTACATCTTTATTCTATCTTATTTTTTATCCTAAATAAATAACACAAGAAAATATACTAGTCTGCTAGGATTTACATGTCAGCAGGCATTATGGTTTGGTAGAATGTGATTGATCTGAGATTAAAAGTAGTTAATGAATGTTAAGCATGCTTACTTCAGTGACAACATCTGTTGTTTTTGGTGCTGATAGTGGTACATCTGGGCACTTTGGGCCAGCTTCTTATCACCAGACTGATGTAAATGAAAAAGGGAAGCTTAATTAAAAAACACATTTATATATATTTAATACTCAAATGAACACTATTGGAAAGTGCACATGCTGACATACCGATATGTTGTCATATGAATGAGGTCCCATCACCCCAAAGGCAGGATAGTCCACCTTCTGTGCCAACAGCATTCCCCTTCGCAACCTGTGGCGGGCAACAAAAATCTCAGGTCTGCATCTGAACACTGGCCGCTGGCCATGTTCCTTAATGCACTTCCTGCACACAGTCTAATAAGCTAATGGGCTAAAGGGCTGTCGGGAGCACGCAGAATTATGCTGACAGTCATTTAACAGATGCCCCCAGCAGGCCAGCAAAATCAGTCAATGTCGCCATGATGAATTAAAGAGCACGTGCACAATTTTTGCAAGGCAAGTTGATGTATTCATGCACACATACCTAACCCAGCAGATTCCTGCCAATATCAAGGCCACAGCTCCGACCATCAGACACACAAACATTGTTACTGCAAAAAGAAAGAAAGAAAGAACTTTAGAAAATTTTACTTTGATCAGACTATGAATAAAACTGACCTTTGATTGTAATAAAAAAGGCAAGAAAATACATACTAAGGAACGCATGGTCCTTTGATGGGTAGGGTATGATCAGTGGGCCGCTCTGCATAGCTGGGGGAGGTGTGTTGGGTGGGGCGTGTGCAGTGGTGGTGCTGGTAGTGGTAGTTGTGGTAGTAGCTGGGGTTGCTGTTGTGAGGCCACTGGTTATGAGGCGCGCTGGGGTGGCGTGGGTGGGATGGCCCATGGCTCTGTGGGCACTCTTCATGGCAGCCGAATCCCACTTGTGTTTGGGGATAACCTGAGAGGGTAGTACTGGAAAAAGACCAATAGGAATTGTAAAGTTTTTGAATATATATTTAAAAATTGCCGTAAAATAAACAGACAACCCCTAAGTCTCAGTTGCTGATATAGGGTTGGTGATATTCAATGTCATACAGTATAAGGAAGCACCACTAGATGGGGGTGTCTGGCTATGATCATGCCTAAAAGTGAACTGTTTTGCCTGACTGGTGAAATACAGAGAAGAAAACACTGAGCTTTAACACAAACTTTTACATTGCTAGCTTGTGGTCTTCAAAAGTTATAATTAAAATATATTAAACAGAATGAATTCAAAATTACATTAAATATCACACATCTAATTTAAAAATGGGTAACAAACAAACAAACAAAAACGTGTCAACTGATAATCAATACATTGATTTCCTATTTTAAAGGTAAAGTCCTCTTTTCTCACCTGCTTGTTTGGGCTCTGAGGACTGCTGCTTGGTGATGATGGAGGACAGGAAGTCTATCTCCTCATCAAGCTCAGGAAGGCTGCTGGCCTTGCCTGCAGACACAAGATGGGCTGCCATTACGTTGGTGCTTATTGCAAGACAAGCCAATACGATTAGCATAAGCAAATGGGGTGAATGGACTGCTGGTTTCTGAACTGCTGGGAGCTTCCCCAGAAGTGCACATCCAAGAAACCTCTCATAAATCACCTCACAAACACACACACACACACACACACACACACACACGCACACACACAATCTCACTCTGCCGTTTGCACACACACCTACATTCAGACGAGAATGGGAGCGAAGGCTGTACCACCTCCTTATGGCAGAACAAGTATATTGCAATGAAATGTATGCGCAAATGTATGCCTCATTTAATTTTGCTGGTCCACACCAGGGTAGAGGTCACTTGCAAATGTTGTTTGATAAAAAACCAAAAGAAACATTTGCTTAAGGAATACATGTCACAGTTTGAGTTTAAAATATGTGTGATGGTGTGACCATTCAGCACCATGTAAATAAAGGTGAATTTAATGTGTGTGTGTGTGACAGAGAGACTGTTAGTGTGTGTTTGTGTGTGTGTGTGTGTATGCTGCAGTGTGTGGGATGATAGGTCAGTGTGTCTGCTATGCAGTGCTGATTTTCCTGTGTGGGCAGCAGGAGGGCAAACAGGACATGACAGCGACACTGTTTCAATGGTGTGTGTGTGTGTGTGTGTGTGTGTGTGTGTGTGTGTGTGTGTGTGTGTGTGTGAACATGTGTATTATCTGTTCAGCGTCGCCATGGCTGCGTGGGTATGAGGAAGGATTTGGCCTAACTCAGCCTCCTCTGTTTCATGAATGAGATCCATCACCATGGTAACAAAGGGGCGGGCCAAGAAGAGGAAAATATGACCAAATTCAATTAATTAACATCAGTAACCTATAAAAGTAATCCACAACAGTTCTCTTTAATTCTCTATACTTACCTCAACAGTCTTGAAATATCATAATATTAATCAGAACCAGGGCACCAGTACATAAATCACAGCACCACAGTGTTTTTGTTTTTTCAAATGTGCCTGTTAATTAAGCAATATTTCAAAAATGCTCCACGATTTAATATCAGCAGCGGTGGGCATTAGTTGTTACAGCCAAAAACTACCATCAGCACAGATGCAGAACAGATATGTGCAACTTTAGTGCATTCGTTTTAGCCTCCCCAGTGAACAACAGTTGCTAGGCAACATCATTCAGTCAGTAGTCTGGAAGGCAGCAAATGCTTTCTCACAATGTCAACCTAGAAGGCTTCTCAGCCAATCACAATGTGAGCTTGGAACTGACTAAGGTATTATATATATATAAAAGCCTCTTCAAATCCAGTTGATGTTTTTGTGGCTCGTGGTGGTAAATATAGAGTCATAAACAAGTGAACACAAATTATAAAAATGCATGATTAAAAAATAACTGAAACATGAACATTTTCTCTCATAAATGTTGCATATTGCACAACCCTGGCAACAGGAAGCAGGGTGACCTTGGCTGGAGGCAAGGATGAACTCAGAAGAGGTTTCAGGCTGGACAACTTCCAGATCAGATTTGTAAAATAATCCTGGCTACCACAAATATATATTTCATGCCCCCAGCTGAGGACAGAAAACAGCCAGAATCAGAGATGGAATAAAGAAAAGCCTACGTATAACTGTGTAAAGCGGGTGATCCCTGTCTTGTAAAGAAATCACATTGTTACAACAACATATCTGCCTACTGGATGTTAAATGGCACTGCAGCATAGACACTGTGATCGTATGATCCATTTCTGAATCTAATCACGATTTACTGAAGATGAGTTTGTCCGGAAAGTATTCGCAATTTGGTTACAGACTAATTCCCAAATTTATAATTTTTTTTTCCTCAGAAACACACATCCCATAACGACAACGTAATGTTCTGGAAAATTTATAAAGAATGAAAAAAGTCAAAAATCACATGTACTTAAGTGTCACGGTTCCCACACCGTTGCGCCACCAGCAGAGGGCGCACGGCAGACTGGGCAAAGGTCAACGTGCTTTCTAAAAGTCCAGCTTCGCTCCTCGCAGCACCTCATCAGGTTGGATGGGAAGCGTTAGTGCAGCCAATTTAAGATCTCTCCAGAGATGTTCAATCAGATTCAAGTTAGGACTCTGGCTGGGCCACTCAAGGACATCCACAGAACAACCACTCGTTTAATATCTTGACTGTGTGCGTAGGCCTGTTGTCCTGATGAAAGGTGAACCGTGACCCTGAACTCTGAGTTCAAGAGGGCTCTGGAGAAGGTTTTCATCCAGTATGTCTCTGTACATAGCTGCAGTATTCTTTCCCTCTAACCTGACTAGTCTCCTACTTCCTGCAGCTGAAAAATGTCTCCTCAGCATCATGCTGCCACCACCACGCTTCACTGTAGGTGCCTGGTTTCCTCCAAACGTGACGCCTAACGTTCACACCAGAGACCAGAGGATTTTGATTCTCATGGTTTGACAGTCCTTTAGGCAAACTGCAGACGGGCTGCCATATGCCTTTTACTAAGGATTGGCTTCTATCTGGCCACTCTACCATACAGGCCAGATTGGTGGATTGCTGCAGAGATGGTTGTCCTTCTAGAGACAATCTTGTCTTGGAGATCTACAGACAATTCCTTTAACTTCCTGCTTGGTTTGTGCTCTGACATAAACTGTCAACTGTGGGACTGTTACTGAAACAGTAACGTCATGTGTCCATGTGAAACATCTCAAGGGTGATCAGAGAAACAGGTTTGAGCTTCATGGCAAAGGCTGTGAGTGTCATTTTTTAAAATAAATTAGGCAAAACCCAAGCAAACTTTTTTCACCTTGTCATTATGGGGTGTTGTGTGAAGAATTCTGAGGGGAAATTTTTTTTATCAATTTTGGAATAAGGCTGCAACATAACAAAAAGTGGAAAAAGTGATGAATACTTTCCGGATATCTGTAGATACAGCTTGATCTAGGTTCTACTGAGCAACCTTGATGTGTGTAGCAGGAAAGAACTATTAAAGATGTTTTTGGGGCATTATCTGAGTGCTATACATAGCATATTCACTAGTCTGCCAGTCAGAATGCTTGAATTACAGCTCTGATAAACGACCTGACACAAGAATCATTATGTGCAAAGAAAATGCAGGGAAACAGAGAAGGTCGGGAGGAGATGAACGCTTCACTACACTTGCACAGGGATTTATTGACAGACGAAAGGGAGCTTAAATCATACAGAACGAGGAGGTACGGTGCATGAGAGCTGTCAATCATGCCTCCAACTTTAAACATTCATCCTCTTGGAGTCCAAATCAGTTACACAACAGCCAAAAAGTTCATACGTTTTTGCATACATTTATTTAATCATATTCTGACAATTTTCTTGATGTGAAATTATTGAACACTCCCAGTCAATCAGGCTTCATGAGTTTTATACATCTGCTGTGGCCTTGATGTGGAGCAATCGATATTTTCTGTGCTGTAGTTGGTTTTTATTTACATTTACTCACTTATCCGGAGCAATTTCCATTCACTAAATACATGGTGAGTCCCAATGGAGCAAGACATGGCTAAGGGTGTGGACCAGGCCCTTTTAAGAACACGCACACCTTGGTGGAGTATTGATTTTCTCAACTCAAAGGTCTGCTTCTTAAATAGTTCAGAATTACTCATTTATATTCCAATTTAAGGGTTGAGTACCAATTAGACAATTCACAGGTCCCTCTTTTATGGATATTGAAAATCTAAATTGACTTATAATTGGTGTCTGGGTGGTGACGACAGTCCTGCCTCAGGCCATTAGGACTCATCATGGGCTGACGCACAGGCTCTACTCATTATAACCAATCAGAATAAGTGAATGAGCCATCGGATCTGAATGGCTCCTGAGGGTACGTACTGATGTAAGATCGTCTCCTGACCACACACTTGCCCCTCTTGTTCTCAACCAGCAGGGACAGGCATGGTCCACAGTGTGAAGAGCCAGGTTGGCAGAAGTGGCGTCCCTGCCGGGCACAGTCCAGGGTGCGAGGACATTGTCCTTCTGCTGAGACAAAATATAAAGACACATGGCAGTGAGAATGAGATGAATGAAAGACCTTTCGACTTTTTTTTCAAGCTCTGTTTATATCCAACCAGAAGATAGAAATGAACCAAAATGTAGGCTTGCAAATGTTGCATAAATGATTGAAACAATCTAAGCTCCCATGTGCCACCAAGCGTTGCTATGGGAATAGACAACTCCTGTCAAAGCTATTGAGAAAGCCAGTCGGATTTTAGTAAACCATACTTTTCCGCACACACACACACACACACACACAAATGAAACCTGCACACTATATAATATTTAACAAGTTTAATAACTGATTTTATATGTATCACAAATTTCAGCCAGATCTAAAGCCACTGCTGCCTTAAATAACCAGATCACAAACCTCTCATTTAGTTATTATGGCTTCATAACGCACCACAGGACAGCTTATGAAATTATATCTAGAGACCTACAAGTGACTAGAAGCAGAAGTAGTGGTGGAGGTGGAAGCTGCTTGATGAATGAAGAAGAAAAGATCTGGAATAATAGTTCCAGCCCACTGAGGGCAAATTTCTTCACACTTTTGTAGCACCAATCCACCAATGAGCACCTAACCACCAATGAAATTACACGGCTGTTTGCCTAGTCACATTTGGCATGTATTTAACATGTATTAAAAACATTGAATTAATGTGTTTACAGTTTCTTGTTCTTCTTCTCCCACCTCCACATAATGCAAAGTTTGAACAGTCTAAGCCTTCTTTCTTTATGTCAGAATAGGATTTATGTTTACCCATATTTTCATAATGGCAGAAAAAAAAACACACATGTTCTTGGTGGGTTGACTGTTGAGACGAAGACATGAATTTCTGTTAGAAAGATTAGTGTTTCTGATAAGAACCGACACTATCCTCGCCTGCTGTGTTCATGCTCCGATTGGACACACAGTCCCACACACTGAAGCAGTTATGAGAATAGAGAGCTTCAATTAATATGGTTATTTTAAGGGTGGTTTGTATAAGCTTTTGTGTCAACAGGCCTACAGGAGAAGTGAATTGGGTTTTGTGACAATCGCCGAAAATAAGGTCAACCATAAAAACAACAATTTTGTCATGTCAGATAATACTGGTCTTCTGACATTTTGTGTCCAGAAATAGACATGTCACATTTTGCTGATGGCTATGACAAAAAAAATACCTACTCCCCACAACCACCACCTTTTTACACATTGCAGAGCATCGACAGCTGTTCAGCTATGATGTTTTCGTCAAATTTATGATGAAATATCAAAGTCAATTAACCTTTTTGACGTGATGAGGATGGGATATGAAATAATTGCTGTTCATGTGATGATAAATATGATGAAATATATAATGTAAGATTGTTGAGGAATAAATACGAGAGTGCAAAGTGCAAAGGCCATAGAACCAACCAACCACCAATGGCTTTCTGTACAGCATGAGAAGCACCTATTAACTACTGTCCGTGTTTCAGGGATGCTGACCAGGTCACAGCTCTGTAAGCATTCCGTGTGTTAAAGGGGTGGGGAAATTAACATCGGCAAAACCCCTCACTCGGCCATTAGGTCTGTTGCCGAAACCTTGGCCTAGCGTTGCCATAACAACTGCCAAGGCAACGGAGACGGGCTGATGCAATTATCACACGTGAGTCAGTGGCAGCCAATGTGGACGCCGTGTTAGAGCCAGAGCCACAAAGGACAAAGGCAATCAGGTATGAGGGAGCACAAGTTCACAAAAACAAAGACCGAAATAAAAGGCAACGCTTGTTGCATGTAACTCTTTATTCCCCTAAAAGTGCAGAAAACGCAGTCTTCAACAATGCTGCACACACTACCACCTGTTGGGTTTTTCAGTTTTATGTACACAAAATATATAATAATATATATTTCTATATCTCTACTTTGCTCTCCCATTTAATTTTTGTACATATGTACAAAAATCCTGTGTGATGAATTGAACATTTTATCAGTTCTTTGTACCAGTCTTCAGTAACCATTTGTGGTTTTTTATGGCCCAGACAAGACTCTTATTCTAACATTTTAGCAATGGCTTTCTGGCTGCAGCTCAAACTTTCAAACCTGCAACTCGATGTTTTCTCTTGACTGTTGAAACTACGCCCACTATTAAGCTGTGCATGAAGCTGTGGTCGTGTGAGCAAGCTGTTGACTCGCAGAAATGCTTCTTCTGATGCTGTCGTGGCTTTGGGTCTGCCACACCTCTTCCTGTCCCACAGTTTCCCACAGTTACTGGGAGTGTTGTGATGGTGAAAGAGGCTACATGGTGAAGGAGGTGGTAGTAGCCTAGCGGGTAAGACTTAATCCCACTTACTACCATTGTGTCCCTGAGCAAGACACTTAACCCTAAAAATTGCTGATTGTAAGTCACTCTGGATAAGGGCATCTGATAAATGCTGTAAATGTAAATGCACTCACTGACACAATGACTTTCATCACAATTTCTCTGTAGGAAAGAACAACACTTTTCCACTTGTGTTATGCTTGTGTCTCTCTTCTATTGTTAATAAACCTTTTCTTGTCATTTTTGTACCAAAATACTTCTTCCTACAGTACAAAACAGTACTTGGGTGGGGCTGAAGGAATATCGTGAATTGTTTGGCAAAAAAACAATGAACTTAAATTATAAATAAATAATACATCGTAAGATTGTGAATAATCACATTATTCTGAATTCCGAATATTCAGTCTTCTGGAAATGTGGAGACTGCACCATTTCTAATCAGGCTGCCATGCATATTTAGAATAAAATTAGTTTCACCTCACATTCATCATGATGGAACAGGAAGGAGAATGGTCCCTGCAAGCTTGTGCACATTCCCTGCATATTAACAACCAGCTCACACCTTCCTCACGCTGCAGCAGAACCAAGCCTCACCACACAGATAAGTGTGAATGTCGTCACCTTGTGAAGAGCAGCCATCGGGCACATGTTGCGCTGTAAACATTCACATTCCCTCCTTGGAGCGTCCAAAACGGGAAAAAGAAGATGGGCCCATCTAGCCCAGACTGCCAGAACTGATGTGATTAGTGCCAGAGTAATATGCCACTCCACCCATCCCTCAACCACATAAGCAGGCCTCCTCCTTTTCCTCCTCATTAGAAGCACTCAAAGTGTCTTGAAACACAGTCTTTTACATTCCCTGAGAGGGAGGCAACAGATGAAAATAAAATTTGATGCATGTTCATAGATCATCTACAGGCCCTGTATTCAGCCTGGCAGGTTGAAATTTATCATTTGAGGTAAGATAAGACAAATCTTTTTTGTCATTGTCACTTCTCAAGGAACAGCGAAATGTAGGTTGCAATAGACGGGATATAATTAGGACAGAAAAGAAGAACTTAATTAACAAACAAATACAGTAGTAATAAACATAATATGTACAAATTACACTGGAAAAATATAAGTACAAAAAATATACAAGAACACAAATTGGACTGGAATTACTGCATATAGTGAGGTGACATTGCACAGTTCAACAGTTTATTTTCAAAAAAGTTTCCTGTTTCTTTTCCATCCTTATGCACCTTTGCATCCTTATAGGAGTGCCGCTTTCCAGGATGATACCCGCCTCCACAGAATGTGACTGTCATCGAATGATTGATATCCTAAAAACATTCTTCGAAGGTAAAGTGAAATCCTTTTTATTATGTTTTACAATTATGAATCAATTCCTTAACCGCTAGGCCGCCACTGCCCCGTTATGGCTTGTAGAAACCCAATATCTCATATTACTATTATTTTAAGAAATTTGCAACTTTTTTCATTTATACAGTCACATAGCCAAGATTAAATAAAGTCTGCTGTTATCGTGTTTTTTTTTATTGTTTCCTGTTAGAAATCCTGTTCTCTGTCTGCGTGTGTTTAGCGGTATTCGCCTTTCCGTGGTTGTACGTTCAGTATAAGTTTACCTGGTTGTATCCCCTGACGACGTATGCTTGTTCCCTCTGTTGTCCTCATACCTTTCTTCCCATCTGTGTCAGTGCATTAAGTCCATCCTTCCCATTCCCCTTCTCCAATGTGTACTGCCCCTTACTTGTAGTGAGCCCATTGTGTTATTCGTGCCCAGTCCAAGTTCTTCCGTCTTCTTTGGTACTCTATTCACGGTTTTTGTGAATTAATCCTTTTTTCTGCATTTGGATTCGAGTCTGTGTCGTGACAGTTGTGAAGGGAACAGTGTCCATAAAAGACTGTGATAAAATGATCTCTATCCACTCATGTCTACAGAGCGGGGCTGAAATAGCATGAGACCACCTCTCAATAAAAGAAAACGTCTCTTCATAATGACAAGCCCTGAATTTCAGGATCTGATATGACTCTGTGAACGGTCAGAATTAGACGGCACCTCGTCACCGTTATTCTCCTCGCATTTTGTGTGTGAGTTACACAGTGCGCACAGACCATGGAGGGGAGTGGCAATTAATAACCTCAAACAAGAACAGGGGGCAACAGACATATATCTGGTTTTACCGTTTCTCAGTGCCATCTCCTTTTCAAGCGGACTCATGTTCTTCACAAGCATCCTGATGAATTAGCGGTCACCTAGCAACCCTGTATCTGCCTGAAACCAGGAAGGTGAACAGAGTTCAATCTCCTCCATCACACACTTTCTCTCAACATGTGTCCCAGGGGCATTGGAGGCTTAGGTTTAGATTCAGTTCAAAATTGTGTGGTTCAGCACATCAGTGGGAAAGTGGTGGCCTAGTGGTTAAGGAAGCGGCCCCCGTAATCAGAAGGTTGCCGGTTCGAATCCCGATCCGTCGAGGTGCCACTGAGCAAAGCACCGTCCCCACACACTTCTCCCCGGGCGCCTGTCACGGCTGCCCACTGCTCACCAAGGGTGATGGTTAAAAGCAGAGGATAGTGTTTCACAATCACTTCACTTTCATTTAATCCATTATGGGTAAAGATGTCATATTTTGGCCCTTGGCATCATTGTTGAATAAGAATTTTTATTTGAATGTAGAGACATTTCCTTATTTTCCAGTAACGAAAATATTTTGAGCAATGAAAGCCACCAACTCTGGGAAATAAACTACTACTTACGTTTAAAAAAGTAAAGTGATTGTCACATGTGATACACAGCAGCCCAGCACACGGTGCACACAGTGAAATTTGTCCTCTGCATTTAACCCATCACCCTGAGTGAGCAGTGGGCAGCCATGACAGGTGCCCGGGGAGCAGTGTGTGGGGACGGCGCTTTGATCAATGGCACCTCAGTGGCACTTTGGCGGATCGGGATTCGAACCGGCAACCTTCTGATTACGGGCCGCTTCCTTAACCGCTAGACCACCACTTCCCCTGCTAGGCCATCACTGCCCCACTTCCCTTATTCCTTTACCCTATCCATCTGGGCAGAATTTTAATAGTGTAGGGTATATTGAGGAAAGTGATCATAGCCTAGTGGGAAATATATTCACCTATGAAGCAGAAAGCCACAGTCACAGGTTCAAACCCCACTCACTTACAACGCCACTTTCCAGATAATTGACAAGAGGTAGAAATATGCAGCACTACTTCATCTTAAACACTGGACTGAGGACAGACTTTACTCAACCTTTTTGACTGTATTCAGATAATCAAGATCTCAAATTTACAACGTTGTTTATAGTTATAATGAATAAACATTTCATGTCCATTATATACTGATTAATAATGTACTGTAACAAAACTCAATAAGTCTAAAAAAGCTTGCTCAGCAGAGGGCATAGACTCACTTTTCACTTGCTGGTGAATAAATAAAGCATTTTTGTGGCTTCATTTAACAAGATGTCTGCTCAGGTAGCAATTCTCCTATTTTTACCTCTATTAAAGAGTCACAGAGATGGTCATGTTTATATGATATTTAAGAAATTGCTACCATATTGGTCAGGACACTGCTGTAAAAAAAAGATCATTTGATAATTTAAACCAGCAGACCCATCCTTCCGAGATAAATAGAGGATTTCTATTAATATATTCTGGTACCAAAATAGCACCTTTTTTCCCCCCTAAGAAAACTTGATCTTGCAATTACCGGAACTACAGTGACAGATGAGCTGTTTGCCTCAAAATTCATTGGCCTGGTGCGACATTTCCCTTATTCAGCCACAAGGCCAGGCGTTATACAACAAAGAGTGGAAAAATGATGATAATCATATGAGATGTTGCTGGATATAGAAATTCTGTCTGTTAATCAGTGACTGTGTCCCAGTATGACCTCAGCAGAGCAAGTTTGTAAAGTAAACTTATCCCCCTGAATGTTAACCTTCATCCAGACAGACTGCGACTCTCCCCCAAAGACAGCCGTGGTGAACAGAGACAAGGGAAATGGCAGACGGCTCCTTATCTGCCATCCTCTGTCCTTTGGCTTATCGCTCTGTCATGATGGACTGATGTGATAAAAACGCATTAAAATTTCAGCCATCAGAAATAAGACTTGCTGCATCAATAGCCCAGAACTTTCAGGTAATGTGAAAGCATGTTAAGTTTCTTGGTTATATAGTTTTCTTTCATCATGAATAATAGCCTCACTACTGCCTTAGCTAATAGGTCTATTTAGCCCTAAAATTAATTAACACTCCTTAATCTGGCAACACTGGCAATGTGACAAATTGGAATGAGTTGGTTTAAATCTCTTACAGAGCTGTCAGTCATCACTAAAGTACATCTAATAGAACGAACTTGAACAATAAGAGCAGGGTGGGTCCTCTTCTCCACTTACCACTTACTACCATTGTGATGCAATATGCAATATATGCAAACACAAGACTTGTCATGATCCGGTCCGGAGTTTCACGTTTGTCCTGTGTAATGTTCCCTAATCGTTTTTACCTGTGTTGAATGTATAAAGCTGCCCTGTTCGTTTCTGTTCGCCGTCGGGTCTTTGATATGTTACATGTTCACCAACGTCTGGGATGTCTCCCCCGTCCTGTCCTGCACTAATTAAACCCCTGTATCGTGACGTTGTGCCATTGCGTCCTTCTTCCTCATCAAGTTTCGTCTCATCTTTTCCGTTCACCTGCCTCGTCATGCCAGATGGTTGTGACAGGACTCAATTAAGTGGCTGATGGAAAGGCTATGGCAACATATAGAATAGATTAATTTTGTATGGCATTTCCACATTTTAAACAAAGACAACATTGGAAAAAAACAACTACATTATTGTACAATAAATCTAAAAACGCTTGCTCAGCAGAGGGCATAGACTCAATGCAGCAATGCAATATGACCCATTCAAAAGATTATTTTATGACATTATGAGCTCTGAGACCATAAAACTGGTAAAGATGCCTAATGCACCTGCACCATTGCTGCACAGAGGAAATGTTAAATCGATATGACGCTGTAAAACTTAGTGTGTGTGTGTTTTTTTTTTGGAGAGATCACATCTCAGATCTGAAGGATGCACAGTTTTACGTTTTCCACACCGCTGCTTATTGGCTGTACATGTTGAATCTACACATTTCCACCCTCATGTCAGGATGCGGTCATGTTTCACATAAAATGCGCTCCGAATGGCACTGATTGGCTGTTGAGGACCAAGGACTCTCCTGTGCGTCTGATGTCCATTACAGAGTCAGGCTGGATCCCTCATGGTTGAGAGGTTATCAAAAAACACTGCGATGGGGGGGGCAAAAAAATTCAACAAAACAGTCTGCATGATAATTGCTCATTCGAGTATGGTGGAGAGAGCGAGAGTGGAAGAGCGAGCGAGAGATTATTATTATGACTCAGATGATTTGCATTAAAAGATGCGTGTGAGTGGCAGATGCAGACTTTTCATCTGAAATGGAGGTTTCATGTTCTCCTGTCCTCTTCTTGGTCTCGGGCTTGCGTCTGGCTGGATCAGCACCTCAAGATCAGAAGCCAGCGCCTCATACAACCCCCTTGCTGACCAGGGTGGCTGCGTCACGGTAGCAGCGGTGTGGTTATTACATGACACCCCCCTTTCAAGAGGCAGGTGTCCCGTACGCAGACGTCCCAGTCACGCAGACGGACGTGACATTCAGGAACTCGGTCAGGGGATTACCGTTCGCAACCTGCGCCCAAACATACTCTCTCTCTCTCTCTCTCTCTCTCTCTCTCTCTCACCCTGCGCAGCTTAAGAACCGACCTCAGGCCAGGGACAATCCCACAAATACCCAGCAGGAGGAAGGAGAACACGTGCAGCCCATCACCCACGCGGGCAAAGCTCATGGAACACGAGTTGTTAAAAAGCGGGGAAAGATAGAGGCCTCAACGCCCGGAAATGAAACGTAAAAGCGCATCCACCCAACGGCAAACACAGAAGGGTGCATGTACATAATAAGTATATGCCGCTCAGGACAATCTAACTCAATTATTGTATTAGTACACATAACTACTAGGCCTATTTCAGAACTACATACATCCAATTGGTGCATTTTTATTTTGAGTGATTTCAAGTGTAATAAATGTACTCATTTCTAAAGCTGGTAGGTTGTGAGAAATCCCATCATATTATCATCATATTAACTATCAATCAGGATTCAAAAACAGAAATAACCATCGTTTGAAAATTAATTTATCTTCGAATCTTTGAATTAAACAAAAAAATAACTGTCTGGACATAATTAAGCTATAAGACCCTCCAATCTGAATCCAGGCCTGGTTTTCAGCTTTTATTACAGATATGGACTCCATAGAGGGTTCGCACCTGAGTGACACGTAGTGGAGCGCTGATACCTGATGTTTGAGCAGCATGACTTGAAGATCCTTGCTCTGGGGTTTGTTTGACCTAATCTGCTTTCCTAGGAATTTTTGCGGAACAATGAGCAACAGATTGTAATTCCTGTTGACGTGCAAATAATATGCACAATTCTGATTCATACTGATTCGTTCCTCTTTACAGGGGAAATTCGTTCATTCTTCTGATTTTACTTGTGCCTCGGAAATTTCCCCACTTTGTTCCAGCTGAAATCCTGACTGAAGTTTCCAATTCAAAGGCCTGCAGGGCAGAAAGAGGACGTGACCTCCAGCAGATGGTTGTCCGCGCCCACACTCAACCTGGCCGCCCTTCCAGCCTCCCACAGCACGGTGAACCCTGGCAGGCCGTCAGATTTTCCAACCCTTCGTCCTCCTGCCGGCGAGAATTCCCTCACAACAACACCTCGAAGTGGCTCCGCAGGCAGACGTCACCTCCAACAGGCCTTGACGTTCTCTGCACTCCACCCTCCATCACATCCGTCCTGGTCACGCCGAAGAACACATGCCCACGCTGACAGTGTCGGGCGGATTTGTAAAGAATTACTGCGGGTTTTTATGAATTTGTTATTTATTTCTCCTCATATCTGCCAAGGCTGATCCCTAACCTGCTTTTTTTAATGCCCACGGATTTGTTCTTTCTAAACGTAATCCGTCTTTGCCTCCGCATGCATATTTATTAAACGCTGGACGTCTGAGGGACACAGGCCCCGCGTCTGTGTTCAGCTTTGGTGTTTAAGTACGAGCTGAAGGACCAGGGGCTCGCTCTGTGGCATTATTAGCACCATCCTTCTGAAGAACAGCTTTGATCCCCCCTCATTACTGCCTGACGCTGCCCTCTGGAACACGGGCGCTTTCATCTTCCCCTGTAATTTATAATCATGACTTGAAGCAAGTCTGGTTCAGACCGGGCTCAAAGACCCTGACTTAACTTCTCCAAATGCAGCATGCGCCACGGGATAAAAAAGCCCCAATAAAGCCTCAGGTGCAATATATTTATTAACATTCTGTGCCAGTGGATTTGGCCTCCGAGTCAGCGGAATAGGAGAATAGGAATGAGACTCAGATGATCTGATTTGTATAATCTGATATATATATATATATATATATATTCATAATTCTGCAGACAGCCAGCTGGTGATCCCACTGCTAACTGGGGCAAAGCAAAGTTAGATATCAATCACGATATGTGACAAAACTGAAAATAGTGTGATCCGAGCGGGCATCATGGCCTTGACCCGCTCCCTATACAACAGGAATTACATTCATTAATATTTCGGGCTGACAAATTAAAAGTCAAATCTGGTTTTTGCAGGGTTTTGGTCCACAAGTCCGCCCAGAGTGAAGAGTCACAGCAGATCATCACACAGTGATTTGTGAGTCATGATATCTGTCCCAGCCACAGGACATGAGTGTCGCTGAGTGGCTGATGACTGTAAAAATGATGATGTAAATCATAAATCATGATGTCACCACAGCGTCTTCTCTTCTGGATGAGTGTGGGGTACGGGAGTCTGTTCACGGCATCCAGCACCTTACTGGGGCAGTGGTGGCCTAGCGGTTAAGGAAGCGGCCCTGTAATCAGAAGGTTGCCGGTTCGAATCCCGATCCGCCAAGGTACCACTGAGGTGCCACTGAGCAAAGCACCGTCCCCACACACTGCTCCCCGGGCGCCGGTCATGGCTGCCCACTGCTCACTCAGGGTGATGGGTTAAATGCAGAGGACAAATTTCACTGTGTGCACCGTGTGCTATGCTGCTGTGTATCACATGTGACAATCACTTCACTTTAATATCACTTTAATACTAACCCACTTTCTGTTGTTTTCTTGCTGGTCTGTACAACGTACGATGTGAAATGACTACGTTCTGCGTCGGGGAGCGCGGTTTGGGAAGGGGCCACGTCCCTTTATCTGCTGGGCAGCGGTGTGTGTGCTGGACGCCCTGGCATCTGCCGTCCAGCCCTTATTTTTAGCAAAGGATTGCACGCCGACAGAAGGCCGGCCTGCAGCATTCCTCAGTTGTCAGCTAGTTTCCGTAACACCACGGCCGAGATAAGAGGCTAAACTGACGCGTGGACGCAAGAGGATGTGTTTCCATGCGTCTTTATTAGGACGCGTATCCAGGAACGATCCATAATGAATGATTTACATTTACATTTACAGCATTTATCAGACGCCCTTATCCAGAGCGACTTACAATCAGTAGTTACAGGGACAGTCCCCCCCTGGAGCAATTTTAGGGTTAAGTGTCTTGCTCAGGGACACAATGGTAGTAAGTGGGATTCGAACCCGGGTCTTCTGGTTCATAGGCGAGTGTGTTACCCACTAGGCTACTACCACCCTTGTACAGGCCACATCCAGGTATCAGAGATTCCCAAAGCCCCCGTTCTGTATGAAAGAAAAACAATGCAGCCGATCCTTTAGATTCTTGTGGAGACATCTTCGACTAAACCCACATCAGCGGCTCCTTTACATCGGTGGAACCCCAAAAATTCTGCCTCTTCCATCCATGGCACATTTATATATTCAAATAATGCAACAGCACAGAATAATAATAATAATAACCACCACATGGCATTGGGCAATTCTAGAATTAACTATAATTTGCATCAACAAAACCCCACTAACATGCAAACAAGACATTTCATATTAGCACTTGAATTAAATGGAATCTGAGTTTTCCAGGACGCACCTATTCGCCGGCTGAAATGAAATGTAATACTGTACATGTTTACGTGATGGATATTGTAAAAACGGGCAATCTGACCTGCCATTGTAAGCGAGTCTAAACACTGAAGGCTGATGCCGTGCCCTTCGAATGACACCCTCATGGCATCTGTGGCCGCATGAACTGCAGCTCCGTGAAGGAGGCTTGGATCTTGCTTATTCGAGCAATACGCAAAGATGAAGACGATTAGAAGAAGAAGAAGGAAAGGGAAGGGGGGGGGGGGGTAGCAGGAGACGTGGCAAGCCGGCACCTCCACCCACCGTACCAGCAGCTCCAGCCTACGCGCTGTAATCAGATGAGGAGCGGTGTGAAAGGTGATACGGCAGGCACGGGTACAGTACCATTCCGTTATGGGGACAGGAGAAGGAGGTGTGAGCTGCCTTCTCTCCCACGCATACGTCACACTGATCAATGGCTCCCAAACGGACAGCTTCTGTTTCCAGGCACACCGCCCACCACGTTGTTGTTGGTGTTTTTTTTTTTGGCCAATTTGATATTCATCTCTAATATGGACTGATGGAAACCAATATAATAAGTAGATAGATGGACGGAGGGTCGGATGGATGGATGGATGGAGTAACCAGTCATTCATGAGAAACTTGCCATCATAACACCCTGAGCAGAGTTCTCATATTAAACAAATAATAAAAATCAGCAATATAAAAGTGGCCTGTTTTAAAGAGTCTGTAAATCAACTTGACAGTATGTGCGTTGTGTTTATTCTAGCGCTCAGAATAAAAAGAGACCTGCCGAGACGCGCTCACCTGGCGCGCAGGAGCCGGCGGCGACGCTGGCGACGAACACGACCCCGGCGAGGAGCGAGGCCCACGGTCGGCTCTCGATCCTTCCTCTCGGCGACCGCATCCTTATGGACGGGAGTCGGGGCTGACCATTCCCCGTCCCTTCCCCGAGAGACGACGCGACGCGGCTTCCAGCGGCGGAGAACACGGACGCGGCTTCGGCTCGTTAATCATGGGAAAGACGCGCGCTGGCCCGAGTCTCCCTGCAGATGGAGACGACGGTCCTCATCCTCCGAGATGCGAACGAGGATCGCAGGGCTGTCAGGGAGACGTCACGCACCGCCGTCACTACCCTGGCTGAATGCGCTGAAGCCGTGTTGCCAGGTCGGCTTGTTTTATGCTATTTAACTCTTACAGTTATTTAACATTTGCAATCATATCACATTAATGGTGTATCCTGATGATCCATGTGAACATAAAGTTTTACAGGACTGTAGGTTAGAAAAATATAAAAGCTGCCCGGGGATCTTGTTTATGTCTCAATATTTGGCAACACAGCTACTTTAACATGAATTCAAACCTTAATGTAAATAAGCTTTCAGGAGGTCACTTTCCACTCTTATGTGTAAAAAAATAAGCTACTATTATTTGTATTTGAGTAAGATTTACATTTTAAATAATCTCCCCTTCTCTCATTGCAACATTATACATTGTGAACATTTTTGTTACGTTTGTAATTTTTGCAGATTTTAGGCTCAACTGCTGAAAAAAAAACAAGATGTTGGATAAGAGCATGATTTGGTCACAGATTATAAAGCAGGGGCACCACACTCAACTTCATTCAGATGTACAGAAGAAGATTGACACCAAGAGGGTTTGAAAATTAAAGTGAGCCACAAATCACAACCCTCTACGGCTGATGCTTATATTTTCCCTCAAGTTTAATTCATATTAACATATTTAATTCACGCACTCCTTATCTGGGGAAAGGAAAAAAAAACAAGTCAACAATTTCTGGTTCTTACTATGATTTATTATAAATTGCATAGCGATTAAAATATTTCTTAAAAAAAAAAATTGTTGCATCATGTTTAGGTGAGAAGACAAACCATTGATTCCAAATGCAGCACAAAATAAATAAAAGAGCTTTGGTCAGGGCTGTGCTATGGCCAGTGACATCTGAAAATTAGTGTCAAGAAAAATAAATTTTTAAAAAATAAACTACTCCAAATGTAATTGCCGTTCAGATTTCAACTGATCATGGGCTGGTCCACTAACGAAGCATTCAGTCTTCCGGACACGTGTAATGTTCGATGAATTGTCATTTCAATTTGAAATACACCCTGAAATCAACACCCATTTAAAGGCTTTAATGAATTTCACTTGGGGGAAAAAAAAAAAAAAAAAAAAAAAACCAAAAACATCCCACCCCCCATCCTTCACCAAACCAAGATTTTGCTACCAGCCGATAGAGTAATAAAGTACACGCACCAAGTGATAAATGGGTAAACAAGTTTGTGACTAATTGCCAAGCATACAAATGAACAGACACACTATGTACAGCCTTGCATTCAGTCTGGAGATAATGCTTTTCAGCTTTAGCAATGCCTGGTCTGAAACTGTCCAAACAGAGCACTGGTCAAAACAACTGGAAACTCCAGATACAACCACAAAAAAAAAAAAAAAAAAAAAAAAAAAAAAAAAAAAAAAAACCACTATTTGTTTTAAATATATATAACTTTAGTGTTTAGTAAAATCAGGTTTCAGGAATGAAGGCGGAAAAGGGAAAAATATTGACATTTATTCACAAGAAAAAAAAAAAAAAAAAAAGCAGCAAGGCTGCGTTAAATTCTGATATATATAAATATATATTTGAAAATCGTTATAACATAAAATTCAGTGTAAAAATGCATTTGCATAATGTGTAGTTAATCAGCTGAAATGAGTGCATTAGCAAGCGCTTTCTGGACAGACATGGTGCCACCTTGTTTTTAATGATGGTCCCAAAGACTCCCCAACTCTTCATGAGCAGATGGGTAGAATGCAAGCACGTCCTTCAGGTGCACAGTGACTTCAGGTGCTAAAATGGTGAAATAATGTTGCTCAAAGATCAACTCATGTTCTGAATGATGGTTCTCGTTTTTCTTAACTGAAAAGCAGATCTAACTGGCTACTATTGGAGGTTCTATGACTCCACCCATCCCAGAATCCTTCTCCCCGGTCTCAGAGTCACTCTCTTTTGCGTGCTCAGCACCAGCTTTGGGCCGGCCACCTTCGGTCACGTCGCCTGTGGGTGATTGAAAGCCACTGTCGTCATGGTTACCCGAGTTAGAGTTGGCTGTCGGCTGCTCCTGCTTGGAGAGGGAGTCTGATGCGCTCTGTGGGGTTGCCTCCTCCTGGTTCATCTCTAGCGAGTCCTCCTCTTTGGTGGGAGGTGAAGGCTCTTCTTCAGAGGGAACTGCTTCAGGTTCCTGGCTCGTAGGAGATGCTTCAGAGCTCTCATTTTCAAGGTCCTCCTCCTGAACCGCATTCTCGATCTCCTGAATGGCTCTTTCTATGGCTTTAGAGCTCTCAGAGTCTGTTGGGGAATGCTCCTCAGGCTCAACAGAGATCTTCTCTGTAGGTGCAGTGAACTTGTCTTTCTGGACATCGGTCTCTTTCAAAAGGCTTCCATTGGTTAAGGAAGGTGCTGCTTGTGAAGATGCTGCAAGGCTTGCCTCAATGTTTGCTTCAGAACAGCTGGTTCCATTGGGAATTTTGGTCACTACATCTGGAGAAGACTGTGTGTAGTCATCGGCCTCATTGACCTCTGGAATGTCCTCCACTCCCGGGACTTCCAAACAGGACTCAGGAACTGGGGAGCCGCCATCCAACTGAATCATGGACACCACCTGCTTCATCCTGCGCCTCTTCTGCACTTCCGGGTCTCCGTCTGCTTGATCCTCCTCTTCCGGGTCCTCGTCTTCCCCCTTCCCTCCGTACTCTTCGGCCCAGTCGATGGAGGGGTTCTCACCCAGCAGGAGGAGGTTGGGGTCACTGTTGGTAAGCACAATGCTGTCCCTGTACAGGTTGTGCTTCCTCTGAACGGCCGCTTCCTTCACCGCTGAGGCAAGCACACAAGAAAAAGCATTCAGAATTCTCCAATTAAGAGACAAACAAAAGGCATGTAACTGATTAAAAATTATTCATTAAATCAAGGTATCAAACTTTGTCTTCTGATGCAATGGCTGATAATGGCTGCAAAGAGCTGCAAGTTTTAAAACCCAATCCAATCATGCACAGATACATTAAGGGGAAAAATCCTGCTTTAGATAAAGTCCAGAGTGCAGAAAGCTGAACTTACCCATCATAATGTCCTTCATGACTGTTTGCAACACCACTTCTTCAAAGATGGTCTCCACCAGGATGAATCGAGAGAAGTCTTCAAAGATCAACTCCTGGAATTTAGGCAGCTCCTGCAAACAAACAGACAAACTGCCATCAGCCGACAGTGCCACATGCGGCTCTTTCATCCTCTCACTGCGGCACCCTATGGCTATAGAAAATAAATAATCAAGTAAATGTATTTTATTTTTATCTGTGTTTTTTTTCTTTTAGTTTGAAATTGAAAGACTATTATGATTTTGTTTTTGCTCAATATGCCCTATATGCGTACATGCCTGCCACCACGCCTGGCCACCCCCACCAGAGCTGTTAATCAGTTTGTTCACTTAGAGAAGTGTTTCAAAATCTGGCGCCTCTTGGTGTAAGTAATCAGTTGTTTGCAATATTTAGAGTTTAAAGATTTGCATATGTTGACTTCAGGTTTTTATACATAGCATAAAAGTAAAACTTATATATGCAGTGTTACCTTCATTTGATTTTGATGTCAAAAAATAATTTGCAACTCTTTTTCTCTTTTGTGGAAAACGGGTCCAAATAGCTCTTAAGACTGTTGAAGGTTGCGCACCCCTGCTCTAGGAGCTTGGATCTCAGGCTCCCTCTAGTGTTAGTGTTAATATTTCACATCTGCTGTGTGTATATTCAATTTATTATTCTTAATTTTTGCAATGTAGTAGAATTAATATCCTCAATTAATGTGTTTTTGACTACAGCGTGGACAGTCAATAATAAATAATATTCATACAAGGAACACTGCCCCCTGTGCACACTAGTTAAACAGGACTAAGCTGCTGTGCTTAGTGGTGGTACTTGGAGAGTAAAATATTTTTGGAGGTGGTACTCTTGTCAAAAGTATGAGAAATCTTTTAGAATAAAACATTTAGGGTATTAGAATAAAATGCGCTCTGTTGCAGTATCTGCTTTAAGAGGTGGGGCTACTACACGAGCAGGTCTATCAGACACTGAGCGGTTTCTGGCTTCAGATTCAACACAACTAAATTACTTTCTGCTTAACTGTTACAGAACATATTTTCATTTTCATCTGAAGACATAATCCATGTTTAGGGTGCTGCTCAGGTACAGAAAGAGAGAAAGAGGCTCACTCACAGGTAAACAAGAGGGAGAGAGCTGCTTCAGCATGTACGGGATGAAGATCTGCAGCAGAGCCTCTCTGAAGAAGCGCTTTCGCACCGTGCTGCTGTCATAATCAAATTTCTATGGGAGAAAAGAAAGAAAAAAAAAAACAAAAAAACAAATACAACATTTGTATTTATAAAATCCTGAGTTCATCAGAGAGTGTTCAGAAGAGCCCAGGGTCTCACACCTTGATGACACGGTCCTGACAGCGCTGGATGATCTTGTTCAGCTCCTCCCCTTCCTGTCCCTCCAGGCTCTGGTGCAGCAGCTGCTCGAAAGTGTACACCGCATCATCCGTTTGCTGCAGAGGAGGGACACACACAATAAGAGGGAATAAAGTGGTGGGCACTTCAATTAAATATCGGTGAGCTAAAGAAAATTAAATGAAGCAATGATTCATGCAAAAAGGAAAACGAAACAACAACGTCTTTGGTATGTTCTGGAGCACTTGAATAATGCGGGCGGAGTCTTGCCCCAGGCCTCGCAAAACAGATCCAGATCTTCTACAACCTGCACGTGGAAAGAAACCCACTCCCCACAACCTGCCCCATCTATGCGTTACACCACAGCCTGATCGAGGGCACCCTCAGACGGACAGGGTTCCAGTGACTAGAGAGTAAGTTGTGCGTAGAGTCAAAGGAAGGGGGGAAATGGGAGGGGAAACAGCGGTGTTTGTTGTGTAGGAGGTTACAGTCACGCCTTTTCTATTGTTGATTTTATTGCACTTTGGAACTGGTGCACACCCATGAACTGACAGTTGCACTTTGGCAAGATTGGCCATTATAATAACACACATGCCTATCAAAATTAGCAGGTAAACACACACACACACACACACACACACACACACACACACACACAAACACATAGCCTCCAAAATGTCACATCAAGTTCTGCCAAGTTGCAACTATTATTTTAAGGAGAGGGAAAATATACTTTCCAACAAAAGCAGCATGACCCTAAAACCAAGTTTCACAGAAAACGACACAACCCCCACTCGCCCACAACCACAGCAGAGACTCACGAGCCCCTGCAGAGGACATCAGCGTTCAGAAACTGAAAAAATCATCTCAGGAGACGACTTTGAGGGACCTATTGCAAATAAACTCCGATATCTTGAACAGCCATGTTTGGTGGCTGCAGATTGGACAGTGGTTTGCAGTGATTGCCCTTGTATGATATTTTCCCACATAGCAGATGGAAGGAACTTGTGGAATCTGTCAAACACATGCCTGCAGAATCAGCAGAGATACACAATCTACCCTCAGATTATTCCCGCTTTTTCTTTTTTAAAACTCCAAAGTCAAGAATTCGCAAGGTCTCGAACGATTTCAGTGTTTTTGTTTTTGTCCTTCGAGCGGCTTAGACTGACCTCTCTCATGAGAATCTGCGCCCTCTGGACGAAGACGGAGGGGCTGGACACATCAAACCTCTGCTGCAGGCCCTCCAGACTCAGCTGCTCCACCTTCTCATAGCAGCTCTGCATTTTCACGGGATGAAATGCCAGCATGGAGATCTTCTCCATGTGCTGCACAACAGAGAGGTCAAGCATGCACGGCATCAATAAACCTGGTAAATCAAACCCGTGACCATGTTTCACTATTATAACAATGCTTCAAGAGCACTAATATTTTGACAATAAATGCTGTTGTGGATGCCAAACAACTCTAAATGACTGTATACTAGTGAATCCGAAAAATAATACTGTGGAAAAACTCAACTGCTTACATTTAGCCTATTTTTTAGATCATATTTAAATGAAGTAACATTGATAAATATAATATAATTATCTGATTGTGTCTGCAGTTTTGTGTGTTTTGGTGGATTTTTGCATTGTTCTGAGTTGTAACAAAACATTACATACTGCGCCACCTACTGGTATGCCCTTTGTTGTCTAAACCCCAAGAGTAAAACACCCCCAACCCCTCTTGAACTGGGCCAAGATGGAAATGCATAAAAAATGTGTCATTAAATCACACCATTATCAAGGTAGTCTATCGGAAGCGTGAGTAACACTGTGATTTGACTGTTGTCACTGACCTCTCCCAGCTTCTCTTTGTTGCCCTCGTTGAGCAGGTTCTTGCTCATGTCCACCAGCTCTTTGAAGAACACGTCCCGTACCTCGAAGAAGCCTCTGCTGGTGGGCTCCATCAGAGCCTCCAGAATGGAGCTGATATAGGGCTGGATGCTGACCTTCAGCAGTTTCTCGGCTTTGGGGAACACCAGAGCTGCAGGAAAGTCAGAGATATCTTATCAGTGCAATCTTCACTCGACATGAACAAGTGAATAGTTGGAGTCCTGTGATGTTGCGCAAATGCTGAGATTCTCAACGCATTAATAAGTAACTGAATTTTCCCAGAATACATCAGTCTGGGGCTTGAAATAGATTAAAGACTTATGACTTAAATCTAATATTCAGTTTACTCACCCAGTTTCACACCACGTTGGTGTGCTTGATTACCTCATGAAAAATAGGTCAGGAATTACATGAGCAAGAAGTTGGGCTTTTTGCCAGACAGCAGAACAATTGCAGTGAGGGTTCCTGATAAGCAGGCATCACTCAGTCATAATCTCGCAACCATGAATCATCAGCAGGCAGTAAAGACTAAGTTCTGAGCTGCTGTTCCAAGGAATTTATGCTTAAAACTCGAAGAAACAATCCCCGTTGAATCTGAAATGACTGAACACTTCACTTTCCCCGGCCAAGATTCCGAGTAGGGGTGTTGAAACACAACCTGGGGCTTGTTCACGGAATGCTGTCTGCTCACATTCCGCATGAAGGACAGAACTTCACAACTGTCCGCTGAGAAAACAGGCTATGCGCAAAAATCCACACAGATTTATGTGTACCTTCTTCTGAAAAAAAAAAAAAAAAAAAAGTAACTGTCTCCAAGTACACCAAGTACAGCCTTTAATGGAAACCAGCTACAGGCTAGCTGGTCACACACATGGAAGTAAGACAAAAAAAAAAAAAAAAAAAGCCAAAAAGGTGGGGCTGATTTGCATATCCATGATGTAAAAAATCCTTTACCACATTATTATCACCTACAGCAGGTATTTGAATTCTAAGTTATAATCTCCAGCTCTGACCAGGCAGCAGTGAGTGATTGACAAGACATTTAGTACATTTTTAAAAAATATAGTTATATGCATGATTATGCATGTTATTTTAGCAGTTATGGGTAGGAACACCAGGTCTATTTAAGGTATAGTAACTGTCACCCTGGTACCTCTGATCTTGCCAGTGACGTGCTCTTTAGCGGTTATGATTTGGTCCATGTCTGTGCGAATGGAGGCCTCCAGCTGAGGGCGCCCTGCCTCACATCTCTGCACCAGGGCCTTGTACTGTGCCTGAGCCTGGGACTGCACCAGACTGTACACTGCATCTGAGATCTGGGTGCAAATAGGAGGAAAAAAAAGAATCACGATTCCAGGCTAATATTTCACTGTTATCTTTCTACAGAAGCCATTAGACTTTTGACCTGCTCGTAAAGATAGAACTTAATATTACACAACTTTTCTAAGGCATGCATGTCACTTACAGACATTTTCTGACTTGTAAGAATCTCTTGTTTCATCTCCTTTTAGTGGCATTAAATGTTCAATAATAAGGTCAAGGTTACCAGCATCCAGCTCCTCTGTTTCTCGTGCATTTTCCCCTTCAGTCGGGGGGCGATGAGCTCTCTCAGCTCAGGCGTGAGCTTCTCCATCACCAGGTTGGCTAGGATCTGTGCAGACATACAACAACTACACTGAAAAATGTCAAGAGCATGGACCAAAAATTTCAGGAATTTTATTTATTTTTCCGCTGAAACAATCTGGTGGCCGGCTCACTGAACAGAACGTTACAGAATATCATGTTCAAATCAGGCGCCTATACTTGTAATCCATGTTCTAGAAAAACAACTGTGTTTAAAAACTACTTTCTTTCCTAAAGCATCAAAGAGTTTAAATACTAGCAATTTACCTCTGGAGAGAGTACATCTAAAGATCCGATAGCTTTTTAGGAAATGTATGTATTTTTGTGGAGTTCTATTCATAAAGCTGGGAACCCAATAATGATGGCAGACCTAGCAGCCTAGTAGGGTAAGAATGACCAGACAACAGTCCCTGTTCTATTCTTCGGGAAAATTCCAAGAACTTGGAGTGACTTGACCCCAGCATGCACTCTGATTCACAGATAAAAGCGTCAGGCAGAAGATGAAGTGATCCGCCTGAGGCGCAGAGGATCTCGCGGCAGGCCATGTACACACAGCACTCAGCATCAGTATGTGCCCAACAAAAACAGCATGGAGTTGGGAGGCAGAAGACCCAACTCTCGGCGTAAACACAACCAATCCGAGTGTCAGATGATTGCCCCTCGTCCTGATGCTGGAGTTCTGCAGCACCTGAAGCTCTTTCTGGGTTCATCACCCCCAAAATATGTCTCTCTGCCTCTCACACACACACACCCAAGAACAGTTTGCCTTTGTCTCAGCAATGCTCCTCGTCCATGCAAAACATGTGGTATTAACTTTTTGTTGCAGGGCACGGGCAAAATACCTTGCGGTTTAGCAGCGCTGGTTAAAATTCAAACCACTCTGTGATATCAGAAGATAACTATGACCTGCACACATGCCTTGGAATCCAGCAATTCCTTTCACCATTCAGTGTGAAATTGCAATGTATGTCCGAGTAATAATACTAATACTAGTATAATAATATGAAGAAGAAGAAGAATTCAGCACTGTCAGAATATGCATTACAGGTTTAGGCAGCCATGCGGAATGGTCAAAGATAATTGACAATTGTTACGTGAGTTTTGGACCTTCCGGAAAAACTGGCTTTACTGGCAATGCCACAGAAACCCCTGGGTGAGAGCCATACCTGAGCAGCAATACTGAGCCCTGCATTTTGCCCAAATAGCTACATTTCTCTGACAAAGAGGTGTCATTATTCACTGAGGGTCTAGACAAAAAATTTATACCAAAAAATGTTATTATGAGTAAGCTGGCCACTAGTGTTGGCAAAAGAATGTGCCAAATTACACAACACAACTTTTTTGCAGTTGTTATTTGCATAAAATAGAAGTCATCTAAATGACTTTGTATGATTTAATATTTTAAGTGATTTAATATTTTAATGTAAATAGTTAAAAAAAAAAAATAAAAAAATACCATTACAGGGAGTGCAGAATTATTAGGCAAATGAGTATTTTGTCCACATCATCCTCTTCATGCATGTTGTCTTACTCCAAGCTGTATAGGCTCGAAAGCCTACTACTAATTAAGCATATTAGGTGATGTGCATCTCTGTAATGAGAAGGGGTGTGGTCTAATGACATCAACACCCTATATCAGGGGTGCATAATTATTAGGCAACTTCTTTTCCTTTGGCAAAATGGGTCAAAAGAAGGGCTTGACAGGCTCAGAAAAGTCAAAAATAGTGAGATATCTTGCAGAGGGATGCAGCACTCTTAAAATTGCAAAGCTTCTGAAGCGTGATCATCGAACAATCAAGCGTTTCATTCAAAATAGTCAACAGGGTCGCAAGAAGCGTGTGGAAAAACCAAGACGCAAAATAACTGCCCATGAACTGAGAAAAGTCAAGCGTGCAGCTGCCAAGATGCCACTTGCCACCAGTTTGGCCATTTTTCTGAGCTGCAACATCACTGGAGTGCCCAAAAGCACAAGGTGTGCAATACTCAGAGACATAGCCAAGGTAAGAAAGGCTGAAAGACGACCACCACTGAACAAGACACACAAGCTGAAACGTCAAGACTGGGCCAATATCTCAAGACTGATTTTTCTAAGGTTTTATGGACTGATGAAATGAGAGTGAGTCTTGATGGGCCAGATGGATGGGCCCGTGGCTGGATTGGTAAAGGGCAGAGAGCTCCAGTCCGACTCAGACGCCAGCAAGGTGGAGGTGGAGTACTGGTTTGGGCTGGTATCATCAAAGATGAGCTTGAGGGGCCTTTTCGGGTTGAGGATGGAGTCAAGCTCAACTCACAGTCCTACTGCCAGTTTCTGGAAGACACCTTCTTCAAGCAGTGGTACAGGAAGAAGTCTACATCCTTCAAGAAAAACATGATTTTCATGCAGGACAATGCTCCATCACACGCGTCCAAGTACTCCACAGCGTGGCTGGCAAGAAAGGGTATAAAAGAAGAAAAACTAATGACATGGCCTCCTTGTTCACCTGATCTGAACCCCATTGAGAACCTGTGGTCCATCATCAAATGTGAGATTTACAAGGAGGGAAAACAGTACACCTCTCTGAACAGTGTCTGGGAGGCTGTGGTTGCTGCTGCACGCAATGTTGATGGTGAACAGATCAAAACACTGACAGAATCCATGGATGGCAGGCTTTTGAGTGTCCTTGCAAAGAAAGGTGGCTATATTGGTCGCTGATTTGTTTTTGAATGTCAGAAATGTATATGTTATATTGGTTTCACTGGTAAAAATAAATAATTGAAATGGGTATATATTTGTTTTTTGTTAAGTTGCCTAATAATTATGCACAGTAATAGTCACCTGCACACACAGATATCCCCCTAAAATAGCTAAAAATAAAAACAAACTAAAAACTACTTCCAAAAACATTCAGCTTTGATATTAATGAGTTTTTGGGTTCATTGAGAACATGGTTGTTGTTCAATAATAAAATTATTCCTCAAAAATACAACTTGCCTAATAATTCTGCACTCCCTGTATATTCAAATACAAATTTTCAGTATGATGATATATATATTCACTAATATTAGACTCTGGAAATGCGAGGCATGTGGTCTCTCACCTGCGCTGGGTCTCCACACATCATGTCCCAGGTACCATAGTGTCCTTGAGCCTGCCGATAGAGCCGTACTGCATCCGTGAAAGCCGGGGTCTGGACCTTGCTCTCCTCAGACAGACCTGGAAAACAAAGCAACACCTCAATCATGCTCATTTCCATCCCCATTATTCACATTATTTCACTCTGGGGAAAAAAGTGTGCAACATGATAAGACCTAATATAATAATGGCAAAATTGTCCATTTTTAAAGTTGACTGGGATTTGTAGGAACCTTCAAGCTATAACCTAGGTCTTCCTGATTTACTGGGGTACAAATATGAGGTGACTCAGAGGCTGCATTTCATTAGTCAACCATCAACATGAGATAAGAAAACACATAAACCAAGTGACAGAAATGATCCTACTGCGCATCATGTTAAGCGCACGACAAAACACACACACAAGTTTGCTGATGATGTAACACTGGTGGGGCTGATCTCTGGTGGGGAATGAAGTTCTGAGGCTGTCTGAGTGGTGCTGGGCCAATAACTCTGAAAACCAATCAAACAAAAGAGAACTTCAGAAGGCACAATGCAGATCCACCCCCACTCTAAAGTAAGGGTAACTGTGTGGAGAGGGTGCACACCCTCACCTTTCTGGACACCAACCTCTCCTCGAATGCCAACAGCACGCCACTCATTAAGAAGCCACAGCATTGTCTGTACTTCCTGAGAGTGCTCTGGAGAAATACCATCTTTGAGAAGCTGCTGGTGACCTTCTACCTCTCCACCATCGAGAGGACACTGACTTACTGCATCACAATATGGTTCTCCCACTGCACAGAGTCAGGCCAGAAGAGGCTGCTGAGGGTAGTCAAGACAAATCCCTCCCCAGACTGACAGACATTTACACGTCCTCAACACAGCCGAGGGAATCATCAGAGACCGGACCCATCCTGCCCATGGCCTGTTCAACTTCCTGCCATTTGGGAGGTGCTACAGGTCCATCAGTTTCTTCCCACAAGCAATCACTGCACTAAATACACACAAACTCCAGTCTCAGACAATGTGCAATGACAAATGCTGTTTATATAAGCATCCTCATGTAGTCATCTATACATATTCATATATATTTATATACAAAAAAAAAATGCTTCAATACAGACCTGTAAACTGTGCGCCATTGTAGTCCATAACTTTATGACTAGTGTCTACCAGATATTCTGGGTTTCTATTGTGTATAAAGTGTATATTGTCTGGATTGCCGTCTGCACGGCACTGTCTACAGTCTACTGTCTGTTTCTGTCTGATTGCACTGCTATGTAGCCACCCCAGTTTCATTGTATATGTAGCATGCTGCCTCAGTGTAATGACAATAATGGCATAACTACCACACACACACACACACACACACACACACTCAAAACAGGAAGCAGGACGCCAATTTACACCCTTAGCAAATTAGCCAAAGCTCCACTAACAAAGGGACCATGCACTTCACTGCAGCACTCTCAGATCACCAACTGTATTGAACAAAAATGAAAATGGGATGTGGGAAATGGGAAAACGGGACTTCAGACCTCCGTCGCTCATTGAAGAAGAAGAAAGAAGAAAAAATCACTTAAATCACTGGCAACAGATGGAAATCGATTGCATAGTTTTGGGCCAATGATCTTTAGAAGAATATCTGACCAGCACCCACATCTTCAGAGATGGGAGCTTGGTACAGAGTCCTTCAGCTCTGACAAAGACAGGAAGTGAGCTGGAACCAGTGGGGAGGGGGTGGGGTCAGTGAGAGTCCAGACAGGAAGTTCTGCTAGCTCTACATATATGTGCGTGTGGCAAGGGCGGAGGGACGTTTGTTTTGGCACCAGCATTCGCGAGGGTAAACTAGGAACCAAATTCCTTCTTAAAAAAAATAATAAAAAAAAGGTCACTGGCATTATTTATTTATTTATCCTTAAAAAAAATATATCACACTGATTTTCCAAATACCCGACCCCCCCTCCTCAGGGACTCGCATTTTTGTATAACCACAAACAGATGCTTCCCGCCCCCCCACTGCTGGGACTGTAACTTCAATCTGAGGTCATATTTTACCCATTTAACGTCCACGCCCAGTATTAAATCTGTACAGGAACGGTTTTCACTCAGGTGGCCAGCGTGGTCATCGCCTCTGGAGAGACACCAGACAAAATGACCAGTGGCGTGCTTCAAATGTTACGCTGACATTCCTGACGTGCCTCAGAGGTTGAGGGCGTTTATCGGAGCAACGACCCCCGGCGTCTGAGTTCTGATTCATTAGCAGCCGGTGCAAATTCACTTAGAGGCCGTAACGAAGGAACCGGTGCTGGGCCTCCAGCGTGACTGATTCTCAGAGGCGCCCGACCCATGTTCTGCAGATTGAATTATGGGTCACATTTGGCTGCTCGGGGAAAGAAAACAGCAGCAAAGGCTGCAGGCTTCGCCTTCACAGAGGCTATTTATGCGGCGATCCAATTAAGCCCAAATGACCTGCAGACTTATCCCCCAGCCCTGGTTATTTCACCAGACAGAGGCAGACGCCCATGTCCTGCAGAGTTTCCTGTGCTTCCCATCTTACTTCTGGATTACAGGCCAGACATCATTTAGGATAGGTCAGCGTTGCATAATTAAACGAAAGCTAGGGATTTATGAGCTCTCGGAGCAATTTGACAATACAGGCATGAGTGTAACAAAGTTTTCAACACAACTATTTGTTGCCTCAAGCCTTTCAGACAGGATAAGAATAAGGGTCGTTTTGTGCAGAAACCACTATTTGGTTCATGTCTGGTGCCATAAAATTAAATCCAGATTCCTTATAGTATACAGGTGCATGCCTGTGTGATGAATCTCTTAAAAGATTCTACAGTTCCACAACTTAGCCCAATTCTATTGTACAACTGTGCAATGACTGTTATTCTAATCTCAAAGCCGAAGGTGTTTTTGTAGGTGTGGCACTAGTGGCACTGTTTTACTTCCCATTTTAAGCACCGAACGTTAAAGCCAGATGATCATGAATGGATTTATCCAGAGCGTTTTGATGAGTCAGGTTTCAATCAAGTGAAGAATTTCCTCACAGGCAATGCATTAATACACAAACGTTAAACACGTCCCACACACAGGCAGGCTGGGCTACAATCTACCAACTGCTCCATTTCTCTCTATCTTCAAGAATCTCTTGAAAACTCATTTTGTCAGAGCACGTCCACAAAAAAAAGAAAAAGAAAGAAAAAACTTCCAACCAACCATGACGTTCTTTGCATTGAGCAGCACTTTGTGTTATTCCTCTTTGGTCTCTTACAAGCAGAGACAAAAAGCACCATGTGACCAAGAGTTAACTGCTAAAAAGTGAGCTGCGTCACTTTCCATATTGGCCCGATACCACTGCCGCGCAGTGTTCAACACTTCATTTTACTGTCATATACTACAGCGATAAGATGACATTTATAGCATAAACTGTGTCTGTGGATTGTGTGCGTAGTCAAAAATAACCGCAGGACCAGAGGAACAGGACATTACATCATCATCTTATTTAAACAATGCTTCTAATTAACAGGCCCAGCCACATAGAAATGCTGAGATCATTTAAAATGTTGCTATAGCGACTGAGGAAACAGATAATCAGGACAATAGATGCGTTATCACGCCTGGAGAGGCTGGAAGAAGGTTCTCACGATTCTGCTAATTACTGTTATTTTTTTCATGCAAAAGTGATGTAGGCCTTAGCATGAATTAATTTATGGCTCATTTTGGTGAACGTGGCTTTGGAGAAGGCCTGAGCATGAAACCGCTGCTCACTGGCAGGGAGATCAGGGACCACCCCAACACGCAGTATGGACCTCAATGCGGGTGAGAATGGGTGAGTGTGGGTGACTTCTTCTGATCTCAGGCCAGAAACACCCAAACCAAAAATTTAAGGCAGCTACATATGGTTACAGGGCGCACGCACAGGATGTGTCATGTTCACCAATGGGCAAGGAGTCTTCCATTTTATGCAGAACTTCACAACTAAAGGTCCAGAAATGTGATTAATTTTTATTGATAATGGGCTGGAGGCCTGAGCCAAGTTAATCTGCTGGCATTTCTGTAGGGAGGTGCTGGAAAGGAGGTTCATGGGCACCATACAACAGATATGTAACACAAGCCTAAAAGCCATAATAAAACTACCAACATTAATTTTTAAGTTAAAGCCATTCTTCAGAATGAAAAAAACAAGCCATTATGCATAATTATGTATTATGAGGATACACTATGGACATGAAAGTTGTGTCTATACTAAAAAAAAAAAAAAACTTATTAGAATCACTTATCAATATTTATAAAACTCTACTAAACCTGTGGGTGTTTAGTACATGGACAAGTTAGGACACAAACGATTCACAAAAATTGCTGGAAATTATGCAGTGAATCTGTGCTGCTGTAATAATGGTTATGGGAGGATATTTTAATGAAACTCATTAATGACCTTTTGTTGTATTTTGTTGCACTAAAATTCAGCTCCCAGTCAGTTTGTGAGGAAAGGTGCGATTTTTTTAAAGCAACGTGTGGTTTATTTATTTTTCAATCCAATATAGTATATTGCGTTTTTCTGATAAAACAGGTCAGAAAAGACATAAGATCATTCAAGATATAAAAGTCTAGAGGTGTGATCATCTGTGAGACGTAAAAATACAGCATTTCATCGGAACAAGTGCTCTCTTGTTCAGATCAGGCGGTGGAATTACTCAATAATGGCCCACTGTCATAGTTTCACCAATACACTCATCTGAAAACAGCTGAAAGAGAGACACCAGGTTTACCTCCCTCCCAAGTCATACAGAATGATAATTACAGAATGCACAAATTAAAAACAGACCTTCAAATAATCAACACAAGCGTCATTTTACAGCAACTATTAATACCACCATTATCTATAACAGTGCAAAAAAAATAAAACATAGCTCTGCCATAATAGAATGTGATACTTAATAAGGATGCCCACATTAATGAGTTGAATAAGGTACCTTCCCTTTTTAAGTCTATATTGTAGATAATGTTACCATCAGCATTTAAAGTACTGAAGTACTGAACTGTATGGGGGGGGGGGGGGTTGATAAAATGTATTCTCCTTGTGAAATGCAGGAATGAAACCTGGCTGATGTCATTTGAATTTTGGTTTCTAAGGAACAGACGCTTTCTGCTCTTCTGTAATTTCCATCTATTTGAAGTCAGCTATAGTGTAAATGATCATTTAGATAAATGTTAGGTGATACCCGTGAGCCCTTCTAATTATAAGACTGTTGCATTGTGTGCACAAACACGTGTTCGAACCCTCACCATTGTTGGAATGTCTCACACAGTCCTGGAACACTGCACTCCACTTCAGCTGCTCATTCTCAGTCATCACGCAGAAGTAGTAATGGCGCGCGAACGGGTGCCACAGGATCAGAGGAAACTGGGTGGCACATTTCAGGAAAGGGGAGCTGCTGACTTTAGCCTTGACACCTGGAAGCACACGGACGCACGCGCCCATTAGCTGAGATTGAACAGTTCACCTCATCGTCGGCAACTGGACACGCCTCACCTGGCAGGCTGGAGCCAAGCAGCTCCAGGTACTGGTCCATGGAGGTGAGAACTCTGTAGCCAGCACAGTCGATTGTTCCCTTGGGCTGTTGCCCTTTTTCGTAGGCCTGATGGAGAAAGGCTGGTTAGATTATTACAAAGCCAACTGGATCTGCGAATGACCCAAGGAGAACCAAGACGTGTAGGGACAAGCTCCCATGAAATTCTGTGTAATATTACTGTTACGTGTGTAAGTGTGAGAAATGGCTATCACGTTAGCCTGCTATTAACAAACAAACAAAAGGTCAAAGACCTAGCCCACAAAGTCATGAACCTGAACCTCACCTATCCTGTTACTGCAACCGTGCCGCTTAGCAACCCACAGAACCTGTAATTAGTTAACGGAACTCGCTCTGGATAACAGAGTCAGATAACAAAAGTAAATGTATAACCGTTAGAATAAATAATTGCCAACGCGTGTCGCAAGAACCGCTGTGGCACAGTTTAGAGGCAAGCTAAATGGAAATAATTATCTTTGCCAGAAAAAAACAAAATCAATCATCGAGATCCAGAATGGACCCAGCACTTCAACTTGTTGGGATGGTGACCAAGTTGTGTTTGCGTTCAGCAGTCCTGCTGGCGGAGCCGGGCTGAAGTAGCCCAGACCTGGGCGGGGAAATGTCTCACCGCTTTGCTCTCGTAAGAGCTGATGCCGTAAGAGTTGGGGATGAAGATGAAGTGTTTGCGCCATTTCTTGCTCTCCTCAACGTACTGGAACAAAGCGCCGGAGAAGATGGCCTTGTTCTTCAGGGGTACCTGTTCAACAAACATAGCCAGCGTTAATGTGGCCGTATACACGCCTGATTACATAATATTTGGTTTTATGGTAATGAGTTTCTCATGATAATGAGTACATTATCTTTCATTTATTTTAACTGTGACAATGTGAATCTATTTATTTCTTCCTATACAGACATGCTAACAGTGCTTGATGTTAATTGGCATCAATTACAGATAATTGTCATTACAGTGGGAAAGCAATTTTCTTGAGATGTGAAGAAAACAGTCACATCTTGACAATGGCAGAAATAAACCAAGTCATCAAACATACTTCACTTTCTCCCACTACAAAAATATTAAACAACTTTCTTGTGTTGAATTCTTCAAAATGTCTCCACAACTGCCACAAAAAGCAGGCGTATCCAAATATATTTCATTTTTAAACATTCTCTGCATTCCTGTTCTATGTTAATGAACAAGACACTACGCTTGGACACTACAGTATTCGCATCATGCAGTATACGCATTTATATTGGGCGTGTGTTACGGTGACTCCGGCAACATTCAACGGTTTCCGTCACTGCACAATAACCACTGACAAACAAGTTCTAAAATAAAATTATTGTAATTTCCCCTCTATCCCTGTTGGCTATCTCTATCGTCTCATCTCTGGCATTTTTCTCAGATATTCAAAACACACGATTATACCATCAAAAGCGAGACGGGGATAAACAGAGCACATTTGGTCTTACAGGAGCGTGGGACACGGCTGGAACGCACTCCCGTGCTGAAAGTGTTGTTTCGGGAGGAGACGTGCGTGAACCGTGGGCTGTGTTTACGCAAATCCCTTGCCCACCCAGCGTGCAAGCTTTAATCTTCCGCAGCGGCCCCTCATCCCGTTCGTGAGGTACAGCGAGGACGAAAGCAGAAGAAAGCACGCTATCCGAGCTGCGCCGAGAGATGCGACGTGTTGCGACGCGCTTTAAAAAACTAAAATACTCTCCCGGGGGGGGGGGCATGCTGAGCCCCCGTGGCTCTGAACACCGTATTAGAGCCGACAGCTTGCACAGGGAAGGGCGTAACAGACCATGATGGTAAGAAGAGGACGCGGCTCTTACCTTGCGATGGAGCAGCTGCGGCTGAGGCCCTCCTCCACCCTCGATGTCAAAGCGGACGTTATTAAAGAGCGCGACCGCATACTGCTGTTCGTAGTGCGTCCCAAAGTTCGCAATAACCTCGTCTGTCCTTCCTGCAGGGAATATACAAGAAAAACAGACGTTCTACGATCAAGATAACTAAGCTACATACAGAAGACGGCATTTAATAAAAAGCAACAGAACTGCATTTATCCCAAAAAATTCCATTCAGTGAAACGGTGTATATTTTTAAGTTGCAAATTATAAAAAAAAAAATAATAATAATCCAGCAACAAATGATATCCACTTTAGCAGTATATTTAAGTCTTCTGAGTCCTGACATCAAAATTAAGCCTGGGAAGGTTTCCAGCAGAACCACAAATTCCTGTGTAGTCTAAACCTTGCAAACATCTCTGGAGCAAATTCCCATATCGGCTCTCAAAAAAAGACATTTGCCAGGGTTTACTTGAGTGTGGTCCTGAATATATATAGAGTAGCTGTGCTTTAGAAACCAGACAAGGAACCCAATGGTAGTGCGTGTGGACCGTTTTGGACCTAGGCAACATATGTCCAAAGCAACATATGAGATCCATAAATAGAAAAATATATAACAACTGATGTACATTTCTATTTACTTACATGAAATGCAGTGACAACAGTAGAGATAAGCAGGGCTAACAGTAAGGCTAAAGTAAAGATGCATGTGAGTAGGAATTGGAACACACACTAGGACAGCATTATTTGTGCAGTAAAAGCCTTACAGATGGTTCAGACTGTAGTTAATGCCTGAAATATAACAACGAACGTTAACAGCAAATACACAGCACATGAGAATTGAGTGCCATGTGACTTCCTGTCAGAACAGATACACATGGCAGCCAGCAGGAAGGCACACATAACCCCGACACATAGACCACTGCCATTCGGCTTCCTTGTGACCCACTCAAAGCAAAAATAAAAAAAATCTGAAGAGTGTTGCTACTTGTTCCTCATTTTAAGAAGCACCTCCTTACCTGTCCCTTGACTAATCATTACATAACGGTTTTGGTTCGGAATTGCCATAAGTGAATAAGAAGTCATGCAGACACCAGTTGCACAAGATTAATTAGAGGTAGCATGTGAAAGTTAGAAATATCTAGCATCTCGCATTTATCACCGTCAAAATAAATAATACGAGCTCCTAGACATGTATTTTATTTGTCACGTACACGGTCATACATGGTGTGATATGCAGTGAAATGCTTGTGCGACTGCTATGGACCTCAAAATTACAAATATTGAAAATAGAACATTTTTCAAGGGTTACAAATATGCAAATATAAAAAAGTATTACAAATTTATGTTTTTAAACATAAACTATATGTAACATACAAATGTGTAAAGTGAACCTGAGCAAATGACTGGGGGGGATAGAGTCCAAAGTTGTTTGAAACACACAAACTACATTTCCCACAATGCAGTGCTTCAGTTGGCTTGCCAAATGCAATCTTTAAACCACAGATGAATCTGTACAGGAGCAGATCCCACGTCGATGGCAAATGGGTTGTGAAGCAGCTTGAGATTCATCAAAGTGCCGTCCAAACTCGGCACGTAAGTGCAGCCCGTGTGCTAACATCGCGTCACCGCCGTGCCCGGACAACAGATCCATACACATGTGGCTTAGATCATGTGATTCTGAGCTATGGCAAATAAGTAATACTGCACTGGCGCAACGGGTCAACGACCTCTGATCTTCCCCTACCCACTCCCTAGCATCACAATCAGAGGAATTTATTTCAACGGTAAATGTTCCTTTACGACAACTGTGATAGTTTAACGTGCTACTGTAACTCACAGCAAACAGAGGGCATTCCTGGGCACACACTGAATCCATATGCTGACAGTGTGACAGCTCAGGCATCCCTCTGATCACATCTGTTCTGCATCGCAGTAAAGAAACGCTGCTCTGGAAGAGAGAGAGCCGGTTGGGAGAAGATGCAGAATGATCACATTTGTCTAACAAGACCTACAGTGTATTTATATCAACTGGTAAAGCCAGAAGATACTGTAGGGAAGGATGGATGTAGGGAACAGGTATTGGGGTTCACAACTTTAACTTAGGGCAGCAGTGTCAGGCTTGAATTTAAGATGTGACTTTGACAAGCATGTACTACATTTATTAGTACAGATTTCCAGAAGCAAAAAGCTGATGATATTTGGGCATGGTCCTGAGATGTATTTAGCAGAAATTTAAAAAAAAAATTGTGCTGTTTGCTGACATACCCTGTGCACAAGGGATATGAGGAACACGCAGACTGTAGGAAAACATGGCCCTTGGTTTTTTTTGTTTTTTTTCCTTCCCCTTGAATTCGATCAAGAAGAGTGCTAGTACTGTACGGGCAAACCTCAGCAATGCAGTATAGCAGCCAGGGTACTGTTTTTCCCCAAAGCAAGGAGAAACTTGAAGGCGGAGCCCCTGTTTGCACGCTGTCTCACCATATATATAAAACAAATATCTTTAGTGTGGAGTGATAGGACGGGGAATGAAAAAAAAAAAAGCTCTTTAAGCTCTGATTTCAACCACAATGCTGACAACAGCGCCAGGACTGCCAAAGGAAGGGCCTAACTTTGACATTGTCCGCTTTAGTGCGCATAGTTGTACAGTGTGAGTCGCGTATGACTGGGTTGGTGAAGTCGGGCGAGTGGTCTGGGGAGTCTTTAGTACAGAGAAGTGTAGATAAGGGAAAAAGGGGAGAGCGGAATTTAAAAAAAAAAAAAAAAAAAACACGTCCAGCTGGATAAGTCATGAGGAAATCTCAGTGGAATGTGTCCATTAGTGAACAAACACACACACACACACACACAGACAAAGTGAAAAAAGTTGGTATTAGGTCGAAAGCACAGTTTACGTCTTTCAAAGTGGCAAAAGTAGTGGATGAGGAGCCCACGTCACAGAGGAAAGAACATTTGGTTTCGGGCGAAAGTGTGTAAAAACCATGTTGGGTGTTGAGTAAATTGGTGATGAGGTAACCAAGGGGCGGAGTAACGAGTCCCCTCTGGAAATGAAACAAGGGAGCAGGAGAAACAGACAAGCTTGCAGTGTGTGGTGTGATGTGTGTTGTCTCTTTATGAGTCATGCACACACACACACACACGCACACACACACACACACACACACACACACACACACACACTGGTTGGGTTTCATGTGATCTCTTTGAATGATTTAATTTCTAGCACATATGCGACACTGTTTAAAAAAAAAAAAAAGTTTAGATGATTGAGAACATTTAGATTATGCATCCCCTAAATTCTTTACGTTCTTCTTGACGGCAGTTCATATATCTAATGGTGTGTAGAGGCATTTATTTTTTCCGTGGGAAGTCTGTGGGAAACACAGCCCAAACTGCGGAGTGTTCGGCACCCGCTCCGGCCGAATGTGTGTCGGAGCGGGTCACGTACTGCCTCTACTCCCTCAGGTCAACACATTTTCCAGACTGGCTTTTCCAGTCAAGAGACAAAGCAGGAAAAGCTAAAGCACTGAAGCGCTCGCCTCCTGCCAGGGGAAAAATCCTGCTCTTAGATGCCAGGCTGCTCCCAGGCCACGCCCAGCGCCGATTCAATTCACGTACGCGGCTGCGCACAGATCATTCTTACATGCGTTACGCCGCTATTAACTTGCTTTGTGAAACGAGAAATAGACACAGTGAAGCTTACTCGGCATCGTACCTCCTTCTAAATTTGGGTGAAGGCCAGAGCTGAATGTCATATGCAGAAGTGAGAGAGTTGTACAGCTGTTACACACAGGAAATAAAAAAAAATGAAATAAAAGAAGTCGTATGGAAAACCGGTCACGATTTAACCACTGCTAATCTGGTCTGGGTGCTAGTGGTTGTGACCAAAATGACTCACTCACAAAAAGATGCTCATATATGGTACCTAATCAATAAAGAGTATCATAGAAGACTGACCACATGACTATATTGTATATTTCTGTTTACAATTTTCATTTGAAGGGCAAATTTGTAGGTTTTCTTATATAAAAACTAGAAATTAGACCTCACTAACTGTGAGATGATATAAAATTGAGTTAAATCGTGAGACGTGAAGTGGCGTGAAACTTCACAAAATTTGATAAAAAAAACGGCTGCATATTTAAACAATGTAAGTGTTCAGAATTGGTGTTTTTTTGCTATAAAAATCTCTCTCTCACACAATTATATGAAAAAAAATGAACTAAAAATAAATCTCAGCAATAGTTTTGTATGAAAAGCAGTCTCTGGGTGAGCAACTGAACAGCGATAAAGACAGCGACGGCCCCACTTCCGCTCCATGTAGGTGAGGGTGAATTTATGATCGGGGTCAGTAAACCCACACTACCAGGAATTTAACTGCAAATAAAGACACCAATCGGTGGAATATTTCAGTCCAAACGTCCAGCAGCTTGTTGCTCTGATAAATAAGCACACACAAATAACGAAACGCTGGGTATTGTGAGCTTTTGTATTTTATCACAAGAAAAACACACAAAGCACAGCGGGTTTTAGTGCCCATGAGACCAATCCTTCAGACACAATGATGCTTCAGGGCAGAATTAAATAAAGGACGTCTAAAAAAAAAAAACCGAAGAGCGTTAGGGCTCTGATTCAGTCTTGTGTTGCGTCTTGAGCCGGCGTGATTTGCGCTGCAACGCGGCCTAATTGTCGTGGGCCCTCGCTGCTGCTGCTGAGCGTGACCGAATAAAAGTGTTGAGCAAGTTGCGCTGCGATCTGAGCTGATCACGGCCGCGGATTAATAGGGCGGGATTAATGGAAGGCTGAAGACTTCGCGGCCAGATGAAGTCACGGGACAGGCATTCAAACCGGACGGGTCATGGAACGTGCCCGAGGACGCGGTTGCAGCTTTGACCCGCGTCCAGACACATGTCAGGGTGACTAAGAATGACTGGTTGAAAGAACACGGGAGAGTGCGTGGGAGCGGACATTGGGCAAGGTGCTCTGACGCTCTTCATGTGGAGAAATGGACCTGTAGATCTGCGTCGGAATGAAACCCCCCCCCCGTTTGTGCCCCACCAAAAAAGCGCCACGAGGCAAACATTTAAACAGACGACTTCCTCTGAGGCCCTGCTGCCAGAACAAGGTCGGAGTAGACCAGCAGAGCTCTTCAGAGCATGCGAAGCGTCTCGGCTCCGGCCCCTGACACCGGACAAACGAGACACGCCGCCATTAAGGTCCACGCGCTTAATTAACGCTTCGTTTCGCAAGACTTTTAAAACGCCCGTTTTACCGGGGAAAAGGCCAGGCATGTGATCTGGCCTTCGCTGCTGTAATACGATCCCTCTGACAAGGCTACAGCATGATCTCATTCAGAAGACGACTGCAATAAGCATGACGTGGACTTGTGCTGGGATTCCCGAACTACGTGGGAGGGGATAAAAAAAAAAAAAGTAGGACCATCATCCTACGGGAAGATAAAATGTACAATATTACAGCTGGGAGGGTGACTAAAGCACCACTCATCCAGAGTTCACATCACATGAGTCCCAAATACGGTCAAAACTGGATCATACTAAAGAAAGCGCTAGTCTCATCCTACAGACCTCCTGTCTGGCCGGTATCGTTCGGGGAATCTTACTTCCCCGGCTACCCCCGCCCAAACTCCTTCATGCTCTCAGGTTCAACCATATACACACACACACACACACACACACACACACACACACACACACACACACACAGAGGACAAAAGTGTGGACACACTTTCTCATTCAATGTGTTTTCTTTATTTTCATGACCATTTACGTTGGTAGATTCTCACTGAAGGCATCAAAACTATGAATGAACACATGTGGAGTTATGAACTTAATAAAAAGTGGAGTCCTGGCCTCCACAGTCACCGGACCTGAACCCAATCCAGATGGTTTGGGGTGAGCTGGACCACAGAGTGAAGGCAAAGGGGCTAAATCGATATAGATAGGTATAGATAAACAGATATATCAATACAATTTAAAACGCTGCTGAGAATACGAGAGATTCGCCGCCACTTTCCACGCATTCCTTGAATTCCGTGTTTGATGTGAGGCCCTGCGTTGTGTGTGTGTGTGTGTGTGTGTGTGTGTGGAGGTGGGCGTGTGGAAAGGATGACATATTTCTGACAGAGGGCAGGCACTTCCTGCAGAAGTAGAAACATCTGCTGCTGTGCTCAAAACGTTCATTAATATATATTCTAATATACTATTGGAATAGCTAGATGGATGGAGAGAGTAGTAAGTTGGTGCTACGCCCAGGTTGAGTCCCTGCCTCAAATTTATGCGGTTTAAGTGGTTACTGCCGGCGAGCGGGGAAAACTTTTACGCCCAGTGTTGTGCAATATATCTTAAACTATGCATACGCGGAATATAATTACATTACAGGGCTATCTCCAGTACTTACAACGTACGAAGGCATATCGCAGAGGCCTCGGTTGCCTCAGTAAACAACGTATTCGTTTAAATTCCTGTGCCCCGCCCTCCAAAAAAGTGACAGAGAGAACATTCCACTTCCATGGTCATCTGTGGCCCGGGCCATTTGTTTTCTCGGTGACAGCATCCCTCCATCCACCCATCCATCCCTCAACTGTCCCACTGGGGACATTTCATCAGAACTGATCTAAAGCAGACAAGCCCGCACAGGCCCACGCGGGACAGCTGACACTTCTCCTTCCACCGAAATCTTTTATTGCTTTTCCCCCCCTTTTTAGATAAACTAAGAGCTGCGTGGATTAACAGGAAACACGCAGCCACGTACTCATTTTCAGGAAGGAAAAAAAAAAAAAAAACACTCCAAAAAAGTCGTCTTAAATTATAACGCCGACTTCTGCCGCCGTTTGACCCGCCGCGACTGGGTGTTTTTTTTTTTTTTTTTTGGTTGTTGAGTTTTGAAAGTTACCGAGAGACGTGTCGCTTTCACGGAGAAACGCGCGTTAAAAAAAAAAAAAAAGTAGGAAAGCCGAGCGCCACGACTCACGCGTGATGGTTTCCCGCTTGGCCTCGTCGAGATGAGTGGAAATCACATCCCCCATGCTGACTCTCTTCCACGCACCAGGACCCTCCGCGGGTATGAAGAGTGGCGGACTGAACGGGAGAGCAGCGGCCACACCCTCGAACCCACTTCGCTGGGTCCCGAGGCGGCTTCCTGTCTGCTCCTCCGGGTCCTGCTGCTGTGGAAGGTGTGGTCCGGATCTCTGGCCAAGTCGGCACGTCGTGTGGCGCGTATGCAGCGTGACAAGCCCTCCAACACGTGACGTGCGGGTTTATCCGGCTGCTAATCAGATGGCACGTCGGGCCGCTTTAGACGTTTAGAAATGCGCTCAAATGTTCCACGAATCCATGTACATTTCCACTCAAATGCATTCTTCCTTCTAATTATGTAATTATGTTATATCTCACAGTTTAACTGAACATGAATCTATCACCAAGAACTCATTGAAGAGAGTCTGTCTGTCTTTTTTTTTTATTAAAGTGAAGTGATTGTCACATGTGATACACAGCAGCACAGCACATGGTGCACACAGTGAAATTTGTCCTCTGCATTTAACCCATCACCCTGAGTGAGCAGTGGGCAGCCATGACAGGCACCCGGGGAGCAGTGTGTGCTTTGCTCAGTGGTGCATTGCTCAGTGGCACCTCAGTGGCACCTTGGTGGATCGGGATTCAAACCGGCAACCTTCTGATTACAAGGCCGCTTCCTTAACCGCTAGGCCACCACTGCCCTGTCTGTGTCTGTCTGTCCGTCCGTCCGTCCGTCCGTCCTATCTATCTATCTATCTATCTATCTATCTATCTATCTATCTATCTATCTATCTATCTATCTATCTATCTATCTATCTATCTATCTATCTATCTATCTATCTATCTGTCTGTCTATCTTTCTGTCTATCTTTCTGTCTGTCTGTCTCTATCTATCTATCTATCTATCTATCTTTCTGTCTGTCTCTATCTATCTATCTATCTATCTATCTATCTATCTATCTATCTATCTATCTATCTATCTATCTATCTATCTATCTATCTATCTATCTGTCTATCTATCTGTCTGTCTGTCTGTCTGTCTGTCTGTCTGTCTGTCTGTCTATCTATCTATCTATCTATCTATCTACTTCTTGGTGATAGATTCATGATTCAGTTTCCATTAAACTGTGAGATGTAAACGGGTCTGCTGCCCCTTTGTGGACACGGGTAGGTATTGCAAAATATAAAAAGAAATTGAAAGAAAGGAAGAAAAACTTTTTTTCTAAACTGAATATTAGTTCTTATTCCTCTCATTCCTGTGTTGTTTTTCCTTTATGTCTATTTTAATGCATATATGGATGTTGTCAAATAAACTAAAGTAATTTGTTGTTGTTAATTTTGCACATTTGGCGATGTGCGCCCTGTGTTTAAGGGCTTATGGCATTGAATGTTTGGTGGGTCGAAATCAATGGATCCTTCAGGGTTCTACATTTATGAATCTCACAATATAAGAGTTTCCAGAAGGACTCATACCTTCAGCTAACCGGGTTGGATCACGTGCAAGACCAAATAATAGCTGATCGTTTAAATCTCATACATAATATTTGACAAATTCGTTTCGTCCTTTAGATGGCGATATTATTGGCCAGTAATATTTGAGTTGTAATCTGTATTATTACATTTACAGCATTTATCAGACGTCCTTATCCAGAGCGACTTACAATCAGTAGTTACAGGGACAGTCCCCCCCTGGAGCAACTTAGGGTTAAGTGTCTTGCTCAGGGACACAATGGTAGTAAGTGGGTTTTGAACCTGGGTCTTCTGGTCCATAGGCGAGTGTGTTACCCACTAGGCTACTGCCACCCTATTATTATCGACTTCCCAGTAAACTGCCAGCATGTTACTGAATGCACAGCTAATGCAGGGGTGTCAAGTGCATTTTTCAACATTCATGTAATGAAAGAAACACCCAGAAATATTGATGAAAATCAGCATCGTGAGAGTCGGATTAAACGCACTCGCAGGTCGGTGTTGCCAAATCCGCTTATTGTAAGCGACATTTCCTTCTTTATCGAACGGTATCGAATTGTAGTTTCGTGTTTCTAAGGACTCGGCTGAAAAAAAAGTCTAAATAATAATAATAATAATATAATGACACAACATACACAACATACAACACGTCGTTAGGTAACGGATACGAAAATGACACCCACAAAGTGTCGGCTTGATGTGGGTCTGGAGGGTCCCAGTAGATCGGTTTTCACCGATCTGGCAACCTCGCCCCGCCTCTCCGGTCGTCTGTGATTGAGAAGCAGATTCCAGTCTGGAGTAAATCCTGAGCGCCAGCACCATGGCTCCCCTCGGGCTCAAAGCCATTGTTGGAGAAAGTAAGACAGTTTCTCCTTTCTTATTCCTCTTTTCATGTTTTATAGCTAGAATTACTCATTTATTGATTTGGCTATATCTGCTTCGGGTGTGTTGAAGTGTTTGTGGTACATATGCAAATTAGATTCTGTTCTGCTGATGACTGTGGCCATGCGAAACATTTCAAATATTTTATGAATAAAACGCTTGCTTTAATGTGTAAACCTGTGTTGTATTAGTATATTAGTACATGATTAGTATCATATAAAACAATTTAGTTAGTATAATTAAAAAAAATGTAAAAGGAAGGCTGGAGAGCCTTGAGCATTTGGGAATTGTACATAAAAAAGGAACATTGAAGACACATTTAGAAAATAAGTTTAAACTGTAGAAAATATTTTTTATGTTTTAGTTAAAAATATATTCATATTTTAATTTAACATTGTTAAATTAGACAATGTCCACTAATAAATTAAGAAAAGCAGATATAAAATGATTGTAATATTGTAAATTTGCATTTTCCTGGGATTAAATGTAGCACTAGAAGACACACAAATCGTACCTACAGTACAAGGAGTCATGGGTCACAGTTTCTTTTCTTTTTTTTTACATTTTTTTATTTGTCCTCAGACTGTTAATGAGAGTCTACAGCATGCTGCTGTTCTGTTCTTTATGTGGGAATGTGTCAGACTGTGGAAGAAGTGAAAATGAAGGCCATGTTCAAGGGTGTCGAGTCTGCGTTAACTCGCAAAGTGGCTGTGAAATCAGCACAGCCTGCAGATGGGGGTCTGGGCTTTTCTTTATCCAAAGAAAGCAAATGGGAGAAAAAATTAAGTAAAAATCATTCAAAAACATGCCAACTTGCATTGCAAAACATTAAGATCTCTATAATATATATCTCTCTATATATACACACACACACACATATATATATGTTTATATATGTAAATTTATGTGTGTGTGTGTGTGTGTGTGTGTGTATGCATACACACACACACAGAGACATATATAAAACTTTGGTGAGCTGATTTGCATAACTTTGAGGTCCTCTTTAACAAATCATGTTGATGCTAAGGTGTCGAATTTTATGGATCAGAGACTAATTAACAAGGTGAATAAGACTAAATGAATATGTGAGATTTGGTGTAAAATGCTGTTCTTTCTATTTCCGGAGGTCTAACACCCACTTATATGAATCAGTCCTGAACTTTCTTTGAGAGAACTTTGAGAGAGAAAGAGAAAGTATTATTCTATGTTCCTGCTACCTGCAGGAAGCTGCACTCATGCCGGGGTTTTCCTTCTGTTTAGAGAAGGTAGATTCAGACATATGGTAAAAAGAAGAACAGAAACAGAATGGAAACAGGAATAAATGAATGATGGTGGGTTAGGTAAAGTAATTTTTTGTGAAATGGCTACATTTTAAAATGAAAGAGGAATTATATTTAAAAAGATATGTTAAAAAGATGCAGTTGTCCATAGGTCTTCTGACCACTGCACCAGTACACGTCTGATGTCTGTCTCTCGGCCTCTCTGTGCACTTGTTGTATGTCTTGTACATACATTGTATGTACATTGAACGTCTTTCCCTCTGTGCAGTTGTAGCATAAGCAATTTCCTTTGGGATTAATAAAGTTTTCTGATTCTGATTTTGAACAGGGGAACACTGGTGTCCCCTGTAGGCTGTAGGACAGACATCAGATGCAGGTAACCTGCAGTATTGCAGATTAAATCAGGGCTCAGCACAGACCTTATGTCTTTGTTCGTGCTCATTACCATCTTTTGCTGACTATCAGACAAAGAGCTGAGTGCATTTATATTATTATATTTAAAGCCCAAATAATGTAGGTTTTTTTTATGTCCTTCGGAATTGTTCGTTAATTCAGTTGAGACATTGCTGTGATGCTAAATTATTCTTTACATTCAATTAATCAAAATGCTGCCTATGCAGAGGACACAATTGGATCCTGTCACTTGTTGTTCAATGGGGGAGCCGAAAAGCCATCACTGCAACTGCCATTGCATTTCCCCAGTGACATCATGTCCGCCGGTGCAGAAATAGCAAGCGGCGTAAGAGGATTGGGGAGAGATTAGAGCCTGTGATTGCAGAGGACCTCTCTCTTTGCAGAGACAGGAGAGATATTTTTTTGAACCTTTAAGCCTATTCGAGGGACTGGGTGGCTGCGATAACATCACTGGAACACAACTTACCTACATCAGCCTAATGCCTGTGTGGGCATCAAGACGGTCAGGCCACAATAATGTATGTCAACAGGCTGCTATGTTATATAGAGCATTTTAGGGCATAATAAAGAATGTCCACTGCAATCATATCTATCTACACAAACAACGTCACTGGCCTTTTTTAAAAATATAAGTGTTCAGATGAGAAGCAGATGTCTCGGGGATATATTTAGAAGGTGGCAGACAGGATCGCTTTAGTTCATTCACACAACGCCGAGTGGCAGCCAGTGCCTGCTGCAGCTATCAGCATCACTCTCATTTTTAATAAGTCTAATTTTTTTATAAGTTTGATCATGTTCCATGATCTTACCAAACCTCATTCACCTCGAGATCTGATAATGAGTACAGAAGTTGAGCTAAATGAAGGTAAACAAAAACCCTGGACCAGGGTTGGTGACCCCCGCTTTTAATGTATGCCCTCTTTGACATGTTAACAATAAAAGTTGGGAGTCTGGTGGGATGGAGTAAATAAAGCAAATACTGCAGTAATTTTGCATTAAGTATTCTTTTTATTCCGCCTCTGTGATACTTCGTTCTTCTCTGTATAGTGAGATATTTCAAGTTTTCCTTTAGGAATTCAGAGCCAGGCCACTCTGGAAGTTCAGCTCAGAGGAAAGGTCTGCCCTTGAAATAACAGCAAAAAGTCAGTCCTGCAATAAAGTCTGCAGCAAAGAGGGCTTAACATCTATCCAAGGGTTTAACCCGTTAAGATCTGTTTATTTATGTGATAAAAAGTAGCTGTCCCCACACACTGCTCCTTGGGTGCCTGTCATGGCTGCCCACAGCTCACTAAGGATGATGTTGTGCTGCCGTGTGCTGCGCTGCAGTGTTTCACAGTGACAATCACTTTCACATTGTTCAAATTGAAATTGGTAGCTGGAAATGTCTATTAATTACGGAATATCTGCATACATGTAGAGAGGAACTTTATCAGCAACAATTAGTCTTGAGTTACAATGGTGTTGTTCAGTAAGCCTGTTGCTTTAAAAACGTAATTGCATATAAGAAAACCCTTTTGCAATGGTTTATAGCTGAAATAAGGCATATAAACTCACTTTAATGGAAGACAACAACATTTCTAAAGAGTTGTGTATATGCTAATTGTAATAATACCATGAGATCATGATTTGTTTCATTTTAACCAGAGATTTTGAATGATGTCATCATGAAGGTGAAAAAGAAGGGCGAGTGGAAGGTAAGTTCCCTATGATAATAGATCATTACAAAAACAAAAATGATATTCCAAAAATGATGAGTGTATCTCTCATTATTTTCAATATTTCAGGCGCTGGTGGTGGACAAGTTGAGCATGAGAATGATCTCGTCTTGCTGCAAAATGACAGATATCATGTCTGAAGGCATCACAAGTGAGTTGGTCCTCCTTGGTAAAACATCAGTAAAAAAAAAAGAACAATGAGATAACTGCTCTTTTGCTTTTCACTCTTCATTATCGCCTCCTCTCTAGTTGTTGAGGATATCATCAAAAAGCGCGAGCCTCTGCCCAGCATGGAGGCCATTTATCTCATCACGCCATCTGATGAAGTAAGTGCTATGTTCACACTGTCCATCTCCCTTTAGGCATAAGACTCCATGACAGCACGTCAGAAAAATTGCGCTTGTCACTTTTTGCCCTTGGAAAAGATCCATCATCACACCTTCTGGCAATCCTTCATTGTCAGTGTGATACATGGCCTTTTACTCGGTTCTCGCCCATTTTTGTTTGTCCCGCTGACTGTTTATTTTCTGCAGACAGTGGAGGGCCTCATCAACGATTTCAGAGACCCCCGATCTCCCATGTACAGAGGGGCTCACGTGTTCTTCACCGATGGTAAGAGCCCATCTTAAATGAAGTTATAAAGCATGTTGAGAGTCTGAAGACATATATCAAGGGCTCCATATTTACATAATTCACATGAATTTATGTAAATCATAAATTATTAAATTATACTTGTAATACAGTAATATCATTACATAGTTCAATTTAATTATTGAACATGACGTGTAAAACATTAAAATGTACAGTGAACGCTAAAAAAGCCTTCAGAATAATTTATTCACTACTTTTTCACATACATTCAGATGGTAATAGACATGAACAGCAGCTTATTATAGCCATTTCATGATACGCAATTTTTGGAAGATGGTGGATGTGGGGACCTCAACCTGAGGCAAATATCTTTGGAAGCTGGAACTGAAAACTGATCAGCTTAGTCCATCATTATAGTCATGCAATGATGAAAGTGACATTATTTGTCACTAGTTCCCCTTCTGTACTCGGTTTTAATTCAAGCAAGCTGAAACAGAATCTCGTGATCTGGTGGGAAATGAACCACTGATTATGTTTCTTGATTGGCTTCATTGCTTTTGTACACTATCAGAAGAACACCATAAATACAATCTGAAAAAAAGAAAGTATAAATATGTATGAGTGTATAAATGTATATACGTGAATATATAATTTGATAAATAAAACATCTTTATGTATGTACACATAAAATGTATGTATATATGTACAGACTGGGTGGTAGTAGCGTAGTGGGTAACACACTCGCCTATGAACCAGAAGACCCAGGTTCAAATCCCACTTACTACCATTGTGTCCCTGAGCAAGATACTTAACCCTGAGTGTCTCCAGGGGGACTGTCCCTGTAACTACTGATTGTAAATCACTCTGGATAAGGGCGTCTGATAAATTCTGCAAATGTAAATATATTTACTCCGTATTTAAACAGAGCAGTTTTTACTAAACTTAAAGTAAAAAAAAATTGGAACAGTACGTGTCTAGGTTGACTAATATCTCAAAATTTTCTCTGTCTCACAGCAATCCCAGACTCTCTGTTCAATCTGTTGACCAAATCCCGTGCCTCCAAATCCATAAAGACCTTGACTGAGATTAATATCGCCTTTCTGCCATATGAGTCACAGGTGAGAATTGGGTATGGGCTAATGGGAAGGAGTGGTGGTTTTGGTGGGCAGGGGAGGGCGGGGCAGGACAGGGCATTTTTTTGTTGTCTTGGAATGTTCTAGATAGGCTTTGATCCAAGGTATAGTTTTGTCTCCAATCCTCTGCTGTTGTCCTCAATAACTAATCCTTCAGTGTGGGGGAGGGTGAGGAGTTGCACGCCTCTAATCTGTAACATCACTGGCCCTCGTCATGTCAATATGCTGCTTTGTGGCCAATGGGAGGGGTCAGAGTTGTGTGACAGGAGGTGCAATAGGGACAGAGCTCGCTGTCACATGACTTCAACAGATGGGACAGTCATTAGAGACAAACAGATAATAGTAAGGAACAAAGTAAGGAATAGTAAGAATAGTAACATAAGAGTAAGGAAAACCCCAACAAAAGGAGGAAGAAGAGTAACAAGTCAACCTTCTTGAGATCAAACCTACAATACAGCTATATGTCACATGACGTCCAGTTAGTCTTCTCCATGTGACAGTGCCACCTGCCTGTGCAACATGCTTATTACCACCCAGCAAGAAGGAAATGTGCTGCACTGGCTCGAAAATAAAGAAAAAAATTGCGTTATTGTGTAGACAAAAAGAGAATGCCAGTACATGTGTTATACGCCACATTTACTGACATTATTTGCCAATAAATAGGTGTTTTAATGAAGAGAAAATGTGCCTAAGCCCATGCAAGTGAAAGTCCTTGTGAAACACTGCAGCACAGCACACGGTGCACACAACGCGGTGGACACATTTTGTCCTCTGCTTTTAACCATCACCCATGGTGAGCAGTGCGCAGCCATGACAGGCACCAGGGGAGCAGTGTGTGGGGATGGTGCTTGGCTCAGTGGCACCTTGGATTGGAACCGGCAACCTTCTGATCACAGGGTACCGAGAACCACTGCCCCGAGAACCAAGACATAGTCTGTCTATGTAGAACACTCTATAAGGCCATATATGAAGCAGACAAAACAAAGGTCATACTGTACAGGGGCAATGCTGAGATACATTGCTTAATTGAAGAAGGTTGCTGTTCTTATTCTGATTTGGTTGGTCTTACAGAGAATTGTCTTTGAACCTTGACTTATCCTGCAGGTGTTTTCAGTAGACAGACCAGATGCTTTCCAAGACTTCTACAGCCCCTTTAAGGCCGATGTGAAAAACCAGATGCTGGAGCGCCTGGCTGAACAAATTGCCACGCTGTGCTCGACCCTTAAGGAGTACCCTGCTGTGCGATACCGGGCGTGAGCACTTACATTTTTTTACATTCTCCAGACTTTTCTCTGTGAACTTTTCTCAGACTGTCAGTGCCATGTGGAATCAAAAATATTGATTTAGTGCTTTAGATTTAACTTTTTTTTTTTAATTTTCATCCACATTTTTTAGAGAATTTTGGAAATGTCAGAGATTTAAATACAGTCGGAGAGAGTGTTTATTTCCTTTTAAGGTCAGTCTGTGTGATTCACGGCACATACTGCTTGTCTCAGGGAGTACAAAGACAACGGCGTCCTGGCACAGCTTCTTCAGGACAAATTGGATGGGTACAAAGCAGACGACCCCACCATGGGTGAGGTAAGTGAGGGAGACCGCCTTGAATCTCATTACAGAGCAGATGTGATTTAACATGCCCCAAGGTTAACAATGCATGACTCAGGTAATGGAAATTGAATTGTCTGGTGGCCATGTGATGGGAATGGAAGGTTGGCGCCAGTGATGTGATTTTCATTTTTGTACATAAATTAAAAAAAATCTTTCATCCCCATATCTGTTTCTTTCTCCATCTGTCTGTCTGTCTGTTTGCAGGGTCCAGACAAGGCTCGTTCTCAGTTACTGATTCTGGACAGAGGCTTTGACCCTGTCTCTCCTGTCCTCCATGAACTCACATTCCAGGCCATGGGCTATGATCTGCTTCCCATTGAGAATGATGTCTATTCGTAAATATTACTTTTTGCATATGTCATTCTTACAAAAATGAAAGTTAATCACAATATTGCAGATTTTTCTTCTCTAATTAGTCTTTTTTCCTTCAACAGCAGTCAAATATGGAGCCTAAAAAGTCTTAAAAGTGGTGATTTATTATGTTGCATGCACAAGAAAGTTAATTTCTACTATATTACAATGTCTTTTATTATCATCATTTTGTGGAATTAAATCATTTTGACTTGAATTAAAAAAAGAGAAATATACCATCTTTTGGAACTTTGGGGCTTTGTAACTGACGGATAAACGTACTTATAGCCTTTAAGTAAAAAACATCAGAAGTAAAAATGCACAATATTGTGATAAATGCATATGACTTTCTGTGCTGCTGTGCCACTATAGAGAGGGATTTACATTCACGGCATTTATCCAGAGTGACTTACAATCAGTAGTTACAGGACGGTCCTCCTTGAACAACTGTTTTGCTCAAGGATTTGAACCTGGGTCTTCTGGTTAATGGGCGGTGTGTAACAACCAAAAGGCTGTTATCACCCTAGATATTTATGCATATTTAACCTGACATTATTGTAACATGATTGCACCAGTTTGAAACATTTACCTTGTATACTTACTTTGTATGTTGTGCTCATGCTCTTAACTGATGTAATGTTTCTTATTCTATTCTTTGTAAGATATGAGACCAGCGGTATCGGAGACTCTCGCATGAAAGACGTCCTTCTGGATGAGGATGACGACCTTTGGGTGACATTACGCCACAAGCACATAGCAGAGGTCTCCACGTAAGTACATCTGTAAAATAACCCTTAACAGGTTGTTCAGATTCCCTGAATGGATCAAGTGCTCTCAGCTGATTTTCAGAGGATTGGTGGAGCACAGTTCTCTATTTTTGCCACAAGGGCAAATGCCTTATGAATTTCTTTTCTTTTTTTCTGTCGTGAAACAAAATCTCTGTTTTTCTCTGCATAATTATCCACACAGGGCTGTGACAAAGTCACTAAAAGACTTCTCTGCAAGCAAAAAAATGAACACTGGCGAAAAGGTACCTGATCCTCTTTAAGCCTGCAGGTCGGCAAAAAAACTCTTTGGGATGACTTAATCTTTTTTGGTTTCCCATTGCAGACCACAATAAAGGAGCTGTCCCAGATGCTGAAAAAGATGCCCCAGTATCAAAAGGAGCTGAGCAAGGTATTGAAATCAATCCCCCCATTTTATGATCATTTAAAAAAAAAAATGTAACTAGTAATATAAAGCAATAGAGGTTAAACAATCCTATTTATTCACATTTCACATCAGTACTCGACCCACCTCCACCTGGCTGAGGACTGTATGAAGCACTACCAGGGCACAGTGGACAAGCTGTGTCGTGTGGAGCAGGTAGATACCCCCTGACTGGAAATATCAAACTCTTTCAGTGTTTAGGGTTCCTCTTATACTAAATCTATAACTGAGTCACTTCACTTCCTTTGTGCCAGGACCTGGCCTTGGGGACAGATGCTGAGGGGGAGAAGATCAAAGACCCAATGAGAGCCATCGTGCCCGTCCTGCTTGATACCAATGTCACCGTTTTCGATAAGATCCGCATCATCCTTCTCTACATCTTCCTCAAGAATGGTCTCTTTATTAATCGCACCTATGTTTGGTTCACTGTACTGTACCAGTTCTGATTTGTGTTACAGGTGTAGTAGTGGGATGGTGGTAATGTACAGTAGATGAAGATGTTGTGTAGGTCATACGCAATAGCTGAGACCACCCAAAAATGTTGTGAGGTTATTATTTGTTCTATAATTTACTATAATCTACTTCATTTTTTGCCAGGTGTCACAGAGGAGAACCTTTGTAAGCTCCTGCAGCATGCACAGATCCCCCCAGAGGACAGTGACATAATCTCCAACATGGCGCACATGGGCATCCCCATAATCACAGAGGTCAGATAACCTTCCACAAAACAAGACAAAACGTGGTTTTAAATGTGGTAAGAAATGACCAGCAATGGCGCTAAGAAGTGAATCAAATCTGCCCACATCCAGCAAGCGACTACACGTAAAACCAAGAAGCCCGACAGAAAGGAGAGAATCAGTGAACAGACCTACCAGCTCTCAAGGTGGACACCACTTATCAAAGACATCATGGAGGTACAGTGCAAACATTTTTACCATATTGACTGAAATACAAGAGAGGTTTTCTTTTTTCTCAAAATATGCACTGCCTGTCCAAAAAAGCCACAAAATTAATTTCTGTCCAAAGTTTTTCCACAAAGATTTTGTGGAGATGATGGGAAAGTTGGACTACTATGCTAATTCTTCTCCAGCACATCCCAAGGTCTGGACTGTGGTTGTAACGTCCAGCATCAGTTTATGGGATGGGTGGTAGTAGCCTAGTGGTTAACACACTCGCCTATGAACCAGAATACCCGGGTTTAAATCCCACTTACAACCATTGTGTCCCTGAGCAAGACACTTAACCCTGAGTGTCTCCAGGGAGTATGTTTGTCCCTGTAACTACTGATTGTAAGTCGCTCTGGATAAGGGCGTCTGATAAATGGCATAAATGTAAAAGGTTTCCGTACCCGCTAGGCCACCACTGCCCTTTAAGGCTTTATTTTTTGCGTTAGTTCCAGGTGGGGACTTTTTTGTATAGGCAGTATATGTCAACGTGAATTAACACTGATTATTTGCATTTGTTTCACTTTATATTTGAATAAATACAATGCATATTCATTAATCTTTGTGACTTAATTTAAATGTAACAAACTGCATAAGGGTGAACTTGATTTAATTAAAAGTTCAGTTTAAAAGTTTTATTCTTTATTAGGGCTTGTTGAGGTCATTCCCATGCATGAAAACTGGAGCTTTTTGCATATTTCAATAGGATGCCATTGAAGAAAAGCTGGACCCCAAGCTGTTCCCGTACATCTCCACCCGTACAGCTTCCTCCAAAACCACATCGGCTACGAGGTATGAGGCTGTGCTGTAACATTACTCTGCACTCCAATGCAGATTTATCAGCTCATGGTCCATTCACTCTTCCCTCGCAGTGCGCGCTATGGGAACTGGCACAAGAACAAGAGCCCCGGAGAGATGCGCACTGGCCCTCGCGTCATCGTCTTCATCATAGGAGGGCTGACCTACAGCGAGATGCGCTGTGCCTATGAAGTCACACAGGCCAATGGGAAATGGGAAGCCCTTGTTGGTATGTTGATGGTGGAATTACAGACATACTGCACACACCGATATAGCCAATTCAATGAAAGTGGTTATTAGGAGGCCCCTCTATTGTTAGGACACCCAGTTATCTGAGTGGATTTTAAAAGTACAGTGTCCACCTCACATTGGGATACACCCACATTCTTCTAGAAGCAGCAAGGTTGGCAGGTCCAGACGTGCTTAGCTGAAGGCCTTAGTGAGTCTACAAACTTTCTTATTATAACTCAGTTGAGTTAAAATAAGAAAACCTACTTCTTAAGACCAGTAACACCCAGCTAATATCTGACTCAGCAGTCAATGATAGTGAGAAGGGCCTGTGCCATATATCAGCCCATCAGAGAAAAATGGCAGGCGGTGGCTGGAAGTCAGAAGCCAGACCCTGTTTTAGGTGAGAAACTTTCTCACTCAGATTTAGGAACTGCAGTGTCCCGTCTTTACATTTTACCTGCAAGGAACTGCCAGTTTAACTAGACTACTGCCAGCTGCCATTTTGACAATGCACATGGCCTGCAGCCAAAATGCTTAATGAATTAAAGTAGAAGTGGTATCAGACTCCTGAATTTCATGGCATTTATCAGACGCCCTTAACCAGAGCGACAGGGGCAGTCCCCCTGGAGACACTCGGGGTTAAATGTCTTGCTCAGGGACACAATTGTAGTAAGTGGGGTTTGAACCTTCTGGTTCACAGGCGAGTGTGTTATCCACTAGGCTACTGCCACCAACATTGTTCATTGATAATTGCTGAATGTTGAGAGAACAAGTGATACAATGGGGAAACCTGTCACATGTCTTTTTTTCAGTGTAATTTTTTAATATGTGACACCAATCTTAAAATTATATGAATATAATCAGTTTATGAAATTATTCTTTGTATACATACATGCATATGCATGTCATTCCATGCTTACACACTCATATCATACATAACTATGTAAATCATTTGCATCATGTCTAGAATTTAAACAACACATAACTGCACATTATTATATAACAATATAATGGATAAAAGAAAAAACTGAAATGGTCCCTTATCAGAGGTTAGAGCAATAAAAATGACCCCCCCCACCTCCTATTTTATATTTCATATAGACAGAACATTTTGTTTTCAGGTTCTACCAGCACGGTCACTCCCTTAAAGTACTTAAAAGGTCTCCAGCACCAAGACTTCCTTGACCCCAATGCTGCCCCTGAGGACCAGCTCCCTGTGGAAAACGACTGAAGGAGGGGTCCCTCCAAACCAGAGAAAAGTAAAAAGTGGGAAGCCCATAATGAGCCTTTCCCTTCATCCCCCAACACACGTTCCCTCTGAAGTCCTTAGGCACCTTCTTTTTCTCTTGAATGACAAACCTGCCATTGGTCACCTTCACAGAACGATCATTTAGACATTGTCAGTGTAGCCCTAGCTTTAGAGATCTACTTTCCAGATCATGACCCCACTGCTCCTCACAGTGAGAATTGGTTCCCTGTCAATTCCAGAACCTTCAATCTACCCCATCCCTTGATTTTCTTTCTGTTTTGTGTTCATCCTGTTTTTCCTTTGTGTCCAAATGTGTGATTCATAGCCCTGTGATTTCTGCCAGAACCACTGAAGGAACAGTGAAGTACTGAGCAGACGGCGATGAATGACGAGACCAACTGGTGCTAGTTTGAACATGTCAGAATAAAAAAAAAAACATTAAAATAAAAAAATTAAAAATCGAGAGGCATCGCATACCTTCTGTTTCACCCTCTCTCTCTCTATTTTTTAAGCTCATGAAGTACACAACTTAAACAAATCAGATTTTAGGGTAATGCTTGGAGCTTTTGCCAATTTTAATGAAAAACGCGGTGAAAGGCTGTGGCCAGGTAGGCCGAATGAGCAGAAAACGAAAGGGCTAATTGGCTTTCACGTCTTCAGCTTGGTCTCGGCATTATTACTTTGCTCAGATTTGACATTTTGAGAGGATTTTTAAGAGCCAAGCTCTTGAAAGGTGGCATTCATTTGAACTTTCGTCTGTTTTCACTTGCCTTTCATGCTTCTTCGCGCTCAAGGATCGACTGATATCATCAACCCCTCGCGGCTTCTACAACACCTCAAAGACATGAACACACCAGACGACGAGCCGGACAGCTAAGGCTCAATTCTCATTCAATATGCGCTTTGAACCGTAAATGAAGATAAATGTTGTCATATTTTACCAGTTACATCAGTGGTAGTTTAAAACAACCATCTCAGAACATGAAAGTAATTACATTGGCAAATTCTTGTTTGTGTGTGTTCATTTACCAAAAAAAACAAACCTATGATGTACTGCCGTTAGCATTAGCGAACCCGTTTCATGAAAACACAGTGTTGCCAGTCATAACAACAAACTATTAGCACACAGTTACGTTCTTTGAAGCATGGCCAACTCAATCTGTTCATTGTAGTGGACTAGTTAACCGGAAAGCCTTTAGCCTGTTTATCGATTGAGTTTTGTTTGAATAGTAATTCGTGGTGGGATTCAGCATTTCAAGAACAAAAAAAAAAGTGTTGTACTGAGCAAAGATTACCTGCCGCTATATTCCTGCATCATGTTGCATTACAGTTCTGAATGTTTCTTTCCAATGTTACAGTCCTATGTTGATGGACCTTTATGGCTTATCATAGGGTAGATCATAGATCAATCATAGGTCAATTATAGCCGAAGTGACTAACTGATTGTTGAACAATTCAGGTATTTTTTTTAATATAATATTTATCTAAAAAATGTCTCTTTAGCTGCCCATTAGAGGGGTTCTCAATCCTGTTCTTGTATCCTCCCACCCAACACTTTCAGTCCAAACTTTTGTACTCAATAACCATTCCTGTTAAGCAATATTTGGAATGAAAATCCTGTCACAATTGGGAACCCCTGCCTCAGGTGATGGATTGTGGCTTCATTTACTGCAACCCAACTGAATGTCAAGTAGGAGATGCGCTGTATCATTTTTTTTTTTTTTTACGTAAATTGGTATGTAGTGGTGGAACCCTTTTGTATTATGATTAACCTTAATCGGTTCTTATAGTTTCCCTAGGAAATTGTATTGTATTTTGTATGTATCAAGGATCAACATTCACAATCAGTGTGAATGTGAATACATGTTCACTTTAGTGTAAAATGAATCCTGTCAGCACAAGTTCCTACATATTACAATGTATTTGTGTTGATTAATCCTGTCAGCACAAGTTCCTACATATTACAATGTATTTGTGTTGATTAAGGGATTACTCACCAACTGACGATTTCTATTGTACGCTGAAATCTTGGAAGCTACTGAAGCACAAGCAGCACTCTTCATGCCATGGTGTACTCAGCCTGTCTAATAAACTGGCCGCTTGATAAAGTTCACCTGTCTTTGGCATTTCAAGGAATAGAGCACGGTGTTGATGAAATCTGATGTATCTGTGAAAGGAAGCCAATGAGATTTGGCACAGGACGGCTTCACTGACAACACAAGTCCAGCTGGGGTGCCTGAAAAATGAACTGAAAATAAGGACAACACAGAACCACCAAAACAGTGATTTTAACCTTTCACAAACCATTTCTAATGCTGAGAGGTGAAATGGTACAAACCGCAACACATCCCGGTCTTAAATTCAGACATTAAATTAACACATTAAGGACACTAGAGGGAGCCAGATCCCTGAATTAAATACATTGAAGGGCTCAAAAGCGCGCACGCACACACACACTTAATAAACAATCAAAGTGTTTGGTCTTGGGTCACTTTCCGTGTATTGCTTTTAATGATCAAGGCTAGAAGAGAGGTAAGCAATAAAACTTTTTTGACAAACAGTAATGTGCAAGCAGAGTGGAAACACGAGGCTTGTGTCCCGCGCAGTTGAGCATACACTCTGATCAGAGAAAATCAGGGCCACTGTGACTGGGAGTGAAACAGGAGCAGGCCGGTGCTGCCAGGTCTTTTTAAAAGTGGCATGTTTCATTTTCACATCACCGCTGTAAATACAGGCAGGAAACCAGTACAAGTTTCTCTCTCGAAGTTCCCCCAGTTAAGTGTCTTTGACAATAAATGGGGTGGTGCACGTGCAGAACAACACAGCTGGACAAGGTATGAACAAAATAATTATGGGAGACTTTAGTTTCATGCTCTTCAACATACTGGCTTAAAAGTCACTGTACACATAGCACCTTAAAAATATGAGCACAGGACATAAACAATGTGTGTTTATGGGGAATGGATGCATTAAGCAGTCACTTCTTGGGTCTTGGGACCCTTTCACCAATTACTAGACTAATCCCAATTCTTGTTTTACACCCAATTGACTACTGGCCACAGTAAAGTACCAGCATTTAGTAATGTCTGAAAAACTATTGGTTTCTTTCTTTAAAAAGGAACAGCACACAGAATGGCAACTGAATACCAGTGTAATCCAACTCTGTGGATGATGGGAACATTGGAACCTGATCAGCAGTGTGGCAAGATGGGATGCATGTTACTGCATGTTACTGCATGTTACTGAAAATGTTACATCACTGCTGTACAATAAACTCTATAAAGCATATTTCCATGCATATGAAAGCAGATATATACATATTTGTACATCTTACTATATTATGAATAGCCATAAATTATTTGACATTGTGATATAATGTGCAGGCCTGTGCAATGAAACATTATCACTTTACATTTGAAAAATATTCTTTTAAAGCTTTTATGATATGTAATCATATTTAAAATAGACTCTGCTGTAGGACTTTACAAGTGATCACAGCTCCTTATGATTAAATTTGTAAATGCAATGCAGTATTCAGAAATACTGCAAGGTTATGACTGGCTGTGCCATACTGTGTTTTTTCTGCTATACAATATTAATTACATCATACCGACATAAGGAAATGCACAGGAATTTGTTCAGCCAGTGTAGTGTTATGGGTTCTGTAATAGCTTTACACATATGGTTTATCTCATTCTGTCAGCAATACAGAGGACCATATTCCAAAATCCTCTGGACCTGCAGTTACCATGGAGACCACTCTTTGCGAGCCCTTGAAGTTGTGTCACTATGTATGTACCCACAATTGTGCACACATACACATGCATGTCCTCCCACGCATGCACATAACACTCATAACCATTCATAACCCACACACACACACACACACACACACACACGCACGCACGCAAACAACTTCTGTCATTCCAGGCATCTGAATGTAATCTTCTCATTGGCTTTTACCTTTTTATAGTGCAATCTTACTCCTAAATTAGAAATATATTCTGTGGCACAATGCTATTAGACAATCTACTTACACACACATTTTTCAGATTTTTCCCATGAAATTTGAATGATTGCTGACATCTGCCAGGTGCTTCACATGGGCTAAAAATGCAGCTGACTCTCTTAAACGATCATTGAAAATACAGTGTGTTGTCATTATCCTGCTTCACAGTATGTACCTACTGTATGCACATAATATATGAACTTTTTGGAGTTTTGAAGAGATCCGCTCCTTTAAAATAAAAATAAAAGACTGCACTGTTTTTGTGGTTGTGAGCATCAGTGTTTAAAATTCTGTCAGTTTCTCTACAGGACAATTTTCTTTTTGCAGGGAAACGGGGGGGAAATGAGTGTCCAGATACTGATAGTGAGAATATTCCCAGTGGGTGGCTGCAGACAAGGTAGTCTTCACTGAACCTCATGACACGGTGTGTGGAAACAGTACCACATCTTGTCCTGTGCTTCGAATGTATGTTTCATTCTACTATTTCCCTAAGGTAATAGGTCCTGAAAGAGGAATTAATATATGGGGACTGTTGCTCCTCTCTCATTTCCCATCTACCCTGGCCGTGCATTTCCTCATGAGAGCCTCGTCCTACAGAGTGGCGCCGAACTCCGTGACTAGGAAGTCGATGAAGTCTCTCTCTTTGGTCTTGAAGGCTTCGGCGATGAGCCGTGCAGCGTCCCGGTGCTCCATCCCCTGCAGGGACACCCCATTCACTTCCAGGATGACTTGACCCACCCGGAGCTGTCCGCAGTTTTGTGCCGAGCCACCTTTCTGTAGGAATGAGCAGAGTAATGCAAAGTAAATGAAAATATAAAAAAAACATAAAAAAAGACATAGAAAGCAGAGGGGACATGTGGAGGATATTCTGATGCTTTCTTCATTGAGCAGTCTTTAGCATATTGCCGCCAGGCAGGGTAAACAGTTCCGTCACAGATCTGATGCACAGCCTGCTCTCAGCCCAATCTGCCCCAGAGGAAAATGTGGAGGAGGGCCAGCCGTGGTCACATCTGTCCCTAGCCCTGAAGCTTCTATCACCGAAGGCACCACAAAGTCCCCATTTTTAAAGACCCAGCCCCCCATAAAAAAGTAAAATGTATTTATATAATAAGAAAATAACAAATTGAACACCAAAAAAAATGCAAAATCAGTCAAATTTGCTGACATATTTTATTTGGCTTTTTAATTTATTAAAGCTCAGGGAAATTATAAACAAACTATACACTATTAAATATTTAAAGATTGTCAGAAGTCAGTAGGTGACCATGCGCCACAACGTGACTGGCATTACATCATTTAATCAGTTAAACCTTCCCAGCCTGACTTAGCTGCCAATCCATCAAAACGTTCCAGTTCGGAACTCTCTAGAACAAAGAAGTGCAAGCCAGATACGAATGTGCTGAACAGTCCTGTGGCCCAGTTCTTTATTTTTACAGTTGGATTTTATTTATTTATTATGGAAAAATAAAAAAAATAGGGACTGCAGGGTAGACTTACTCAAATCCATAAAGAAAAAAAGGTACGAAATTTAAAGCACAGAAGAGATCCAGTTTGGTCGGCTTGAGGTGGTAGGAAATGGATTGGGTTTATGGAAATGACACTCAAGAGTGTTGTGGATTTGAAGAAGAAATAAAAAAAAAAACAAGAAAAAAATCATAACAGTCTCAGCATGGCAAAATAACTGCAAGAGCAAAGATATTTGATAAATAAATATTTTCCCAGCTCCTGCATTCTGCACATTCACTATCAGCCCTCCCAAAGACTCTCCAGGGTGCTCTCGGGCAAAAGAGGATGATTGAATATATATGTTTATATGTTTTATTTTATTAACATTGTTATAGCATGACAATTATACAATTATGAAAGGTGTCCAGAGCCAGAATATTTTTACTCAGACAGCCTCCTACCTTCAACCCTTTCATTGCTAGCATTCTGCCGGAATTCTTCCATTGGTTGCATACTTTCATTTTGTGGGTGTAGCAGCTTTCCCAATTTTTAATTCACAGTTTTGAATTTAATGACAGTGTACAGGTAGATGCATTACTAAAATAGAGTGTCAGACTTGATGAAAGTCTGTTCTATTCTATTCTATTCCAAAAGAAAATCTTAAATTTCAGTTCCTTATTTGGTTTTAAATTGCAACTGGAGCTAGAACCTGAGTTTTAGTGCAATTTGGGCCACAGATTCCAAATTGGACCCGGCTGTATATTCACCCAGGCAGATAATTATGTAATTATGGCCACTGATTTAGCATGTCAGTGCACCTGGCCCTCTGGTTAAAGGTAGATGGAAAAGTGGCTGTCATTACTGCTTCATCCGATTACATTCAGTGCTAAGCTGTCAGGAGTTTCACTCGCCTGTATGGTCACGATGCGTGGCATGGGCTGTCGGGTGTTGGCACCACCTTCAATAGCGATGCCCAGAGTCTTAGCACTCTTAAGGACTCTTACCAGAGAGTACTCAGACACACCAGTCTGCAGAAAATGGTAGATGGTTATCACATGCAAAGAACTGCATGAACGGATAATAAAAATGCTTAGCAATAAAACATTGTAATTACATGAATCTTGTACTTATACGAGTAATGTGATTATATTTCTGTACTGTCTTGCAGTGTGTTTGGCTGAGAGGCTCACAAACGTGTCTTTAAAACCATGGTATAATAGCAGTAGTGCACCTCAGCAGATGCTGTACAGTTTAGGTACCAAGTGCACACAACAAAATGCTTTATATCTAGTGCATCTATGTGTCTAGTTTTACTAGATGTATGAACGGATGTATGCACATAGACGTATTGGTATAGATTTACAGACTCTCACCAGCTTGGATGAGGCTTGTGCCATGGGTGTGTCAGACCCTGGGACGTCTCCCACGGATTGAGATGGGGGTTTGCCTGGGCGGGGGCTGCTATCTTTACTAAGTCCACCTGCTTCAGCAATGTCCACCCCGCTGTCCTCGCTCAGGGTCTGCCCGCTGTCTGACAGCTGGGACAGAGTGGCTCCTGTTGGTTCACAACCCAAAGTCAGCCTAGTCGCCCTTGTGAGCCGGATGTGCTACAGAAGCGCCTGAGGTCTGAACTCCTGACTCACCTCGCGGCTGGGCCAGTGTCCTCTCTTCCCCCCTCTCCGGCTCTGTGTTCAGACGGATGGTCTGCAAGCTGCTGGAGGGGAGTGGAGAGGAGGACCCTGGCCTCACTGGACTGGGGTGAGGAGGGGCAGGCACTGAGATCGAAGGAGATGGTGAGGGAGACGAGCGGGGAGAAGGTCCAGGTGGGGAACCTTTGGCGAGTTGGGGGGACTCCACCCGAGGAGAGAGGGTCAAAAGGGTCCTGCTGTTTCCGGCAGCCAGCTGATGGTTGACAAGGTCCTGACTGGGAGCTACAGTTGGTCCAGATGTCAGACGATGCAAAGAGCATGGTGGGGAGTGGTGGTGGACAGAAAATGAAGGAGGAGTCTGATGAAAACAGGCAGGAGGCATGTGGGTGTGGTTATGGGTTGAACCATGGGCGTGGTCTTGGATATGGTTGTGGGTGTGACTGTGGGAATGGTCATGGCAAAGACCATCTTGAAAAATTCTGGACGGGGCGGTAAAGAGCTGAGACAACTTGGAGGATGACGCTGGCCGCTTGGTGCGGTTCTTGTGGCCGGGAGGCGGAGAAGGTTTGAACAAGGGTGGGGACTCCAAAGAAGAGTGGCCCTCATCCTATGAGGTGGAAAGAAACACCCAGAGTTATTACTTATTGCTCATGCTAACTTAACATTTTCAGTCTGGGCCATTAATCTAACAAAATCATTGCGAGGTCACACCAGCCTCTGGGCAAAAACAGCTTGACATTTAAAAGGTTTAGAAAAAGGAAAGGTGAAACCTTTATCCAGAAAATGTCAAAACTTCGCCTTCAGAGATTAACCAGAGGCTCATTCCCTACCACCTCTTCCAGTTGTGAACATTCAGTGGTCAGCGCTTTCAGCTGTATTACAAAACTGGAATAAATCATTTTTTAAAAACAATTTTGGTTGCATGGCCAATGCACCGGCTGTGGTTGGAGCAATTAAGTTTCACAACGCTTGTTTGGTTGGGAGCCCACAGCACATGTTATTCATTTAATGTTGCATTGTGTGGGTCACAGAATACATTGACCAATTGTCAGTCTCCACTTTTTGTTAAGTACATAACTCCACATGTGTTCATTCATAGTTTTGATGCCTTCAGTGAGAATCTACCAACGTAAATGGTCATGGAAATAAAGAAAACACATTGAATGAGAAGGTTTTGTGTCAAAACTTTTGGCCTCTAGTGTACATTGCTGGTCTCCACAGTCTTTTGAGCTGGAAACTTCATCATCTTTGAGCTTAGTCGTGTTCATCTGTCCTCTCCCACAATTATTGTTAAACATCTGCTCTATCAATATTATACCACACCTGATACCGGTAACTTGCGAAGAAGATAATCGGAGAGCTGAAGTCAAGGCACCCACCCTCTCCCAGATCTCTCATTAAGAGGATGTGTGAGGATGTTTGACTCACCAGCGCGATGTCTGGTAGGCTATTAAACATTTCCTGGGGTCTGTGGGAGAGTCTGCGCTCTGCTCTGTTCTCAGTCTGCAATAAAAGATGTTCGAGACGATACGGTGACGCACACATTTGCCTGAGACACACAAAAATTCACAAATCAACACTCTCTTCCTTAACTAAATCCTGACAGACGTGAACACACACATACACTTCTGCCCTGCCATCCTTCTGCCCCCATTAGGCCCCTCTGATCCAAAGCTAAAGACCATTTCAATTAAGAGCAATTACTTGTTTACAGGCTCCGTGATTTTTACAACCATGCTAATACGGCGCACCAACTCCTCAGGCAATTACATCGCCGCCGGGCGTGACACCATGATCAGGGCGAATAATTCCATCTAACTAAGTGAGTGGGCAGCTTTTCATCTTTCAACTGCTAACAATGCCGCAGAAAGACTGCGTGTGCCTACCGACTCCCCTCCAGCTCTCATGCTCCTTCTGAGACGTGTTTCCGCAAACAATAGGGTTTAGGCTTAATGCTTCTAGCCTAATTTAGGTCTGCATTGTGCCATACAGCACAGAGGGATTTTTCCACAGGCGCACAGGGCCATTGTTATGATGCTGAGGGGATCAGAGGATCCGTTTCATATCTGCTGCCCTGGATGTGGGTTACAGACTGCATGTGAGCACCCAGGCGAGTGGCACTGACTCCATCAAACAGCATCGGAAAACTGAATCAACAGATGCCAAAACCAGTGAAAATAAACTCCCAGGCCAAACGAACATTTTTAACAAGCATGCATCTGCACCTACTCTTTTTAGCACAAAATTAGCACAATTATTTTGCAAGATGCAAGATAAATATATACGTGCAGCCAGTATTCGTGTAAGTGTATTTAGGTGAATGTGTGTGCATTTTCACAAGTTCGTCCATTCTCTAGGTTGAGGTGAAGTACAAGTTTATAACATGTTATACCCAAAACAGACCTATGACAGTGAGATGGACACATCCATGAATGTAATTAGTGCCTTTGTGTTGCGTCAGAATGCTAAAACATGGCCCACTTTCGTGCCTTACAGGTCAAAATAAAACCCCATGTTTCATCACTGCTGAACTTTGATCTGCAAGATTGTACTGTCAAGACGAAATGTTGTGTTGCGTGAAAGTGAAACAAAATTCTGCCCTTGCTGAAATCGAACCGTTTCATCCATGCCTATTACACATTACTCCTCCAAGCTTCATGGAAATGAGGCAACTCTAGGTCTTTAGGGCTGACTCCTTTTCACTGACATACCTTAACGTAACCCAGGGTGCTGGGCATAATCTGGCAACCTGAGGTGGTATGGTGGTGCTCCATGTGTGTGCCCAGACCGACTGCGTTTGTGTGCGACACGGCCATCACTGTGTGTCGGGCGTCCCAGATGTCCATCTCCCGCTTCAGAACCAGACTGTCAAAGTGCTCCAGGTCCTGGGGGGCTATTAAACCCCGCACTTCTGTTAGCATGGTGAACTGAGATAGAGGAAGAGAGAAACGTAAAAGATGTTCAGCCCGTTAACTTGGTTACTTGTCCTTCAAAGTCATAATACTGCTACAATCTGTGCAGGGGGCTGAGTTTGAACCCAGTGAATGAAAGATGCTTTGAATAAGACCATTAGCTAAGTAACTGTCCCTCCTAATTAGAAAATGACTTTCTGAATAATGTTCTCTGTGGAAAGGATTCAACAAAAAAGGATGTAGATTTTAAGGAGTGATGGAAATCACTCTTGAAAAATTATGCATATAATACTATCCATATTAAATTAGACATCCATAAAACCAGAAGCCTGAAGAGTCTGAACTTGTTCCTGTCATGTGGCTGTAGATCAAGTTTAGCACCAAATGACCCCTGACTATGACTGTTACGATCATGAAATTTTAGCTGACAATTAATTGTCGGGCAAATAGTTTAACTGTCTTTCCTACTGTCATGTTACCATTATTAGAAAGCCTGGTCATAGTACATTTACATTTAAATGTATGGAATTTGACAGATGCCCTTATGAAGAGCAACTTACAATGTGCTTTAAAACCACTGTATAATAGCATGTATGTTTGTAAAATTTATTGTCATCGGTACTTTTAACAATTTTTATACATTTTTACATCTGATTCTGAAGATCTCATTTTTGTATTATTATTATTTTTGTTTTTATTATTGTTATTATTATCATCATCATCACTACAGTTTATAAATAGTTTACACATAGAGAAAAGTTATTTATTTCCATTAATCTCTGGAGCATATTGTCATGCCATGGCAGGGTGAGAAGGGAGAGGTTCATACACTCAACATTTGCAAAAGGTGAATGTTTTAATAAATGAAAAGAAAACATCTGAACAACTGAAACATGCACACAGCAAATGAAAAATGACATCAATGCAGGACATGGGGTGATTATGACCCATTAAATGTTGGGAAGTGCCCACACTGCCCTGCTGTCCCCGGTTTAATATTAAATAAGATGAAATTTTATAGGTTCAATCAAAATTTTTTAACAATAAAACTATCTTGAGACAAAATTGTCCATAAGTGGTAGGTAGTATCTTGCAATAATTCATCACCTTAGCGTGTGTGTTGAGAAGCTCAAACAGGGCGATGGCCAGCGGCTCCACACCAATGTGTCCCTCTCTGTACTCCTGCAGGTAGTAGCTCATGGTCTGTCGCTCTGACTCGGTCAGCAGCAGGAAGGCCTGGTCCTCCAGTGTCGACTGCGTCTGACCCAGCACCGGCCCCAATAATGATGCCACTTTACCTTGGGGTACCTGTGGGGAGTGGGGTGAAAAGCAAGGCTGTGAAAGACATATAATAATCTTATTAGAGGTGCAATGTAAGGGTGGTAAGGTTGGAGTAGCCTAGTGGGTGACACACTGACCTATGAACCAGAAGACCCAGGTTCAAATCCCACTTACTATCATTGTGTCCCTGAGCAAGACACTTAACCCTAAGTTGCTCCAGGGGGACTGTCCCTGTAACTACTGATTGTAAGTCCCTCTGGATAAGGGCGTCTGATTAATGCTGTAAATGTAAATGCAATAGAAAAGCTAAATTAGCTAACTTGACATTGCCTGGTTCCTGGTTCTGGGCTGGAGTTCCCTGATTACCTCATTGTGTGCATATGTTATCATGGTTATAAATTAGCCCTGTTTCTTGTCCTTGTTCGGTCATAGTGTTTTATTAGGTTTTTGTGACAGTGCCCCTGTTAATTCTGGAATTCTGAGTCCAGTGATTATGTTAATTTTTCATCGCATGTGATCCGTACAGATTGAGTAGATTTTGCTTTATCATATAATTTACAGCTAAAAGTAATATCGGCTTGACCTTTTCTTGTCCATCTTCCATCGGTGTTTAGTTTGCACTCCAGTATCAACACCCATCCTCCAACCTGACAAACACAATAAACTAACACACAATAGTGCTTGGACTAAAAATATTTTGAATGAAATACTATGTCATTTTTGGAAGCACTCCGCCCCCTCTCCTTTTGACAGGTTGTGTGTGAGACTTCAGCCCAGAACCAGCAGCAAGCAGACACCGAGGACCCTCACGCTCACTTCCCTCACTTTTCCTAAAAAAAAAACATTCTTGCAAATTATTAGTGTATATCATAATGTCTTGTGCTTTTGTGTTTGTTAGATTTTATTTAGTTTTACTTTGCGAGCTGGTTATTAGATGCTGCTCCACCAAGGGCACCCCTACTCCCCGCTAAACCGATCAGTGCCAATGCAATCCCAAAAATGTGCTGGCATGATGTCGGGGCAGCATGGGCATGCGCAAAAATAATCACCAATGCCTGTGATGCCAACCGCTCATGTTGCCTATATCAGAAACCACCGCTGTTTGTGACATGGTTTAAGCCTTCTTTTCTGAATATGAAAATGCATATATAAATATGGAGGAACTGACAGGTTTCATGACACTCAGAAATGGGTAAATGTATACTTATGCTGAATGGAAAATGCATGTCCTGAGTACTTACACAGTATGTATCTTCATGATCTAAACATGATCTTAGATAACAAGACCAAGCGGTAAATATGGAGTACCCAAGATCTTCTTACATGGTGTGATCAGGAAATCAGGGCCCAGCAGTTTTCTCCAAAGGGCCAGGACCCTTTGTTCTTCATCAACCTGGCTTCAAAACAAGAGTATTCTGGAGCCAGAGGGCACATATTTTATAGCGTGACAGGACAGGTTCATGATGAAGTTCTGTCCTGCAGTGATGAGGTTCTGGAGCCTGTGTCATTCTGAGACTCCAATGGGGCATATCTGACAGTTTCTAGAATAAAGATAAAAAACTGCAGAGCACTTTCATACTTCCTACTCCCTGATTCTTCCTTCCTTTCTTTGTTCCAATTTTTCTGCTTTATCTATTTAAGTCCTGCCCTAAGACAGCACGCTGACGAACACCTACACACAACTTTCTTTCAGAGCCTGCATCAGAGCCATTATGACAAATGAACAAAGTCGTTTGAGATCATTTGAACAGAAGAGGCAAAAGATTATTTGTTACATTTGCCAATTCTGTTCTGCTCGATGTGTTCTGCGCTGCGTGGCTATTTATTTCCCAGCAAACGGGCACTAAAAATGACCATGCGAACAGAACTGCCACTGTACACAAAGGAAGCCAGCATTGAAGTAGTCAGCAGCAGACCAGGCCGGCCTTTATAATGATGCGATCAGATGCTTCAAAGATGATCCAGCTCAAGGTTAGATTGTTTGGGACAGAAGACTTTCACAAAGAGCTAGTGAGTGCGTACGGGAGACAGCAAAAGGAAGGGGGCAGAGTGAAAACACACAGGAATGAAAAAGACAGTTGGCCTGCTGAATTGCAAAATCAATACTTCATAAGGGTCCAGAGATTGTGGTCGACCTTGAGGAGCTGGCCTAAGGTTCTCGCCTCCCACTGGCAGTGGCAACGTAGAGTAAAAAGTGAGCATGCAGCATTTTGCCTCATCTTTGGGTCATTTTCCCCTCTAGCATCACAACCCCACCTTAATGCAGCAGGGAAGTGGCTAATATTAGCTCTAAAGCTGCAATCTCTCAGGACCAGCACTTCAGCCCTGTAGGGCTGGACTCATGCACTCTTGATTCCACATCTCATCTTTTAAATGTACTGTCATACAGATGTTTGAAATACAAACCAGAATCCTTTTAAATACGTTGCATCACCCCTGTTAAATTAATGCAGTAGAGAGATTAATGACCAATGTTAACCTACTAGTAGTCTGAAGTTCCTCTCACTAACCAATTTCCATAATTGGTAAGAACCCATCGTGGGACAAACACACACACTCACGACTATGGACAGTTCAGAGATGCCAGTTTACCTAGTTTGTGTGCCTTTGGACAGAGGTAAGAAACCAGAAAACCCTGCACCTACACAAGGAGAGCATGCAAAAACCTCACACACAAGGTTCAAGCAGGGACTTAAACTCAGAACCTTAGAGGTGCGGCACCAGTTCCTAAATATACAAAAACACTGCAATAATGGTGTCTCTGCCAGACTATTTTACCAAAAATAGTTTTCTGGATTCAAATTTAGAATTCGTGTTCATTTACAGCATTTATCAGTGTTCACTGTCAATAAAATTTACAATGGACCAGTAAATTGAGTTCTTCTCTATTTTTGATTTTGATCACATTCTACCCAAATGTCTAGAACTCTTAAGGCTATTTCTGATGACCAAATGTGTCCTTTATTTGTAGATTACACATTTAATTAATCACAGTGAGAATTGGGATGAACACTAGACACATGTACAGAATTTTTTATGTGAAAATGTTAAATGTTAAATAATATTCACGTTTCACTTGATTAATTGGGGCCGAACCTAATAAACAACTGAATTGATCATAAAAGATTCTGTCAAGCACAAAGACCAATTGATCCAATCAACAGGTAAATTGTCCAGCTCCAGTGTTAGGGGAATCCACTGAAAGCTTCAATTTTAACCCCATAACCTTATCCAAGCAGAGCCGGGAACATTCTAATCAATCATCTGGAGGGGGGCGGTGACAGCAATCAGCTGTCACCAGACATCGGAGCAAAGCAGACAGACAGACAGGCCTCATCAATAAGACTGGAGAGAAGTCGCTAACCACCCAGCTCTGATGCTGATCCTGCCCCTGACCGAGGGTCTCATCGGCATGCAGCCACATGCCCTTCACCGAATGCCAATGGTAAATAATTCTCATCAGCACACTGCTCAAGAGTCCCGGAAAATTTGTAATGCAATTTGTTTCACCGATATCAGCATCACAAAAAATAAATAAATAAAAAAATTCCTACTTTTCTCAGTGAAATACTGGCTACTTCTTGCATTAACAGTAGGGTGGCCATCAGGTGAAGCTGAACCTGCACACAATAATTATCTCACTGCGGCGTGTTTTGTACCTTAATGAAGGTACAGTAAGTCAGATATTGTTCTAAACTGATGCTCCAATAAATCCTTCTGTGCTTCTATGTACATAACATTCGGGACCACTTTTGACGTGCATAATTCTAATGTACTGTTCTATTTTTATCTGTCTTAAATTAAATTACAAAATACAGAATAAGTGTGCACAGAATGTAGGAATGAAGCATTGTATCATGCAAATTAAGAAATGACAATCTTAACATTTAGCTACTTTTATAGCTGGATTTATCTACTTTGTATTGTAGTCATTTGGTCCATTACACTTCACACCTAATGCAACAGTTAATAAGATATAGAATGTGTAATTATTAATGCAACTACTGAAGCACATTAAGACACTGCAGTGTGGCAGTAAATTTCAGACAGCCCAGACACCATCATAACGCAGGAAGTCAGATGCAGCAGGTCCATGAAGACCCTTCAGTGTGGAGCCAGCAGGAGATGGGGAGGTGGTGGGTCGGGTGGGGGTTGGGCGACGGTGGAAATTTACTGCGCACGGTCAGGCCAACTCCTCAAGGCCACTCAGCAAATGCAATCTGAGTTCTGGCATCCAGACAGAGGGTTAATGGCCTCCGCGATAACGCAGCTGAGTGGTCGTGCTGGGCCCTGCAGCTACTGAGAAAATGATGGTGGACAGTTTAAAACAGCCTGGACCAGCGTTAAGTAAGGCAAATGATTTACGGCAGGAAAATATGTAGCACTTGGAGTTAATGATTAGTATGTCACCACTAAATTGTTGTCATAAACGTGGGACCGATGCAGTCGGTGTCATCAGAAATTAATGCTATTTACACTTACAGAGCTTTGCATGATATTGACCGCAGCATACCTGTTACCTGTGCCCTACTCAGCACCACTGTAATCAAAACTAAGTTTAATTTAACCTGCATTCTTTTTTTTAAGAATGTTAAACCATAAATGGAATTATAAGGCAGATTTAGCTCACTGTTGCCCAGGGGGAAACCATATATTTCATACTGGCTTGAAAATGAATGGGGACATGCACAATCATCCGTGTTTATCGTTTTTATTATTTAATGCCTCACTCTCGTGTTGCTGTATTTGTCACTGAAAAGGAACATGCATGTTATGTAATCTTGTGAGTGCACTCATCTTGCTAATTCTGAACAGCCACAAGTGTGTTAGTGTCTGGAGTCCTATTGTATCTTCACCATGCATTGTGCACATTTTGCTAAGAGCTTTGCACCGGAAAGAAAAGAAAAAAAATCCTGAAAAAGAAACTGCTGCAACTAGCGAAGTGTAGCATAAGGTCAGGCATCACATTTGAAACGTTCATCCGTTCCAAAGAAATTAGTTCAGCTTGACCACGTCTGCAGTGATGTAGGGTCCGCTGCTGCGTTTAATCTCTTTCTTTTTGTGTTCTTTCACATAATAGACATCGACATCTCACCCCCTGGCTCCTAAAAAACATCAGCACCTACAAAAGACTATGCTTCACAATTAAGTGATGGTCCAGTGTGCGCCCTTTGAAAATATGTACTTCAATGATATCCTGAACAGTCACGCTGGCTGTGGCCCTCAGCTTCAGATGTGATAATACCATAACTTGAATAAATCAAAACCTCCCCAATACAATACAGCGTTATGCATCTCATTATGTAAACACTGCCCACGGACATGGAGGAGATCTGTTTAATTTGTAAAAAAAGCCTTTGATGTCGATTTGGCCATTATGGATTTGCATGCAGTGTTTATTTCCATTAAGAAATTCAATGGATAGACAATAGCTGAAGGCAATCGTATTGTACTGTCGTGGCCAAAGGTTTTCAGAATGACACAAATACTGGTTTTCACAAAGTTTCTGCTTCAGTGTTTTTTTTTGTTAGTTGTTTCTGTGGTGTATTGGAGTATAATTCCAAGCATTTTATAAGTTTCAAAGGCATTTAATGACAATTACATCAAGTTTATGCAAAGTTTCAATATTTGCTGTGTTGGCCATTTTTTTCCAAGACCTCTGCAATTCACCCTGGCATGCTGTCAATCAACTTCTGGGCTAAATCCTGACTGATGGCGACCCATTCCTCCATAATCAGTGCTTGGATGCCGCACACAGCTGCTGTCATGGCACTCGATTATGTCCTGATCAATCCAATCTGAAACCGATAAGGCAGGATTGCTCAGGACTTCATAACAACAGGCAGTCGGCAAACTGCTAGGCCACCCCTGCCCCTCCTATGCACCAATGCATTCCTCCTAAAGCATTGTCCTGCATTAGGAGGAACCCAGAGCCTCATCTTGGTACCTAATGGCAGTCAGGCTTGCTCTGGCGAACACATGGAGGGCTGTGCATTCCCTTAAAGAAATCCCACCCCAAACCAGTACTGAACGACTGCCAAACTGGTCATGCTGTAGGATGTTGCAGGAAGCAGAATGTTCTCTACGACGTCTCCTGACTCTGTCATGTCTGTCACATGTGCTCAGTGGTAGTGGCCTAGTGGGTAACACACTCGCCTATGAACCAGAAGACCCGGGTTCGAATCCCACTTACTACCATTGTGTCCCTGAGCAAGACACTTAACCATAAGTTGCTCCAGGGGGACTGTCCCTGTAACTACTGATTGTAAGTCGCTCTGGATAAGGGCGTCTGATAAATGCCGTAAATGTAAATGTGAACTTGCTCTGTGAAGAGCACACGGTGTTCTCTGGCAAATGCAAAAACATCCCCCACGGTGTGGGGCTGTAAGCACAACCCCCAACTGTGGATGTCGGGCCCTCACACCACCCTCATTGAGTCTGTTTCTGACCGTTTGAGCACCACCAGTAACTGACCACTCCTTTTCTGGGGACATCTTGCTAACTGCCCATAATTTCCACCTATTGTCTATTCCATTTGCACAACAGCATGTGAAATTGATTGTCAATCAGTGTTGCTTTGTGAGTTACATTGTGTTGTTTAGTGTTCCCTTTATGCATGAAATTCTTGTATTTTTGTCAGTTACATTATTGAGCCATGTGACCACCAGGGGCAGTGGTGGCCTAGCGATTAAGGAAGAGGCCCCGTAATCGGAAGGTTGCCGGTTCGAATCCCGATCCGCCAAGGTGCCACTGAGGTGCCACTGAGCAAAGCACCATCCCCACACACTGCTCCCTGGGCGCCTGTCATGGCTGCCCACTGCTCACCAAGGGTGATGGGTTAAATGCAGAGGACAAATTTCACTGTGTGCACCATGTGTTGTGCTGCTGTGTATCACAATGACAATCACTTCACTTTCAGGGGAGCTGCATTTGTGATTTGTGTGTGCACGTGTGAAAAGTATTTTTCCTCTTTGATTTACTCCTGGTTTTCTGTAGTAGTTTAGTTGTTAAACTGAACATCGCTGGTACAGTGCATCTGGAAAGTATTCACAGTGCATCACTTTTCCCACATTTTCCCACCACTTATTCCAAATGGATTAAATGCATTTTTTCCACTTGATATTTTGGGGCAGGTTTTCATCCAGGATGTCTCTGCACATTGCTGCATCTTTCCCTCTATCCTGACTGGACTCCCAGTTCATGCAGCTAAGAAACATCCCCACAGTGTGTTGCTGCCACCACCATGCTTCACAGTAGGGATGGTATTGGCCTGGTGATGAGTGGTGTCTGGTTTCCTCCAAATGTGACGCCTGGCATTCAAACCAAAGAATATAACCTTTGTCTCACCAGACCAGAGAATTTCAGGTGCCTTTTGACAATCTCCTTGTGCCTTTTACTAAGGAGTGGCTTTGGTCTGGCCAGTCTACCATACAGGCCTGATTGGTGAATTGCTGCAAAGATGGTTCTCATTCTAGAAAGTTCTCCTCTGTTCACAGAGGACCTCTGGAGTTCTTGGTCACCTCCCTGACTAAGGCCCTTCTCACCCAAGCTGTAGGATGATCAGGGGAGCCAGGTTTCACTTGAGATTACTTTTGGGCTTCATGGCAAAGGCTGTGAATAATTTTGTACATTTAGTTTTATTTATTTATTTTTTATAAAGCTGCCAAAACCTCAAGTAAACTTTTTGTTCACGTTGTCGTTATAGGGCGTTGTGTGTAGAGGGAAAAAATATTTAAAACAAGGCTGTAATATAACAAAATGTGGAAAAAATAATGCGCTGTGAATACTTGCCAGATGCACGTAAGTACCAACCCAGCCTTGCCGGATTTTGCCCAAAATTGTCCTAAATGCACATGTTTACATTACATTATGCACAAAACTGTCAAAATTACTTGTGTGAGAAATTGGTTCTTCAACAAGCAGTTTTTCTCAAAATATAAATGCTTACAATTATATGTTTCTTGTTGGTTGAATACATTTAAGTCTAGATGAAGATGAAATATTTTAACATAATTTCTGTGGCAAGGCCACATGGTGCCTTGATATTTGGCATTGTGGCTTTACACCTCCAAGCCCATGAGTTTAAATCCCAGCCTCTGGCTTTGTGTGTGCAAACTTTGCACGCTTTCCTAAATTGTTCATAGGTCTGTGAGTGAATGATGTTTAATAATAATAAGTGAAGTGATTGTCACATGTGATACACAGCAGCACAGCACACAATGCACAAAGTGAAATTTGTCCTCTGCATTTAACCCATCACCCCGAGTGAGCAGTGGGCAGCCATGACAGGCGCCCGGGGAGCAGTGTGTGGGGATGGTGCTTTGCTCAGTGGCACCTCAGTGGCACCTTGGCGGATTGGGATTCGAACTGGCAACCTTCCGATTACGGGGCCACTTCCTTAACTGCTAGGCCACCACTGCCCCAAATTTGGGCCACCTTGGATGAGTCCCGATGTATTACACAGCATGCACAGACAAAAAAAGACAAGCACAGACACATAAGCAAAAAGAAAAAGAAATTCATTTGTCGCTCCTATTAACACCTCCATCCAGATGCTGCTTCATTCAAACATATATCTCTGTACCTCAACATCTAGCTCCTCAGCAGGCATCATTCACCAGAATTGCGGCTAATTTCTGTTGCAGCCCTGCTGATGATTTTATGAGGAACCAGATGCACTGACCACATTTGGTGGAGTAAATTTTATGGTGTTGGGCTCTGGCGCAAATAAACTGAGCTGTGCTGCATGTGAACTGGGCAGTAAATTATGCAGACCACCTTGTGTCTAGCCATCAGAAGGGAGCTCGCAAGTGAGCTGAAGCCTCAGAGTGGTGGGTGGATGGAAATATGAACATAAACGAATCGAGAAGATGGGTGTGGGGTGTGGCGGGGTTTGATTCTTAGATAGCAACGGATGACAGACATTTCATAACTGGAATTCAGCTTTTACAGAGCTGCTCGCCTGCCAGAAATATGTTACCATGGTGATGACAGGTAAGAGGTCTACACACCGCAGGGAACTATAAAAATGAACTTTGCGTTAAGTGAAAAATTTGGAAAGGATTTTGTACTACTTTAGCTCTTGTTAATACACCCCCCTTCTCCCTTGTCTTTTTTTTTTTCAAATAAAATACTTTCAGTAACATCCACATCAACTAACCTTCTACTGAAGATCTGGGCACTAATCCCTGTCTTTGACAGATATAAAGCCAATTTCCTCAGCTGAAAAACATCTCCTTTACTCATGAAAACAGGACGATAAACGGCACTGTAGACCACCGGACTGACACCCACAAAATTAGATCAATTAATGGCATCAGCGATAAGAGAGGGATAAGAGCGGTGCAGCCTGCAAGGGCTGTGACAGGAAATATCACATACACAGAGACACACAGGAACATTTACACACCATCAGAAATCCAATATTTGTGACTGCAAGATAACTGACTTCACAGGATTCAGGAAATTAACACAATGTGCAGCAGTTTGAGGCTTGGTGCAACTGGAGTGTTGACTCTAGACTACTTTGCACAACTAAAAATGATTTAAGACAGGGACTAGGTCAGAAAAATTCTTGAAATTAATAACTTTATATAAGTATGAACTATACATGAGGTAAAGTGGTGTCCAGAGATGCTAATCTGTTATGCTTCGATGATAGAGCACAAGCAGTGCTTGAACACAGACAAAACTTTTTCATTTGAAGTGGAATAGAATGCCTTTGGGCAGAATTGTCCTATATTGCTTGTAATTACCATGGAAACTGATTGAACCTCACCTTTCCTGAGGACAAGACTCCACTCTCCAAAGGCACCCTGCAGACACACAAAAAAATCCCTTCAGTGTCGTGCACTAGAACCCTAATTCAGCCAAGCAGCATTCAATGTGAATAATAATAAAAAAACACTTAAACTAGGGGGGTGGGGTGTCTGTGCATTCACAGTTTTTTTTTCTAAGAAGAAAGTAATGAAGAAAAAAATCCAAATTTTTTACTGAGCACTCAAAGTCAGACAGAAAGTGAATTAAATGGAGCGTGCATCTATTTTTTCCTCCTTTTTTTAAAAGGCCCTTTTGTGTGAGTACTGGTGTAGTGGCATGAAAACGCATGTCTTCCCAGAGTCTCAATCAGCCCAACTCCATTAGCTTGAGATGAGGGGATGGGGGTGAGTCCCACTGAGCTTCTAAGACTGCTGTCAAACATCACTGTCAAACATGCCCATATGCAAAGGTTCCGGTCCACGGGTAGCCATAAAAACAATGGAAATGAACAAACAGCAAAGCACTCCACTGCCCAACCATGGAGGGTTTGAGTCACAGAATATGACATACAGTACAGGTGAGAGTGCCTACAGGGGCTTCTGTTTTGGGATCAACCACCCCTCAAACTCAGAAATATCTGCTAAAGAAAAACACAACATAAATGTTTGTTTTTGACTAAGCTGTAACAGACTAAAGTAAACCAGGGACAAGCCAGACCTGCGAGGGGTTTTGACAGTCTACAGTCTATACTGCTAGCACCACATTCGGTCAAAAAAGTTACACAAATGATAGGGTTCCAGAAGCTCTGGAGTAAATATCAGCTTTTTCAGGCATAATAAACAGGAATAAATAAATAGATGAAGCCTAAGTTTCAGCTGCAAGGGTTTATGGGGATTCAGTATCATTTAAGGAGTAGCCACTATGGGGACAAGTGGCACCCCATAGATTTTATGTTGTTCTATGCTGCCAATGGATAGTACACTGAATGAATATAGTTTATCTAGCTTAACTAATTAAAATGCACAGATGACTCAAAACACATCAATAAATTGTTTAATAATTAATAATTAACATTGAATTTTTTATGACATCCCTTCTTTTTACCCATTGCCGCTGGCCCCTGAGCCTGCAGAGCTCTCTGCAATTTTGCCACTGGGGATCCAACGTGTCTCATCCACCACAGTGCGGGCATGAGGCAGGCGGCCCACATCCTTCACCGTTACAAGCAGCTGGTGGGAGCTCCGCAGGATCTGCACTGCCTCGTCATGGGGGATGCTGCGGAAACAGCGGCCATTCACATCCAGGATCTGATCCCCCACCTGAACAAAGACAACAGGAATGTAAAATAGAGCCATCTTTTTCTTCCACATTTATAACAACGTGCCTTTTGCATTTAGTCTTTTAACAGATACCTTATTCTGTACATGTTTTCCTTTATGGCCCATTAAACATGCACATTTTGTTATGCCATTAGAGCATAATAAATGCGCTGAGTTAGATTTATTTGCATCTAAATTGAAAGATGACAACGAGAGACAACTGGGTGTGAAATCCAGATCAAGACAAAGTCACAAAGTGCACAAAGTTCAGAGTCACAGACCAGTCAAATTATCACCGTGCCATTGCTGCGCTGACAAATAGATTAATTCAGCAATGTTGCTGGCAGTGTTAATAAAAAGACTGTTGCTGTGTTTCAGCAGTACAGAAGAACACAATGCCAACCAGGCCTATCCAAAAAAATCAAGATATGTAGAGTGGTAAGACTGCCAAAAAAAAAAACATTAACAGTAAATATCAAGTTCATGCTAGTACAATCTCTACAATGCATTTACAGTGCCCTGCCAAAAAAATGTCATGCACTCTAACATTTGGTTGGGCCATATTTAGCTTTCATTACAGAATGCATTCATTCAATTAACTTATGAAATGTAACAAGATTTATCTCAGTTCACAGTTGTAGTAATTTTTCACTGACATTGTTTGTGTTGAGGATGTGAGAGTCAAACCACTGTGCAAAAGTATTTTATAGCACTGCCCAAAGATTCTCAGTGGGGTTAAGGTAATGACTCAATGTCTGACGATGATGTATTTGAAGTGTGAATTTTCAGATACTGAGATGAATTAATTTTATTCCTTCATAATATTCCTGAACCCAGACCTGACCCTCTGAAGCCACCCCATACCATAAAACTACATGCAAAGGCTTGTGCAGTAAATAGTTTGCATGGTGGATCACTTTGCATCACTTCATATGCTTTTTCCGATCTTTTTCAGAACAGTCACCAACCCCTAAATTCTTGTTGCATAGTGCATGTTTAATTGTAACAATAAAATGCTTTTTAATATATAATAATATATAATATCACAGGGCAGTGGTGGCCTAGCAAGTAAGGAAGCAGATCTGTAATTTGAGGGTTGCTGGTTCAAAAGCCAACCCACAAAGGTGCCACTGAGGTGCCACTGAGCAAAGTACTGTCCCCACACACTGCTCCCCGGGAACCTTTCATGGCTGCCCACTGCTCCCTCAGGGGATGGGTTAAAAGCAGAGACCACATTTCAATGTGTACACTGGGTGCTGTGCTGTGACGTGTCACATGTGACAGCTAATCACTTTCACTTTTAGCTGTGAGTTCAAATATCCATTTTATACTAGATGACTTCATTTAATCTCTGATAACAGTCACTCAAGATTTTTTTAGATCACATTTTTCTGCTGACAAGATGGTGCTCCGCTACCCTTCCAGATTGTAATAATGGTTTGAACTTGTACTTGTTTCAGAAGTCAACATTGTTTTTTCATTTCGTCCAACATGATTGCTTAGGAAATATTAGTCATTATATTAGTTAAAATTAAATTACATGTTACCAGCTGAAACATATTAATAACTGCAGTAATTTAAACATTTTAGTCACCCAATTTTATTCCAAAATAAATTACACTTAAATGTGCATTATGTGCATTTCTGTAATGATGTGCTTTTGTAGGATAAAGTAGCTCTATCCACTCATGCTCACTGAGCAACAAACAACATGGGAAATCAAATAAGAAAAATCACAAAGGTTTGATGCAATCTACCATTTCCTACAAAAGCGAGAATACAAATTTTCGCGAAGCCTGACAATGACCAGACAAAAAGAGAGCCATAGTTTTCCTCTTGGGAACAGCCTAAAGCTGACAGTGAGTTGAAAAAAGGTCTGTCCCTTCCCTGGAATGGGACAAAGGAGAGAAATCTCTGACCTAATTAAGACAAAAAGTTTGATCAGTGATGCGATGTGCAATCAGTGTAATGAACATTATTCACTGAACACTCCTCATTTCCACTGAGAACGATGTGGATATCGTGCCATTGTTCAAAGTTAAATACTGTTCAACAAAGGCGTTTCCTCATTAATTATGCCTTTCTTTATACTGATTGTGTGTTAAAAATCATGTTCAAATTAAAAAGGAAAAAAAAATAACACTGCATACAATTAAATTGGTGAGGCAAATAATCTCATATCATAACTGAGCAAATTCTGTGCCCAGTTGGTTTAATTCTCTTTATAATAATACCCTGAATTATTATAAAGAATTCCCTGAGTATCAGTTGACAGTAGGTTTCAGATTTTTTTTTTTTACTGGATTAGCATTCCTTTTATCACTACACAGGCCAGACTTTCATCCACTCAACCCAAAAACTCTTCTGCTGTAAGGGCAGAGTATCTGAAATACTCTGGGAAAATCTAGAGGCTAGGATAAGGCCAAAGACATCCTCATAACATAAATCCTCACATAAATACATAGATAAAATAAGACAGTAACCTGATGTTTACGCATGGTGTTTATGTTAATCCTTTATGACATTTACTTAGTGAACACTACCAACACAGCACTTACTCTGAGGCAGTTTTGGAGACTAAGATGGAGGCCATCCATTATGTTTTGATTGAATCTGTTAATTTTTAAAATCACCCCTTTTTACTCCTGTGCCTCTCACAATGTAAAATCTTAACTAAATTGAAAGCATATTATTATCATAACCCAGGAATTCAAAGTTCAGTTTATATATGTTGTACTGAATAGTGAACCAGACTTAATCAAAATATTTATACTGGCTATCATATCTATTCGTACTGGCTATCATATCTTAAACTTAACAGCACTTGTGTAGCTTTTAGACCAGTGACATTGTTGTACCGTGCATCATGGAAATTTTGCACAGTTTTGAAACCCATTATATATTGTAATATTTGGTGCAATAGTTTTGTCTGAATGCATTTAGAGTTCGCTGAGTTTTATTATGGAAGCTCATTTTAACCAGTGAGACTAGTTTTCTGTGTTCTGTTCAAACTGCTTGTATGGCTTTTGTCTTGTTATGAACACTCGTTCATAAATCTGACCACTAGTTATGGGGATAAATATATTTTGTTATCAAAATGTCCCATGCATCTGGCAAAGTAAATGGCTTGGATACATGCACCGTAAATGTTAATGGCCAATTTCCACTCATTTATCTTAATGCAACTCATTCAGTTTCTAGGTTACAGTATGATCAATGTATATTTGTCCATCTGAATGGCGAGCAGATGAAAGAAATTTAAACGCCTTCAACAATAAGGAACATTTAAAAAAATATTTTCCACAAAAAACTGACTGAGACTTAAAAAAGAGACAAGACAAAGGTTCCATACAAAGGTTCTATTGTATTACTTTACATTACAGTGCTTTTCAAAGGAGGGAGTAAAAATATGATATTAATGCTGTATGTGCCAATGTAGTTTAGGATATAGGCCTATAGCTCATACTGCAGACAGAAGAGGGGGGTCCTCTTAAATTACAAAGAGCAAGGCCTCAAACTTCTCATTCATTTCCAGAGAATAGTTTTACTATTTTTATTCACTTGTTTCCTTCACTCCGCACACACTTTCAAATGTGTCACTCAGTCTGCTTTTGTGCCTTTTCCCTGCATTTGGCAGAAAAGCAAGGCAGCGGAAATCTTTTGGGTCTGCACCATTTTAATGCGTCAAGGTATTTTTAGCACCTGTCTCTGTCAGAAAGTGAAGCAACTGTACTGGCATAGAGCTGCTGGGCCATTTTCTGTATTGTCACAGCACAGTGAGTTTTTGTCCATTTTCCCCCGCGTTCTTAACTACATACTCTCCGGGTCACTGGTCTGCTCAAATGCAAGCACCGCGAGTAATGACATTTAAATGACATTTCATATTTCCTACCGGACAGTGTACTAACCACAAAGCAAAGGACTGAAAAGGGGGACAGGTAAATTTGCCCATACACCCTGTATCCTGTGGACAGGCAAAGTTGGCTGTCCAAGTTGCCTTGGCTGGTGTTTGCTGGTCTCCGGGTGGACTGCAATAATGAGGATGGGTGGTGGCACATAAATGGTTCTGGAGTCACTACATCTCCATGTGATGCTGGCCCCTTGTAAGTAGGTTCTGAAACTCATTATACAGTGAGTGTACCCAGATGGTCAGTAGTCAGGCCATCAATCAACCCCAAATATACCTGCATCTTTATATGCCTGGATGATTGATGTATTAAGAAAGGCCAGAGTGCTTGTCTTCATATAGTTAGGAGAATATTATTTGGGACCAATGCAGTACAAATTTTAAAAAGAAACTTCCCAAATTAATTTGCCATTGTTCTGCTGTAGGAGCCTTTTAATAATTATTTAAATATTATTTGGTATCACATTGTTTTTTTAATATATAATATTTGTGTTAGATTGGTCTAAGTAACTACTATTGTAAAAGCCACTATATAATCACTTCTTACCTTAGTACAATCAGTCCATGTTAGGGTCATAGGGTAATTGTATGAAAAAAAAATAATTCCATCTACTATTCAATCTTAAGTAAAAAGTTAATTTTCTAAATGCTGTGCTTATAATGATAGTTCTTTTGTGTTAGCAAGGTGATTAAGGTGACCTTGACAGGAAGCCAGTGTGTCAGCACTGCAGCATAAGCCGATGTGTTTAGAGCTTCTTCTATCTCATTGGTTAAAATGAACAAACATGTCTTTTTATATCTTAATGTGTAACTTACTCTACTGATAAAAGCTTACTCTACTGATTTCACTTTTCCCTAACAGTCTCCTTTCGGCTTCTCCTGGTAGGGTGTCTGGGTGTCTGCACAAAGATTTGGATGCCCTTCCAGATGCAACCCGCCCCATTTTACTACCAAGTCGTGGAACTTCGGAACCTGTCAAGGAACAGCTATGTAGATAAATCACATTTTATTGACCGTACTTGTTGTTTTTTTTTCGGGGTGAAGGGGGGGTGGTGCAGTGCATGAGCTACATGGCTCAGCCCCAACATTACAAATTACTGCAGTCTCTACGTCTGTCCTGGAATTAATGTAGAAATCCCTTTCCCCTAACACTTGGATAGGATCCCAAGACACTTTAACTGCTCATTCTGAGAAAGCTTGTCTCCCTGTGCCTGAGAAGAACGATCCATTTCTCTCTGAGACAGAGGCCCAGATTTTCTTACTCTGAAAAGTCAGTGGGGCACCATCCCAGCACATAGAAGTCATTATAATGAGGACAAAGGGACACGCTAGTATCGCCAAAATGGTCACGTTGTCTGGAAGATTAGATTCTGAGGATGAGTTACTGCTGTGTCCAGTCCAGAACAGGGTTGCAATCAACACCTCAGAAAGGGGTTACCATAGCCCCAAACAGCTGCCATGAGTCAAACCTAGGGGTACCGACACTTTCAGAAATTGGAAATGGCTGCAATGCATTATGGGCCAGAACCCAAGGTGAACAACACCTGGACAGGGTATCAGTCCACCACTAGGTTAACACAGGCAAAGTCAAGTTAACATCCTCGACTTATTTATTCCAATTGTTCTCAACATTTCTCCCGGAGAACCCACCTTCTCTGATGGTTTTCCTTCCAACCCATGTTGAAACCCACGCTGACACATTCATTGTTTCCTGATTAAGTTGGGTTAGTCCTCTAGCAACAGAACTGAAGAACTCAATCAATCTTTATTTGCAAAGTGCCTATATATCAAAAAGGGGAACCCATTCTTCTCTGGTAAGCACTGGACGACCCTGGGTTGCATATGTCAAGGTGTGGAGTACTGTGAAGTGATGAAGAACAGGCATTATAACTATTTGGTAGCTTTCCGACCTGAGTAGCAAGCTGCTCACCTTTTATCAACTTCCTGCATGCCTTGGTTTGGCACAAATACTGAGTACAATTTGCCCACCCCATTGGCAATATGATGACACTTTTTAAAAAGAAAGATGCCAGAAGTGCCACTGTTTTACTTTCTGAGCCAAGTTCGGGAACAAGCTGGTAATGAATGAGGCAATTAGGGGTAGTACACAATAAAACCCAATGAACTTCATAATTTTAGAACGCCCCATTTGCAGAAAGACACTGTTCACTGCACCTCTACAGCAGGTCTAGCATGTCACCTTATTTATTTACTCCGGAGACAGGTTTGATGTTGGTTCTGCAAGAGCAGTGTTTCAGTCACGCCAGAGCCCTGTTTTCACAGAGGATCAGAACAAAATCCAGGCCACCAAAGGTAGTCGGCTAGCTAGAAACAAAAACACCCTTTCAAAAAAGATAAGAGAGTAAAACACAAAAACACACTCAAGAGGAACTGGAGATAAGGAAGTTACAACAGAATCAACATGGCAAGCAATAAAAAGAACTGTACTACAGACAGGGTTTCTGCAGAAGCTGAATTTAAGACATTTTTAAGGTCACTTTCATCAAATTACATTTGCCCAAGGGCCAGAGTCTTTCTTGGCAGACACTCTGAGGGCCAGATGCTCTTGTAAAATACAAAAATATGTTATAATTTATTCATATATAATTAATATATATTCATATTATCGTTATTATTTGATATATTAATTTTCTTTCCAAATTTCTGTTAATTTTCAGCTTTTGTCCCTGTTAACAGTCTCATATTACCTGTACTGCTGCAAGCCACTTGGTGGCGACTGCTTTAAAGTAGACCCTTAAATGATAAATTCATTGTTGAGATATATGAACAACATTCAAACATTAGATGAACAAACCCAGTATAAGACTATATTTTCAGTTTCACCTGTGTGCAGAGCACCAGAGTTCTTGAGACCTGGGCCTTTTAGGTGTGTTCAGTAATCCATCCCTGCTTTTAACTAAAGCAAAACTAAAGTGATTGTGAAGCAAGCACAGCACAGCACATGATGCAAATAATGAAATGTGTCCTCTGCTTTAAACCATCACCCTTGGCAGCCGTGACAGAGGAGCAGTGTGTAAGGATGGTGGTTTGCTCAGTGGCACCTCCATGTTGCGTTATTGACGCAGATTTTGTGAGCAACATCTGAATTGAAAATTGCACATGTACAATAACACACGGAAGTGTGCAACGCGCAGTGGCCACAAATTAATGACAGATCGAAGGCTTGTTTCATTTGATTTAATTTGTCTGCCGATTTTTAAGACCTTTTAACTTTAAGGATTACTAGACATTTTAATGGTATTTAAGGCCTTGTTTTTGGAAAATCCAATTTTTGCGGAAAACCTGACAGATGACAAAGGGAAATCCTGAATGAATGTGAAGAGCAACCACAAACTGTTTCTATCCTGATAGGAGGAATGAATGTGTTCCACAGTGATGATGCACTCAAAATCAAGAGTTGTTGCATGGAATAACAATGATTTCACCATATCTTATACCAATACAGGATGATGAATGGGACTAGTAAGTGGTGACCACGTCACTCTTTCAATTGGAACTAGTCAATAATATTTTAATTTCATCACAGTGACAGACATGGGTGGGGTATTAACTGTAATAGCTACTATGATGACAAGGAAAGATACAAACTGAAGCTTGAAAAATGAAACAATGGGGAAAAAAATGTCTTGCCACAAGGGCACTTGTCAAGGCCAAACAGCAGACATTTCAGCACCATAAGAGTTTGATTTGTACCCATGCCTGATTTCGGAGCACATGCTGGAGCACATCACCTCACCTCTAAGAACCCGATCTCTCATTTTTTTTCGAAATCCGCTTTGGAATATTATATGGCACATTCCAGCATTAACCCAGAAAACACATTTACTCGCAACGGGGCATTTTCACTAGAACAATTACCACCACTGGGCCGGAACATTAAAAATAGACAAATCTGTGTTCCAGGGAAAAGGAAAGAGACTCAGAATGAAAAACAGTACTGCATTCATCCATTCTCTTTTCTTTTCTTCCCTCAAGGCTTACCTGGAGCCGGCTGGTGCCAAACGACAGCAGCTGCTTCTAGAGAGGGCTTTGGCCTCCTCCCAGTGGCCCTGGCCACTTAGCTGGAGAAAAGGCATCCCTCATCTTTCTAAGACAAGCTACCAAAGTGTCGAGTGTCAGCTCTCCCTTCTGGCTAAGAGGGGAGGCTCTTGACAGATGGTTTTGCCCAGGCATATTTCTGTAATTTTCCTGTAATTTTGCTTCATGGCTTCTGTAGATTCTCACAGTGTCTTCAAATGCACTTGTGTCTTCAAATGCACTGAAAGTCACAGTACTGCCTTATTCATAAAATTCATTCTTACCAAGGTCATGGTAAGGTCATTCTTATCAAGGTTTGTGACCAGGAAGGAAGGAATTGGTTATTTGGGTTTGGTAGCAGGAGATCACTGCAAGACCCAGACTGATCCACTGCTCAAAACCTTTTGACTAGGTGCCCTCTAGTCAGGCATCCCTTCATCCCAACTGATGAAGGGATATAGGTCACAATTTAGACACATGCAAGATGAATCTGTAGAGTACGCGCTTCTGCAAGTTTATAATGCAGCACCTGCTTCCTATAAGATGCTTCCTTCAAGTCAAATCAGTCAAACATCATAAAGGGGCACTGCAACAGATTTGCAGAGAGAAGTGGATGGCAACGTCTTACCTTCAGCCCACCATACTCTGCAGCTGAGTCTCTGTCCACTCCAGTGATGTAGATGCCAAGTCCATACTCAGCACCTCCACGAATCATCAGTCCCAACGAGCGTCCATCGTCCAGTGAGAGATTCACCTGCAAACACAAGAAAAGAACAACAACAATTCTTTCGCACAACTGCTCACAATTGAATCAGTTAACACCTGATATAAAATTTCAAAACTTAAAACCTATTTCTTTTCTTTAGCCTTCCCAGAATTTGAAAATTTTAAAGATATTTCTCTCAATGTATAATTAAATTTGTTGTGTACACTTGTATGTCATTTTATGTTTTGTACAGTACTTTGGTGCAGTGGAACTGCTGTTAATGTGCTCTAGAAATAAACTTGACCTGACTTTGTGTTTTTGTACTCTGCATTAATTTATAATAGTGCAGCACACGGTTGAGGCCAAAATTATTAGCCCCCCCTCCTATGAAATTAAACAACACTCTTTATTTTACCCAAATAGAGTTGAAACAAGAAAGGGCAAAATGAAACATCAAATGGTTAACCACCTGGCCATTAATAGTCAATAGTGTATCCTTTAGGGCAGTGAGTGGTGGCCAGAGGTGCCACTGAGCAAAGCACCGTCCCCACACACTGCTCCCCGGGCGCCTGTCCTGGCTGCCCACTGCTCACCAAGGGTGATGGGTTAAAGAGGACAAATTTCACTGTGTGCACCGTGTGCTGTGCTGCTGTGTATCACAAGTGACAATCACTTCACTTTCACTTCACTTCACTTTCTGCGCCACAACTGACACTTCTTTACTAGGTTGGCACAGGTCTCCTGAGGGATTTTGGCCCATTTGACCCTCCATTACAAATCATTCTAGCTGGTCCAAATTGCATGGTTTCCCAGGATGGACATTGACTATGAGCACCCACCACAGATTCCCAACAGGATTGAGGTCTGGGCTCTGTGTGGGCTACTACAGGATCTTGGTTTTGGTATCCTTGTGGAACTACTTTCAATGTATGCTTTGGGTCACTGTCTTGTGGGAAGAACTAGCAATGACTTAAGCCTGGACTAAAAGCAGATTTTTGCATATTCTCCCTCAAAATGTCAACATAATTTACTTTTTCATGACGCCATGTATGATGTTCTTAGGTTTGAAGGCCTCTCCCTTTCTTCACCAAACATAAGCAACATCCATGTGCCCAAACAGTTCCAGTTTAGTCTCAGCAGACCAAAACACAGACTTCCAAAACTCATCTTTACCTTTCAAATGTTCACAGGCAAACCTTAGTTGGTCTCTGATGTTCCGCTCTTTAAATAAGTTATTCCGGGACGATGGCCCTGAAGCCCACCATGAAGAAGAGCCCTCACAACCGTGTTCCTTGAAAAACTAACTCCAGAAGGTCAGCAACAATCATCTTGGCAGATGTTCGAGCCTCCTTGTTGACATCTATGACTATTTTTCTCTCCAGAGTTCTACAAATCTTGCTCTTACGGCCACAGCCTTGTACTAGGATATTATGCAACGTACAGCAGTTCTAGACACCGTGAATGGCTTGGAGGTGGCAGTGTAGCCTTCCCCCTTAGCATGAGCCTCTACTATCTTCTTTCTGCGCTCCAGGCTGATTTCTTTTGTCTTTGGCATGGTGAGTAACAGTCGTCCCTCTCATGTGTTCAAGATTTTATAGTAGTCATGACAGCGATGGGGATCTAATAATCTCTGTTCTGTTACATTGCACAGTGCTTGTGTTAGCTCATTTGGGTAAGGAACCAAGTGTAAAAGCCAGAGCTGAGAAGGATTTAAGGAATCAGTGAAACACTGCACCTCTTCCAGATGGATGCCTTGTTTTCATCAAATTCGGCTAATTGTGTGTTAATGCCATAAACCAAGATCTCCAGAAGGCGGTCCAAAAGCAAATAAGCATCCTTTTGATTCATTCACCTGATCGCGGATCACGCTGATAACTCAGCAAGGCTGTCAAGAGGGAGGAAACATCAAGTCAAGTAATTTATTGTCATATGTACAGAGCACAACTTGAGTGCCATACTAGGACATACTAGTGCAACAATACCCAAAAATACCTCTCAACAGCCTGTGAAACGTATACAATGTTTATTTGTATTAATAAATATCTGAATAAGTAAGTAAAGGTTGAGTAACATAAGTATGTACGTTAACATAACGTAAATTGTCAGTGCCATGAATTGTGTGGTACAGCAGCATTGCAATGGATGAGGTGACAGAATTTTAATTGCCTAGAAAAGAAAAAGAGACGCCTGATCTGTTACGGTGTGTTGAATAGTCTGACAGCACTGGGGTAAAAGCTGTTCCTAAAACATGCTGTGCGTGTGTTATTTTAAATATTTTTGAGAGAGCAAGAGACAGTGCGTGAGACAGAAAGAGAGAGAGAAGATTCATCTCTCCTGGTGCCCATCTTCTGCATTTTCTGGCAACCCCAATACTCTCTGTTCCACAAGTATACATCACTGTCATGTTTTAATTATAAATATCTCAAATCATCAACCAAAAAAAATAAATCTAAATTAAACCAACGTTCTTTTTTTTCAACTATTGATTTTACTCCCTGTGAAAGTTTACTCTAGAGACTCAGGAATGTGCTGGAGGGTCCGGGGGGGGCTTGAATTATGACTCTGCCATCAGCACCTGCAGCACTCCTCCCGGATGGTCGCCGCTTACACTGCACATTCCCTGCAGCCCTTGAAACGAGGGAGAACAAGGAGGGGGGTTGAGAGCAAGAGATAGAGGGACAGAGAAAGGGCCAGAAGGAGGAAGAGGAGAGAAGAGGGGGACATGACTACTGCTCAGAACCCGCTTTCCCGCTGCCGCCACTTCCCCTCTCCAAACATCTCCTGCTCTGCTGACTGCCGTGGGGCCATTAGAACTAAAATGTGGGTCCGGATGTGCATCAGCGCCTAATGGCCACCGTTTTATCAGGTACAGCCGGTAGAAAAGTCAGAGATTAGACAACCTCTCCTGTTATAGCCATCGCAGTGGACAATTTCCTTTAATATCTCTGGTTCATTTTCATTATCCATTTTGGAGTCTCCATCTGTTACCTCACTCAGGGTTCCTGTGCATTAGCAAATAAATAAATAAAAAAAAACAATCCATAACTGGATTAAATGCAAATGTTCACCAAGATAACTGGCCAAAAAAAGTGAATGAAACTAGAACATACAATGTTGTGTAAATAATAAATCCCAAAACTGAAACCTAAAAATTTTGTAATATATAAGTTATATAATTAGATATATTTGTACATGGTACATTTTTTTGTGGATCTCAAACTCCTTGGGTAAGTAAGAATGCTAAAAACATTAGATGATATGCTACATAAAAAAAAAGATCTATACCAGCATCAGAAGTGCCATGCTCATTTATTTTCACTGTTGAGTGCATGTTCAAAATTAGTCATTAATGATTAGTCATTAATATGCATTTTTTTTTTTAAAGGAACAGGTTATGTTCTTTGCTATTTTTTAGCCTGCAGCATTTTTAATCATTTTCATTCAGTCAACAATGATTTTTAAGGTGTACAGTTTTTAGATATGTTTCTAATTCATTTCCCCTGGGCCCTGAAGTAAACTGTCTAGTAGTATTGGTATTAAATGCAGCAATTTATCTGCAGTAATTCACATAATATATATACTCTAAACAAATAACAATTTAATAAATCCACGATATCTCACCCTCTTCTCACTGTTCTCCAGGCGGGTATGCGGCTGTCCCCGTCTTCCTGTGCCCGTGTGCTGTTCAAGCAGCTCCAGTGGGGGGGACACACTGCGGCCCTGAGGATCCACCCAGGTGTAGATATGATTGGTGATATAGCCTCCTGGGATGCGGCCCATCGAGCACACAGCCATGGAGAGTTTCTTACATCCCTTTAAAACCTGAATGAAAGAAAGAAAGAAAGAAAGAAAGAAAGAAACAAACAAACAAAATGAGTCACAGCTTGAAGTGACCAATATAATAAAATATTATATTATATTATATTATATTATATTATATTATATTATATTATATTATATTATATTATATTATATTATATTATATAGGCCAAAAGTTTTGGCCTATATTGACAAAAAAGGACCTTCTGAGATCATTTCAGTGATCCTCTCATTAACACAAGTGAGAATATTGATGAGCATAAGGCTGGAGATCAGAGATCAGTTAGAATAGCCGACTGGATGCTTTTGTTCTTACTCTGTTAACCATTGTTACCTGCAAGGAAACATGTGCAGTCACCATTGCATTGCACAACAAGCTGCTACTAACATTGCACCTAAATCAATCATTTATCGAATCATCAAAAACTTCAAGGAGAGAGATTTAAGTGTTGTGAAGAAGGCTTCAGGGTGCCCAGTCCAGAAAGTGCCACCTAAAGATGATTCAGCTGTGGGATTAAGGTGCCAACAGTGCAGAGCTTGCTCAGGGATGGCAGCAGGTAGGTGTGAGTGCATCTGCACGCACAGTGAAGCAAAGACTGTTGGAGGATGGCCTGGTCTCAAGAAGGGTAGTAAAAGAAGCAACTTCTCTCCAAGAAAAACATCAAGGACAGACTGCAAATTCTGCAAAAAGGACAGGGATTGGACTGCTGAGGACTGGGGTAAAGTCATTTTCTCTGAAGAAGCCCCTTTCTGATTGTTTGGGGCATCTGGAAAAATTATTGTCCAGAGAAGAAAAGGTGAGCAAATATTGTCTCTTTGCATAAACTTGATGTAATTGTCAATAAAAGCCTTTGAAAAGTATAAAATGCTTGTAATTATACTTCAATACACCACAGAATCAACTGGCAAAAAGATCTGAAAACACCAAAGCAGCAAACTTTGTGAAAACCAGTATTTGTGTCATTCTCAAAGCTTGAAGTGTGTGTGTGTGTGTGTGTTTCAATCCAAAGGGGTGTTCAAGCCAGGACTGTATATTTAATTATTACATAAGAGTATGTCATGCAAGTTGATTGGCTGGATGCAGAGAAAATAGGCAAGTGTAAGGACCTGAGCAAGTTTGGGTGGTCAAGACTCATTGACCCACATGGGGAATAAAGGCTGCCTTTTGTTATCTGATCCAATAGAAGCTTCTGCAGCTCAAAGGTCAGAACCGGACCACAGCACAATGTTAGAAGGTGGCCTGATCTGATGAATGATATTGTCTTTGCAGATTGCTGTGTGTGTGTCGCAGAAGAAGGCTAGCCAGCAGAGGGAGTATGATGCTTTGGACAATGTTCTGCTAGGAAACCTGCTCTCTATCATCTGGGTTAACCTTACTGTCACAAAGAACCAGTTACTAAGAGCCTCTGCACCCATAGCCTGTCTCCTCCTGTTTCCCAAGGGCCTGAGCTCTCACCACTCCATCTCTCCAGTGTCCCAGATACATCCAGCTGTCAGTGCTACTACTACAGATCCTCTAAAGTGACGGGACCCAGAGCCTCTTTACAAAGTCCCCTTACTTTGTGAAAACAAGTTTTCTCTTCCTGGCTGGCAATACAAGCACTCACAAACAACATATATACACACACACAGACACACACTGGTACTATGGCTACCAAATATTTCACACCATCACTCAGTCTTTGTTACTGAGTGCCAAGGCTGTCAGGACCTCCGTGTTACTGGCTCAGCAGCGTCAATCTCTCTTTATTCAGTACTAGAGAAGACAGGGGTAAGAACCCTGACTTTGTCTCATCTCTACACTGCTATCAATGACAATTTGGAAGAGAAAAATGCTTAACACATGAAAACACACAATGCACACGCACATACACGGGCACAAGCATCATTAATCAAAAGTTTCTCTTCACATACATACAGAATAAAATATATCGTGTGCACTATTTTCAAACTAAGCGTAGGGCGTGTGTAGGGCACTTCTTAATTGTTTTCTTACTGGTAATTTATGTAAATCATGAGGATGCATTATGTTAAGGATTAATTAGAAGCACCTATCAGAGTTAATTAAAGGCTACTTTGCCGCAAATGGATACTTTGTCAAAGGCTACTTTGCCGCCTGTGACAGAGGCAGATTAGCTGATTAGAGGATCGCAAATCTGATGTCCTGAGTCAAACCCTTTATTTATCACTCACTGCCATCTTTTTAATCTTTCAACATTTGAACACTAACTGCACTGACACTCAGAGTCACGCAGACAGCAGGCTGTCGAAGACCATCTGGGGACAGCAGCGTCGAGCAGCTGTGTGACTCATCGTGCGTACATTATCGGTCAGACTAAGGGGAACTATTTAGGTGGGTAAAAGCTATAATTTACCAAAGGTGCAGCAAAACCTTGATAGAGGTTTGATCACAGTTTATGGATCATGGTTTCAAGTTTTGTAATAGTAATACCTAAAAAGTAAGTGTTACTTAGCAGACTGACAAGTTGTGTATACTTGAGAATTGGAATGAAAATCATACATGATTCCAAACTTTTTTTTACAAATAAATAACTGAAAAGTGGGGTGTGCGTAATTATTCAACCCCTTTGGTCTGAGTGCAGTCAGTTGCCCATAGACATTGCCTGATGAGTGCTAATGACTAAATCGAGTGCACCTGTGTGTAATCTAATGTCAGTGTAGCCCTGCTGATATTTTATTCTGTTTATTTTATTTATTTTATAGAACTGATAAATGCCTGGATAAGGTATTTATTTATTGTTTATTTATTGTATGGAGGAACAATTGTTGTATTTGCATTTAATTAACTTTTTGTATATGTAAAGTATTTCCTTACGGTAATGTGTGTACTACCTGCCTACTGTGTGTGAGCGGGGGGTGATTGGTTGGAGAGACCGGAAGAGAAAGGGAGAGGAGAAGGATGGAGGACGGACGCGAGGTGCAGTAAAGTTACCTGCGAGTCCGGTGGAAATAGATACATAGCACATGTATTTATACCCTCCGGAACATATTGCGCTAGTGGGAAACGGATAGTGACCCATTACGATAGCGGATATTATAGACAGATTACGATCGCGAAACCGAGCGGTGAATCCGACGCGGTACGCGTCAAGACATCTTCAGATGGTGGAAGTTTTCGACGTTTGCGAATTTTTTCTGGGACTTTTCCTACACCTGTGGGTGAGGAATCTTTTGATCTTTGGAATGAACAGGCCTATCTGATGATATCCGAGTGTGACTGTTCAGACAAGGAAAAGAAACGTCGCATAATGGAAAGCATTCGAGGACCTGCTTTGGAAGTAATTAAAGCGGCTCGGGATGATGCACCCGACCTCAGTTCTAGAGACTATGTGAATGCTCTGGAACGTGCATTTGGAAGTGCTGAATCTGGTGAAGATCTATATTTCACTTTTAGACTCATGCAACAGTTGCCCCGTGAGAAACTCTCCGATTTTGTAAGGAGGCTTGAAAAACCTTTAAGCAAAGTACTACAGAAAGGAGGAATTTCACTCGCAGATAAGGACAGAGTCAGAGTGGAACAACTGCTATGAGGTGCTGATCCACGTGCTGATTTGAAGCTTCTGCAACTAAGACTAAGAGAGCGTTTAAGCAATCCGCCTAATTTTCTACAATTGCTTAGTGAAATACGCGCGGAGGAAGAATATGAAGATTCTCGGGCAAAGCTGAGCACATCGGTGCATAACAAGCGTGTTAATGTACAGCCAGCTATACAGACAGACATTCAAGAACTAAAACTGCAGCTTCAGGATCTTAAGACACAATTAAGCTCCATAGTGAAGAACGACAGTACTGTTGGGGTCACTGACTTAAAGGCTCATTCTCCACTGGACACAGTTGTTGATAGTTGTCCGAATGAGGAAATCACTGCTCTGAAGAAGCAGGTGAAGCGACTACAAAACAAAGTACACCATAGTGGTAGAGAGATCACTGAGGTCACAACTTTTGCTACAGGCATAAAGTCACCCCAGTCCACAAGATTTGTGCCAAAGGACCATCAGCAAAGTGATGGATATTTTTGTTACAGATGTGGGGGTGCAGGACACATTGCTAACAAATGTCACAATGAGGAAAACCAGCGTTTGGTCATTCAGAAGTTGATTAGATCCATAAAAGGCACAAAGAACAAGCTAAAATCTACTGTCCACGGTGATAACAGTAACCTTAACTGTTCAGTGAAGCGAAGTGCCGTTCATCAGAATAATGGCCTTTGTATTCCGGATGGACTTGTAGGACCTTCTACCATTGTACCACTGAAGGTCAATGGTCATGCTTGTGACGCCTTGCTTGACAGCGGGTCACAGGTCACTGTAATCTTTGAGTCCTGGCATCGGGAACATCTCCCATATGTTCCTATTCTCCCAGTGACTGGACTTGCTGTTTGGGGCTTAAGTGAGTCGAGCTACCCCTACAAGGGTTATATAGTGGTTACCATGGAATTCCCCCAAGCGCTACTGGGAGAACCAGAGACTCTGGCTGTTTTAGCGTTAGTATGTCCTGGTCCCAGGGGACCTGATCAAACTCCAGTGATCATTGGGACAAATGCTAGCCTGTTCCAACGGCTTGCTAAGTTGTGCGAAGGCACAGCAGGTGTTGAAGTGATACGGAGCCTTGGAATTAATGCTCCAATAACCATGGAAGGCCATAGTAGACAAAACCACTTGAAAAGACAATGGAAGGACGACGAGGCCGAGGCCATCGGTAGTGTGAGCTGGTCAGGTCCTGGAACACTGGTTTTACCACCGGGAGGCAGCAGTCATGCCCACTGTAAAGTCGACTTCCTGACAAGTGTGCTCGAAGGGGATTTACTACTGGATGTGTCCACAGAGTTAAACATTCCTGCTGGTGTACTAGTTCAGTCATCGGTCACCAGGAGGAGTGAAATTGACGTGGATAGCTTCTCAGTAGTGGTTCACAATGAGTCTTTGAAAGAGACTGTGATTCAAGAAGGAACGGTGCTGGCGCAGTTATATCCAGTGGATTCTGTCTTGCCTGGGTTAGTCTCTTCGGAGACAGAAGACAAACTGGATCCCGCTTTATTCAAATTTGGAGATTCACCCATACCATCTGAGTGGAAGCAAAGATTAAGTCAACAACTCGCAAAGAGATCGAACGTCTTTTCTGTCCTGGAGTGTGACGTGGGTCTAGCTAAAGGGGTAGAACATACCATCCGATTGTCTGACCCAAAACCATTCAGGGAACATTCACGTCGTATCGCGCCTGCTGATATAGAGGATGTGAGGGAACACCTCAGACAACTGCTTGCTGCAGGAGTTATCAAGGAGTCGCATAGTCCATATGCGTCACCCATAGTGATAGCAAGGAAGAAAAATGGAAGTGTAAGGATGTGTGTAGATTATCGTACGTTAAATACACGCACCACACCAGACCAATACACCATACCGCGCATTGATGATGCCCTCGACTGTCTGGCAGGGAGCAAATGGTTCACTGTTCTTGACTTGAGAAGTGGCTACTATCAAATTGCGATGGCTGAGGAGGACAAAGAAAAAACTGCTTTCATCTGTCCATTGGGATTCTACCAGTTTGAAAGAATGCCGCAAGGTATCTCAGGAGCACCGGCGACATTCCAATGACTTATGGAAAAAACAGTAGGAGATATGAATCTTCTACAGGTTTTAGTTTACCTAGATGACTTAATTGTCTTTGGAGATTCTTTGGAACAACATGAAGAACGCCTACTCAAGGTACTAGACCGATTGGAGAGTGCTGGGTTAAAAGTGTCCTTAGACAAGTGTGTGTTCTGTCAGACGGAAGTCAAATATGTGGGACACATTGTCTCGAAGGATGGCATTGCTACAGACCCAGACAAGGTAGCAGCAGTTGCTAATTGGCCGCAACCCATTGATTTGAAGACACTCCGATCTTTCTTAGGTTTCTGTGGTTATTACCGCAGATTTATCCAAATCTACTCCGCGATCACCAAGCCACTTACAGAACTCACAAAAGGATACCCTCCAATGCAAAAAGGAAAGACATCTCGCAAAGAATCCGCTGGGGAGTACTTCAAGCAGTCTGAACCGTTTGGGGACCGATGGACTGTGGAATGTACTCATTCGTTCAATCAGATCAAGTATGCACTTACCCATGCACCAGTACTGGCCTTTGCTGACCCAAGCAAACCATATGTACTACATGTGGATGCCAGCCTGCAGGGGTTGGGCGCAGTCTTAAATCAAGACCACCCAGAAGGTTTGAGACCTGTTGCATTCGCCAGTCGAAGATTGAATAGTGCTGAACAGAGATATCACATTCATCAGTTGGAATTTCTGGCACTAAAGTGGAGCGTGGTGGATAAGTTCCATGATTACCTTTATGGGGCTCGATTTACTGTGGAAACAGACAATAACCCACTCACGTATGTTCTGAAGTCTGCGAAGCTTAACGCTACTGGGCATAGATGGCTAGCGGCATTGGCTACGTACGATTTTGACGTGCGTTACAGACCTGGAAGAGAGAACATCGACGCTGATCTCCTCTTGAGGAAACATGAAGGGAGAGAAGAGATGCAAGAGTGGCAAGACATATCAAGGACTGGTGTCAAAGTCATTTGCAATAAGTCTCTTGTACGTCATGAACATGGATGCGAGGTTCCACTGGTACAGCAACTAGGAGCAACTCCAGAATGCGTTCCGGAACTGTATGCTTTTCCTACCCGACTGGACCTGAATTCATTGGAGTTGATGACTCAAGCCGAGTTGATCAAGGCACAGAAACAAGATCCTGTAGTGGGGTTAGTCTTGAAGGCTAAACTACAAGGGACATGGCCAGTTGGTACTGGAATTGACCCAGAGATTGCATTATTCAAGCAAGAAGCTGACAAGTTGATTCTGAAAGATGAACTGCTCTTTCGTAAAGTGAATCGAGGAGGAGTGGAAAAAGTACAATTGGTACTACCACGTCGGTTTAGAGGCACAGTGTTGAAAGCATTACACGATGAGGCTGGACATCTTGGAACTGACAGAGTGGTTGATCAGCTGAGAGACCGGTTTTACTGGCCGAAAATGTCCAAGGATGTTGAACAGTACATTAAGTCGTGTGGATACTGTGTGACACGGAAAAGTCCATGTGAAAGGGCTGCTCCCCTGAATCAAATTGTGAGCAGTGGACCCATGGATTTAGTATGTATTGATTTTTTGACCTTGGAACCTGACTCTAAGGGTCTGGGTAATATTTTAGTGATCACAGATCATTTTACTCGCTACGCACAGGCTTTTGCCACCCGTAATCAGAAAGCGGGCACGGTGGCCAGAGTGCTAGTGGACAAGTACTTTGTACATTACGGGCTTCCTGCTCGTATTCACTCCGATCAAGGACGAGACTTTGAGAGTCACCTGATCCGAGAGTTGACAAGCATGATGGGTATAAAGAAATCAAGAACTACACCATATCATCCTCAAGGTGATCCACAGCCTGAGAGGTTCAACCGGACACTGCTGTCCATGTTAGGGACCTTGAGTGCTGACAAGAAGCAAAAGTGGAGTCAACACCTTGGGCATGTGGTGCATGCTTATAATAGCACCAGAAATGACGCAACAGGATTTTCCCCTTATCGTTTGATGTTTGGGAGGGAAGCAAGACTTCCTGTGGACATTTGTTTCGGTACTTCACCGGACAACCATGACATGGTTACTCATTCACAATATGTGAACAAGTTAAGGATGAGTTTGCAAGAAGCATTCCAGCTTGCTACAGCTGTGGCGAATAAAACTCACCAACGTAACAAGAGGTCATATGACAAAAGAGTGGTCGCTCAGTCTTTAGATCCTGGAGACCGAGTGCTAGTGAAAAATCTTGGATTGCATGGGAAACACAAACTTCAATCCCGTTGGGGTTTTGTGCCATACCGTGTGAAGAGGAAATTGCCGAACTTACCTGTGTATCAGGTTCAACCGGAAACAGGAACTGGTAAGATGAAAGTTCTACACCGTGATCATCTACTACCTATTGGAGAGGCAGTGAGACTTCCATCCACAGTAGAGTTGACTGAAGCATCTCAGAACTCCGCCCATCGACAACGTCGACAGAAAAAACAATGTCCAGATACTGAAATCCAGAATCAGGAAAGTGGAGAAGAATCGTCCGAAGAATCTGAGGGTGGACAGTCTTACATTGAACTTAGATCAATACCATTTGAGTTGCATTCTTTGCCTCAAGGAACAACAGAAACAGAACAGATTCAGGGTGGTGAAGAATCACATGAAGTTCTGGATCAAGAAATGCAAAATGGACCTGAAATGGATTCATCTGGTCTGGAAGACGAAGTGTCTGAAATACTGGACATTCCAATAGAAGAGGAATCTGAAAAATCAGGAGAATCTGAGGACGAAGCTCAGAATATACCTCCATTAATCAGAGAAAGGCGAAAAACTAAACCAGTTGTTAGATTGACCTATGACAAACCCGGACAAAGTATTGAGCAGCCGCTGACAATAGTACACCGGGGTGTAGTGATTCATATAGGATCAAGTCAGTAAGATACAGCTCAGGTTATACACACCTCATGCCACGCTAGTAAGGTTATGGTATGTCTGATGAGGACATCTTGACATTTTGAGGGGGGAGAGTGTAGCCCTGCTGATATTTTATTCTGTTTATTTTATTTATTTTATAGAACTGATAAATGCCTGGATAAGGTATTTATTTATTGTTTATTTATTGTATGGAGGAACAATTTTTGTATTTGCATTTAATTAACTTTTTGTATATGTAAAGTATTTCCTTACGGTAATGTGTGTACTACCTGCCTACTGTGTGTGAGCGGGGGGTGATTGGTTGGAGAGACCGGAAGAGAAAGGGAGAGGAGAAGGATGGAGGACGGATGCGAGGTGCAGTAAAGTTACCTGCGAGTCCGGTGGAAATAGATACATAGCACATGTATTTATACCCTCCGGAACATATTGCGCTAGTGGGAAACGGATAGTGACCCATTACGATAGCGGATATTATAGACAGATTACGATCGCGAAACCGAGCGGTGAATCCGACGCGGTACGCGGGTCACAGAAGGGAAGACGCGGACGTCAGGTCGCCAACGCGGAGGCCAGGACCGAGCGAGCTCTGCTGGACACCAGGACCGATCCTGAGAAGGCTCCTTCATGCCGTTCAGCGGATGACGGAGTAAGGAGGTACCTGGTATTTTTTTGGTTTATTGCTCTACGCGAGTGAAGCAGCCATTTTCTGTTTCGGCTACCATGCACCCGAGCAGCGACTCAGGCCTGCAACGAGTAGTGTGGGGTACCCGGGTTAGTTCAACTATTGACTTTTTGAGTTATTGAGTGTTCGAGGACTTTTACTTTTGAGTTGTTATATATGTGTTGAGTGGAATATTATTTGACCTAATTGTTCATGTTCTAATCAGTAATGTAATATGTAAATATATTTAGTAAATTATTTGTGTGTGTTAGAATACTTGTGGTGTGTTAATTTGTGTATTTAGTGGTTTTCCTTATTGGTAAGTGGTGGGAGAAATTTAGCATATCCAAAATTTAACAATAGTTTAACTAGTTAAATACTGAGGTTCAGAGGGAACCCAGGGAGCGTATCCCTGGCTGGGCTAGGGGCGCTACATCAGTAAAAATACAGCTGCTCTGTGACGGCCTCAGAGGTTGTTTAAGAGAATATTGGGAGTGACAACACCATGAAGTCCAAAGAACACACCAGACAGGTTAGGGATAAAGTTATTGAGAAATTTAAAGCAGGCTTAATCTACAAAAAGCCTTAAACATCACATGGAGCGCTGTTCAAGAGATCAAATGGGAGGAGCATGGCACAACTGTAAACCTACCAAGACAAGGCTGTAAACCTAAACTCACAGGCCGAACAAGGACAGCGCTGAAATGCAGCCAAGAGGCCCATGGTGACTCTGAACGAGCTGCAGAGATCTACATTTACATTTAAAGCATTTGACAGATGCCCTTATCCAGAGCAACTTACAATGTGCTTTCAAGTTACCATCGATGAAGCGATCAATTATGGTTCACTAGGACCCCAACTATGAATACAATCTTTTTATTCACTCTTTTGTAGATTCTGTACACAAGTTCGACAATAAGAAAGTTACAAGTTAATCTAAATATTCTCTAAAGAGGAAGGTCTTTGCAAATATTCAGTGACTGAGCTGTTCTGACCTCGAGGGGAAGTTCATTCCACCACCGAGGGGCCAAGACGGAGAAGAGTCTAGATGAATGTTTTCCTTTTACCTTTAGCGATGGAGGGACCAGGCGAGCAGTACTGGAGGCTCAGGGAATACGAGGTGAAGTGCGAGGTGTAATAAGGGCTGTGAGGTAGGATGGTGCTACTCCATGTTTGGCTTTGTAGGCCAGCATCAGTATTTTGAACCTGATGTGTGCAGCTACTGGGAGCCAGTGGAGGGAGCGTAGCAGAGGGGTGGTGTGGGAGAATTTGGGAAGGTTGAAGATTAGTCATGCTGCTGGTTTTGTATTAGTTGTAGAGGTCGGATGGTACATAGTGGTAGACCAGCTAGAAGGGAGTTACAGTAGTCCAGTCTTGAGATAACTAAAGACTGAACCAGTAGTTGGATGGCCTGGGTTGACAGATAAGGGCGGATTCGTCTGATATTATAGAGAAGGAATCTACATGAGCTGATGTGAGTCAATCTACTATTAGTCGTGCTTTCAACAAAGTTGGCCTTTATGGAAGAGAGGCAAGAAGAAAGCCATAAGAAGTCCTGTTTGCAGTTTGCCACAAGCCATGTGGGGGACACAGAAAACATTTTGAAGAAGTTGCTCTGGTCAGAAGAGACCAAAATTTAATGTTTGCCCAAAATGCAAAACGCTAAGTGTGGCAGAAAACTAACACCACACATCACTCTGAACACACCATCCCAACTGTCAAATATGGTGGTGGCAGCATCATGCTCTGGGGGTGCTTCTCATCAGTAGGGACAGGGAAGCTGGTCAGAGTTGATGGGAAGATGGATAGAGCCAAATACAGGGCAATCTTGGAAGAAAACCTCTTGGAGTCTGCAAAAGACTTGATACTGGGGTGGAGGTTCACCTTCCAGCAGGACAATTACCCTAAATATAAAGCAACAATGGAAGGATTTAAAACAAAACATATGTTAGAATGGCCCAGTCAAAAGTCCTTACTTGGCAGGGGAGATACCATTATAAAGAAGGCAGTTCACCCAGGGTGAGGCTCAGCCGTTGCACTCTGGCTGTGCTGACCCCTGTGAGTTCCCCAAATGTGGGAATCTTGACTGCATAATTTCTGGCAGTGGGGGACTGCGGTCGCGCTCTCCCCTGATTTTTTTTCCCCTTCAGGGGCAGTGGTGGCCAAGCGTTTAAGGAAGTGGCCCTGTAATGAGAAGGTTGCCGGTTCAAATCTTGATCTGCCAAGGTGCCACTGAGGTGCCACTGAGCAAAGTACCGTCCCCACAAACTGCTCCCCGGGTGCTTTTCATGGCTGTCCACTGTGATGGGTTAAAAGCAGAGGACACATTTTGTTGTGTTCCCCATGTGCTGTGCTGTGTTTCACAATGACAATCACTTTCATGTCCAATTTGGTCATATAATTGCACAAGAGAGGTGTCAAGGGTGGTGTTCATAAGTGGTAGGGGTCACGGTTTTTGGTGATTTTTTTTAGACCTGTAATCAATGTAGGGCCTCGACCTGCCCCACCAAACCTTCTTGTTGGACGAAAGCCTCAAAACTTGGAGGCACCTCTCAAGGGGCTCCTCTTGCAGCAAGCACAGGGCTGTGGGTTCAAGGGTGGTCTTGGCAGCCAGTGTCCTGAAGTGACCAATTAGTTTGATGACTGAGGATGGTATAGTTATAGGGTTACATACACTTCACTGTTAGGGTGGTAAAAGGCAGTTTTGGGTTTTTTATTTAATAAATTCCTGGTAGGTGAGGTTGGAGGCTAATGGCGCACCCAGTTGCACTGCTGCCCAATTGGCTGCCTGCCCAGTGAGCAGTGATAATAACAGCATGATCTGAATACGAGGTGTGGGGTATCTATTCAGCTTTAGCTGAAGGCTTCACAGCCACTGTCTACCTCATTATAGTGTTTGGGGAGAATGATTTGTGATTCCGGAGTGGCAGCAAGAAGAAGAATGTGAGTCACTGCAAGCACTGCAGGGGGTGATGCTGCTCGAGCACAGCATTTGTTCAGATCCCGAACATACCGGAGCAGGCGATGAACAGGTGTTCAATGATCGCAGACTGATGAGAAACCGTGCCACACAGCGCCACAAACTCTGGCGCTAGTTGGGTTCAGCCATTTTGTCAGGATTGAACACAAGAAGACACCAACGAAAAAAGAAATGTCCACGATACAAGGGAACCCACGTGTGGAGAGCGCAGAGGAGTTGGGGAGTATTGCAATATTAATCTGTGAATATGAATTAGGTTATGCAGGGGAACAACTTGGAGTCAAAAATAAAAATGTTGGGAAAAGGACAATAGCACCAGCCTTACTTTTAAAAATGCTGAGCTGAGTCGGTTTGTGAAGAGAACTCAATGACTAAGGAACAAACTCAATGATTAAGACACTGATTAAGTATGCTGGGAAACACCTGTCACCATCTTCCCACTTCCCATCACGTGACAAACCAGACCGTAATGTGACAAATTCAAAAATGTAAAAATGACTTAACCTACAATTGAAAACCAAAAGGTTATGAAATATGTGTAGTCATCATGTCTGGCAGATGCAACCATTTATAATTTCTTTAAAAAGTATTCAGTTTTTGCATAGTTGCATTATTGAACCATTGTAATGTCTCAATCTGGTTTTGATAACACTTTTTACTGCAATTAAAAAAGTTTGTCTTCCAAATGTTCTGCTTTGGAAGCAACTCTGAGGTTTGCCTGTTATGAACACACTTTGGTGACATCCTTTATTGAAAGCTGCACTTCTACAAATTTGCTCAACTGAAAGGAGAGCATTAATAACTGCCCAGAGTCAAACTGATTGATGAACATTTGCCACTGATCAACAGAGGTGTTGGGTGTTCATTTGGTCAAGGAGCAGATGAGGGTCTGCATTAGCAACGCTGGACTAATGCCTACTGGCTCACTCTGGCAGCCCATGAGGTCCATGGCAGTGACTTAATTTATCGCAACAGAACTTACCCCCAGGTTTACAGGAGTTTTAGGTTTGGTTTAAATGAAAATTCTGAGATTATGTATGAAAAGGACACATCCATTCCAGACAAACAGCAAAATTACATCAAATGACTCTTGATATCGTTTACTGATAGTTAGCGACATAACCCCACTCCTACTGACCCTGTGCTGCCAAAAGAAGGGAAAAACAAAAAATAGCAAAAGAGTTAAAATGCCATACTGAGATGGAGCACATATTGATGAGGAATTGAAGTGCCAGTTATTTTTATGCACGTTCCACAACAGTGATTTTTTCCCCCCTTGATATATTTGAGTGATAAATGCATTGTGAAGAGGGTTGCTGATGACACACGCACACATACTGTAATTCAGATAGTAACAAAGTGCGAGTTTGAGAAGAGCTCATCTAGCTTATAATTAAGCCCGTTAAAAACATCTTAAGTTAAAAAACCCACTCAGTCTGACTCCTCCAGAGAGAAGGGAGCAGGTGTATCCGTCTAGACATAATCTCTTCACACAGGAATCATGCACACACACAAATGCACCCACACACACACACACACTTACACACAAAAATGTGATGGACACCACCACCACATCGCTTCTACAGTGGACGGACACGTCACTAGACTTATGTTGGTACTGCAGACTTTGATGGACCTTGAATGACACAACTGGCTAAAACTACAGGCAACGCTTCATAGGCACTAGCTCAATATCATCAGTTCAGACTTGACCTGAATAAGCAAATGCCCCTGTATATGAGGTGAACAAAATTATTTGCAGTCATATTTGTGCCGTTAATGATTTGCGGGTAGTCAGTTAAAAATAAAATTAGAGTTGCTGTGTAGATTGAGGACTATTGCTCCTAGACCCTCTGGGGTAAAGACACACATTGATAATGACCTTCCTTCATAGTAATGGCAGACACATTTATTTATTTTATTTATATTTAAAACTAGTGGGGCAGACAGGAATGAGCTCTCTTTATTGATATTGGAGTGGTGTTATCTTTTTAATATGGGAAGTATATCACCAACATTAACCCTGAATATGGTCTATTTTCATGTAAATAAATAAAAATTTAATGAAAAACTATTTTTAGCCTGCTGTGTCCGAGTTTATCCTGTCTTAACAACATACCCAGTTTGCTGTGCGCCTACTAGCCAGTTATCCACTAACATACATTTCTCCCAGTTTATGGTCATGATATTCATTTTCACCTCCCAGGACCAAAGATTATTCTGGGACTTTTCTGTGGCACACCCCTTGTTTCAAAGATCATCTAACCTGTCATCTCCAGGTTCTTCAGCTTTAAATGAATGGATGTGTAGTGTAGTTTATACACAAGACTTGATGTATTGATCAGGAATGTATTAGAAGTATTTTTTAAGAGAGTTTTTCACGATTCACAGGGAGGTCTGCTGAGTTCCAGGCTACTAGAAGCCTATAACACACTCAGATAAATGCGGTGTGTAGGCATCCTAGCACCACACCACAGAGTATCTGCTCTGCAACCTGTCAGATCCACTCGCCTCTGACCCTTATCACCTGAAGGCAGCGGGGTGCAAGGGGTGCATCACAGTCAGCTTGGGTTGGGCTTGGGCTGAATTCTGTCGGGCTCGGGCTGGGTTGGGCATTTTTAGGGATGATTACTCTAAATTGCAGTGCAAAATCAGAAGAATAACAACAAAAACCCACAACTGCTGTATATTGTTTTTTTTCGAAATAAAAATTTGCAATTAATAATTTTATTCTTTTAATGTGTGTATGCAGAAAGGAATTGGGGTTTCAGGGCAGAAATCTTGGGAACCACTGGCCTAGTGGGTAACACGATCAGACCAGAAGACCCAGGTTCATGCCCCACTCAATACCATTGTGTCCCTGAGCAAGACACAAAGACAAGATTTTTAAGTCCATCACTTCACGTCCCAACCAGAAGCTTGTGACGGCATCCAGGCTGTCACAAACTACAGGACTAAAACCTCTGCCTGTGACAGTGATTTGTATGATTCGACACGCAGAACAATGTGACTGCGAGGAAATCCAACCCTCCGTCCAGTGATCAGGTGCTGTGTCGTGATGTTAACATCCCTGGAAGATGCTCAGAGAATGTGCAGAGCAGCTGGCAGAAGTTCTTTAACATCTTACTCAGCACTGCCATTGTTCCAACGTGTCTCAACGCCACCAATATCGTGCCAGTGGAGAAGAAATCTTTAGTGTCATCTCTTAATGAGTACCGTCCTGTTGAACTTACACCCATCATGATGAAGTGCTTCGAGAGGCTGGTCACGAAACATATGAAGACCCTGCCGTCCACCCTGGAACCACTGCAATCGTCCAAACAACTCCACGGACAATGCAATTTCCACCACCCTGCATCTGACCCTCACCACCTAGACAACAAGGACACATACACAAAAATGCTGTTCATAGACTCAAGACCATAATTCCTCAACATCTGGTTGAGAAGCTGAGCCTGCTGGACCTGAACACCTCCCTCTGCAACTGGATCTTGGACTTCCTGACTGAGCGACCTCAGTCTGATTGGGAACAGTGTCTCCAGCACTGGAGCTCCTCAGGGCTGTGTGCTCAGTCCAATGCTGTTCACCCTGCTGACCAAGCACATCATCAAGTTTGCCGATGATACGACCATGGTGGGTTTCATCAGCGAGAACAGAGAGGAGGTGCAACAACTGACAGACTGATGTAAGGACAACAATCTGTTTCAGAACGTGGACAAATCGAAAGAGATGATTGTTGACTTAAGAAGGGACCACTTTGCACTGAACATTGACAAATCTTGTGTGGAGATTGTCAAGAACACAAAGTTCCTCGGTGTTCATCTAGAGGAAAACCTCTCCTGGACTCTCCAACCCCAGCTCAACAGCCATGAAAACCCAGCAGTTTCTCTACTTTCTGCGGAGGCTGAGGAAAGCCCACATCCCTCCACCCATCCTCACCACATTCTTTAGAGGGACTACTCTGTGCATTCTGACCAGCTGCATCACTTTCTGGTATGGTAAAGGCACCTCAAGACCCTAAAGCGAATACTGAGGGAAGTTGAAAAGATAATCGGAGCATCTCTTCCCTCCAAAATGGACATTTACAACCAGTGGTGGCCAATCAATAGGGGGCGCTGTGGGTCATTCTCACATGAAGAAAATAGATGTGTCCCTTGTATGCACTTTATGTAGCTGGTTTGTCGATGTCCTAATGGAAATGACAATTAAGCACAACTTTAACTTTGACTTAAACCTGGCTAAGGGCATCTATTAAATGCAGTAAATGTAAATGTAAGTGTCTCAGCTCGCCGACTCAAGTTTAGAGCCCTTTTCCAAAACAGGCAACAACAGTCTGCTAATGGTGCTGGGCCTTATTGAATGGGTCCAGTCATTAATTTGATGGATTGGGACGGGAACAGAGCGCAGGACATACTCAAACATTTAGCTACTTTTTTTCCCCAAGAAAACCTGAAAAAGTGGGCCGTCCATACAAGCGGACAGTCCCAGAACAGTCGGTACACGGCTGGCATTCTTCACCAAACCCCTAAAGACCACAGACCCAGAAACACCATTAGAAGAGAAGGGAGGCGGACGTGAACAAAGTAGGTCTTACAAAAATGGTCACACCTATCCATCTCACTTTTTGAAAACAAATTATGCTGCAGACTTTTTAGCTAAGAACTATTACTGATGTCACAGTCAAGTAATGAGAAGAAAGCAAAATGTCATTAGAAAAAAAATGTCTTCCTGACCCCTGAGTTTCACAATACAGACTATGACTGATAAAACCGCACCAGGTCTGCCCTGTGGCAGACCTATCCCGTACTCACACGTACACACACATCCACGATAATGCTCACATGTACACTCACGATTATACTGGAGTACCATTGTTACATCCTGAATAAAATTCTATCAGTGGGTGAGAGCAAGTATGGATGGGAGCAAGCAATGTGATCCAATGTTCAAAATAACAGAATAAGAAAGATAAAATGCAACTCTGTTTTTCACTGAGCAGCCTAATGCTCACATACATGCACACACACAGAAAGACACACACACACAGACACAAAGCTTTGTGCAGCAAGCAAATTTCACTGATTGCTGCATCTCCTCTTCCATATGCGCTCTCATCGCACTTCCCTCTCCTCTGTCTCTTTTCAAAGACAAATGGCCTTCCAGAGCTGACGCCACTGAGGAGGCTGGAGCTGAGTAATCCTCCTGACTCACAGGCCCAAGAAGGCCTAAAAACTCAAACACAGTGGCTTGGAGGACGGCTGAGAACCATTTTTCTGAACATCAACCTCCATACCAAACGCTGCTACCATTCTGCAGGTTTCTGTTTTATCACTTGAATCCTACTTCAACATAAAAAGAGGACTTAGTATAAAAATCTGGCAGTTAACTGCAGATTATTTTGATTATTACTTATATGTACAGCATGTGAGGTCACTCTGTAGGAGACTGCACCTATTCTGCAGGGACAATTGAATGAGATAAAGCACTGTCTGAAAAAGCAGAATAATCATTCAATGTACAGTGCATCCAGAAAGTATAAACAGCAAAAATTTTACATAGTTAGATCACATGTTACAGCTTTATTCCAAAATGGCATAATGACAACGTGAAAAAAGTTTACTTGAGGTTTTTGGCAAATTTATTAAAAATAAAAAACTGAGAAAGAACACGTGCATAAGTATTCACAGCCTTTGCCATGAAGCTCAAAATTGAGCCTATGTGTGTCCCCTGATTATCCTTGGATTTTTCTGCATCTTAATTGGAGTCCATCTGTGGATAAAAAATTTATCAAACCTGATTTGGAAAGACACACGCCTGTTTATATAAGGTCCCACAGTCGACAGTTCATGTCAGAGCACAAACCAAGCATGAAGTCAAAGGACTTTTCTGTAGACCTCAGGATTATCTTGAGGCCCAAATCTGGGGAAGGTTACAGGACATTTTCTGCTGCTTTGAAGGTCCCAATGAGCACAGTGGCCTCCATCATTCATAAGTGGAAGAAGTTCAAAACCACCAGGACTTTTCCTAGAGCTGGCCATCCACCTAAACTGAGCAATCAGGGAAGAAGGACCTTAGTCAGGGAGGTGACCAAGAACCCCATGTTCACTCTGTCAGAGCTCCAGAGGTCCTCTGTGGACAGATGAGAACCTTCTAGAACCATCTCTGCAGCCATCCACCAATCAGGCCTGTATGGTAGAGTGGCCAGACAGAAGCCATTCCTTAGTACAGCACTTCTAAAATAGTGGGCCCCGCCCCCCTGAAGGTGCACGGAGTGCTGCCAGGGAGCGTGTGTGTGACTCTGGGGAACATGGTTTTTTGAGCTAAGTAAAGTTAGCTGTGACTTCTGTGTTTGACAGACATTAAGATAACTTAGCTGGATTTTATCTCACTCATTAAACCTACAAATCTCCACTTTCAAAAAGTCATGTCTGTGAATTTTGAAAAGGCTAAATAATACAGCCACTCATCCGCTTGCTGCGCTTTTGATGATATGCGACATTTCAAAATAAAAGTTCCAAATGGAAAGACAGGAAATGCTTTACTATGCAATAAACTTTAGGGTTAGGGTTTTATTAGAAACGTTGCATACCATCAAAAGACCAGCGAGTCGGGGTTGAGGTAGGGGCTACTTCTTCCTGGGAGGGCATAACAGAAAATAATTGAGAAACATTGCAATAGTAAAAGGCACTTGGCAGCCTGCCTGGAGTTTGCCAATAGGCTACTGAAGGACTCAGACCATGTGAAACAGAATTCTCTCGTCTTTGGTGTAGACGTATGGAGGAACCCAGGCACTACTCATCACCAGGCCAATACCATCTCTATGGTGAAGTATGGTGGTGGCAGCATCTAGCTGTGGGGATGTTTTTCAGCAGCAGGAACTGGGAGACTAGTCAGGATAGAGGGGAAGATGACTGCAGCTACTTACAGAGACATCCTGGATGTCCTGCTCCAGAGCGCTCTTGAACTCGGACTTGGGCGACGGCTCATCTTTCAGCAGGACAACAGGCCAAAGCACACAGCCAAGATATAAAAGGAGTGACTTCAGGACTACTCAGCCAGAGCCCAGACTTTTGAATTGAACATCTGTGGAGAGATCTTAAAATGGCTGTATACCGATGCTTCTCATCCAATATAATAGTGCTTGAAAAGGGGCTGCAAAGAGGAATGGGCCAAACTGGACAAGAATAGGTGTGCCAAGCTTGTGGCATCATATTCAACAAGACAAAATTTCCATGTTGGGACAGCTGTCAGGGAGGCCCGTGGACAATGTTTGCTGATATAAAAGGGTTCCTAGAGCTTAGAAGTGCAATGGTGTTCTGCAGATCAGTTAGCTTAGATGGGTAGCAGACGATGACGGCTTTGATACTCAGTCAGAAGCTGCATTGTGCTGAAATGAGCAAGAGATTAGGAGGTGAAGCATTATAGGGAGATCTGCAGCAGGAACTAACTCCAAGAGGTACTTGAACTTTGGTCTCACCTAATAAAGGCAAAACTGTCTTTGCACAATGCACACTTTGCACCTCAACTAATTGTTAACATCTGCAAACCCTTAAAGGTTTCATGCATTGGACATCACCCACAAGACCCTCTTATAGGTAGAAAAACACAAATGCACATGCCATGCTCGACTCCATCGTCTTAAAATACAGGCTCCAGAAGGCATGTGAGAACATAGGGAGACTCCACACAGCTTCCTGTTCTTCTTGCAGGTGTCAATGGGGAACAGAAGCAGAACATTCCTGAAATATAAAATTGGTTACAGCGGCCCCCTCGGCTGCAGACTCCGGTCAAAGCCATTCCGTCCACGTATGCATTCATTTGTGTGTGTAGGCGAACTGGGAAGTGGGTGGACAAAGTTATTTTTACAGCAGAGGAGAGAGGAGGAAGATGAGGACAGGGAGGCAGCCTACGTCAGTGCAGGTCTTTGGGCTCAAGGGCTCTCACAGGGGGGAGGCTGGAGTGGACACACGTTGCACAGCATGGTCCTTGCGGAATGGTAGGCATAAAATCTCATCCTTCTGTTTATAGGACTCCAAACCAAATCCACACCTAACATCTCACCTTTTTATAACTGCTACCATATGGATAAAGAAGTGCTTGATGTAACCCAACCTAATAAATCGGATATTTATGTACCAAACAGTTACTTAGCTAACACTAATTTGAATAATATTTTTCTAGCACACAAAACTTCTTGGTAGTAACAGAAAAAAAAATACACAAATGCAAAAAGGGGAATTTAGGTTCTTTTCAAGATAAGCAGCAATACTGTCATTTTTTTTCGGGATTCGCGGCGTGGGGCACTTTTATGGACTAAACAGGACCTGGACGGACAGGAGGTGAACTGGGGAGTGTGTAGTTCCACTGTTTGTAATGCTTTTCATGTTGACCTCATCTCTGTCTGCTTCCGGGTTGTCTCTGTCGCCCCGTGGGCCCACGGTGGCACAGCGACCGTGATGCCTTTCTAGTTTTTTTATAATAATAATAGGGCCAAATATGTTTTGGACATTCTGATGTCACAACTAATACAGAATACAAAATGCAGCCACATTCATTCTATGAAGTTTATTCTCTTTTCGCCTGCCTTTCTGAGGAACAACTCCTCTTTGTATTGACTATACAGGGAGTGCAGAATTATTAGGCAAGTTGTATTTTTGAGGAATAATTTTATTATTGAACAACAACCATGTTCTCAATAAACCCAAAAAACTCATTAATATCAAAGCTGAATGTTTTTGGAAGTAGTTTTAGTTTGTTTTTATTTTTAGCTATTTTAGGGGGTCATATCTGTGTGTGCAGGTGACTATTACTGTGCATAATTATTAGGCAACTCAACAAAAAACAAATATATACCCATTTCAATTATTTATTTTTACCAGTGAAACCAATATAACATCTCCACATTCACAAATATACATTTCTGACATTCAAAAACAAAACAAAAACAAATCAGCGACCAATATAGCCACCTTTCTTTGCAAGGACACTCAAAAGCCTGCCATCCATGGATTCTGTCAGTGTTTTGATCTGTTCACCATCAACATTGCGTGCAGCAGCAACCACAGCCTCCCAGACACTGTTCAGAGAGGTGTACTGTTTTCCCTCCTTGTAAATCTCACATTTGGACCACAGGTTCTCAAAGGGGTTCAGATCAGGTGAACAATGAGGCCATGTCATTTTTGCCAGCCACGCTGTGGAGTACTTGGACGCGTGTGATGGAGCATTGTCCTGCATGAAAATCATCTTTTTCTTGAAGGATGTAGACTTCTTCCTGTACCACTGCTTGAAGAAGGTGTCTTCCAGAAACTGGCAGTAGGACTGGGAGTTGAGCTTGACTCCATCCTCAACCTGAAAAGGCCCCACAAGCTCATCTTTGATGATACCAGCCCAAACCAGTACTCCACCTCCACCTTGCTGGCGTCGGACTGGAGCTCTCTACCCTTTACCAATCCAGCCACGGGCCCATCCATCTGGCCCATCAAGACTCACTCTCATTTCATCAGTCCATAAAACCTTAGAAAAATCAGTCTTGAGATATTTATTGGCCCAGTCTTGACGTTTCAGCTTGTGTGTCTTGTTTCTTACCTTGGCCATGTCTCTGAGTATTGCACACCTTGTGCTTTTGGGCACTCCAGTGATGTTGCAGCTCTGAAATAGGGCCAAACTGGTGGCAAGTGGCATCTTGGCAGCTGCACGCTTGACTTTTCTCAGTTCATGGGCAGTTATTTTGTGCCTTGTTTTTTTCCACACGCTTCTTGTGACCCTGTTGACTATTTTGAATGAAACGCTTGATTGTTCGATGATCACGCTTCAGAAGCTTTGCAATTTTAAGAGTGCTGCATCCCTCTGCAAGATATCTCACTATTTTTTACTTTTCTGAGCCTGTCAAGTCCTTCTTTTGACCCATTTTGCCAAAGGAAAGGAAGTTGCCTAATAATTATGCACACCTGATATAGGGTGTTGATGTCATTAGACCACACCCCTTCTCATTACAGAGATGCACATCACCTAATATGCTTAATTGGTAGTAGGCTTTCGAGCCTATACAGCTTGGAGTAAGACAACATGCATGAAGAGGATGATGTGGACAAAATACTCATTTGCCTAATAATTCTGCACTCCCTGTATACATTATTAAACACATCATCTGCTAAATTCTGCCACTAGAAGAAGCAAACTTACATTAAAAAGCTCCTTGCTCTCACTCGCTCTGTTAAGCGACAAGCTAAACACAGCCATAGTGTAAATGAAATTCCGTTCCTCAAAGGCGGCAATGAAGCGCGCTTGCGGTGAGGAACGCTGTTTGCGAGAGGCCCGCAACTCAGCAGGTAAATTGCCTGTCACTTCTAATCTCCGCTGAAAGGCGCTTTCTCGCCTCGCACTCGTCTATCACGTTTCACTGGCTTTTCCAGCACCTTATCTTCCTGACTCATCTGTGTCCCCGGCCTTGGAACGAGCCTGTTATCTGCACAGAGTCAGGCAGCGTGCAGCCGCTCACACGGCGTTCCTCGAGATCCACCGATGGACCCTTTCACGGAGCACCTGGTGATGTCCGGCCGAATAAAACACACTGCTGCGTGCGCGAATGCGGAGTGCATCAGTCACTGCCACAACAACATTGTGAGATGTTGAAAGAGCCTCCCGTCAGCCTCAACCCGAATTTCTTTGCAAAGAAGAGACGCGCATAAGAGCACAGCTCCGGGCCTTACAGACATACGCACAGACACACACACACACACACACACACACACAGCCATCCGCCCAGAGATCCGATCCCTCAGCATGCCCGGTGAATCGAAGCGCCGAACATTTCCTTCACTCATCAGGATGTGCGCCGGCCGCCTTCTGGTAATTGCTTCTTTCGGCGTTCCCACTGGGGCGCCATCAAAAGGAAGCGAAATACAAACAAGCAGGAAGGCAAACAGAGAGCAAGACTCGGGTCTGAGTCAATTCGCCCGATTGCTGCCCCTTTGCATGTGCAAGTGTGTGTTTGAGAGTGACCGCCAGTGGGAAGAGATAGATGAACAGCAGCAGCAGCACAGGGCTGCGATTCAAGAAGTCTAGTGGAGAATAAACATCACTATAAAGTCAATAGTGGTTAATGACATTAGTGGTGCGCACTGGTCAGAACACTCACACAATGACTAATAGACTAATTGGCATAAAAAACATAATTGCATTATTCCATTATGATTTGATTAACACAAAAGTGTAATGTACATTTATTCGAATAGACTTGAGTCTACTGTATTTGAATGTTTTTTTTAATTGGTGTGTGAAAGTGTCCATTTGGCTTGATAATTCTGTGATAATTTCTGTAATATACATACAGTAAACATGGTACATTTTGCTGTCGTGTTTCCCATATATGCATAAATGTGAAATCGAGGAGAGACAACCAAAGGAGTATCATGGAAATGACAGTATCGTGGAAATAGAAAACAGAAACAGGTGGCTGGAAGAGGGGACAGGAGAACGAATCAACTTTCAGCGCAGCTGATGAGGACGATGAAGAGAAATGAAAAGTTCAGATGAAGCGTCCCGTTTTCTCAGCAGCTGCTTTGTGGCGAGTCTCGATTCCTGTAGCGGCACCACCTGGATGGGCACAATGCCCTGAGGCAGTTATTTACTGTGGCTGTGGTTCTCATCTCATTAACAACCTTGCACTTTTATTCAAGCTAAACAGGGAGTTCGGTAAGTTCTGTAGAGGACAAGTCTCAGATCCAGGACAGGGTCCGTGTTGGCATTCAATCAAGATGTCCAACAAGCTCTGCAGGTCCTCTGAACAAATCTGAATTAAATGGACCGTCCTCATCTGGTTGGATTGGCAGATAAATAACCGAAACGGTGGTGGCCTAGCGGGTAAGGAAACGGACCTCTAATCTGAAGGTAGCCGGTTCGAATCCCGAACCGACAAGGTGCCACCAAGGTGCCACTGAGCAAAGCACCGTCCCCACACACTGCTCCCCAGGCGCCTGTGCTGTGCTGTGCGATCACTGTGTTTGACAATCACTTCACTTTCAGAATAGAAAAGCAGGGAGAATGAGAGCTGTCAATCATCCCTATAGGTTCCTCTCATTTTAAACTGTGATGTGACATTTGATGTGACATTAGTGAACACACCCCATGTGTGTACAAATGTAGATCATTTCCAGTCTCCAAAGAGGCAAGACAGGTTATGTGAGAAGGGCGGTAGTTTAGAACGGGCAATTCAGGCTTATCGGAACAAAAAAGGCTTTTTTTTTTAACATTAAATAGTTCTTGTTGTGGAAAGAAGGGACACAAAATGGTGCAGTGGGCAGTGGTGGCCAAGCGGTTAAGGAAGCGGCCCCGTAATCAGAAGGTCGCTGGTTCGAATCCCGATCTGCCAAGGTACCACTGAGGTGCCAATGAGCAAAGCACCGCCCCCACACACTGCTCCCCGGGCGCCTGTCATGGCTGCCCACTGCTCACTCAGGGTGATGGTTAAAAGCAGAGGACAAATTTCACTGTGTGCACTGTGTGCTGTGCTGCGGTGTATCACGTGTGACAATCACTTCACTTTCAAAATGGGGTTGAAACTGTAGTATGTGATCTAGAACTTCTACATTACAGGGGATTCTGTGTTGGTTAATACCACACACTGGCCAGGACTGATATGTGCAAGATCTGAATTTAGCTGGAAATAGATTAGACCAACAGAAATCTCAGAAACCACCAAGATGACTACCTCTGAGAAAAAAAAAACCCTTTTTAAGTTCAGCAAATAAAACTCATTGGTACGTGCGAGACCGTGAGTTACCGCTTCTTCTCTAGGCTGTGCTTGGCTGTTATAATTCCCCGTGAAAGTAGTCTGGAAAGAAGACGATGAAGAAAAAAAGAAAAGAATACCTCAAACTAACCTTGAACTCACGATTTTTTTTTTTTTTACATACCTCCAAGCCAAAAAAAAAAAAAAGTAAGAAGGAGTAGACGAACCGCTGTGATGCTTTGAATCAAACCTGAACCCTTGCTTAGGCCCAAAATCTCGCTCGGAACGCTGCCAGCCGCTTTGATGGCTTGCTGTGAACAAATGCTGCTCGCATCTCCACCACTCTCATCATTATTCATACTCTTGCACTGGCTTATATAACATTACCCTTTATCTGAGAGGCTTTTGTCATGACTTTTTTTTTTTCCCCCCTCCTCTCTCATACTGTTGAGTTACGAAATTGCCACCCTGCTCTTCATGATAAAAATAGCATCAGCATTTGAGGTCTGTTTTTTTTTTTTTCCAGGAATTTCTACCCAATCGCTCAACTCCTCATCGAAAGAGGGAGCGATGAGTAGATATTCAAAGGTCGGTTTATTATTCTCCCCGGAACACCAAAGCGTGAGAGACTCCGAACACCGGGAGAACAGCGATTGATGAACTCCGGTGGGTGTCCTGGGTTTAGAGATTTTATACTTACCTGCTCTCTTTCGCCACTTCAGCTGTTCTAATCGACGTCTTCAGATAGGGCATCTGGAATTTACCGCCATGCATTACAGTCCATTTATGGTCGTAAAAAAAAAAAAAGCATGCATTTTAGTTTGTGCACTTGACCCGGGAGGACAGGAGCCAGACAGAAGTCATCCCCTTACATTCCGTTTTAAATGCTCTCCGTTTGAGTAAATGCTTTAATGAATAATTTAGCCCCTGATGAGAAACAGAACCGGATCGATGGATGTCTCAGCGTGCCGCTCCCGGTGGGAATGCTTGTGACAGTTCCCCGCGCGCTCGGTGAGGACGATTAACATTGCAAAAACACAAGGCTAATGAGATTCCTGTGCTCCTCTTTCATTCCCACTGCACATGCAACCTAATGAGTGAAATCCAACTTCTGCATAAAGCTTGAATGGCCTTGAGCAAAAAAAAAAAAAGCTTTAATCAAAGGTATGTGACAATGTGTGAGTAGGAAGTGTGATAGTTAATAGCGATCATCTAATGAGTGTGACCCAGCATGTTTTATACCTGCAGTTTCATGTCCACCGTGGTCCTGATTACCCTGAGTGTGAAGTGAAGTGATGGTCACATGTGATACACAGCAGCACAGCACATGGTGCACACAGTGAAATTTGTCCTCTGCATTTCACCCATCACCCTGAGTGAGCAGTGGGCAGCCATGACAGGCGCCCGGGGAGCAGTGTGTGGGGACGGTGCTGGCAACCTTCTGATTACGGGGCCACTTCCTTAACCACTAGGCCACCACTGCCCACCAATAAAAGTAAAAAGATTTTTACATTTTAACATTATGTATAGGCTTAAACATGAGGTCTGGAAACACCATGAGGCTTGGAATTCAAAGCCTTAAACTTTCATACAGCATATGATGCATTCAGTAAACAGGAAATGAAGTGAAATATGTTTTTGTTTTATGTTGATGATCGTGGCTCATAGCTCATGAAAATTCCAGAAAACATACAAATTATTAGACTATTAATTGGCATTTTTATTGTCAGTCCTTATTGTCCATCCTTGGTTGGGGCATTCATAGTTGCAGCTGTTTCGTATTAAATGACCTCACAACGTGATGGATTTTTATGGCTGTCATCGTCGTCCCTTGACCACTGGCTGCTGCCAGCACATCACATTTACATTTACAGCATTTATCAGACGCTCTTATCCAGAGTGACTTACAATCAGTAGTTACAGGGACAGTCCCCCCTGGAGACACTCAGGGTTAAGTGTCTTGCTAAGAGACACATTGGTAGTAAGTGGGGCTTGAACCTGAGTGTGGAACCCACTAGGCTACTATCACCAGACCTGGTGTAACCGCAAAGCCAAGACAGCAGAGTCTACACCACCATACAACACCATGCAAAAAGCACGGCGGGACAGGCTGGGAACCGTCCGAACACCGCCACAGCAGATGTTTCCCAACTCTGAGAAATACACGGGGCGGCAGCATGGCGCGGACGCGCCCCAAATCCGAGAGGAGCAAGAAGCATACGTGCAGCTCAGAGATTTGGAACGGGAGAGCGGAATGGGAGTTCCTGGCGCCACGGAACATCGTGCTCGCTGGTTAATGGTCCGGCACCTACGACGGCTGCCTCAGCAAATCCTCCTGCCACCTTTTATATATATATATAGACAGTTTAGTGGGAATAAGGCACGGCCGCCCCTCTTAATCCTTCTGTTGTGAGCACAGCAAGTCTAAAAAAATGACTTAATTAACAGAAGAGGGACGAGGAACGTGCAGAAATTCCATTATTACAATGTAATATGTTATATGGGTGTAAAAAGTGCCTCCGAATCTTAATTAGTGGTGAGTCAGTGGTTCAATTTGTGCACCACGACAGAAGGAGAGCGTCGGTTTCATTCAACCACAATTCCAGGAACAGCGCTGACGACGACGATGATGATGATGATGATGACGATGATGGGTGTCTGGATGAGCAAAGCCACTTACATTTGACGTGCGTTAGGAAGGCATCCGTCTCCGGGTTATTACTACGGGTTACAGCAGCCTGTAAGCCGCTCCGTTTCCACGTTGCACCCAGAGCCTTGGTGCAGAGCCACCGTGGCAACGATTCCGCTGCTACGGTGCAGCACCGTGGCCCGTGACACGGAGTGCATTACGACCGTCTGAAAACCCATAAGAACCTCTGGCAGAGGAGGGTGAACCGGGACAGCATCTGCATGACTGAGCGAGAATAGACAGGCGGACAGAGGGTGTTTCTGTACGTTTCTGTGGGTTGTTGCTCGAAGTCGGGGAATATCTGCCCTTTTACTTAATAACCGGCAAAAAAACATTTTGCTTAGTGATTTTGTTCGAGCTGATCACTGTTGTACTTGCAGAGAAAACACTGGACGCGGCCTTTTTTCCTCCGTAACCCGCAAAGCTCGATGCGCACCGGGCTTGTCGAACCACTCAAGAGACAGGGATGCGTCCGTCACGCCTTGACAGTCTCAAAAGCATCTGAGCACACGGGGACAGGAGTCACCCAGCCAATCAGGGAAATAAATCTCGCACCTTACCAAGCCAACTTACAATCAGTAGTTACAGGGACAGCCCCCCCCCCCCCTGGAGCAACTTAGGGTTAAGTGTCTTGCTCAGGGACACAATGGTAGTAAGTGGGTTTTGAACCCGGGTCTTTTTTCCCCACTTTTCACAACTTTTGTCATTTAGCTTCTGGTAAAGACACAGAGAGGGGGATAGAGAGAGAGAGAGAGAGAGAGAGAGAGAGAGAGCACCCCACCTTGACCGCTTCTCCGTGAGTAACCCCGTCGAACACCACCTCGTTGACCCTCACGATCTGGTCGCCGACCCTCAGGCCCTCCCTCTCGGCGAAGGACCCGGGCTCCACCAGGGACACGTAGATGCCCACCCCGTGCTCGGCGCCGCCGCGGATGCTGAAGCCCATGCCCTCGTTGCTCCGGCTGCGCTTCAGGGTCACCCGGCGGAGCTCGGGGCCCGGGGCCGGGGCCGGGGCCGGGGCCGGCGCGGCGCGGCGCGGCTCGTCCGCCTTCAGGTACAGCCCCTCGGAGGTGTACTGGTCGAACAGCAGCTGGTCGGAGCGCGGGATGACCAGGCGCAGCATGGGCAGCAGCCGGCGCTTGGCGGGCGTGTTCAGGATCACCTTGAGCGTCTGGACCAGGTCGAAGACGTTGCGCTTGGCGTGGTACGCGTTCAGGCAGTGGACGACGCGCTCGCGCTCGCGGTCGCCGAGCAGCGCGTGCAGCGCGTCGTGCAGCTTGCGCACGTTGCCCGAGAGCGACCGGAGGGACGCGCGCTCCGGCTCCGCGCTCATCCTACCGGCCGTCCGCCTCCGGAGGGGCCATTCCGGCGGGCGCGGGCAACTTTTGAGGCTGCGTTCCACGGAACGAGGAGCAACTTTTCCCCCCCCCGTCCGCCTCCGGGAGGTGACGCGGCGGTGAGGCGGGCGTCGCCTAGCAACCGACTCCTCTCGTTGTGCGCTCCTCTTCTTCTTCTTCTTCTTCTTCTTCTTCTTCTTCGCCCTTTAGTTGCGACGCTCCGTTCGACGTCATCGCGTCTCCGTCGCGCTCGAGACGCACGCAATCCACAATCATCCGAGAAAGCAATAATAATAAAAAACAAACAAACAAATAAATAAATACATCGACGACCTCAACGCGGCTGAAAAGAAGAATGGAAGTTCACTCAATGGACACTAAACCTTGAGTCGAGTCGAGTCTGGTCTTGATTACTAAAAAAAATCGTGCCAATAATAACATGCAAACAATATGCTTTCAGACCCCAATGGTTTTCAAGCTGAACTTCACTTCAGGCTGAAGATACTTCTAGAATGAGTGGCACAAAATGGCCAAGCTGGTTTGTCCACATTGGTCTTCGCACTGGCCGTTCCAGCTAAGACCACCAGGTCTGACCGCCTTTGGTAGAGTTTCTTTCGTTGGTAATTCTGCTCTGCTATCAGCTTCATGCTGCTTTTCTCAGCAGGGACGGGCTGAAGATTCTCAGAATTCCCCCTCGACGTGTCTGATCGGGAGTCCTGTTCAATCCATTTATTTTTTTATAAAACCTGTGTGGTGTTTGTCCATCGGCCTGTCTCTCTATCTCACACGCTTAAGCCCATAAAGCAGCATTAGCTGAGCCTGTCAGCAGACGCCTCCCCAGCAATCCAGCCTCTTACCTTGAGCTATTAATAAACCCTTATTTATAGCTCAGTCCTTCCATAAACCTCCTTGTGAAAAAGACAAGACGTTCACTGCTGCATTAATTTCCGTGAATTATTACCAACCTGCCCCCCCTCGTGGTAAAGCCATCAAAACTGGCTTCAATTTGTCATTAATTACCCAATTAAGAAACGAGTAGCCACGCCGAAAATGTCCTCAACCAGGAGGCCAGGTGAGACAGGGAATGCTTGCATGATGAATGCATTCTTTCTATCCACCGAACGGCACCTTTTTAAGCCCCTTTGATTCAGAAAAGTATTTTTTTTGCTATGCATATTTATTCAGAGTCAGGCTTCAGCGCTGATTGAAATTAGGTCAAGAAGAGGAAGGTTTTCATGTGAGCGCTCATCTGCCTGTAAATAGGTAAGTCTGTGAAGATCCTTATCTGTCAGGACAGCACTGATGTCTCTTGAAAGAAGCTATCCATCATTTCACCACACACACCGCACACGTTGTCCTGTTTCAGGCACGGTTGTACCAATGGTGCAATGCATTGTTGCTACATACCTCATGGTGTGAATGCATATAAATGAAGGCGAGTGTTTGTGAATAGACATAGTGAGTCACAGAGTGAGTAAATTAGTAAATGAGAGAGAATTAAGAAGCAAGAATGACCAACAGAAACCTAATCAAGACAAAAGGATGAAATGTGCTGGTCTGGGTGAGGTCGTTTCTCCAAACACATAAGAAAGCCCACTCACTTAGGCTGCTTAATCACATTTTTGCTGCTTAATTTATCTGCATTTAATGTATTAAGAACTAATTTGTGTATTTCTTCCAGAGGAAAAAAAAGTCATTGAAAAATTAAGTCTTCTTATAGAGATTGGAGAGAGGGAGAGGCTGCCTTAGATTAATGAAAGCATATCTAATGAAAGCAGGTAAAGTTTCCCTTTACTGAGCCAATTAGCCATATTGGCAATACAACAGAGCAGGGGGAGCCTAAGGGTAAGACATCTGTCACCTCATTTTGTTTAAACTGGGTCTTAATGTCACCCATGCAAAAATGTTATGAAATCTGGATAATTCAACAGGAAGGACTCAATGAAAGATGCAATATTGAACACAATAAATGTACAATACAATGCACAAATGTCCTTGCACATTGGTTTTAAAAAAAATCTGGTGACAGCAGGGATGCAAATTAGCGATTGTTTGTGGGGAAATATATAAAATGATACCTCTTTCCGGCCGGTTTCCACCATTTCCGGATGACTAAAGCTACCTGACATTTTCCTGCCCATTAATTGCAACATTTTCACAGCACAGGAAGCCAAGGTCTCGCCTCTGCCTCGGTTAATTCACACCGCACCGCAATGCTATTTTTATGTCTGTACATACACAGGCATTGTGAGTAATTCTGTAGCATGGTCTGAGGAAGTCTCCCCTCACATTTCCAGCAAAATGAGTGCTGAGATAAAGTTGGTCTAATTAAATTTGGGAGTGAAAGTAGGGCAGTAGACCCCATTCATTACACCGAGCCATAAACTACACGAATGCCGGGATATCAGCAGAAGATGAAGCCACCCTTAATTAATTAAAAATAACCCCAGGGCTAACGTGTATAAGTTTTATTTTTAATATTTAAGTTTTTGATTCATAAAATGTTATTCCCTGACAGAAATGGAAAGAACTGAAATATGCATGTTTTTGGTGCATGTGCAGTTTGGTGGAAAACAAGCTGTCCTGAAAGCCTGTTGGTGAACTGCAGAGCACAGTTTTACCAACACACAAAACGACAAAACATGAACAAGAGACAGAAATCTATTTGAACAAAAGTCAATGTTATGTAATGCAACATTGAAACTGCAAGAACACATGTGTGCAATCTAGAAATACTCCCTCTACTCTGGGTTTTTAATATTAATGATTTGTAGCAGATAAAAAAAAAAATCAATGTCCATTCATTTAGTCTGCAGGTGAACAAACCCTTTTAACCCACCATCACTTGATCTTAACTGAAATAATTTGCACTATAGACAAACCTGCATGCACTGTTTATGCAGAAGAAAATATGTCAATGTAAAAGGAAGATACACCTTAAAATAACAGTAATAACATGAATGATAATAACTTAAAAATGAATGAAATGAATATTCTGATATATCACTTCAGTACACAGAATTCATTTGAATTCTGATTCTGTTGGTTTTCTGGTTGGAAGCCATGCCCAGGAATCTTCTGGAACCATTTTATTGGAAAGCCCCAGCTTCACTGCTGCCTGCCTGGCCTGTCTCTCGGTAGGCAAAACATCTGGGGAAGATGCCGACGCTCCCTGCAGCGTGGCCCTCCAGCCACTCCTCGTTGACTGGATAAAAGGGCAGAGGACGTGAAAATGAATGGCAGCGTTTCAGAAAGAAACCAGGAGAGGGATGTTCGGCGGTTACTACCTTCACTGAGGACGTCTATGGTGTCTCCTTCACTGAACTCCAGGTCCTCTGGACCCTGAGCAGCATAGTCATACAGTGCCACCATCTGGTAGAGAATAGGTCTGTTGAAGAGAGGGTCCTCATTCTAGAGAAGAGGAGCAGGAGGAAACCGTCGCATTAGCTCCAGAGTTTGGTACGATGCACTGTGTAAAGTCATCACAATCATCCACAGACGTCACCTGGCACCACAAGGTGACCCTGCCTGACTCAGCCACCTCAGCTAGGCCCTTCAGACCCTCTTCCTTATCCAGTGGCCGGAGCACCTGGGTGCCCTGCTGTTTGTGCCTGAGAAAGAACGAGAGAAAACGAGTAGACGCGTGTTCCATTTAGGTCGCTCCACACTGTCCAGTGAAGGGAAAAAAAGGGGGGGGTCCAAGAAAAAAGAAAAGTCCAAAAATAGGCTGCCAGATTGTTTAAAATACCTCAGGCGCAACTGAGTGGCGGGCTGGCCCAGTTTGTGAGCGATTTTCTGTTGCAGCTCGCCGTACGGTGTGTCCGGGGGGACGCACAGCGACACAGTGTATCTGTAATGCACCTTCACCGCCAGAGAGCCGTGGGGCTCCTCCGACTGCGCCGAGCTGAAACCCTGCTGGGGCAGATGAATTTGCACAGTCAAGTGAGGTACAAAACATTGGAAAACATAACCAAAGACTGGCCGAGATGAGACCGGGGGACAAGAGTCGAGTCTCAGACGGGACAGTTGATATTTTAATCCTGATTCTGCTTTTACCCTCCCCTGGGCTCGACCTGATTTAATCAGGCCGTGCAACTCTTCTCTTCATTCCGAACAGGGTGAAGCATTAGTCACAGGGTGCTACTTTGGATTATCCATTACCCATTACTACTGTAACCCTCCATTTTTTATGTGTGGGCTGGCTCGCAATAAAAAGCCGTTGCACTTGTGTGCATTTAGATATGATCAGATACGTAAGCCCCTCAAAGTAGGAATGTTATGAAAAAGCATGGTGCCACTGCAGATGCAGCCGATTATGGCTTGGAGTAAAATCAGCAGCCTAGATCATAGATAAAACAGATCCAGGAGCTGCACTGTGAGGTTGGATCAGGATCTCGGTGTACTGGAGTGATTCACCTGCTCTGAAGATGTGGTGTAGGGGGGCGGAGGAGAGGGCTGGATGGCAGCGATGTAGCAGGGAAGAGCATCTAAAACAGAGCCAAAAATTAGAGGGTTGGACCATGAGATACCAGTATCATCATTTTAAAACACTTGGTGGGTAAACGTGACCACAGTCAGTAGTTCCAGGGACAGTCCCCCCCTGGAGCAACTTAGGGTTAAGTGTCTTGCTCAAGGACACAATGGTAGTAAGTGGGATTTGAACCTGGGGTCTTCTGATTCATAGGCGAGTGTGTTACCCACTAGGCTACTAGATTAGCTAACTGAACTAATAATAATATATATATATATATATATATATATATATATATTCCACATGTTAGTTACTTAATTACTAAACTAATGCCAGATTAGGGGCATATTACTGCAAACATCTTGATGTAATTTCATCCATCACATTGTCCTATTAACAATACTACTAATAATAATAATTATGTTACTGTTTTACTCCATTAACCCAACAAGCCTGGTCCACAGTATAGTTTCAATTATTTGATGCATTCTTTATTTCTATCTATATTTATCCTCAGTTCCTTGAGTGCAGTATACAATATGCAATACCTGTTCCCTGTAAACCAAGGCTGGTCTGGTTCTGGGGGCGAGTGGGTGGGTTAGAACCAGGCGGGAGGGGAATGCCGTTAGGGACGCTCTGTCTCAAAAGAAAAACAAGATAAAGATAAGACATGCACGAAGGGATTACTGTCCTCTACCCTTCCTCGACAACTAATTCCCAGACCCTGTTCCAAGAGGCATGAAAATTCTTCACAATCAGCAAAGAGCCACATGTCTGACATAAGCGGTTCTTAAATGTAGAACAATTTAATATTTTGGATTTTTCCCACACAGTCATTTTCTTTGGCTTTTCAGAATGCCTATGGAGACATTAAAAGTAAGAGTACACTCAAACTTTTTCCAAGTTCAATTAAGTGTCACTATGATCCAATCCAAAATAGGATACACATAGCTGATCCCATATTTTCAAAAACATTTTGAAAGATATTATGTTGAAAAAATTTGAAGAACCTTGGGCAAAATGAGAGGATGAAATAATTAAGCGCCTTACGCCTTTATTCATTTTGCGTTTTGTCTTCTTTACATCTACTGGCTCCAGCATTGTAACAGGAAGCAGACCTTTCTGAAAAGACCAAATGTAATCAGAAGAAAATGAGCCAATGAGGACAATGAAATTCAAGTAGCTCAATTCAAGTATTCTAAAAATGCATGGAGTCTTAAAAAGTCACCAAGAAGGAACGGTTTCAAACCTGTCCATCATGTATGACTGTTGTCATTCCATTTCGGTCGGCATCGCTGAGCACAAACACCAGGCCTCCGCTGGGGGCCGTCAGCTCTCCAGGTCCCTGCGCCAAGTAGGTGTTCTTCAGACACATGTAGTGTGAATCCCTGAGTTGAGTATAGTTTAGGTTTAATAAAACACTATAAAGCACAGCAGAGTTACATACAGTACAGGCCAAAAGTTTGGACACACCTTCTCATTCGATGTGTTTTCTTTATTTTCATGACCACTTACATTGGTACATTCTCACTGAAGGCATCAAAACTATGAATGAACACATGTGGAGTTATGTACTTAACAAAAAGTGGAGAACTGGGCTCCACAGTCACCGGACCTGAACCCAATCCAGATGGTTTGGGGTGAGTTGGACCGCAGAGTGAAGGTAAAGGGACCAACAAGTGCTAAACACCTCTGGGAACTCCTTCAAGACTGTTGGAAAAGCATTTCAGGTGACGACCTCTTGAAGCTCATCGAGAGAATGCCAAGAGTGTGCAAAGCAGTAATCAGAGCAAAGGGCGGCTATTTTGAAGAAACTAGAATATAAAACATGTTTTCAGTTATTTCCCCTTATTTTGTTAAGTACATAACTCCACATGTGTCATGAAAATAAAGAAAACACATTGAATGAAAATAAAGAAAACACATTGAATGAAAAGGTGTGTCCAAACTTTGGCCTGTACTGGATATGACATGTTCTAGATACTTACTGGCTTCCTTCAATGCTGGGCTCATAGAACCCAGGTTTCTGTATGGTCAGAAAGAGCAACGGTCAGAGAGAGAGACCTGTAAAGCTGCTAATGTTGACATGTTTGTGGTACCTGCATCCTCAGGGGTTCAAAGCCGCCAAAGTCATCATTGGGGATTACAGAGGTGATCACCTGTAAGGGAGAACAGATGGATCTGATGCGACAAATACAGGTTTGTCTGGGTGGAACCCGAGCATTAAAACCACAGGATAAGGTTTTACCTTGGCCTTGCCCAGAAAGTCTCTTTGTTTGAGTTGTTCGACTTCCTGTTTCCGGGGCCGGAACACCACACCCTCTGGGAGAAGGAGAGGTTCCAGAACTTCCCTCCTCTGAGGTGAAGAAATCATGATATTTGATGATATTTGGCATCAACCACTGCGTGGATTTATAACCTGGACCTCACTTGAGCAACTGGAAACAACCGTAAACTGGCACAGTTCTGATCAGTGTGTTCCAGAGAGGACCGACAATCAACACAGGAACACAGCCTGCGTCCAGCATCCAGGCAAAAGTCTGCAGCCTTCACTCACCGAGATGCTCTCCAGTCCAAGCTCCAAAGTCCCGCCCCCTCGGCCAGCCCCACGCTCCTGCAGAGTTCCTGTCAGGATGTCCCGAGCCTTGTCCCACTGACCCATCCCACTGTGCACAGCGGCCGCATTGTACAGCACCTGCCGACCAGGAAACAAATCAAATTCCTGCCTCCTCTGGCCATAATGGACACCTGAACCATTTCCTAACAATGGACTGTTTGTGAACAGTAAGCATAGAAAGGAAAGTTGGGTGAATAAAAACTTCTTTCTTCCACGTAGGGAGTTTATTTGATGTTCTTCTTCCCAGAACAGGCGGAGATGAGGTCCTCAAATCCAATTGATTTAATGAGTCATGTGATGCATCTATATTGAGCATTCAGTAAAATGAATAGACATTATATTTCTGTTAAGTTATGTTCTGAATGGTATTGGGCAAAACTGCATAACAAAGTTAGCATGAGAATATTTGCTAGGCTGGGATTAATAAAATACATCTAATCTAATCTAATATTTTTTCCCCTCACGATTTAATTGATCGACTGTGGTGGGGACTCCTAAGGGGAGCAGCGGAAGGAAGGAAGAAGAAAGAGTTAATACTGTTGTATTTACTATATTCTTTTTAGTGAAAGAGAAACTACATTTAAAAGTGACTGAGGCAGAGAAGTCATGAAATTCAATATCTTAAATCTCCAACTTCTGAAAAGTATCTTGACGTATCTTCATGTAGTCAAAACTGCGGCTGAAGTGTTTGGGAATAAATTATGGAACGATATGACCAATTTCACCATCTTGTCATTTAGCTGAGAAATGTCAATTTGTTTTGTGATTTAAATAAATTTCAAATGTTGTACTGTATGTAAAAAAAAACGATATAAAACTTTAGTAATCACAGCCTGTCACTCCTGGTGAAGAATGAATGATGTCAGACTGGCTTTTCACGATTGCGCAACTCTTTTCTTTTTTTCTTTTTTTTGCTTTTCTCTCCTCTCTCCTCACCCATGAATAAGTCTTTGTGAAAGAGGACTGCAGGTGAGTCCTATCTGTCAACCTCCATGCCATCCGTGTTGACATGCTGGCAGCGGCAGAAAGCAGGTAGAAATAACTCAAGTAATTAAGCCCACGTCTGAGAGCCTAGTGGTCTGGAACATCTAGCTGAACGCAAGTCTTTCCAGGTTTTTGTATGTTGGGTGTTGAGCACCCGCTCGGCCTTGTCACCTGCCAGCTGTAGAGCTTGTAGCGCAGTCCCAGCTGCCTGTAGTCAATGACGGGATTCTGTCTCATGTGCTTCTGGGCCCGTACACAATCACCAAGAGCCTCCTCCAGCCTGACAGATGGAGGGATGGTATGAAGATGGGGAACGCGGAGAGAACGTGCCAGAGAATGAAAGCATTTCCCAAAAACACCCACCTGTTAGCCATCATCTTGGCTCCTGCTCTTTGGAAAAAGCCAACCGCAAGCCTCTCATCCTTTTCAATGGTCTCGTCCAATGCCTGAAGGTAACAACCAACCAGTTAACTGGTCCTGGGTGATCCCACCTCTGCAACTGATTAGATCAAGCTACCTTGATGGCAAGCTCCACTTGACCCAGGGCGAGGTGTACTGACTGAGACACAAAAAGCGTCCGGGAGGTGGGCTCCGTGATCTGGTCGAGTTTGGAGAGGGCGCCCGGCCAGTCGCGAGCATCCACTGCCTTCACCGCCTCGTCCCAGAACCGAAGCAGGTCGGTGTACAGCATGGTGCTCGGAATACCACACTCGTGAGTCTGTGAAGGATAAACCAGCTCCAGATTCATTCATGAGGAATGTCGGGTTTAAAAGAATCAAGTTCAACAGGTGCTAGAGCAAAAGAAGGGCACTTACACCGAGGACCGCGCAGCGAGAGGGACGTGGAAGAGGTGTGACCTCCTGTCCGGGACTCCACACAATTTTTGGAAAATGGCAATCTCTCTGAAGCCCAGCCGGCTCCCGCCCACACAGCCAGGCACCAGGAAGTATGACATTCCCCCCAGAGAAAAGGGCGGGAGCTAAAGGGCCGTGAGAGCACGTCACGCAATAAACAGGAGCGCACGTACAGGTACGGTGACTCAGAGACCGGAGGCGGGTGCGCGCCGGCAGACAAGGAAAGGCCACGTCTAAAAATAACTCTGCCTACGAAATCTCCCACATCTCAAGGTGTTTCATCTTATTGCAGGTTTTCTTTCAGGACCAGTACATTTCTGTGTTGGGATAATGAAGCATTTCTTTATTCATGTATTACATTATTAATGAGCATTAATCATAAGTCCATATCCATCCATTAGCATAACCATTCATAGTTAGCCATTAATAATTCTTCTGAATCTTCATTTTCACAAATCTTACATATTTTGTGTCAGATTACTGATCTCGTATACTCCGAGCCTCCAGTACTGTTCGCCTGGTCCCTCCATCTCTGAAGGTAAAAGGAAAACATTCATCTAGACTCTTCTCCGTCTTGGCCCCTCGGTGGTGGAATGAACTTCCCCTCGAGGTCAGAACAGCTCAGTCACTCAGCACCTTCAACCGACAGCTCAAGACCTTCCTCTTTAAAGAATATTTAGATTAAATTGTAATTTTCTTGTTGTCGAACTTTGTGTACAGATTCTACAACAGAGTGAATAAAATAGCTGTATTCATAGTTGGGGGTCCTAGTGAACCGGAATTGATCACTTCATCGATGGTAACTTGAAAGCACGTTGTAAGTCGCTCTGGATAAGGGCCAAATGGTGTAAATGTAAATGTAAATGTAAATCTAATGAATAATATTTTTTTTCCTGCACTCCACACAGGTAGAGGCGCTGTTCTGCCCAGATGTGGCTTTTACAAACGTTCTGCAGGTAAAAGTCCCTTTATTCACTATAATATATGCACTGTCTATGATGATATGTGTTATTGAAGCTATGTTTGATAATTTTCCCCAAAATACAATACTTGCACTGGGCCGTTCTCTGCGTATCCGTGTGGATGAAAACATTGCAGAAAACGCTCCGGTGGGGACACATTTATTATAGAAACCAAAAACCCATTGCAGAGAAAAGCAATCTTGTGTGGATGGGGCCCACCTGCTGGCTGCATGTAATTAGATGCATTGTGCTTGTTGAGATGTATCTTACATGGGGTTTTGTGTAGGTGGGCAGTTCGATGCCATCGAATATAAGAGTGGCCACGTTCTCATTGGTCAGTAAGACTTTGACTTTGCTTACGTTGCTGGTGCTTTTTTTCTCACCATGGATGGGCAGCCGACAAAGTCAATGTGGATCAAAGTCTGTGAGGAACAATTCATCTTAATGTTACCAGTGTTCTTGTGCATTTTATACTTCTTGTATGTTTATTTGTTCACTTGTAGATGACACCGAATAACAATAACCACAACGAAACAATTGCTCCACATTTGTTTATTGAATTTATTCTTTTTTTTTTTCACTTTTTTTTTTATATAATCAGGACTGTCTTCAGCTAAAGGCAAGTGCTTTGGATTACTCAAGTATTCTGGAGAGAACAGTGTCTTTTTGCTTTCAGCAGGAAGCTCCAGTCTTCAGTGTACTATTCTATTTCAACAAGAACAATGATAAAAAAAAAAAAATAATAATTCAATCATACTTGGAAGAGCTCAAACAAATGAGAACTTTCTGATGGTACTGACGGGTCGAAATGAACGCACAGAAGCCTTGCCTCTACTAATTTGTGCGTGAGCAGCATTTTTTCAGCCACAACAGCAGTGATACGTGCCCACACAGTCCACTTGTGTTTGCACGGGGTCATGTAGCAGATCACCAAACCTTTAGACAGGTAGGCTAAGCATTTGTCCCTGATACAAGGTAAAGTTGATGCCACTATTGTAAGTGAGATCCAAAGATGCTACGTTGGGACATGCTGTACAGAGCCCCTTAAAAAAAGTGTGATATGCATTATACATTGGTGTGCTCATTATGTGTTTTTTTTGGTGTTATATGTACAAATACATTTAACACCGATATGATTATGTTGCCTGCCACAAATGGTGAACAAAGCCAATGGCTAGGCCGGAAGAAAGAGGATAAAGGGTGTGCTGATTGCATAGGTGAACAGACACTCAATGGAAATGCCAAGGGGTCTTAGGGGTGTGGATGCATCAACGGGCCATAAAAAAAATGATAAGGCTGTTCTTGTAAATCCTGTCAGTTTCTGCAAAGCTGTCCTGAACTTCTATATCATAAGGCAGGCCAGTTCTTAAAAGACTGTGACGGGAAGTTTCCCTTCGTAAACCTTTAACAGTCAAGATGGTCACTTTTGATGTAAATAATTGTATTCATATCAATAATATTTAATCATCATCATTTAGTCAATGATTAAATTAAGTCACAAATCAACACACAGAAAAAGTCTGATCATATTGGACATCAGATTTTGCAAAAGAAAACAAAAACTGGGAAAACGGAAATTAAAAACCAGACCACCATACACCATCCACAGCTTGTGCAACAAAATCAAGCAATTTGTGCAATTAGACATACATACACATAGCCAAACTGTCCTGTGCTTTACAAAGATCTGCAATTTTTAAAGCAATGTAATGAGGATTTTTTTTATATGTGATTGTGTGAAAATAATAAAAGGAAAATACATTTTAATTAACGGTGGCCTTAGCTCAAAGGGGACTTATGCAAACATCATGAAAAGTCATGAATACTAGAGAAAAAAGGTTATGGTTATGCTGCTGGTTAAACTAATGCCATATAAGCTTTATTAGTACTTGTTTCTGATAATGATGATGGCAGAAGACATGATGTGACAGTGAAGCACATTAAATAATCCTTGCTTCAATGTGTTTTTTTTTTTTTTGTTGTTTTTTTTAACATGATCATTTGACTGCAAGCTGAGGTAGGCAGAACACTCTATGTATGCCTCGACCACCAGTCAGTACTGAGGGTAGGTTACATTTCAGATAAAGAAGACTGTCATGATGTCAAAAAGCCCCCAGAATAAACATCACCATTTATACATTCATTGGGAGGGACAGGATGCAGTCCTAAAGAGCATCAGATCACTGCTTATTAACATTAAAAAATAAATCATGTGATTTTCCTATTTTAAAATATGTAAGTTATGTAAATATAGCAAAATCAGAAGACGACAGAGTAATAGATTGCAGGCGATGCAGCAAGGAACACATTCCATGACCTTCTCCAGGATTTGTACCAGTCCTGTGCATTGCATCTGCATGACAAGAGCTCATCAGAGATGGCGTAGGATGAGGCTGCAGCCAGCAGAGGGCGCAGTAGGGCTTGTTTTGTTTTCAGTGCACTGTCGGCATGACGCTGCACCGGAATCAATCAATACATACTATCTTGCAGTCACGGTGCGGCCGACCTGCTGTCTGCTTTAGCGAAGCGTACTTGGGAGGTTCTATCACTGAGGGTTCTCCTGAGGGCCCTTCAGGTGGAAGGGTGCGGAGATGAATGGATCAGGCGAGCTCAGTTCCGATGTCCAGGAGTGCGTGAGTCCGGCAGAGGCAGTCCCTGCCGGCTTGCTCCCTGAAACCGGAGCTGGCGAATGGCCAATGGTGCTTGTGGCCGACTGGAGTGGCAGCGACGCCTCGAAGTGTCTGGAGTATTTAGCCAGGGCCTGGCGGTGAAAAGGTGGGTTGGGTGCTACTAGAGGGAACAGCGCTGCCTCTGTGCCTGCAGGGTGGCCCATGGGGTTTAAATGGGGCTGCTGAACCCTGGGCTGGGACGCTGGGACAACCTTGGAATTCTTCTTCCGCCCAAAGGGAGCTTGAAGGAAAACGTCTGGTTGCTGCTGTAAAGGGGGTGGAGCCCGAAGAAAGGGGGCTTTTGCAAATACATCGGCTTCCTCTTCCTCCCCTCTCTCCTTCTCCTGCTCAACAAGAAAGGGGGCTTTAGAGAACACATCGGCGTCTGTCTGGCCCAGAATGCTCTGGAGTGTGTGAGTGGTGCCATCATGGGGCTGCTGTTGGGGCACAGAGGATTGTGGGACAGTGGGAGGAGCCTTTGAGGGCTGCTGGGAGGCTGTGAGGGAATCGGCAGTGCCCGGGCCGTGTTCTTCCTCTTCATCGGAGTCCAGCAACAGGAGCTGGGAGCTGCTGCAGTCGTGAATGCAGATTTCCGCACCGCTTAAGCTCAGCTGCGGGTCTTCATCCTCACGACCCCCCTCCTCTTCCTCACTTGAATGAAGGCAGCCGTCGATGACACTGTTCACCAGTGCGATCGCATCACTGCCATCTGAAAGCGCTGAGTAGCCATTGGTCTCTCCTTTCAGGTCTAAACGAGGGAAAGAAAGAGAAGGAAACTAATCAGTAAAAATGAAACTAAATATATATGCCAGCTTTTATAGCATAACCAAACAAACCAAACAATAAATACATATTTAGAGCCACATTTTTACCACAACACTGCACTTCAGACACGGCCACCACAACACAAAGACACGCTGCCCTTATTTCCCCACCAAGTAGCAACACATGCATGCTGAACATCTCAAAAGAAACTTCCCACAATCGCTGAGGAGCTAGGTTCTGGACGATAGGATGCAGATGTAAGGTTACAGAACTGAAAAGTCCAAGCCCTGTTAGACCAGGAGTACGATAGTAGCATGGAAACAAGAAAGATACTGTGTTGGGTTAAGATGTCAATCTAGGGTAAGGGTTCTTTATATCAAAATCCTCAGGTCCTCAAGAGCTGAAAATTGATGTTTGCTCCATTTAGGTCTGACTCAAAAAAGAAGGCTCTCAGGCCACAACATCTGGAGGAGCTGGATTTAGACTGAAGAACCTTGCCCTAATATCTGCGAGAAATCACCTTACCTTTAAAAGACAGTGTAGGCAGCTTAGACAGGAGAAGGTTAGCAGCTGAAAGCCCTACAGCAGAGACCAAAAGCCCAGGCTGAATGACCTGGGTAGGTCTGATGGTTACTGACTGAAAGTGACCAATCAGTCAAACTTCAGGGATAATTAAAAAAAAAAAAGGGGCTGACCATTAACAGCATTTTGGAGCTGCTGCTCTCGGGTTTAAACAAATGGAAGTTGGTTTCAGTCAATAAACATCAAAACAAGTACAATTTGATTGTTCAAATATAGAGTGGAAAGTCCAATGTCAGTTCAAGCAATACAGAATAAAGTGAACGTTGATGAAATGAGTTATGATGACTAATACAGAAGGGGCTATAAAAGAGTACAGTGTGGCAGTACAATTTAGATACTACAATAATTAGAGCTGCAAAAGAAAAAAAGTTAAACCCAAGATCCATCTGCAGGTTCTTTAATAAAGTTGAATTGACACAATAATTTCTACAACAGATCATTTACAACAAGACACAGTCAATATGGATTGAGTTAGGTACCACTAAGATCAACCTCTAAGGTGTATTTAAATGAATGTCAAATATGACTGGTGCTGCAGGAAATGATTATTTTATTAATTGAAGAATTGATCAATTCCTCCATTGATTAAAAGAGTAATAAGATGGGCGAATCTATTTTAGCTACACACACACACACACACACACACACACACACACACCAGAAAAAAAAAAACTTTTTTTACTTAAACATTTTGAGAAGCAAACAATTTTATATTTAAGTATAAAAATAACACAATACATAACTCAAAAAGGTTATTACTAAATGGTATGAAGCTTAGTAGTATTAAAAACTGTGCCTCACGGTGGATTTGCATTTCCAAAGGGGTTATACAACCACCATACTCACAGGAGAAATAACAGGAGACCACAGTAGCATTTCACATGTACAACTTTTATTTTCATCCTTTTTCACTTGTCTCTCAATTCATAAAAATAGAAGACACACTAATACATCTCTGCTTCAGAGTAAGAACTAAACGTCTATATTCTGTCGTTTTTTTAACCCCCTTTAAAAACCACAACTCGAGCCTTGATTGGTTTTATTTTGTTCTCCCCAAACCACATCGGATAACACCAGTTTAAACACACGGGGAAACACAAGCAGAAATAGCAGCGAGGCGAGACTACTGGACTACAGTACGCTGAAATGGGTCTCTGTCAAGCGCTAGCCGAGAAATTGCATAGGTCAGCCACAATAAACTCTGCAAACAAGTAAACTGTACAACATATAACCATGTAGAAAGAAAAAAAAAATTAAATAAAGACGGAATGTTTTACCATCCGCACAAGCCTAACAACTTCTTTTCAGCTGCTTGACCTTCATTTACATCTTTAATTAAGCTAAACTAAGTACACCACAGAAACTGGTAATTTCCATTCGATTAAATAAAAAAATCCCTATTTTAGAAAGAACCCAGCCACTGTGGACACAAGGGACAGTGTATTTCTTGGTGCCGGTCCCAAGCCCGGGTAAACGGGCAGGCTTGGGTCAGGAAAGGATACGGATGTAAAACTTTCGCCAAAACTTTTTTTTTTAGGTTTTGCCAAACCAGAGCGGCTGGTCCGCTGCGGCGACCCCTGAAGGGAGCAGCTGAAGGAAACTGATGATACGTTATGTCAAGATGAAAAATTTTTAGCTTTGAAATAGTCTGAAATGTTTGAATATTTTTGAGTAGTGGTCCAACAGAACCATGAGGTCGCCACCAGCCACACCTACTTAAAGGTCACTATGCGCCACAATCTGCCTTATGGCCATGACGTGCTGCTGTGTGGGGTGAGCAGCATTTGTACTCTGTACACGTCAGAAAAAAGGGTAAAGGAAACATAAGGAAGACACTTCTGTCATGAGCCCTGTCAGAAGAGGGAGCCTCAAGAGTGTAAATGGAAGGAGGACTACGGTGAAAATTTCCATTATCCCCCCTCTTTATCTCTTTCTCCATTTAAACAATCACATGAGAGAAGCAATCCCAAGAAAACTGTGGTTAAATGGTCACAAACAAAAATGCTGTTTACACACACACACACACACACACACACACACACACACACACACACACACACACACACACACAGACACACACACACACACACACACACACACACACAGTGTTTATGAAAAATAAAAGCATCAGTTACTTTGGATCACAGGTAACCATTGCAGTTTGATCCCTGATTTCGTATACTGAACCTCTGCTTAATTCGTGGAATCTGGTCCCTACAGCATAAAGTAAAGCTAAGCATGTAATTCACACTGAATTACACAGCAAATTTATTTATCGGCTTGCTTTTTTTTTTTTTTTTTTTTGGTTGGCAGTTTTACTTTTTTTGGTTCTGGTGAAGAAAAAAAAAAAAACTGGAGAATTTGGCCTCACTCTTCCTGAAGAACGCCTACTGCAGCATTTCTGATGGAGGCAGGGCACTCCTATTCAACACAGCTCAGAAAGCAGCATGTTTGGCAGTAAAAGTTTCATCTGATTTTATAATAGGCTTGAACAAAATAAATGATTCAAACTGGACCTGCTCTGTGAAATTCTGCCACAGCTTCTGGCCCTGAAAAACTGCCCACCACAGAACAAGGTTCATTATATGACCAATAAATAAATAAATCCCTGGCTGTGATGCTTTGATAAACTCACAGAATCTTTTGTTAAGCTCTATTCAAATATCAGTGGAATGTGATAAAGCTTTTTCCCCTCTATAATATTACACAGAGCAATACTGAACACATTTGAATAAACAAATTAAAAGGAAATCAAAACGTTCTTTCAGTCTCAACCTCTATTTAGCAAATTCCTCTTCATATTTTAACTTTATTGAACCTGTTCATCTTCACAATTCACTTTTTGTCTATTGATTTGGAATGACCTGTCAGAATCACCTTCAAGCTGCATTTCATCTCTGGAATAAGATGAAGAGAAAACACAAAAATAGAAAAAAGAAAAACACAGAACAAAATTTCAATGTCTTTTTGCATCATCTATATGAATCAATGAGAGGAATCATATATATTTTGCTTAACACTCACATTACACGATCACTCTAAAAGCATTAACAGATTTACACATTTAGTTGTAGCGCTGTGAGACATTGATGGTAACACTATTTGCTTGAATGACTTCTTTCCAATGCAAAAATATCTGATATTGTGTTTTTAGTGCACAGATAATAGGAATGTGGCCTGGGCTGCTGGTTACTATACATGTACATGCGTTTCGGTCAGAGTGCGAGTATCTGTAGGACATGTGAATGCAACAGTAGCTGCATTTCCATTACGGAGCTGCACAAAACTAAAGCCACATTGTGATATGTTGACAAAAAAAAAACAACACAAATGCAGGAAAACGTGTTTTTGCCTCTCTTGTGAAGTCATTCCTCCTCATTTCTTTTTCATTCACAATTCTCTAATTGCACAATTGCCGTGTGAATGGAACTGTGACTAACATCATGTAAGAGAAGATGGAGATACAGATGAGGAGAGACACAGTGACTGGTGGGACTGTTCCTTCAAATCTGGCCCCCTTTGATTAGTCACAGAGGCTGTGTAATATATAAGTGTAATATATTTTGGATATGTCCAGCAATGATGTTGAAGTACAGCGGCGGGTCGAAGGCTGCCCAGGTAAGCAGTGTTACGATAACTGCAGTCTGTCCCAAGGCAAGACAGTTAGAAACCTTAAACTGGACATAAATAGTTGACATTGACAGTAAAACAAAGCATGGCCAAAGCGTGGCCGACAGGGATTTTTACAGGACGTTTAGACTGCCAAATGAAGAAACCAAACATACGATTACTAATAAAGACCCAGCCCTATCTTGTAACCAGCACACATTAGAGCTTTAAAATCTATAACACTGGAACTCATGCAGAGATAGAGAAGAGACAGAATGCAGCAGGCAAAGAAGCAGTTATGGTAAAGAGTGGGTATGGAAATGAATGAGGGCAGGACAGATATACAGCCAGGCCAAACTTGGGGTTCACGGCCTGCAGACGTTTTTTGAGGAGGGACGTACAAAAAAAAAGCCAGGACGACTCTAAGATGCTTAAATATACACAAATACAGGGGGAGGTAAAAGGTGTCCCCCTTCGATAAGGAGGTGGGAGGATTGCACAATGCCCCTTCGCCCCATCGCCCCCTCCCAGTCTCCCGCTACAGGTCGATGAGCTGGTCCACCAGCAGCAGGGAGCGTGCCAGACTGGGCAGACTGGCCTCCGAGCTGCCGCTGTTACTGCGCGAATGGCCTCCTGGAACGTGCCGGAAATTGGGGAAGCCAAAGGGATGAAGAAGGGAGGGAGAAAGCAAGAGAGATGTGTGTGTGTGTGTGTGTGTATATGTGTGTGAGAGAGAGGGTTGAAGGAAAATGTATGTACAGAAAATGGTATTAGGGGAGAAAATTAGGCGGCAACAGATTGGACAGACAGGGGGAAGAAAAGAGAAAAAAGAGAAAAAGAGAAGAAAAAGAAAGGTCAGGTGATTTGGCCGAATTTGTTTCTATGTTTATCATAATGATACTCACTCACAATAAGAATTCAATGAAATGAATATGCAGAAATAATGGGAGTTTGAAGGTCAAACGCTATTTATTTATGTGCAATGGAAATGTTTGATTTTAATAATTTATATGAAGTCAATGGTAACTACCATGTTAATTACACCACAACTGATTGATAGATTTATGGAAAAATATTATAAACCATGCACTCTATTGCTAATGCAATATTAATGCAATTAGCACCGTGATAACAATATTGAAATAGTGAAATGCTAATCCAATACTAAAAATGTAGCCCAGCCCTTTTGAAGACATAAGTTTTAGAAATTCTGAATAACAGTTTAAATAAGTGCTTACAACTCATCCTCAGTGGGTGCAATGAGGTGAGTGGAGGAGACCCTCTGGTCTTACCTTGGTTGGAGTTTTTGGAGATGAGGACGGGGATTGGGTCAAACTGGTCTTCTGGGCCCTTCTCCCCGCCCTCGGCTGATTCAAAGCCAGAGATGAGGTAAGCAGAGTCTGTAGTAGGTAGGATGAAATGGCATCAGAAGTGGAGTGGAAAGACAGCAAGATATATAGACAGATCGAGAAATAGATTAGGAGGTAGAGAAGAGTGAATGAATGTGAAGTTAGCTCAGCCCAGAACGTATGTAAAACTATGAAAAATTAAACAGAATTAAAACAAAAAGAGAATAAAATGGGGGAAAAAAAGAGAGAGAAAAGTGTGCATGTGCAGAGCCAAGCACGGCCACAAGGGGGCGCTTGGCGACAGACCAATAAGCGACTGCTCCCTCACTATGTATGTTTCTGACTAACTGAATTTGACTTCAGGTTCGGGGTTCAGCGTAAACAGGTCTTACCTGCCATTGGTTGTCCAGCACCTAGAGAGGTGGGGCCAAACTCATCCAGACATGGGGCTGCTGAGGTGCAAAAAGAGGAGGTGGCAGAAGAGGGAGGAGAGGCGAGCAGGGAGCAGCCCAACAGAGAATCCCCTCCAGCCAGAACATCTGGAGAAGAAAAGCAGGGGTGGGGAGATGAAAAAACAGAAGGATCAGAGGAGGAAGTGATAAATGGCGGGGCAGCCGAGAGAGTTAGCAGCAGGTCAGGGTAATGGAGGAGGGAAGTCAGAGAGAAAATAAAAGAAAAAACAAAGTGATGTTAGATTTATAGAGGCAAAGCTAAAGAAAAGCAGTGAGAGTTCGGGTACATGCTGTTAATAAAAAAAAAAATAATAATAAAAAAATAATGGCATGTTAAAGCTAGTAATGTATTGGCCCAAATATAAGATGACTCCCCTTCCTCTGTATTTTCTTTAACTGTATACCATTTTTAACTAGATCACAAATGTTAGACAATACCAGTATTCAGATGAGGAAACATAGTACAGCAGATGTAAAGAAACCTGCCCCTGGTCAACTAGATCTGCTAAAGAGACACGCACACAGCTCCTGAAGATGAGATTTCTGGGAGGAATAAACTCCGCCCAGCCCTTTTCAACATATTCATCAACAACGGTGGGGATTTGTTTCCACAAAGAGCCAACAGACGCCACTTATGTGCAGCCGCAGACCTCAACAACAAAACAGAGCAGCAGAGTACAGCTTGTCGTGTAGCTCCGAGTCAAAACTAGAACGCACCGTCTGTCAGCAAGCTCGTATTCTGACGGGACATGGCATGTCGGAATATCTCTGACCTGGCAGGCAGGCTCCCACCAACTCCGGCTGTCTCTGGGGGAGAGGTGCATCCAGTCCGGGAATCAGGGAGTCCACACACATCTCTCCTTTAGCAGCTAGGCAGGGAGTAAAACAGCAAGGTGGGTCCATGAGAAGAAATGAGAATAAGAGAACTGAGAACAGACTGCTCCAGTCCCTAGGTATAGTAAACATTACAGAATGACAAATAATTTCACTAGGGGTGTTAGAAAATATCTATTCAGCAATATATTGCAATATTTTACATTGTGATATTGTACCGAAACAGGGACATAAAACATCAATATTTTTGTATACCACAACACAACACTAGCCTTAAATACCTAACTGGGCACTTAAATATCTTATTTCTACCATATGCATTTTATATTAATGTTTTTGGTGTCCACTAGTTCAGTGTGTTAAAATGCAAAGACAATAGTCAAAATTCAGTTCTGAGTTGTTTTGGCTGAAATATTAAACGTAATATGATCCACCCAGATTGTACACAACATGATGTATATCAGCTCTGTTTTTACATTTTCAGTGAAATGTAGAATATCACAGTGTGTACAGTATCACTATATATTGTGATATAATTACACTGCAACATTGTTTCATGATACATTTCATATCATGAGATCCTTGCCTATACATATCCCTAATTTTTACTATTGATAATCTTAGCATGATCATGCCAAGCAATGAATTCAGTGCAGAATATAAAGAAAACTGGAGAGAAGAAAGACAGACAGAAGTTACCATTACTGCTGGATTCTGCAGGGCTGATGAAGGGGTCAGAGGTGAGGGGTAAAAGGTCAGGGAGCAGCAGGGAGGAACAAGAGGCTGCGGAGGAGGGCTCTGGGGACTTGAGCCCCTCTATCAGCTTCTCTAAGGACCAGCCGGATGGTCCCAGCCGAGGTGGGAGTGATGGGAAACAAAGGGATGGAGAGGAAGATTGAAAGGTTGTTGAATAGCGAAGTGTGAGAACAGCAGAGAGATGGCGAAAATGGAACGTAAAAGGGAAAAAAACACAGCAAAGGGCAGCATTATATAATCAGCAATTCAACACCTTTCGCAATAAATATGATGTCTGGCTCAATAAAATGTCAAGAAACAAGTCAGGAGACCAGAATTATTTATAATTACAGAATGGCTGGTAGAATATTTCATCATGCTAATATGACAATAATCCTTGACAATGACCTTCATTCCCAGTAAAACACACATGCACTGACATGACAGCCATTTGCAGCATGATGGCCAGAAAGGACCACAATCAATCATATGAAGGGATGTACTTCAGACAACAGGACTCAAACAAAATAGGTTTAACAGAGTAATTACGTTAATGTAGGGAAAAAAAAAAAAAAATGACACACCACTGTGTTAGGATCAGAACATGGTCCCAGTTCGTTTCAAGATTAGATCAAGCAACTAACCTCAAAAGACAGAGACAAAAGACAGAGTTGGTCTCAAACAAGTAAATATATACATGAATGTGTCCATGCAGTCCAGACAGGTACTACAGGAAGGATATTAGTTGATATACAGTGGACCGGTCTGGCCAGAGGCTGAACCAGTGTCCATGCGTGCAGGTTGGACGCCAGAGTCCAGTCCTATTCCTCTGTACTTACAGGCTGATATGAGGGAGCATAGAGGGATGAAAGGTCAGGGGTGGGGTGGGGGAGGAGTCACAGCTCTCAGACAATGGCACAGCAGATTTGGCGCTTTGCCACGTTCTCTGGGCAAAGAGAGTTCAAAGGTCACCACAGCCAGATTGTGAGCCTTATGACCAACTTCTACTAAACTACGGTAAAATCAATAATGTTTATGCAGCATCACGTCACATTTTATACACATTTAGGACAACCAAACGGGAAGATTTGAAGGAACTATTAAGAGATGGACTGCTGACTCATTGTTTTAGTCCAAAGTCAAAAACACAGCCGTCCCGTGTGTGTGTGTGTGTGTGTGTGTGAGTGAGTGAAAGACTATTTTCAAGCAGAGAGGATTATCACAGCCCAGTCCTGCGTACGCAAGACACTCAGTGGTTCACACCAAACACGAAACACAGAGCTGAGCCACCAATCCCTCATTACAGCTATAAACAGCTTTAATTACAGCTATAAGCCAAGAACTACCAAGAACATGCTAGAAATGGGAACTGGTGTCAGTGTTGTCACTGTAAATTGTAATTACTGCTGAGGACATCCTAACACTCATGGAGGTACACAGGTCTGCTGAAAATCTGCAGCTCTGTCCCTTTCCCTTCACATGGCTGCATGGCCATTAATGGCCATTAGTTGCTGAAATCCAATTAAACCAGGGTGTCCTTGCCCAGAGGCTGGACGCGGTGAGTAGGATTCATCAACGTGAGTGGGCTGAACTTTCTCTTGCTGGGACACAGGTCTGCCAGCAGGAGCACAGCATGTTGCCTGAAGCGTTAAGTAAAGGATGCGTCTGAGGCAGTTTTACAAAATTTGCCTCATTCTCAATGGGCAAGAACACACAGTAACAAAACAATCATCTTCCTTCAGCATCACATATAATATTTCTAAAAAAAAAGAAAAAAGGATAATTTCTATACCATCTAAAAGACAATATATTGTGTATATATTCCAGTAGTGTTTTATCATTGGCACTCTAGACATATACTCTATTTTATACTCATTTTCTCTTTTATTTATTTTCTCTAAATGTGGGTAAAAGTAGTTTAAAATAATTATTTTTCATTAAATTGTAGTAAACAGTTTGTCGATTGGCCTTCAAGGCACCAATAAAATCGACCAATGCAAATATTCGAAAAGGCTTCATCCAACAGAGGGTGCTGTTTGCTTTGTTTAACATGTGCCCATAACTCAAGCTAAAAACCACGAACCCTGTACAAAGCAGTAGCAATTTAATATTCCCCCTCCATTCAAATGCTCATCTTCCTCAAAGACATGGGTCAGGGTTTTTAGGCTCAGTAGGTTTGAGTTACCTCTCCTGGGACATTTCAGAGTGTACACAAATAGATAGTGACCAGCACAGATACAGCATTTGTCACTGCAATGGGTAATTATTTCGGGTTAGTTAAAGAACAATTGTTGTACCGTATTACACGAGAAGGCAGATGAGATCAATTTCTTTGTTGCATGTAGTAATTATCTAAAGCATTTGAATAGGAGGGAGGTAACTGGGTTCTGATGTGGCTTAGACATTAAAGGGACCTGGAAAGGTAAGGCTAGATCCCTATACTCACAACAGTACAATTACAAATAATAAATGGAGGGACAGAGACATTGAAAGGACAAAAAAAACAGGACAAAACAGGGCGGGGTCCTTTAGATCTAGTCTGTGGAGTGTACGATGGACTGTACCTGTGCTCTGGGGGAAGCCCTTGGTGCCTACAGATGAATTGGGTGCTGGCTGGAGCCCAAGGATGAGGTTCTCTGTAGACGAAGATGACCTCTCTGCAGGCTTGCCTGAAAAAGAGCACAGATACTCTGTATGCATCCATATAATAATTGTTGTCTTTTACAGCAATCTGCAATAGTATGATCAATAATTATGGTTGTATTATGATAATGCATTACAAATAAGAATTAATAACAGCAACTTTAAAAAAGAAATCTCAGCATAAATTTGGGGGCTCTGGTGGCCTAGTGTTTAAGAAAGTGGACTTGTAATCGAAGGGTTGCGGCTTCAAATCTTGATATACCAACGTGCCAGTGAGGTCCCTTTGTGCAAGGCACCGACACCACACACTGATTCCCCTGTGCATTCCCGTCTGCCCACTGCTCACTTTGGGTGATTGATTAATACAGAGGACACATTCACTTTTAAATTCCACCAGCACTTTTTTTTACCATCAGCAAGCTTGGCGAAATCCTTGTTGAGCAGTTCCTCAGCAGTGAGTTTGGAGAAGTTGTCATCACCAAAGGGATTCCAGGTGGGCTGGACACCAGCAGTGACAGGGGCAGAGGGGGCACTGCCATCTGCAGGCTGGTATACACTCTGCTGGGATGAGCATGGGGAACCAGATGGGGTAGTGCTGGCTGACCTAAAGAACACACACACACACACACACACACACAACCACACTTTATTGTAGGGCACTGAATATGAATGACAACATGAAACATCCTGACCACAGCACAGAAATGTCTTCAGGTTTTGTTCAGATGTAATGAAAAATATCTTAACAACATTTTTTAATGCCTAGTACATCCAGTGGCTGCTCCACTCTCGATGAAAGCAGTTCTCACTTTGACTTGTTGAGGCTAGCCTCAATGGCTGCGGCCTGCAAAAGCTGGGTGGACTTGCTCACAGGGACACCAAACACCGCGCTGTGGGTCACATCACTCAGGATTCGCCTGTGACCGCCACGTGGGGCTGTCTTCGGAGAAGAGGGCGGAGTTAGTGAACCCACCTTGTGGACTCCACGCCCTGGCTGCTGGGAAGCAGAGGAAAAAAAGTCAGTGCATACAAGTAATACATAAAATATATACAAGTGTGTGTGTGTGTGTGTGTGTGTGTGTGTGTGTGTGTGTGTGTGTGTGTGTGTGTGTGTGTGTGTGTGTGTGTGTATATATATATATATATATATATATATATATATATATATATAAAAAACTAGAAATAGTGTTGGGAAACAGTGGGGATAAAAATATAACATTTGTTAAAATCCCAAACCCAAGCAGACAATGATTTTGTTAATGAGCATTGATTTTGAACATTGAGAAGCAGGATACGGCAGCTGAAGGCAAAAAGGCGAGAGGAAGTCTGCACATCTATTACATGTAAGTTGAAGCAGGCGTCAATTCATAATCAATAAACATAAAACAGAGCGATTGTGGTTAGTTAATAGCTGGGATTGTTAGCAGCAGAGCTGTGCATCCTCATTTGTTTCAGAACTGAAATCAATTAAGATTCTAAGGTTACCAATTATCAGTTAATAACAATAAATTTAATTAATCTGATGCAATGTTACAGAAATTATTTTTGAATACTTATAAGTGTCATTTTTAGTGGCTGTGGCGCAATGCTTGAAAAACTGTTTAAAACGTAGTCGTGCCAGAGCACGTGCCAGAGTTGTTATCAGAGAAGCAGCAAGCTCCCAGGCTGCAGACTGTAGTACTAAAGGCCCAGACAGGCCGGTTACCGTGGCTTCGGGGTCTGATGTATGCTGGGGGCATGGGGGTTGAGTAATAGACACGGTTGGATGCTGCATGGGGGATACTGGAGCAACAGGCATAGCTTTGGGCTGCGCAGACGTAGACACGTAGATAGGGGCTTGCGCAGCCAGACATTGCTGCTGGGGGCACAGACTCTGCACCTGCTGATGAGGCAACAGATATTGCACTACGCCACAAAACCAAACTTGCATCGAATGGTCCACTGGGTTCCAATTCATACCAGACTGCGGTGCGTAATAAATGATTGTGTCCTGGCCTGCAAAATGTTTCAGTAGGTAATACACAATGTCATGAGGAAATAATTATGGGACTAATAAAAGGTCATCTTATCTTAAGCAATAATCAGAAGGAACATCCTTACACCAATGGTGGTCTGTTATCAAAGTAAAACTGCTTACACGAAACCACTTAACTGTACTGAGAAATGCATAAACTGAGCCAACAAACCTGCAGAAATATTAAGGTATTCTCGTTATACAAATCGCACAATAAAGGAACGGCCCAACCAACAACAAGCCTTTATTAACATCCTGACATTTGTTGAAAAATGTAAACAGGAGTTTTCCCTAAAACTTGTAAAAAACCACACATTTGCACCACCTCTGTACCTCTGTACGTGCACCGTAGAGCTTGGACTTTACCTGCTGCTGCTGGGCACTGAAGAAAGCTCCTCCCTGTGACTGCTTCGCAAACAGCTGAGGCGTGGCCTGCGAAGGAGTGGGTGTGGCCTGCTGTGCAGTGGGCATCTGCTGTGTCTGTGGTTTTTGTGGTTGGACATTAGGGACCGGCTGTGCAGTACCAATGCTTACACCTGTGCGTGCAGGAAACAAAGACTTAAAATGGTACACAATCTGTTACACAATTTAAAATGATTTCAGCACGTTGTCGCCACGATTCATGCAGGGTTGACATGGTAACGTATACTTCAGCTTTGAAAAGAGAGCAGCCTTAAGCCCTGCTCATTAATATACATACTGAGCCACTGGGATTAATATGAAGACTCAACCTGTGTGTGTGTGTGTGTGTGTGTGTGTGTGCATGCTAAAACCAAGAAAAAGAGAGCACAAAGAATGTAATGTTTGGCCAAATGCTAACTTAAAACAGTCGCCTTCTTCATAAACCAGAGCACCTGCACACCCCTGACTACAGCCCCTGTGTGACTGCGCCAAATGCAGAGAGGGAGGGCGTGTACTTACTGATGGGTTGGGTGGAGCCAGGCGCCACATTGGCTCTCTTGCGTGGAGTGAGGGCGGGCTGGATAGGGAGCATGCCTGTGATTGGCTGCGCCTGTCCTGCTTTGGGGCGTTGGCGCGGCGCAATGGAGGTCTCTGTTGTGGGAACGGGGTCTGTGAGTCTGCAGAAAGAACATGTCTAGTTAAAATAAAAATGATTCCTATACATGGAATCCATGCAAAACTGTATATAACAGTTCATTGTAATGAAGCCCTGCATAAAAGAGCTTAAATTTTAAAAAACCATGCATGATTTAAAGGGCAGTGGTGGAGGTTCAAATCTTGAACCACCAAGGTGCAACTGAGGTCCCCTTGAGAAAGGTACCGCCCCCACACACTGCTCCCCGACTTTCATGGCTGCCCACCGCTCATTAATGGTGATGGGTTAAATGCAGATGACACATTTCACGATTTCTACGTTTTGCAATGATAAAAACTTTCTCTTTCATGATTGGGGGAAGCAAACCGCAAAAAAAATAGAAAACCGTAGTTGATATGAATGAATGTTTCTGGACATAAAATAAAAGTATTATTGTGTTTACAAGTAAATTATTGAATTTAAAAACAATTCAAGACCTATAATTCACCACCAAACCAGGGCAAGAACATCCTCCACACCCACCTTGCTTTTGTCTGACTCTTCTTTGCCATAGCTTCGCTGGCTCTGATTGGCTCAGGGAGTTTTGTGGGTATGGGTGCATTCTGAAGGAGTGGGGGGGGAAAAAAGGAATGTTTCGTAAATCCACAGAACTGTAATTTTCTCAGCTCGACTGAACGTGTTATATAATGCATGGGAGGTTCAGTATGCTGAATCGCCTGCCGTCAGTGGCACTAGGTGAACGTGGGCCAGCCATGCGCTCCGGCGGATGACTGAAGGCTTGTTCCGTCAGAGCCTCACAGAGGGGAAGAGGTTGTGGAAGGCTGCCAGTTGGCTGAGCCTCAGAGTCCTCTGCTTCCTCTCTAATTATGCAATGATCTTACACAACAAAACCTCATTCAGTGAAGGAGCGCAAGTGACTTCATACTCAGTGGTCCACGAGACTGCGGAGTTAGTGTGCAGATGATGGAGACTCACATGCACGTTCTGGATGGGACAGTCCCGGCTGGCCAGCTTAAAGGCGAAGTAGGACACCTGGTATATATCTGGTCTATTTTCAGGGTCAGGCTCCAGCATATATCCTGCCAGAAGACATCCACAGGGATGGAGATGGGAGTAGAGGATGTGATGAAATAAAAAAAATGAGAAACGGCACGACAATTTAACAAACGATACTAGGATGTTCAAGAGACTGTTTGTGGAACATCTTTAAACTTCAAATATTTCATAAGACCATGCTTTAGGAAATGGTCTGAATGAAACTGAGGCATGAATCCCCATGATAATTTTTGATGATTAATCAATCACACAGTCCATTCTCATTGCAAAATAAAGAATCGTTACAGATTAGCTTTCTGTGTGAATGGTGTGTGAGCGATTGCTGTGTGCAAACACACTTACGGATGAGGCAGTGCATATCTTGAGAGTAGCGGGAATTGTCTGGGATGGTGAAGCTGCCATCACAAATAGCAACCTGGCTCTCTCCAAAGGGCAATGTGAAGTAGCACAGCTTATAGAGCAAGCAGCCCAAGGCCTGCAGATGTATGTCAGTAACAACAATTATGGAAGATCGCAAATCAACTGCAATTATAATAATACATTGGAATATCTTTGCCAATTAACTAAAGATATATGGTTATGAAGCATTTCACTATGAATAAACCTAAATACCACAGAATAATTAATTAAACGAGTGACCCATTGCCTACCCACCCAAATGTCAGCCTTGGTGGTGATGACCTTTCCGCTGTAGAGGTTGACCATTTCTGGGGCGCGGTATGATAAGGTTGTGTATCTGAATTCGAGGAGCGAGCGAGGAAGCACGTTAATGTGTTTAATTACTCCATGCATAGGAGCAGTAATTGTGTGATTGTGGGTGCTCAATTAAAAGGTCTGTGTTTGATAGCAAGCTAATTTGAAGACTCACTTCTTGATTTCCTCTTCCACAGCTGGCACCCCCTCAGTTTGGGGATTCTGGAACCTTTTTGTGGCACTGCCAAAATCGCAGAGGACGTAATGGCCTCTGTCATGGAGCAAGATATTCTCCACCTGCAGGGGATGATATATTATATGATGGTATATGACATAAGATATATTGTAATTGTTCATTTTTAGCATTTTGGGCAATGATGAATCATTGTACATCTTCCAACAGATTCAACATAGCTACATCACATCTTAACAACTTAAAGATTCTACTGCATCTTTTGATTACTTACTATATCACTTGATTGATTCATTTCTAACTCAAACACGCTTACTGTGTTTGACAATTAAAACACAGAGAAAATAGATCTGCATCCTTAGGCTGCATGAGTTGCAAATTCTAAAACTGGGGTACAACTTTATGCAAATGACATGTTAAATATAGCACACAAAATGTCATGGGTGCCATGGTGTTCTGTTTTTTGTTTTAATGGGGCAAAATAGATAAAATAGCTCTTCTTTTCCTTGCTGCAGTAAGACCTGTTCATAATGTCATTTTAAAGTGATCCACTATTTTGCTGCTGGTTAAATAAATTTAATCTAAACTATTTATTTGTACATGATTGAATTTGATTTGATATGACTATAACCTAGAGTAAATGTTACTGTAAATGTCATTATAATTGCTTGTTCGGTTGTTGGCTGAGGTGGTGATGTAGTCATATGGGCAGCTGTGGCGTGTGATCGTGCCTTCAGGTCCCGGTGGATGATGGGGCTCTTGCACTGGTGCAAGCGTGCCACAGCATCGCAGGTGTCACAGAAAATCTGCAGCACCTCCTGTTCACTGAAACCCGTCTGCAGTCGCTGGTTCATCAGGTTCACCACCTGCCCACCTGCGGTTGGACACACACACACAAATATACCCTCGAATGAAGGCAGACGCAACCCAATACCAATCGTTTGAGTAATGATGCTCATCTGACACAGAATGGCCGGGGCTTTGAAAACTGGGGAGGTGGGGATGATTAGTGGATTGTAGGAGACTCACCACGGCAGAAGTCCATAAGTATGAGAACCTCCCACACATCTCCTGATCCTACTGCTGTGATGCTGGAGTCCAAGAAACCAACAATGTTCTTATGGCCAACAAGATCCCTCTGTGAATACGAACACATACACACACACCCAATTGAACAGATCCGAGCATCCCTGGATCTCAGGTTCTGATCAGTGAAGCGGTAGTGATCGCTCCGCTGGGGCTGTTGCGGCTGCTTAGTCTGCTTGATGACCTTGGCTGCAGATTCAGCGCTATTCTGTCTCCTATTGTTGGGAACTCTGTCAATGACTCACCACCATCCCTCTATATGCACAGCTCTCACTCTCTCTCTCTCTCTCTCTCTCGTTTTCTCTTCTTCCTGTTACATTCCCTGCCTGCGATTCGCCCTCTGGTCCCTCATTTCCTTTATGGCTGTAATTCTACACCTGGCTTGTTATGACAGTGTAATACTAGCATTTCTGTGTGTGTGTGTGTGTGTGTGTGTGTGTGTGCACATGTCCGCAATGGAACAGATATTGCAACATCTCTCTACATTTATAGCAATAACAGTAATGAGGAGCTGAACGTCTTAAAGACATCCAGTGTTATCAAGTACAATTACAAAGCCACTAGATAACAAAATCCATATTAGTGAGAAACGCTAAGAAAAGCTGCCGTCTCAAGGGAGAGGCACAGCAAATGGCTGTAGTGTCCTAGCACAGGTGTCTTACTTTTCGGGGGAGTGGCCCCTCGGTCTTTCTTCAAGTCTGTCTGGAAAAAGATCTGCAGCTGAGCCCCAGGAGAGGAAATATCCACCCTATTAATATGGAGCAAACACACCTACACCTTCTTAAAGCTTTCTGCTCTTGAACGCTCATTCTCTAGAAGTTCACTCTTAGTGTCAAAACTGGGCTAGCTTGATTTAAGGGGTGAATTTGGTACTTTGCATGGTTTCTTTGATGTGTGAACTTTAAACACAGTGGCAAGTTACAATTAGCTCACCGCTACTGTTACGGTTTATCTGTGGGCTTGATCGGTTTCTGTAAGAACTTTAAAAGGGAGTGCTCATCATGAACAAATCAGCATGCAGAAAAATAAATAAATAATTGAAATCATTGCAAGACAGATTAGAGTCAAATGTTAACAGGTTGGGTGAGTTATAAGGAGGAGTGCTCATCTCACACAGATGTGATTATCTTTAAAGTCATGCACTTTAAACCTGATGTAGGTGTGTTCATCTTAACCACATTTTTCACAATAATGGTAATCAGCTATTAAAGCCTTTATCCATGATGAAAGTCATGGTCTGTCTGAATACATGGTCAACTTGTTGGTGAGCCTTCCATGAAAATGCTCACGAGTTCTTGCCATTTTAGACACTTAGTGAGACTGGAGAATCATTAGAATACTATTTCAACACAGACTCCTAGGTGAGTGTTTGTGAATAAATGTGTGTGACAGACAAAGGTGAAAGAGCAGTTTTTACTTTCACAGCATTAGTCCTGAAAGGCTGCAATTACTGCAATTTTCACGTTTGCTTTCTAATTTGCACTGAAATTCTAGGTGATCTGTGGTTAATAGGATTCAATGGAATGACCCAAATGTATTCAAATGATAAATGTTTATACTTGCATCATATCACAACAAAGCAGCAGCCTATAAGCAGAATATAATATATATAAATGACCTTCATTTCTAGAATCACAAGTGTGGTGGCTGTAGTACAGTATGCCACCATGTAAAAGAACATGTCACCATTCCTCATAAAGCCCAGGGGTCGCTGTCCGAAATTGTAAAGTGCCTTTCAAACATTGGGTGAGAAAAGCACAGTGGCCTTGTGGTCCATACAGTAGTGTTAGGATAGCAGAGAGGGGACACTTCCCATAAAGCACTCACCATGATCTGGATCTCGCACTTGCAGACCTGAAGGTCATGCTCGTTGTTGACGTACATCCTCTTAAGGGCACAGCGCACCCCCTGGTGTGTTCGCACCAAGAAGACAATGGCAAAGCCACCTGAAAAAAAGAAAGGAAAATGGAGTGAGGAAAACTAATGATCAGAAATGATATCGGAGATATGGGTTGTTCATTTTCTGACTATTTTTAGATGGTAGAATGAAACCCAACTCAAAAACTATTAAATAAAAGGCTACGTAGAAAAACACTCAACCACATTTCCTGCATTAGAGTGCTGAAAAAAAGCCTCCAATAAACATATTAACACTTAAATACATTCCTCTGAAACAAATGGTACAACATAACAGTACAATTTCAGTATGAGACATTTGCAGGTCATGATTAATATCCTGGATCCGCTGACCCATGCCAACATGGCCAGATCAGAACAGCAGCAGCCAGGAGCCAGTGTGCCTATGGCAAAGTTACGTCCTATGCCAGCACAATAACCGCAGCGGCCCACGGCTCAGCCCTGAGACGGCAGCACTGAGATCTGACCCAGATTCTGTTGGGCAGGTGGGATTAGTCAGTGAGGCCTGGGTTCTGCTTGACAACATGACAAGAATTCTTTTCAGAATTATTTTTTTTAAGACTATTTTCTCTGGATTAGACAAGTAATGGTCTCGTAGTATTATTTTATCACACTGGAATAATGATAAATACATGCCTTTGAGGAGGTCATAACATTATGTACAAATTAATATATGAATGCTTGTATTGAAAGGAACAATGTTTTCCAAAGTAAACCAAACCTATAGTGAGTCCCATATACTCCTGATTTCTCACAGTCTCTCTATGACTGTTGGACAACTTGTTGGACAAAAATGCTTATTAGTGTGGCTTCTTAACAATGCCACTATTTATTTTTTACATCTCTGCCTAAGGGATGATCCAGAGGTTGTGCCTGATTCCACGCTCATTTCATCACGGTCATGCGTCTCCATTTGAAAATTATGTAAATCTGACGCGGCCCTAAATGTCAGAGGTCAGACTCCACACAGGAAGTAAACAAATTACAGCCAGGGTAATAGCATTCAACATATTTTTATCTGTTAAATATTAATAAATTGACAGCAGCGATTAACATTTAATTCAATAGAATTTCACAAGCTTTGTGTGTGTGTGTGTGTGTGTGTGTGTGTGTGTGTGTGTGTCTCACAGCCACGGTCTCAGTCAGGCGCTCACTTCTCTCCCGCTTCCGTTCCCATCCTGACTGACAGGGAGGACCTCAGCAGAGAGAACGATTATTCTGGACCCTATTGCTACTGCTGCTGCCGCCGCCCAGATTTGAGAGATTTGAACCAGGAGTCGGAACAGAAACAGTGTGTCGCAGTGATGCAGCCTGCGCACGTGTGTGTGTGTCATTAAGCGCATGTCATTTCACGCATAAATCATGTTGACGGGAGAGAAAATCACTTGGACGGAACTCAGAACACAAAACGCACACACCCACGAACACTGGCGGCTTGAAGCAGACAGGGCTTCCAGCAGTTTCTTTTGATGTAAAGCTCTGCTGCTTTATAACCTGTCACGGCGCAGGAGCTTCCATCTCTCATTCACCAACGCTCAGGTGTACAGCCTGGCTGTTTCGGGACAATAAAACACGGCGAGTAAATGAATGAAAAGTGCTGGAAGTCTGAGAGTGTCCCTGCATTCACTTGGGAGAAAGTGTGTGTGAGGGAGAGAGAGACTGAATGAACGAGACCTCTGGTGGAACGCTGCAGGGAAAGATATTTTGGGCAAAGAAGAAACGCAACACACACACACACACACACACACACACACACACAGAGAGCTCTGTTGCCTTTTGGCACAATTGAAACCCCTTTGAACAGCAAAAGCACATGCCGTCCACCACACCTACTCTTACTGGTGTGATTAAGTATTACACAACATTCTACTAATTTACACACACACACACACACACACACGCTTGAGGCACCTCAAAGTAGCCCTGATTTGATGGTGGGCCTGTATTTTCCAAGCATGAAGTGGGGTAGTGTTCAGCCTCACTCATGGCTCTGGGATCAGACGCTCAGATCAAAGCCTGCACAGAACCACGCTCGCTGTCTTCGAGTCGAGCACCGCATCTTTACCTACGTCAGCCGGATCTTGGCTGAGTCAGTGGGTGCGGGCGGGGCTCGCCGAGCTCTCTGCTGAAAACACACAGGAGGACGGGAGGTGTGCGCGCGCGGACGTAATCCCGCAGAGCCTACGTGAATTCAAAGGGATTACAGGCCTTTCGTAAAAGTACCAAAAACTCAACCCATCCCCTCGCATGGATGCACAATTAAAGAAAAACCCAGCACAGTCGCGGTGGCAACGTAAATAAAATGGCGGAGTGCGTTTGTAATCACAAGGAAGAACAGGAGTTACATAACGTCACATAAATAGACCCCTTCCAAAGACCAGTAAAATCCAGTGAGATCTGGCGAGAAGAGCAAGGACATTCAAGAACGTTCAAATGTCCCACACACAAGACGCATGGAGAGATGAAAGCACCGCTATCTGATGTCATACCATAAGCACCTCTTATCATTGCAGCAAAATGACAGTATATTGCCAAGAAAACAGAGTGATGTAGACAGAGTCTACATGCAATTATTGGCCACATTTCCCACAATCCTCTCCTGGTTTAGGCATTGTTGATCAATACATTGACTATTTGCTTCGTGGTGGAACATAAACCTTCACCGGGAGGTCATCAGCGATGCCATATTCACCGAGGTCACTATGACCTGTAATGAAATTGCAGATATTCCTGCCGAAAAGGTGGTCCTATTTGGGGCTTGTTGGCCAGGGCTGGTGGGGCCTGCTGAAGGCTGAACCCGGCCCCCATTGTCTGGGTCTGATGAGGACCATGTTCCTCAGCAGCGGTGTAGAGTTACAGCAGGTAACCAGAGCCACCGCAGCCCACGGCCAGACTCCGACTCCAGACAAACCTCCGGCTTTCTTACCTGTGCAAACAAGCGCTGAGATCCTGCCATCTGTGTTTGCCCTGCCACAGCATTTAGGCGGATGATTGTGTAAGATGAAAAATTAATCATAGTTCTCTACTTTTCTTTTTACTGTATAATGCCTCATTTCATTTTTTATTTTTTTTTAAAACATGCGACTGCACACACAGACAAAGGGCTGTATCGGGAACCAGGCCAGCAGGGTGGACCTACACCACGAACAAAGCACACACAGCCGCTTAATTCTATTCTTATGTTCTAACATGCTCAAATATATTAATGAAAATGAGATTTAAATCTAAGCGGATGTAAGGGTTAAATGTCTTTATAAAACGTGCACTGAGCTTGCTATGAGGCAAGAGGAATATCTGTTACTTACTCAGCCTCTGGTTTTTGTGTTCCATAATTGACCTGATCCTCTTAACCTAATTACCTATCCTTATTATATCCTTTTATCACCTAAAACAAGAAACATCCCATGCCTGGAATTTTCTTTAACTATTTACTGATATATACATGAGACAAACAGTGCGCTGTAGAGAGTATGCCACTTGTTTTTAAAATCGGGGGAAAGGGCGATTTTCTGAATCATCTAGAGCACAGAAGCTTCATTTTCCTGAACAATCAAAGAGTTAATGGCGATGCTGAAGTGTTGCTCCATCTTATTTATGGGGTTAATAATAAAGGACACGGGGTTGCTGCAGGTCACCTCATCACCGCGGGAGAACTTTCATTCACACTTCTCTTCACAGTGAACGGCAGAGAGTACGGAGTATAAAAAACTTTAAAAAAAAAAAAAAGAGCTAAAAGGCAAAGCAGCATCTTCACGGCTCATCTTCACACACTTTGATGGGTTTTTTGTTCCACACCATACCTGAAAATCTTTGGAGGAGGCAGGATCAGAGATTTTTCTTGTGATATCTGATGATTGCGCAGAAATTCTGACAAGTGACGCCGTGTCGCGTCCTCTGTAAACAGCTTGTGTATTAAATGAGTCGCTGCGTACTTGACATGTTCATCAAAACTCAGGCCAAAGCTCTTAAATTGGAGATGGGGTTTACTGTAACCCCGTCAAGATATCAACATTATTATCACCACCAATTTCAATAGGATGAGCATTACATAATTAACAGTTTATTAACATCATATTAGTCTTTCTGACGCTGTATATGTGTGGGTGAAGTGGAAGGTGTTCCATGGGAAGTTATGCTTTTGTGCTATAATTCTGGTTGTTATGATAATTTCTATGAAACAAGTATAGCCTTCATGGCTTGTATACCGAGGGAAATTAATTTCTTGAACAAACCATACGCTGCACAGCCATCATTACGGCCGTTTGGGAAGCATTTAGTCATTTTCTGGACACAAATCAGAGTGGGTGGGCGGCCACCCTCTCACCATAGGTGAGGAGTGTGTTGGGACGGGCAGGCATTGTTGGTCTGTGGGCAGACCATGTGTGGGCTAACAGATGGTGTCCTAGTGTACTACTTATGAATAAAACACTCGCTGCACATCTATTATTCAGATAAGGGCCTCTCCCAAACCATGATAGATAAATGGACCGGCCTGCGTATTGCCCTGATATACCCACAAAACAAAAACAACAAAAAGAACACACACACACACACACACACACACACACACACAGCAAAACAAAACATGAGCACTGCAGTTTGTGTGATGATAAAATGTTACCTCTCCATGTCAACAAAACCACCAAAGGACATTACATATACCTTAGAGGGGGGACAAAATTCTTGTCGATATGGCAACAGAACAGTCCATTGCTGTTCAGAATGACGAGTCCCATTGACATCCCATAAAACTCATCTAAACAAGTCAATTAGATCCACCGATGCTCATACTGACTGATCGAAAGGTGCTTAAGATGAAATACTCAGACTGTAATAATCACAGAGCGGCTTCAAGGAGTCTTTTTCAATAGTCTCCCCTGAAGCTCTCCAGAATATGTGCAAGGCAGAACATTTTAAGAAAAGATATGATTTGTTTTGAATGTGATTTTTTTTTTTTTTGACTATTGGTGCTTTGTATCCATATGTGGCATATTTAAAAAAAAAGGCCATGAGCACTAGACTAAGTGGGAAAGGGAAATGTTTCACTTCAGCATCTCATGATAAATAAAACGCATCACCAGACAACGGTGGCCAAGAACTGCAAATCAAATGAACATTTCATTACAAAACTTTACTAAAACAAATTTACAACATGCTAAAAACTTTTACTGATCACTGAAGCAAATTTACAAGCAGCGAATCATACGGAAAGGATAGGTACTATAGACCGTAATATAGAAATTGAATCCTAATCCAGCCAGACCAGTCTTGGGCCAAAATTCACAGCGCCAGTCTATATATAATATAGGATTATACAGAGTTTGGGCGTGTGGTTGGGTGAAAACCCGACACTATGCAGCTGCAAGGCTGACCACTGCAGCCGTTTCGGCTTCGCCATAACCGCGTTTAGGGTTACAGATCGCTTTAAAACTATCCGGTCCGACGCCACAAAGAGCGGCCTGTCAAGGGGTCGTCTTAATCTGACTGCCTCAGGGTCACACCCCGGCATGGAGAGAGGAGGCTCACATGAACACATGGAGCCCTTAAAAGGCTTTTGCACACCGCGCCGCAATGAAGAGTGAAACTACCAAGCGTGCATGAGCCAGTTGTTCAAATGCCTCTCCCGACCCCTCGAACCCTGGCAGCACCCACGAACAGGCCGCGCCGGCCACTTCACTCAGGGCGTGGCAGCACTTTTAGCTTTGTTTCAGATGCTCCGATAAACAGTAATGCCACCAAATGAAATTGCCAGAATAAGCTACGGCAGCAGAGGCCTTACATTCGGGCTAGGTGCCGAGCGGCACATTCCTCCGGGTTAATGAACCCACCCCAGAGTGCTGTAAACAGGACAAATCTCGGCCCGATCAGCTCCGTGTCATCCGAACCCCACCGCGTCCGCTCCACACTTCCGGTGCTTCTGCACAACCGTGACTCAGCAGCATTTTCTTTTTTTTTTTATGTGACATGAGCAGCCTTGGGCGAGGAGAAACCGTAGTAAAACGAACCCGACGTCAATCGCGCCGGCCTCACGAATGATTAATCACCACGGACCACCAAAAAATATATATATAAAATCTCTAAAAGTGTCTATTCTCTCAAGAGCCTTATTCATATTCCGGTCGCTATCACAAGGGGGAAGGAGTGTCATGTAATACACGCAGAAGTATTGAACCAGCGGCCCTGAAGAAATCAGATACGCCGTTTCAGCACAACGATGGGCCGCTTGGTAGAGCAGCGCACCAGGAGCCGGTGTTGCACTAAAATAAGGAGCGCAGGCCAACAATTCCCGGCATATGATACAATGATATCACACACAACCGCATACTGTCAGTTCTGCAATTCAGGTTACTGAGGGGCAGTTGCCTTCAGCACTGATCACTACATTTCTCAACGTACAAACACTTACTTATTTTTTATTTATCATGCAGTCACAGCATTTCTATCGAATATGTATAAATGTTTTAACTAGCTTTAAATTTTAATTGCAAATTAATCACATACATTGGTCGCCTCATCATCCAATAACTCCCCTTCAGACGCCATTACAGGAAAATCAAGGCAAAAGAAATGACAGGAGACGTTACTTGAAGTGGTTAACCACAACCAAACCGGATTTTGGGTTGGCATCTGCGGTTGGTTGCTGAGATGGCAGCTGGTTGGTTGGTTTCCTGCTTGTCATGCCTTTCTTTGGTCCAAGACCTTGCATGCATTTGGTTGAAACATTTATTCATTTGTCCATGACAGTCATTGAATTGATTAAAATGATCACTTTCCTTCGGCTATTAAATAAGTAGATACAGAATACCAGCGTATGGATACTGACCTCTGTTACAATACCAGGTTACGATGAGAATACGGTGGTATTCTGATCGCTAGCAGACCAGCGTAGCAATAACCGGCAACCTTCCGATTACGGGGCGGCTTAACCAGTTCCTTTACCGCTAGACCACCACGGCCCCCAGTGTTGTCGTCTCATCCCAAGTTATGTCAGAAGGAGAGCGACCCATATCTGTCTCATTCTGTACGACTCAAGTTAGTATCAAAAAGAGCGTTGATCCAAAGCCTTTCCAAACCGCGAGCTCGGTCCAGAGAGCAGGAAGGGACCTGCGCTAATGAGCCGGACCCGAGCTCTCTGAAAAGGGGAGGCGAACCGGCGTCTCTCGGCCACGCGACTTCAGAGGGCCGCCGCAGCATGAAAAGGATGTTCATTAAGCCTCCTGAAACGCCGAGCGACGCCGCAGTCACATCAAAGCGCCCCGGGGCCCAGTTACATCGGCGCACGTAACGGTCTTTACCGGAGGGCCGGGGAAATGCTCGCAACTCGCAACACATCTGCAACGTGGTGACGCCATTTTAATGGGGCGGGCAGGGAGAGATGCTGCCGTCCACGGGAGGTCCGTCGTCGAACCCAAGGCCGAGTAGACGTTTAAAACAGAGCTTCCTCGGTCAAGATCACTGCACATGCGCCTCAGAATTAAGGTTTTGGTTAATTTGAGCTATTTGTCATGAAACAAAGAACAGTTCAGGCTGCATTGAGACCAAAAAAAAAGTGGACTTCAAGTAGGCATGACTGAAGTTCCACGGAATCCTCCTCTCGTGAGCCAGATGCTCTGAAGGGCTGAGATGCCGGAGACAGGAACACAGCTGTCAGCGGTGCTGACACCGCGGACACAGCAAAGGACAAGCCCTAAAATGGCCATTTCTTTCAGTCTCACAATTAAAAGTCCGTTTTGGGGTGGCACAGCGCACGCAACTGGATTTGCTGGCCACGTTACACGGCCGCCGAGCTAAAGATAATCGGTTCTATATCCATCAATTAATCCAATTAACACCGAGGGTGCACACGTGCACGCGCACGCACCCACACACACACACACACACACACACACACACACGCGACTGACTGCATGCAGCCCGTCGTGATCTTACCCTCGGCCACGGTCTCCTCCACTGTGACCTGGTACCGTCCGATGGTGAAAACTCGTCCCACGAAGCTGCCACCGCTGCCGCCGCCGCCGGAGCCGCTGCCTCCCCCGCCGGCTCCGGAACCGGGCCCGGAGCTGACCAGCTCCCGACGCGAATCGAAGAACTTCTTCATCGCCTGTTCGTCGCAGCCGTGTCGCCAGACGAACGTTAATTGTGGAACATTAATGACGCGGCGCGCCGGTCCCTGCGGCGCGTCCGGGTACGAGCGGAATACGCCGGCGGCGCAAGTCCTAGTCACACATCGCACGGGTCGAACCGGGCTTTACTTAAACCGGGCAACCAACCAATCAATCAGTCGATCAATCAATAAACCAAACCCTATTCCCGGAAATACGCACGTATCGGAGGGTCACGTCTCTGCCCCTCATAAGAAACACTTCGTATTCACAGACCATATAATAAAGGACAAATACCGAAAGTTTGGTCAAATGAAATGACAATAATAATAACAAAAAAAAAATTATAATACACTGATATTCCCGGGTAATAAATATACCGACTGCTGGAGCTGTTTAGCCCACTAAATACCCGAATTCGGCTAACAAGACGCCGACGCGTCAACGCGTTGCGCTTCCAGGACAAGAGGGCGCCGAACGTTGACGAACACCAGCGGCGACGCTGAAGAACGCGAGTGGATGCGGGCACGGCTACCAGACGGAGGAGCCTGGACCCCCGGGCGGGTTAGCTAGCGAGCTAACGTCAACGTCTGAGGCGGCGCAGCGTCAATGCCGTTCAGTTCGGGTTTTTTTTTTGTTCTTTCTCCTTCTTCTTCTTTTTCTTTCCGCGGAGTTGTATTCCCACCGTCCTCGGTTTAAACGTCTCTCCCGGTGGGAACGGGAATGCGGTTTTCCTCCCACCCCTGACACCGTTCCCAGTTCATTGGCTCCCCTCCTCGTCCGCCGCAGCCGGACCTTCCGTGGCCGACCCCCCCGCGCCCTAAATCCTGGGGGTTTCGCCGCTCCGCCGCGGTAATTGTCAGAGGGCCCCGGTGCACTGGTACGGGGGAAATACCGTAGCTGCCTAATAATATTTTTTAAGGCAGAGATACGCCAGTCGGAGTGCTGACGTCACTGCGTTGACGTCACTTTAGGTGATTCAGGTTCCGTTCGCTTCGTGAACTACAACTCCCATGGGCACTTGCGCGTTTTCCAGCAGTGCACCCCACAGTGCACCCCAATAACATCATAAATAACATCATAACATCAATAACATCATAAATAACTGATGAAATAGCAGTCTATTTATGAAAAATGTCATAGATATTTTCTAACCCCCCAGTCGTATCAATATTACACATGTAGAAAAGATGTGGCAAGAAAAAAAATACAGTTAGTCTGGTATGTATCCATTAATGAAAAAGCTACAGGTTACCTTTAGTAATACATTACACGAATGTTTTCGTGAGGTCACAAAAAGTCCAAATTCTCCTAGATTGTCCTGAATCTAGGTAATGAACAATTAAATGATATCAAATGAAGCGTTGTACTAAAGTGTCGCTCACATTGGTGACGAAGTTCTGAAACTTGCGGCACTCCTGGCGGCATCTAGTGGTTATAATGAAGTATAACAGAGAACTGAGAACTGTCGATGCACATTAATATTGATCATCCACTGTCACAGCTGGAGGGAGGGGAGTGTCAGCATATTGAATTTGTAAACATTTTCAATTTCTTAATTTTTTATTGTCACAAATAACGTCATTAGTCCACAATTCATTTGGATATATAAGTTCTTGTTTTAGTGCTTTATAAGTAACAGGATGAAAAGCAACTAAAATAAGTTTCATTCTTTAGGGTCTGATTTGAGATATAAGCTGGGTGTGTGTGTGTTCGGGTTTGGGCTGGTAAATAGAAAGAGATATTGTGACTTTCCTCTCACTTGATCATACCTGTGGATTGCATAACAGGGTGGTGATAGCCTAGTGGGTAAGTTCAAACCCCACTTACTAACAGTGTGTCCCTGAGCAAGACACTTGAGTTGCCGTCCCTGTAACTACTGATGTTAAGTCACTCTGGATAAAGGCATCTGTGAAAATGTTGTAAATGTAATGTAAATGCGATACATGTGTCAAAAGCAGTTTTACACTATTTATCATATGTCCTTATGCAGTGTGACTTTGAATCAGAGACGGTCCCCGTGGAGCCCCTTTGCTCAGGGACACAATGGTAGCGTTTGGTCAAGTTTCAGTAATGTGTAAAATATTTAGCAAACAAGTGAGTCCCCCTTATTTTTAGGATAAAAATGAATGCTATACATACAGTACAGGCCAAACGTTTGGACATACCTTCTCATTCAATGTGTTTTCTTTGTTTTCATGACCCTTTACATTGGTAGATTCTCACTGAAGGCATCAAAACTACGAATGAACACATGTGACGTTATGTGCTTAACAAAAAGTGGAGACCTGGCCTCCACAGTCACCGGACCTGAACCCAATTGAGATGGTTTGGGGTGAGCTGGACAGCAGAGTGAAGGCAAAGGGGCCAACAAGTGCTAAGCACCTCTGGGAACTCCTTCAAGACTGTTGGAAAAGCATTTCAGGTGACGACCTCTTGAAGCTCATCGAGAGAATGCCAAGAGTGTGCAAAGCAGTAATCAGAGGAAAGGGCGGCTATTTTGAAGAAACTAGAATATAAAACATGTTTTCAGTTATTTCACCTTTTTTTGTTAAGTACAAAACTCCACATGTGTTCATTCATAGTTTTGATGCCTTCAGTGAGAATCTACCAATGTAAATGGTCATGAAAATAAAGAAAACACATTGAATGAGAAGGTGTGTCCAAACTTTTGGCCTGTACTGTATGACACCATGTACACAATTTATTGCATGAGCGTACACAATTCTTCATTTTATAGCGAATTCCGTTTAATTTACTGGATTCCGCGATTTTGTCTGCATTGATCTTTTCCGCTAAAATTTGTGCATTCGCTAGCAATTCAATGATCTTACAGGCTAAACAGTGCTTCATCACAAATGTTAAATAAAAATAAAAAATAACCCTACTTAAAAATACTTCTATATTAATTTTAATAATAAATGTATACTACTATTAATGTTTAGGAGCTGCTGGTCACTAATGTGACTAATGTTAAGTTGGGTGGTAGTAGCCTAGTGGGTAACACACTCGCCTATGAACCAGAAGACCCAGGTTCAAATTCCACTTACTACCATTGTGTCCCTGAGCAAGACACTCAACCCCCCAGGGGGGACTGTCCCTGTAACTACTGACTGTAAGTTGCTCTGGAAAAGGTTGTCTGATAAATGCTGTAAATGTAAGTTTTTGTTGCGCCATGATAGTGACTCCAGTAGGCGGCACTGTTTTGTTGAAAAACACACATTTTCGATTAATCTACCATCGGATGATTTATTCTTAGTACATTATTATAATCCTGCACCCCAAAATTTGTCATTTGGAAGATGGAGGAGTATGGCTTTTTAGCCAGTATTCCTGAAGGCCAGTATTCAAGACTGATTACTCAGTAACGTGTCTTTATCGTTAAAAGTGCAAAAGGGTCTGGAGGGAGGGGAGTGTCGGCATATTGAATTTGTAAACATTTTCAATTCCTTCATTTTTTATTGTCACAATTAACGTCATTAGTCCACAATTCATTTGGATATATAAGTTCTTGTTTAAGTGCTTTATAAGTAACAGGATGAAAAGCAACTAAAAAAAGTTTCATTCTTTAGGGTCTGATTTGAGATATAAGCTGGGTGTGTGTGTGTTCGGGGTTGGGCTGGTAAAGAGAAACAGATATTGTGACTTTCCTCTCACTTGATCATAACTGTGGATTGCATAACAGGGTGGTGGTAGCCTAGTGGGTAAGTTCAAACCCCACTTACTAACAGTGTGTCCCTGAGCAAGACACTTGAGTTGCCGTCCCTGTAACTACTGATGTTAAGTCACTCTGGATAAAGGCATCTGTGAAAATTTTGTAAATGTAATGTAAATGCTGCTGGTCTCATGTATTTGCAATACACGTGTCAAAATCAGTTTTACACTATTTATCATTTGTCCTTATGCAGTGTGACTTAGAATCAGAGACGGTCCCTGTGGAGCCCCTTTGCTCAGGGACACAATGGTAGCAGGTTTGAGCCTGGGTCTTCTGGTTCATAGGCGAGTGTATTTCCCACTAGGCTCCCACTACCACTCCACATCATATGAAAACCTGTACACTCACTTCAGCCTGAATGCTAGAGTAAATATGTTTATGTTCGTATGTATTAAATTTGCATAAACTGCTTATGTGCTTAGTTATACCATAGCAGGGGGAAAAGCACATTGCTGAATTGAGATGTTCATTTCTGGCAAGATTAAAGCCACAGTGGCATTCTCCTTTCTCAGTTTAACATTTACCCAGTCAAGACCAAGGCTGCGGAATGTAAAGAAAAACAGTCTCAACTTTCGCCTAATTGAAAGATAAACACTGAAATGGGTAGAATTTTGCGATGTGTGATCATATATGGGTATAATCGGTATACGGCTGAATCTATGCCAACTCAGCATGTGTGGGTGTGTGTGTGTGTCAGAGAGAGAGAGATTTTTTTGAGCTCTGTTCAGTCATGACATAACACCACGGAAATGGTCTTCAGACCAGTTCGGTGGTGATTTGGCCTCAACTGGTTCTTGAGGCCACAGGGCTGTGATTCTCCGTGAAGACACAAGGCAGCGCTATTACACTTACCATCCATGTCCGTGGAGGCTGTTGTTCTCTTGTTGCGTTCGTTGGTCTGTCATTTCTTCTCAAAACCCCCTGGGCTGGGATCCCAGCCCAGAGGCTTAGCAGTAATGCCCCTGCTCATCTTCCCCCCTGCATGGGAAAGAGTCGAGTCTGGAAAAGCAGAAATTCTGCCAAAAACACAAGCTGCAATTTTGCTGGTTGGACAAATATCACTGGCGAATTATCATTAATGAGCTGATACCATGATGTCTGCATGTCAGTGGAAGTAGCCCGATGATTAGACTTGGTGCTTTTTTTTTTGCTTCTTCAAATCTTCAAAGTGGCGGTGATCTGCCTTGCGAATTACATCAAAGGGGGCTAACTGAAACAAATGGGATTATTTGGAGGGGTGGTTTTTACCTCAAGTTCACCCTAATAAAAAAAAAACTATTAAATTGATTAAATAGAAGAATACGCGTAGCAGCGTGTCTTCCATCAATCCTGAAAGTTTACATGTTGCCGGGAAGACAGTGTCCAGATGGGCGAATGCCCCAGATGAAGGAAAACTTCATTACGACGCCAGACACCCAGAAAAACAAATGCACTGAGGCTCAGATGGCTCGGTATTGTTTGAATTTGTCAGCCTGGAGGCTGCAGAAGATTGTCCTGCCGCACGTTCGTGCATTACTGCACGTTGCCCCTCGCATTTCTACACTGCTCACAGCAGCAGTGCTCCGCAGGCTTTGGGGAACAGGTCGAAAGGTGGGTCCGCGTGGCCGGGATGATACAGGTCAGAAGCAGCCTGGCTTAACAAGTGGCGACAGGACGTGGATTCCCGGTCATAATTAGCTGAGGTTGTAATCCGACGATCAAAAAAAGCCTGGGATTCGAGATCCAGTGTTAATATGAGGCTGCGTGGACCTGCAGGGCTTCAATGAAACAGAGACTCACTAGGAATTAAAGCAATCGAAGTCTTCCATTAATGTTGATATCACACACACACACACACACACACACACACATACACACACACGCATGAGACATGCATGTCTTGCCTTAAACACCAAAAGCCATTGCTAAAGACAGCTGTTTTATTCTTACTGAAACAAGTTACCTTAGATTTTTAAAGAGTTATATAAAAAAGCGGTAAAGCATTCTCCTGCGGAAACAAAATCAAACAAAACAACTGAAAAAATTGCAATGAATTGGGATATTTTGAGCCATAACAGTGCACCAGAACTTTGTCAAATCCCACAATTTACTGACATTTAATTTAAGTAATTTATACACACACTTTTTTATGTGTATATTTGTGTCATGTCTTTGCACACATACATTTCTGTGACATTACTGCGCTTGTGTATTAGTGACAAAAAAAACAGCTATTTGATTTAGCTGCAACTTTTTTTTTTTTTTTAGAACTGTGCGGGAATTATTCTTTAAAATTCCAGCTCCTTTTGAATAATGTTTCTCAGCAGCGAAGCGCTGCTGCTCTTCATCCCTCATTACAAGCGAATTGTAACTGCAAGGGAGTGTATCCAGACTTCAGCATCCCACTCGAGCAACTGCGTGGGCCGTGGAGCAGCAGCAGACCCCGGGGCAGAACTGCAGATGCCGACCATCCTTCTCCGACGCTGACAGACAGCTGTTTGTTTAAGGCCGTCTTAAACAAAGGCTGTCTCACGCAAGCAGGGTTTGTTTTGGCTCCCGCGGGCGGCGGCCGCGGTCGGCAGAAGCAGCGTTCCTGCCTGGACTGATGGTTGACTGTCAGGTAGGTAGGGGCTTCGCATTCTCACCACAGACGGTGGAAGACGAGACAGCCGCCACCCATGCCTTGGCTGGGGTGAAAGTGTGCATGCCTGCACTGCTGCCCCTTACCAAGGTTTCATACACTATTTGGGATCAAGTTCCAATTAGGCCCAGACTCGGCATGGATCTAGATGCCGATGGTAGGGTAGTGGTGGCCTAGCGGTTAAGGAAGCGGCCCCGTAATCCCGACCCGCTGAGGTGCCACTGAACAAAGCACCGTCCCCACACACTGCTCCCCGGGCACCTGTCATGGCTGCCCACTGCTCACCAAGGGTGATGGTTAAAAGCAGAGGACACATTTCTTTGTGTGCGCCGTTCACTGTGCTGCAGTGTTTCGGAATGACAATCACTTAGCGTTTCTTTTTCAGATGCTACCAAGAACACACCTTGCAAGTGGATGAGAAAGGAAACCATTGTGCTGTTTTGATGAAGACGTTAACCCTGGACAGAAAAGGAACAAGTTGCCAAGTGCAAGGGGAACAATGGCCTCCTGCTGAGACCTTGCAGTGCACCAGCAGAACATCAAAGCACAATCTTCAATTTGTTGTTCCAGGCTCCACACTTTATTCCCTCCGCACAATTATTACAAAGCTTCTGACAACTTGGAGCAATTTCTTGGAGCTTAGAGCAACACAGAAACCAGCAGAGCAGAAAATTGAAGGCAGATTTCCATGCTTTGCAGCGCGTCCCATCCCAGAGTCGGGGTGTTGAAGGTCTTCAGGTCCGTTTCCGTTAAATGAGCTCCGTTGGCCCGAGCTCAGCCTGCCTTTTGACTTTTGCCGCCATAGAACAGGGGATGCAAACCTGACATTGTGCAGACCATCTGGAGCACACTCTCTCCTCAGCTCCACACCGCGTCCATGGCGAATTTACTCTGCGAGTGGCAGAGGGGCTATTATTCAAGTAGGGAGGAAAAAGTGAAAGCTATGTTTTCAATGACTCTCTGAAGCCGCTAATGCTTGATGATCATGGAAGCATCTAGATGTGTGTGAAAGTGAAGTGATTGTCATTGTTGTACACTGCAGCACAGCGCACAGTGAAACAATGAAATGTGTCCTCCACATTTAACCATCACCCTTGGTGAGCAGTGGGCAGCCATGATGGGCTGAGAGTTAGAAAAATTGTAACTGCTCAGAAAAATTAAAGGAATAAAAAAATACAATGTATAATAAAATCAAATCAGTGAGTGCAGCATAGAACTTACACAACAAATAGATTTTGGAATAAATGATTCTCATTAATTGTGTAGCCCTACAGCTAGTAAAACACACTAAAACTGCTCTGTAATGTGTCAGTGACCATTTTATAAATACTTTTAAACATCCACTGAGCTTGTTTTTCTTGTCTATTAGTGGATTTAACTTTAACCTTTAAACCCTTCAAGCCCTTTAAAAAAACGCTGCTTCTGCACAATTATGTGCTTCACATTACGCACCTTCACTTAAATAGCTGACAAAATGCTAAAATTACAGGAGCACAGAAGACAACAAATAGCTTTTATTGCCTTTGCAGCTATTTGCAGCGAAAATATGGCAGTAGGCCAATCTAAAGAGTCAATATCTTGAGGTATGAAAAAAAAAAAAATTCTGTAATCCCTCTTGTTACTCAGCTTTTCCTACACATGTTCTATCATCACCTTGGGTAGAGAACATTGCTTGCTTGTTGAGTCTTCATTTCCTTGTTAAAACTACAACTGAATGGGAAGTAACCTTACTATCACCCTTGAAGATGCTATAGTGAATCAGAACTTTCTAAAAGATGGTATCAGTACTAAATAACTACTAGATAACTACTGTCTGTTTCCGTAAAACTATTATGTAAAAGAAATAATGTGTTCATAACCTATGCAGTGTGCATCGCATTGTACAATTATACTCCCATTATACTCACAATTGTTGGACAGCAACGCTGACTCACAACAAAGCAGAACACAAGTGCACCTGATTTAAAATAAGCCAAAAAATCAGTTTTTTTTTTTTTTGGCAAGAGCTCCCAGCACACTGGCCAGTCACATGATGGAGCGATGTGCCAGTGAGATCTTGGACGTCTGTTGCGCTGCACTTTCTTTCCCCCCTTTTAATGTTTAAAGTGTGTGCTTGTGAAGATTTTTCTGAGCAGGTGTACAGAGTGTGAGCAGCCACACTTTATCCTTGAATAAATCCCCTCGTGCTGTCAGAATTAATTAGTTAATCGTTGCAAGTAATTTATAAATATGTAACATATATGTATATGTTTGGTTTACTTCCCGTGTGGGGTCTGACGTGACAAAAATTCATCCTTGACAGAGAAAACAAGTGGAGAGTTTTAGAGTTGATTTGTGGTGTCTACAAAGTGATTTATTTAAAAATGAGCAGATCATCTCTCAGTCGAGCTCCTGCCCAAATCCCTTTTACAGACTTGTGTCAGTCACAGTTTTAATTTGCATTATAACAAGGTTCGGTCCTAAGAATAAACTGTGGTTAATAAATTGCAAAATGTGTGATTAATTCATTCTTATCAATAAAAATACTGCTTGACACACCGTAAAGACCCCCTCCATATGCATTTCTAGCATGCATTACAATCATCTGAGGGATACTGCGTCCTCACAGACTTGCTTATTTGTTTATTTATTTCTTTTGCCCTGATGGTGCGGAAGCAGCACAGAGGTCATTTGCAGGGATCGCCCGTTCTCAGTCCGTGTGTTTCTTATCAGCGGACCTAGCCTATACAAATCAACAGAAAATCAGCCAGGGCTGGAAGTGAAAGGGAAGAAGGGAAGAGTAAACTTCCTGTGGAATGTGTGTCCTTCCTCTAACAGCGAGGTGGGGACGCCGGACTGCATATAATGCCATGCATGTGTGTGTTTATGCATCCTTAAACAAACAAAAAAGCTCTAACCTCCTGACCTCTTTGGTTTCTGCCTTTCTTCCCAAGCCACAAAGAATTAGGAGAGGAAGCCTAATTGAGTCTTTAAAAGAGACATCCCTAATTGAGTCTCCAAAGGAGACACCCCCTGTTTCCTGTTCTCTCTCAAGGGGTGCCAGCTCAATCTGGGCAAGACATGAACACTGGGTGCAACTACAGTCCATTACAGGGCCAGAGAGGAAAGATCCTCCTCTATGAGGATCAATATTAGCTACTTTGTTAGGATTGATAGAAATAAATGATTGCATGCTTTGTGCTTTAAGTCTGAGAGGCCCTTCTAATAAAAGTCCACGTGTGCAGGATAAACTGTGCTAAAAAAGGAAAGAAAGGCCGGATGAAGAAAGATAAGGGTGAACTCTGTGTGCACCTTATGGCATTTTTTTTGCATTGGCATGGATGGAGAGAGTTTGGCATCACTCTGGTCTATTCACTGCTGATGAACGGTGCATGGCAAAGAAAATTAATATAAAACCCACCATGAAAGTTTATTCAGTCAAATAGCAAACAAAGAGAACATTTTTAGAAATATCCGAAGCACTCAATGAACTCCATATATGGCCATTAGTACATAAATAAAGGATTAATCAATTTAGAATTACCAAGAGATTGAATTTCACATTTAGAAGATTTTATCTGGTGTGTTATTTTTGGCCTTTTCTGCTTTGTTTGCAGCTACGGGGCAGTGGTGGTCTAGTGGTTAAAGAAGCGGCCCAATAATCAGAAAGTTGACGGTTTGAATCTCGATCTGCCAAGGTGCTGCTAAGGTGCCACTAAGCAAAGCACCGTCCCCACACACTGTTCCCCGGGCTCACCAAGGATTGTTTGCTCCGTGTGCTGTCCTGCAGTGCTTCACAATGACAATCACTTTTCTTTTCATTTTTTTTTTGGCTTTGTACAATAAATTATTCAATGTTATATAAACAATATAATTATAAATATATTCTTCGTGCATACTTTACTCACTGTTATATAAAGAGTATAATTGTATTAGAACATTAATAATTTACATTACATAACATTTATCTAGCTTACAGAGTGACATGATCAGTAGTTACATGACAATCCCCCTGGAGCTACTCACGGTTAAAGGTCATGCTCAGGGTCACTGTGGTTGAAGATGAGCCTACATCTTTGTTGGTATATTATAAGATGAGCCTGCTGCTTTGTTGTTATATTATATTACATGATTAACCAGCTACTGGGGATGCATGTGACAGTGTGTTTCTTGGTGGCTTTCCCACTGCGCCAGTAAATGTGGAGCAAGGGCAACTGGCGTAAAACTTTGGCCATGTCGATGGCCAACCAGACCAGTTGATCCTCTGTGGTGAACTCCAAAGAGGTCAGCCGGAACATGAAGATACAACATAGAACAATGTTTTTTAAACGTATTATTTTGTTATATTGAAAATTGATTTATTAAGGAAAATTACAGAATTTAAGAGAGCAGGAATGAAGATATCACAGACAGCCCATAATTAGGCTTTTTAAATTTCAGAAACATCTCACTGCACTTCAGAGTGTCAGTGGATGCTCACGGTGCCTTGCTGAAGAGTCGCGCACACGCAGCTAAGAGGAAATATACTCTCAGCTCACACGCTAGCTGCCCACTGTAATTCCCTAATGAGCTTCTTGGCAGTCGATCTACAGGCTGCCTTATGTCAATCTCAAGAAAGGCCAGTTTGTTATGGCCATAAATCACGCGGACCTCGCATGTGCTGATGCAAATGAGCGCAACACTTGAGGGGATTTTCAACATGACTGCAGCTGTAAACAGATATTGGTGAGAGCGATCCTGGCGATTTCGGTGCTGCTGATTGAACAAAGCCCTTTCATGTGCACCAGTGTGTTTTTGTGAAAACAGATCAGCGGAAAAGTTTTTTTTTTTTTGTAAACAAAAGCAGCAAGGCAATTGATGGATCTTGGGGTGATAGTGGACCTCCTTGAAGTTGAGTGGTTGTGGCATGTCTCTCCGGGATTAATTCCCATGTTCGGTGCCAGTCAGCTGGGAACCTTTTAACATGCCTAAAGGACGACAGCCCAGTAAAGAAAAATATGTAGCAATGAGTGCTTCAAAAAAATCACAATTGGGGGATGTCACGGCTCCCCACAGGGAACGACTAAGGGGGAGCCCACCTGGAAGCAGAACGAGACGGGGACAGCACACGCGATAAAACGTGGGTGGCCATCTTGGACGCCACCTGCTCTTTGTTGGATTTTCTTCACTGATGCTAGCCTTTCTGAAACACCTGACCTTGCTTCACATACCTGACCCTTGCCTGTCTTTTGACCAAGATTATTGAGCGGCTCATCCTGCTTGGGAGAAGAGTCTTCCAGAAGGATGATGATGCCACCATCAACAGGACACGGGACACTCACTGAATATTCTATGAGAATGAGATGAAATTACATCAGCAAACATCATAAATGCAACCTCTGCTGTAGACACCTCACATCAATTTCAAATAAGATTTCATCCTACACACAACTGAGCTAAGCTGATTTTGTCCATTTTCTGCTACCTCAATTATTTCTTTAAAAGCTATTTTCTAAAATCTAAAATCCCAGAACCATGAAGAATTAAAGACATATAACCTGTCTTTATACTGTAGTTAATAAGAAGACCTTACAATTAGATCCTAAAGCTGAAGGTTAGAGCACCTTGTGCTAAAGTTGCAGGTTACCAGCACTTTAATCCAACCACTCAAACACACCCACCCACAAGGAGACCCAACAACTTCAAATTTGCCAGATGACATCACACACACAGAGACATCTGTGTAACGCACATCTGTGCTATCCAGAGTCCTGCAGAGACTCCGCTCTAAGGCCTGCTGGATATTTTGGCAGCGGGGAAGCTTTGGCTTGGCTTCCCATGACACTCGGAAATGAATAATGTTATCAGGCACTGTTACTGTGACCTGTGATTGGGTCTTTCCAACCTCAGAATGTTGTATATGTCATGTAGTCTGAACTTTAATACCAACATTTCCTTTGGTCTTCATCATCTGGTTGTGTATGGGAAATCTGGATTAAAGGCAAAAGTTTGGGAGTGCTGTGCTGTGGCCGTGCCAGCACCAAAAAAAGTGTACTCATCTGCTATGGAAATATTCACACATTGGCAGCTTGTTATCACGTCTTTGTGATGTCATTTTTTGAGGAGGTAGTTGGGATCATTTTTGAATGTGTGTACCGCATAAGCAATTAACCAGGGGTATTAGCTAGATGTGGGGAAAGTGTTTGAGAGTGAGCTAGTTTTCTGTTTTAAGTCTGATTAAATACTAAACAGATGTTTTATTCAGAGTGAACAGCAGTTGACAGGCCAACATCATTCTCATGTTCAGTTAACCCTGTCATAACCAAACATGTCTGTATGACTTCCCCTTGACACCCCCTACATACATAATATTTCTATTGAGGCTATACAGTTTGGAAAGTTACAGTGTTATGATTCCTGTGTCTTCATTCACAAGCGAATGGAATGACAATAAAAATATCAAAGATTCACAGCAGCATGGCTTTCACATGCTTTTTAAAACATGAAAATAACCCCCTCACACCCTGGACTCAATCTTTTTTATCTTTCCCCCCCTAGATGAGGCTGTTAAAGCTTTTTAATATTCATGCATTATTTCTCCACTGCGTGCTACATATGTATATTGCAGCATTAAGTGGTTGAATGGAAAAAAAAACGTCTAATTTATTTTCAGGAAACCCTAAAAGTGCTTCCTGACATGCTGATTTTGAACATTATTTAGACTATTTTAGTGCCGCTGTTAATCTATTTGACCCTGTGCAAATTAATCTTCTTAATTAAACTGGAATTAGAAAACCAGCATGGTACATGAGTCAAAAGTAAGCACTGTGTCCCGGCCTGCTTGATGGTAATCAAACGGTTCCTTAATGACTCTGTGGTTCATGGAACACAAAGACATGATAAATCACATGTGCAATGAGCAGACAGTGCAGCTGTGTGTCTCGGCTTACACTCAGAATACAGAACACTGGAATGGAATCCTGAATGAGGAGAAAGGTCCCACCCTTCTGGGAAGCTGGGTGACTGGAGGTCCCGCGGTCAGGTCCCCCGAGTGGGTGGCAAGGCAGTACCAGCGGCCATTGCATGTAAACCTGCCTCCAGCAGACCCCAATGCCACACTAATGAGAGCAAGGGGGACGCGCTGTCTCACGTGTCCGTCTATAGGAACATCTATAAAGACAACAGCAGCTGGGCCTCGTGCACATAAATACATTCTACCACCCAAGCTCGACGTATGCCCAGATGCCACATGTGCCAATTTCAAAGCCCAGGCATCCATTATGTGTCAAGGAATCTGTCCAAATTTGGCAGCAGGAGCATGTGTGTTTTTGACACCCGGGCAGAGCGAATGCGCATACACGGGGATCGCATGCCTGGCATTAGGCTGCTCGATGACAAATGAAAGAAACAGGGAGCTCGGAGCAGAGAGATCGGGGCAAGTGTGAATTCAGAGTGCCATTAGGGGCGGCCTCAAACACGTCAGCGGAGCGCCGGGTTACGCCATCGCAGTCTATGTTACCCGCAGTTGCAACCGTAAGGAGAATAAAACATCAGCCACCATGGCTGAAATAACAAGCCGAGGGAGGATGTGTTCTCTCTAAGGTCGAGGATCTCGCATTCGGAGAGCTGCCTTTTTCTTTCTGTCGCTCGCTCTACACATCATTAGTCAAAACTCGGGAACTTTCCACTGCACAATAGGCTTTTTCGGCCTCAGTGTTTTCTCTTAGCTGTGGGAGCATTTATCAATTTCATTTAGAGCTCAGACAGAGAGGAATAAAGTGCACGCATTTGTCAATGTTCCATTAAACATTTTTTTCTATGACTGCATTCTAAAAAAATATATCTTTTCGCAAAAAGTTGTCAAAATGCAGAGATGAACAAAACATCAAAACACTACCCGGGGTAGACAGATAACCCCTTTCTTAACTGCTTCAGTTGTACATTCAGCTTGGCCTCTCTAAAGCAATTATAGTGTGATGCTTTGGAGGGTGAAGGAGGTGGGACATGGGTGAAGAAATTGAGGGTTTTAACCATGAACCAAAGTAAACTATGGCACGTGGGCCAGACAATCCAAACAGAGAAACAGTGTCACACAAAGCACACAGTGGGTCAGTCAAGTTTAGGCCATTTGGCACCCAGTGTAATGAACGACATGGGAGTGTGAGCACCCCCCAACATATAATGGGTCTGAATTACCCTGTTCTAAACTTAAAGCACATGTGGGTGATTAGGACCTGGCTGTGAATTTATGCCACCTGGCATTGCACTATTGCCATTACATATAGTAACAATGGTAGCAAATGAGGTTTATCCCTATAACCTCAGATTATTGTTAATATTCAAATCTGCCGAATGCAGTGTAGTTATTATTCTTAATATCCTCAATTGATGTTTGTTTGAGAAACAAGCTTATTACCCAATAGGATAATAGGCTGTTAACATTAGCATGTATAAAGCAATATGACATGACGCAGTTTGTCTTCTTGCAGTTTTTTTGGGAATGCTTGCATCCCGTGTGGTCCCACATTTGCACATGGCAACCATCATGACCAGTACCCCGCCTCTTCTGCCCAGAGGTCACTCTAAATGTCTGATGCTCCTCTGCAGAATCTCTGCCCCATCTGCTTCCCTCTGTTTGTTACTTGAGTTGTGTAAGACTCCCTCTGCTGTTGCAGTCAATGGGTTGTGCAACATGAACAGCGGGACGCTGGTAAAACAGCAGGAGGTCTGAACCAGCCAGCTCCCAGATTGCGTTATGAGCCATTCATCTAGCCGTTGTCTAACTTCATGTTTCAAAGACGGTGCACCAACTGTGGTGCATGTACACAATCTGGAAATAATTATCTCCAACCTATTAAAAAAAAAAAACGAACAAATTAAACAAATAATCAAACAAAATTTCCCTGGCATCCATATAGGCAAAATGGCTATACAGTGTCAGTCTGAGGTTGCCCTCCCCAAGGATTTAAAAGAGTTCGAAGCATCTATGTCTTACAGTGAAAGACTAAGTGAAACCAACCAAAGCTTTGGGAGCAAAGCAACTTCCCACAATGCTCTTCCAATCTTCTGGACATGGGAATATTTCTCTGTTAATCCATAATGAAACTTAATTCATGGCCTTCCAATGGCTTGTGTGAGTCTTGCATTATTAATACTGTCCAAAAATTTGTGTTCACCCCCCAATGGCTTATTGCCTGGACCAAAGATTGCTCGTGCCTTACTCTTAAAAAGGAATAGGGGCTCCAGATTCCAAATGACCCCTACAAGCAAGGCCATGGGTGAAATGCATAAATTCCCTTAGACTAAAAACAAATACCCTACAGAAACCTATCTTTGCAGGCTGTAGGACAGTGCAATCATGCTACCACTTGTTGCTCCTATCAAAAGTTCTTGAATATTTAATATCCTTTATCCTAATTAAAATTTGCCATTCCAACTTGCCTAATTTCCTCAGGGCTATCAGATTTGTAGTCTTAAGCTTCTTATTATTAGGTTTTTCCTTGGCCGAAGAAGCCAAGAGGATTTGTTGATGTTGGGTGTAAGCATTGTTTGTGCATGTTTCCTCCTCATGGAGTGCTTCCCTTCTTTTCATATGTGAATGGTGCTCAGGTGTACACACATTCATGTACATCAATTCGCACAGTGTCACTGACCCCCAGTGCCTGCTATATCCTGTCCCGCTGCTGAAATTATTGGCCATCTGTCTCACCATATCGACAGATGGGTTTCACATGGCAACGTTTTCTGTCATCAGCCTGTGCGTCTGAACTTCATTGGTTATGGTGTGCATTCAAACACAAACAGGCACGCACATGCAGAGACACAGACACAGAAGCTGAAGTCATGTTATTCTGTTGAGGAATCTCTGGGGTCCATATCTGCATGGCAGCATAAAAGTGTGTTGAATTACAGCAATGCACGTTGACTGATGAAAAACAGCCCACTGTGCTTCGTGTCCAGAGTCTCCTACTCTCCGTGACAAATGGAGCAGAGTCACTCACAATTGTGCAGAAGGAGGCCATGAAAGACCAACAGGCGTCTCTACTGTCTGACTATGCTGACAGTCTGTCTTGCACAAGAGACATTTGATGTTGGAGAGCCTGTTTATAGATCTGTTCTTCCTCATAAGTACATACCAGCCTGATGAGCAAAGATCTACCTTCTGCCCTGGGTCAGGTGTAGCCTTATCTGGACCTTTTCCCATGTGAGTTCCAGTTTATTCAGGACCTCAAGAGCTATATTTCTTTTCAAGATCTCCTCAAGACAGGATGTGCCACTTCATATTTCATTCATATATTGATCAGCCATGACATTAAAACCACACACCAAGTCCCTACTTGACCCACCACAACAGCTCTGAACCAGTCTCCACAAGATGTCTGAATGTGGTCTGTGCTATGATCTTTTTGGTCATAGATCTGGTCCGACATATTTTTCCAACAGATATTCATTCTGACTGAGATCTGAAGTGGTTTGAGGACAAGTCAACACCTTGAATCATTTGTCACCATTCCTGGCCACATTTTGCATTATTCTGCTGCCATCAGGGAATACCATTGTCTGGGGTTTGCAGGTGCTAGGAGTCAAAATAACATTCAGACCACAGTTTCCAAGCAGAACATTGTCCAGACCATCACTCAACATTGCATTGTTTCTTCTCACACCACCCTTGACTTTTCCATCATGACCAGAATCAAGGCTATTCTGTGAGATCAGACAAACCTCCCTTCAACGATTCAATAATCCCTTTCGCTGGTTCCCCGGTTGCCCCCATTCAGTACAAGGAATACACAACAAGTCAGTTTCCCAACCCAGTACTTCACAATCTGGCCCTTTTCAAACCAATTAATCAAATATCATCTCAGTGGTTTTTACGATAATTCATAAAAAGTATAATTAGTATTAATGAATTATGTAATATGTTATAGTGCCCAAAGTCTGTGTCAGAGGTGTCACATCACCAGGACATGATGGGATCACTGCGGAATGACAGAAGTAGGAGACTCTCGGGACACACACGAAAAAAACCTCTGGCCACAGCTCAATTGAGTTTAACTCGATCTACCGCCGAGGTAAGCTTAGTACCTTGCCTTATCTGTGCGATGTGTTATTTAGTCCACGCAATTTTGTTAGCTGTCTTATAACATTCATTCTGGGTGTCGGATCATCTGCTCATCATGACAACAGGGTACAGAAATTTGCTGGGTACAGACCCACAAACACAGATTCTCTTTTCCCTTTCTTTTACCAAGTGAAAGCGAAGTGATTTTCATTGTGAAACACTGTGAAATGTGTCCTCAGCATTTAACCCATCACGTTGGTGAGCAGTTGGCAGACATGAAAGACACCCGGGGAGCAGTGTGTGGGGACGGTTCTTTGCACAGTGGCACCACAGTGACACCTTGACGGTTCAGGATCCAATTACAGGTCCATTTCCTTACGCGCCTGGCCAACCACTGCCCACTACCACTGTCTGTCATAAAATACAATAATGGTGGCCTGACAGCTTCACCGACTTCAGCCTTACGGTTCTGTCCCATTTAGTCAGTATAGCACCATATGTAATTAATTACAGCAACCAATTCCCACTGCACAATCAAAGGTTAGACTTGGAATTGAGGCTGAGTGAAGTGCCTGGCCACACACTAACCACTGTTACCGTCTGAACGTCATATGCCTTGGCCTGTCTAGCTACTCATGTGCTTTCCTTACGTAGGTGCAGTGAGAAATTCTAACTGCCTGAGAAGTACAAGATGTTCCCTGCCCTGAAGCATCTCGACAAACCACTGCTCAGTGCATATTGTGACGAAGCTTCTGCTCTGGGTGGAAGTAGACTTTCATCATTTTAGTTAACAGTAGAGGGCAAAGGAAGCCAAGAGCAAGATAAAGCTTCTGTTGACCCGATGGCTCAGACCTGCAGAAGCCATTATCTCACTAGGCCAAACCAGCTGTAACGGTCCTCCTTAGAATGATAAATGGTTAACAGTAGCCAGAGCTAAGAGTGGCAAGGTGATATTACAGGGACACTGGACATTGTTATCCCCACTGTCAACTCCTACGCAGCCTTCAGTCATGGATTAAAAGAGATTTTTGTGTTGTGTGTGTGAGTTTGATAGTGAAAGAGGTCGGTGAGGCTATCTGTGCCACGATTATTCAACATTGTTTCTCCAAACGGCAGCACATGGAAGCAATTTTCCTGCGTTTTTCTCCCCTCCCTGCTGTCCTTCTTCAGTTCTGGTGTTTTATTAATCAGCAACACAGTCAGATGGGTTTTGTGAAGCGATGGCCATTTAAAATTACATCCTCAATCCATCATGCAATGCACGGCAAGCTGAGGAAAGATTAATGAGGTATGAGTTTGGGCAGAAGGCCCAAGAGACACACCAACACATCCACCTCCTGGACCAGCATAGCCCTAGGAAGAAGAGGAATACAGGGGGAAAATATTGAACCTGTCACTCTAACTCCATCTGGTCCATTTCAATATCCACAATCACAGACAATAGAAAGCAACAAGCCATGGAAACCATCATGGACTTGTCCCAAGCAGGTCAGAGTACCAAAATTTAAACTGTCATGAGCCAACACTCCTTCTCTGGACCAAACTTGAGAAAATAGAGGAAACATATTAATTTTTATGGCTGTGCAATTGGAAGCAATTTCTGCCCAGCACTGGTCAGCTCCATTTTTTTTTTGTTTTAACACATCTTTAGTATATGTCATTATTGTTCAGGGGAGGATGCTGCAGTAGTGGCACTGCGAGCACATGGACTTCTTAAAATGGCACAAATAACTCCCGACCATTTCCCGACCCAGTACAGGACGTCTAATTGTCCGGTAATTACCTAAATTAGCATGGGGGAAGCCAAAAGCCCCTGGGAACCAGGACAGAGTAGACAGAGAGTCCACAGCCAACAGCGCCAAGATATTACCCTACTGATAATGCCACTGAATAGACTCCAGAACTCTTATGTAATCAGGGGGGAGTTTTCAGATTCAAATATTACAGTCAGAATGGGGTGAAAAAAAACTGTTCCAGACATACTAATTGTGTATACATAGATGTGGTTTCATGTGTTTACACGTATATTAATAGCTTAGCGCTTCGCAGTAGCGAGTTTTCTCAGTCTCTGGCAGACGGGTCTGATTAGTGTTTGCAGTAAAGTAAAAAATTTTTAATAGTTTCCAGGGTTGGCCTATTACATTCCCAAGGCTTGTTTTATATGGTAAAGTGGTATTTGCCAGCTTTTGTTCAATAATTTATTAGCACTCGTTCATGACATAAATGCTTTAGCAGACATAGGTAAAGAAAACCACGACTGGCTAAAGCTTGAAATCGAAATCCTTAATGTATACAAAAGGGTGGGGACTGGACAAAACAGCATATGTGACATAAGCAGAAGTGTAACCCGTACTTACTCAATTCTTAAAAAACAAACACGTTAAACGCGTGGCTCACCTGCCAGATAGAGATCAGGACGTGTTAAAAGCCCTACGAGGCGGCGTGTCACCTGATAAAGAAGCCACGGTGGATTTAGGCTGTGATCCTGTGTGCTTGCTCTCATTCTGCCTGCGGGGAGCCGTGGTTTGTGGTCAGGAAACAGCCATTACAGCACAATGAGCGCTAATTAAGCCATGATATGAATATAAACGTGCCAGGCACATGAAACAGGTGAGGAGGCAAAGTGACTCTGGACCGCATTTAAAAAGCAAAGATGCCAAGAAACAAACACTGAGTACATAATGACAATTTTTTTTTAAGTGACCTTAAAGAGCATAAAAAGACAAAAAATAAATCCCTGTGGTACAGCAGCTGACCACAAAATTTGATATAATTCGTTAGATGATAAAATTGACGGATGATGTTACAAGGGCAGTGGTGGCCTAGTGGTTAAGGAAGCAGTTAATCAGAAGGTTGCCGGTTCGAATCCCAACAGGGCATATGCATTTACGAGATTTCATGCATGCACAGCACAGTCTGACAGCTATGGCCAACATTAATGATACAGGACTACCCAGTCCTTCAAAAAAATAACATGCAACAAACAAGCCATATGCTCTATGCTTCAGATGAAAAACAGGGTTTTATGAAACCCTGCAGTGTTTTCATTACTGTCACACACAAAAAATGTCATTTAGCATGCCATCATATTTTATTTATGTTGCATTTTTTTGCTGTGTGCTTTTTATTTGTTTATGTATATTTTGGCAACATAGGAATCATAGTAACGATGGAGAGTTTGCCTTGTCTCAGCAGTATTTTTGTTCTTAAACGAGAACACTTAGGATTTTATGTAGCTTTGTGTCTTTTGGCTCAACGTCTGAAACTTTGCCAAACTTGTTCTAAGCACAGACTAATGTCTATTCTTCTGTTTTGTTTCTCAAATCCAGACCAATTTATAAAAACAAATGTATAACATGTCTATGAAGACATTTGGGTACATAAATAATAACAGCATGTACTAACAATGTAGTTTTAATTTGTGTTAATCTTAGTTTGTATTTGTAGAATTAAATGCTTTTAAAGGCAGCATTGAGATTAGCTACTCACATCACATGGTCATCATAAATTAGGTTGCAGGTACCCATAAGGTACCCTGAATTAAATTATTCACAAATCCTGAAAGCAAGGCTGAAAATCTATTTCAATAATATCAATTTGTTCAAATGACTCATATAAGGATTGGACATAATATTATTATAACATGATTATGATATGAAGAAAGGGGACATTAAGTCATCAGTCGCCCATATTACATGTGTTGAAAGCATTAACACATGGCTGTGGTGCAGAAACACACAGAAAACAGTTCTCTCTTTATGGACTGTCATTAAGAATTTTAGAGACATAATTTATGGGGGCTTTTATGGTCACCAAACACCCCATTAATCAAGAACCTGCAGGGGCCAAAGTGTTCTCAACCAGGCTTTGAGAACAGTTTACTGGGTGCTGTGAGTGTTCACCAAATCCCAGCACCAGATGCAATCTTAACACATGGAATAATGAGCCTCAGTTTCCACAAACCTGTTGATACTATTGCACTTTTCTGTAACTTCAGTGTTTCCCAGTTACATTAATTTTTTTTACTTCTTTCAGAGGAAGCAAGGAAGATAAATGAAATACATTTAAGTGCTTTTTGCTCAACCGGCAGTCTGAAAGACAACATCATATAAAACATATTTGTTTAAAAGGTGATTCAACACAGTTTGGCATCACCCCAGCATTACATTTACAGCATTTATCAGACGCCCTTATCCAGAGCGACTTACAATCAGTATTTACAGGGACAGTCTCCCTGGAGCAACTTAAGGTTAAGTGTCTTGCTTAGGGACACAATGGTAGTAAGTGGGATTTGAACCCGGGTCTTCTGGTTCACAGGCGAGTGTCTTACCCACTAGGCTACTACCACCTTTAACCAGATGGACCAAACTCTCGCACATTGGTGCCCCACCAATACAGGCTTTAGATCTGACGAAGACATGTTTGACACACAGTACTGCATGTACAGTTACAGTGAATATATGATATGTCATACCTGTCACCTCTCTTTCCCATTTTCCTGAACGATTCATGATTTGCCAGCAGCAGCAGCACTGCGATAAGATGCAGTCCTATAGCAATCATAATAAACTCAAGAACATTTTGAAATGAATGAAACTACACCCCAGTATTGGTGCAAATGATCCAACGTAAATTGAGGAAGCAAGTTAGTGACGTAGCCAACTGAGGACTATGGCTGCAGTTAGTCAAGATTTCAGTTAACAGCATTTTTTGCCATTACATGTGTACACTCAGCTTCCATAAGAAAAATTAAAAAGTATTACCAAAGGAAATGTTGCATTCTTGTTGTGTTATACTGTGTGGAATGTGTTGGGGTTATACAAACATGATGATTGTACATACATACTCACAAATTCTAAAATATTGCAAAAACATTTTACGTGTTTCACGGCTCTCCTCGATGTCCCCTGTATGCTTCCGCGGATGTAAACTTGGGCCACAATTAGGTAGGTAGGAAGGTATAAACTTTATTAATTTCCTCTGTGAAATTCAGTTCATAGAGATTTATATAACAATATGACAAAAGAGATAAATTTATATTAATCACACCGAGTAATAAAATTTGTATTTTATTTGTAATGGGGCAGTGATAGCCTAGTGGTTAAAGAAGTGGTCCCGTAATCAGAAGGTGCGACTGAGGTGCCACTGAGCAAAGCACCGTCCCCACACACTGCTCCCCGGGTGCCTGTCATGGTTAAACGCAGAGGACACATTTCATTGTGTCACCTTATGCTGTGCTGTGCTGCAGTGTATCACAATGACAATTTCAATAATGTGTCATTGTTTAGTTTGTTCGATTAGACTAATCGTTCATGCTCCTCCAGTACTCCTCTGTCCATCTGTTCCCTACTATCCCCCAGCAAGAAGATTTCAAGACTGTTGGTTCTAGACTTAAAGAGAATCATCCTGTAATGTCACTCTTACCTGTCTTCAAAAATTCAGAGCCCTCAACAGTCTTCAACAAGTTTTTGTATTTCTTTCTACATATTTTAAATGAGCAATTGGTTTATTTAAATAAAATAATGTCTAAGACAAAGCTATTCGGTTTCTTGTGAGTATATCTACACTAGCAGTGGCATTTGTTGTGATGCAAGAGGGCAGCACATAAAATCTTGCCTAGGGCTTCAGGTATTTTAGAGCCAGCCCTCTTTGTTTTAATACAATTAACAGTTGGAATGTTGAAATTTGAGGGACAGGACAGCGATCTGGAACACTTCACATCGACCCATATATAAAAGATGAAAAATCTTATGTTAAAATGCATGGCTCACGTTTCCCAACTCTAAAAACAAAATAAAGGTTTTAAAGGGACTGGGGCATTTAAATATAAGCACATTATGACATAGAAGCCTTTCATTGGCTAGAAATTTATTCCCACACAATGTCATTGGTCACAGGCATACGCAGAGGTGCGCCCCTACAATAAGTCATGCTGGCATAATGAAACACAGAGTCCACAATGGCCTCATAATCTAGAAAGCCCCTCAACCCTGTCCCACCAGCCCCAGTTTCCACCCTGTGCTTATTTCCTTGTTGTCGCTAGCAAAAACAGTCTGCGATATCTCTGCCGCTGCTGATAATTCTGCCAGTGTAACCAAAGCGCTGTTTGTTCAGCATTTATGCAATGACTTGTCCAGCAAAAGCCAACACTCCCACTCACAAGTCCTCAAGCCTGGGAGCCATACAATATGATAAACTTGTTGTGGTTACAGTCTGAAATCGAACAACAAATAGGACGACAAGGACTAAACTTCATGTGGTGTCACTAAGAGGGTAATTTCGGCGATCTAATCCTGTGAGGGCTTAATCGACCAATCTCTTGTTAATGCTGAATTTGGTTCAAATCCCAAGAGCCAGGTGTTTAAACATTAAAAATGTTTCACAGAGTGCATATGTATGCACCTTGTGTATGCATATGGCTGAGAGCGAGCCCATGCCAATGAAAAGTATATAATATGGCTAAGTGTTTGCATCCGTCCTGAATCCAAAACTGCTTGAATGCCGCTCTGTTTAATGTGCCACTGTCAACGCCTGAATTGAGGGGGGAGGCTGATTATTAATATAAAGGTCTTCATACAGTGGGTAGCCACCAATTGTGCAAGTTGTCCCACATAAAATGATGAGAGAGGTTCATGCTTCAACTGTGAATGACAGAAAGTAAAAAGAAAATAAGCACTTGGTCAATAGCAAAAGTTCAACTCAACACTCTGTAATGTAACCTTGGTTGGCAAGCTTTTATGTAGCCAGTGTTTTTGGGAGAATCGTCAAGCTGGCAGCTCCGGCATGTTTTTCACGGCTGCTGTCCCACCGCCTGACCCCCAGGGGGCGCACAGCCACACCCAGAGCCGCCAATCCAGAAGGGGACCAAAGACCAAAAGTTTTTTTCACACCAAAACCTTTCAAGTTGCCGTAAGCCTTATCTAGATCTGATCACTCCCTTGATGACTGCTCGACATCGACCACAATTCTCTGGCCGCCCACACACCCTGCTCCACGCGAGAGCACGGACATGCATCACCCATGTCCCAAGCACCAACGAACCATGGACGCACCAGGTCCTGCTTCCTGTTAATGTTTAATTTTCAATGGTCTTACTGATGGAAGTTTTTCTCCCAAATCTCACGATTTTTAAATGGGCATGTGCAGGGAGACCTTTCTGAGCTCTGTAGGATTTAAATCCATGACAACGTGATGTGTTACTAACAGTAACCCTTGTTACTGTGATCCCAGCTCTCTTCATGTCATTGACCAGTACCAGTCCGTGGTGGAGGTTGGGTTGGGATCTGCTGTTTGAAGGAGCACTTTTAAAACAAGGCTGACCAAAGTGGTGTAATATACAAGTAGACATAAAATATGAAGACACACAGGCAAATGAATAAATAGACACATACAATTAAGTAAAGGAATAATAAAAGGCCTATCACATCTTAGTTTGTAATGTGATTTTGGTACAGATACAAGCCCCTGATCTACAGACAAATAGACTGGGGCAGAGCCAAGTGCATCAACACATGTATGGCTTCCTGTAGGCAGACATATGCAGATGGAAACTGACCTTGCTATGGTTTGGGAAACCATAAGGTCACAGAATATAAATATAAATGGTATAAGGTGTCTAAAAACAAAGGCAGCCTCTTTCACCTTCCCATTTTAAAGGTCCTCTGAGGAGCAGAGCATGAATGAATGAAAGCGAGAAGATTAGGCTGCCTGAACAATGCTGCTCACTTCCTGGCTGGTACTTCCCCATCACAGACAGCTGGTCATAGTGGCCTGATAGACACCTAAGGGGCCATCCAGACGGGGACACCCTCTCACGTACCCTAAATAAAGGCCCCATGAGCCACACTAGCAGTAAATATTTTTCTCTAGCCATGGGAAACCAAATGCCATTGTTGGGCCACAGCGCATTATATTTCACAGGTGAGGGGTGCTCATGGTCACCGGAGTGTTGCTGGTGCTGTGGGCAGACCGTCTAATGACAGCCGTGGGCTTTGTCGAGAAATGGATTGGTTTTGTTATAAACGGACAATCAGTGGCGGGATTACAGTGCAACGTGACACTTCTTTTGGCAGACTCGTCATTCACTGCTAGACCTGCTTCAGGATGCCACAAGGCTGATGTGGCACATTAAAGAGAGAAGCATTCCAGCAGTTTGAGTTTCGGAGGGATCGACGCTATCTTGGCTGCAGTGAGTCACTTGAGCTGCACCCTTTCTTTGTGTCATAATACCAGTTCCTTTAAGACAATAAGAACTATTTCACAGGGGAATGTTCTCTCACACCTTTTTTTATCTTATCAATATTGTCAGAAATTAACCGATATCTTGAACAGTTGGCCCTAACTACCCACCCAGGCTGTCACCCATAGGATTAACTTGTTATTCTGGACTATTTAAACCTCTTAAACCTGTCAATACATCACATGCCCAGGTGTTCCTCTCGGTACATCTAATCACAATCTTCCTCATTCTCTTCTTCCATTCAGGAAGCAGTGTTGGCCTAGCAATTAAAGAATCAGACTCGTAAATGGAAGGTTGTGGGTTCCAATTCTGAACCATCAAGGTGCCTTGGAGGTCCCCTTGAGCAAGGTACCGTCCCCAAACCCTGCTCCCCGGCGCCTTTCATGGCTGCCCTCTGGGTTACGTGCAGAGGACAATTTTGTTGTGTGCACTGTGTGCTGTGCTATGCTGTAATGGGTGGTAGTAGCCTAGAGGGTAACACACTCGACTATGAACCAGAAGACCCAGGTTCAAACCCCACTTACTACCATTGTGTCCCTGAGCAAGACATTTAACCCTAAGTTGCTCTGGGGGGATTGTCCCTGTAACTACTGATTGTAAGTCGCTCTGGATAAGGGCGCCTGATCAATGCTGTAAATGTCTTAATAATGTATCACAATGACAAAAACAATAACTTCTGTACACTCCTAATGCCGCTTATCCACACAGGCATCAGGGGACAAAATGCACACTTGGTACCACAGCCTTTAACATGACAAATACACATATACACAATACTTTGATTCAAACATTTAAATTGCTCAACTACTGAATGTGACATTAGTGAACACTCCTCAAACACTACATTTTATTTTGCCCAGGAAAAATATTAGATGAGAACTCTTTGAAACAGAATAATCCCATAAAAATAAGACTCGATCTAAATTGATCTAAATTAGATCTAATTCATCTAAACTTGTTATCCCATTTACATATTGATAATGTTCAGTTCTATTCCCCAGCTAAGTGATATCTTTATAGAATGTTTAGCATCACAAGATCAGGGCCGGACCGTGGCATAGGCAATATCCATCCAGGTAGCACCACAAATGAAAGTGAAAGTAATTGCCATTGTGTAACACTGCAGCACAGCTCATGGTGAACACAATGAAATGTGTCCTCTGCTTTTAACCATCACCCTTGGTGAGCAGTGGGCAGCCATGAAAGGTGCTTTGCTCAAGTGGCACCATGGCAATTAGGGTATTCAAACCGGCAACCTTACAATTGGTTGGTTTCTTAAAACTAGTTGGTATTAATTCTTAGTCTTAATATGAAAAGGACAAACCCCCATGTATTTACCAGCTTAGTGAAGCCTAAGTAATAGTAGTAATAATAACTAAATTAAAGTGAATTTCATTTTATGAAATTCCTCTGTAAATTTTCTCTGTAAATTTCATTTTATGAAATTCAAGATGACTGAAACAGGCAAATATGCAATAAAACAAAACAATCAGTCCAACTGCTTTATTGTTTACAACCACACAGCCTCTGTAATAAACTTAAAAGTTATTTACCTTTTTTGGAAGAACCCCACATGCGTTCATTCATAGTTTTGATGCCTTCGGTGAGAATCTACTAGTGTAAATGGTCATGAAAATAAAGAAAACACATTGAATGAGAAGGTGTGTCCAAATGTTTGGCCTGTACTATAGATGCGCAAAGAAAAATGAGGAAAAAGTAGTGTATGTGTGATCTTTTTATGCCTGAGGAAAAGTGTTGTATATGAAACTTTTCTTGATATATGGCCTAGGGCGCTCCTCATATTGTTGATCTGCCATGTCTACAATCTTTGTGTTACCTTTATTGACACTTTTGCTATGTCAAAAGTGGTAATACAGTGAATGTGTTAAAATGAACACAAGAAATAGTCCCAAAACTCACCCATTAATGTGCCAGAATTGAATACAGTTAATTTTAACACTGTGAAGTTGAAGTGATTAGTTGTCACCTGACACACCACAACACAGCACCCACTGCATTTAACCCACTGTGAGGGGATGGTACTTTGCTCAGTGGCACCTCAATGGCACCTTGGTGGTTCCGCATTTGAACCAGCAACCTTATGATTATGGGTTTGTTTCCGTATCCGCTAGGCCAACCACTGCCCCCCCAAAAAAGAGTGCGTACTGCAAATGCTACATAGTTGCATTTCTTCTGGGTTCAGGCTGGACCCACGTGTTTAGGATTTGTCATCATCATGTGGTTGATCAATACATTGTACACGAGTGAATGAAACCCAGACATTGTTTTCATAATTTACGTCATATATAGGTTGCTGTTATTGTTATTAGGTGTAACATGTTTCAGCCATTCTGTTTGCTTCATCCTCCACGTCCTTTCTTGTTGGAATCCCCACTTTGGCGGGGCCCAGTGCAGTGAAGGCACGTTTTTGAGTGGTAATTACTGTGGTACTCTTCCTGCTGCGCGGTGAATGCCTGTTCAGCCATCTGGATTCTACCTGCGGTTCGTGGGCCCAGAAACTTCTGCCAAGTTTACACAACACAAACATCTGCCCCCCTCTTTTTCTGCTGAGCCCCGTCCGTGGAGCTGTCGGATAGCCCTGGTATTTCCTTTGCTTAAAATGCTAGCTGACCCGGGAGGCATAGTAGCAGAAAGAGAAGAGGTAATAAATGTCCAGCGTTTGAGCTTTGATGAGGTCTGGACATTGGCAACACCTGCTCCGTGTTAATGAGGAACGTCCTACAGGACACCGGGGTCAGCCCCGCCTTACAGCAATACCAGCTGGGACAATGAGATGGAACAGGGAATTGCGAAGCCGGTTAGATAACATAGTCGAGATGAGAAACAGATGAAGGTGAGGTTGGATGTACGATTCAAATTAGGGAACTGGGTACAATGCGTACGTAAAGGCCTGCAGCCTGGTGTCCCCTGTTTCGGCACGGAGGAGTCATTAAACATTCAGACCACATTTGTGTCATTTATGTACCTAATCACTCGTTTAAAACAAAAGTGGTTAAGAGAGCTGCACGTCCTCGGTAATTTTACAAAATGAGAATGTCTGTGCGTGACAGACAAGCCCAATCTCCTGCTGGCATCGATGCTTTGTCACACATCTTTAGAAAAATGTGAAAAATGCTGCAGTCAGCAGACAGCATCGGAGAAGTCAAGGTGAAGTCTGAACCTTCCTCAAGTGTTCAGTTCGTCCGTCCGTCCGTCAGTCGGTCACTCCATCATTCTGTCAGCTCTGAGGAATGATACCGGGCCTGTGTGCCTTCCATGACAGAAGAGCAGCCCCTTCATCCAGCGAGCCTGGCTCATTAATCACCTGCATCAGTCCATCTGTATTTGTCTGATTGTCTTCTGGCTTTCTGAAGATCACAGGCAGGAAATCACAAAAAAAAAGTGTAGTGACACATCACCCATCTGGGAAAACAAGACATGTAAATTTAACAAGTTAAAAGGCTAAAAGGGGGAAAGGGAGGAGGGGGATGGGTGACAAGCCAATGCAGAGGTTCCCAAGTGACCACGCTGTAGCCTGCATATTGAGCACAGGAAGTGAGATCCTTGGGGCCGATAGAGGAGGAATCCATGCTGGAGATGCCTGTGAGATAAGGAAGCCAATTACAGGACACTCAGAGAGGGGGCACTGGAGACTGATAACGCAAACAGCAAACCTAAATAGGGCGGCGCAATCGTTGGACGAGGGCTAAATGAAAACACGAGCGGCTGCCAAAAGAAACCCCACAGCAAACACCGCGCTGTGTTGAAAAGCGCCCGGCCCGCCGCGCGCGGCCGTAAATTATGCCCGTTGACAGTTCACACAATAAACATGGCTGCTTCAAAGATGAGCCTAATTATCTGAGCTCAGCAGCCCACCCTGCTCCCCATTCGGAGAGCCGGCGCTGAGAGGCGTCTCGCCATAGGCAGGAAAGCAATGAAACGTCACCTGGTCTAAACGGGATTAGCACATCATAAAAGTGCCACAAAACAAAATGTGAACAATGAAGAATGTTTTATTTATTTCATTTATTGCATTTATTTTTTGGCAAGGGGTAGCATAAACCCTCCAAGAGCACAATACAGATAGAGGCTGTGCCTCTGCAGCATTACTATAAAAGGATTGCTTTTGAATTCTGATTGACTGAGCTATGACTGAGCCCCCCCGGTCTGTGTGTTAACTATTATTAATGGCATTATTATGTGATATAAGCAGATGCATTGACATGTGTTCAAGAAGCATTGTTATATCATTGTTAAATAACTTTTAATTGGCTCATTTCATGTTGTGCTGCATGTTCTTTAACTACGATACGGTAATAAACTCACCGTATCCAACAGCTTTAAGTGTTTTATGGGCACTTGTCTGGGGCTTGTTCATTAGTGTAAGTCCAATAAATTTAATGAATGAGTAGATGCAACATAGACGAAACACAATATTTTCGTTGCATGTAATTTATTGACAGGTGCGGGTTTCCATCATCCAGAATGAGGTAGTGAGACCTGCCAATCATCAGGCTTCGACCATTTTAAACTGTTTATAACACCTTCACTAAAGGTTGTGTTCTGTGTTACTGTCAGGATTGGGTGCACCTGGATACGCACCTAGCACCACTCTGCAGGGCGGTTATAAGGCGCTGTTGAGCAGCCCATCGGGGCTGCGACATTTTTATGTGGACCGTGCAACGGATGAGTTTATTTGTTTTCAGTTCTGACAATCGGCACATGCCTGCGGGTTAGTTTTTGTTCTCCCCTTTTGTTGCCACTGTTTTTGGCCCTCGCGCCGTTTTCCTTTGTGTTTAATGAATCATTGTTTTCCAGTATGTCCCGCCTCTGCGCCTCCTTCCCCCGTCAGCTCGCGGACGTGACAGTTACAGCAATAATTGCACACAAACAATTGTCTTGTTCAAGATACAGCTAAGTAGTCCTTTCTCGTTTTGTCTATTTATTTATGACACCATCCCTTACACTAGCAAACAAGTGAGTTTTAAAACAGTGCCCTAGTAGGTTACCACCACCGTATGGCCAAGCTCTGACTTCTTGTGTTTGCTTCACTTGACAGCAACATGAAAATGCTGTTATACGTTATAAGGAACCCTTCAATGAGATTTGTTGAATAAATCGTATTAATTATTATTTATAATCTGTTATATCCAGGCACATCCTCTGAGCTCTTTTAATGTTAAAACAAGCATGCGACAGAAGAGTTGTTAATTTGGTGCTTCTCCAGGTGCTGAACCCAGAGAGTGCTGACTGAAATCCAGCCTGTGGGATTCACATCAGGACCTGTCCTGCACTGTTTCACCTCGAAAGCCTCCAAATACCCAGGGAGGACAGTTCGGCTTAGCCAGGGCCTTCCGTCCATTCAGAGTGGTATTAAAGGGGCCAGGGCCCCTGGGAGAAAGAGGAACGCCCTGCATGGGAGGTTGACGTGTGGTTTTTGTGGCGGTGTTTGTGGTGAGCCACCCCTAAGTGCTGAGAATCGATGGGAGCCTGTAATGTGGTTACTGCTTCCTTTAAGCCCCTCAAGCTGCTTCTCAGCGCCTTTTCAATGAGACGCATTTCTGACCCACGAACCTCAATGAGGCTAAGTGGCTCTCAACAAAAGCACAAGGCAATATTACATTGGAGCCAGAATGCGTAGTCCAGACCTGACCGGATCCCTGTGATGGACTTGCACAATGGAAATTGGACATTGGGCACATGTTTGCTTTCTCTCTCCCACTCTCACACATGCAGACACACAGCATGCATCTTCGCCGCGGTCACGTCATTCTCACCCTCGCTTGCAGCTTGGCAACTCTTTAGCCCCCGCCACTAACCAAGCATGGAAAAAAAAAAAAAAAAACACGTCCCTCGTGCAAATATTTATTTTCACTTTGACGGCCTTCCTCCTCCGGGGTTCTCCGTCTCCACGCGCATGCAATCAGACACCATCCTCATTGCAAAATCAGGCCCGTTGAGGAACATTGACCACATTCTCCCCGTCTGCGCACACCGGCCAGGGTACAACGAGCACGCTCGTCCTGACACGTAGACACGATCAGGCAGGCCCTTTTCTGCTGGCCAGCACATCAACAAATTGACCGCTTTGAAACGTGTGGGTGCAGTTCCGATGACTATATCAGGCCTGGGCGATATATGACCTATAGTTTGACTGACAGCAAAGACCGTGCCATGAAAGACAAAGTCCATACGGCTTCTCGATTTGGCTGCTTATTTACTTTAAGCCTGTTTGTCAAAGTCACTGAACCAAGATCGCCTTCTAAAATCTGCAAGCAAAGAGAAAGCGGGAACAAAAATAACCAAATTAAGCCAAACTGAACATAGAATCAATTGCAACAGAACTGACAACAACAAAGCTCTGTAGATAAACAAAAATGTCTTCTTCTCCTTGTTTTTGTGACACTATAAAAGGAATAATTTGTTAAGGCCTGTGCTTGAGACATTGCCTGATAAGCACAAGGTACACAGACGGAGCTGCCTAACTGGCAACAGCAATTGCTCCCATATCTCAATGAACAACTTCCCTTTGGCTCGGACCAGTCCATTCAACCCTGCTGGGCCATTTAGCCTCATTAGGAGGAGCATTTTTAAGAGGTACAAGGCACTTTGTTTTCTGTAATCCATCACTGAACTTGGGACAATGGTGAATAAGAACGTGACCACACAGGACTGACTTGTGCAATTGAAACCAACCAAACCAAAGGCTCCTGCTTATGCTACTGTCAAGTATTATGCCCAGTTTATTATACTATATTATATAGATGTTGTAATGTAAATGTAAATGTAAAAAAAACTATTTAAAAGGTATCCAGTTTGAGCATGTTATGACTTGATAATGACTATGATTGATAATGATAGATTATTCATGTAGGTGGAAGCGATCAAGCACATGGGTTTTATCCAGAGATGTATGTGATAAACGTGCATCAAATTGAATCATGGGACAGATTGCGGTAAAACGACTCTTGTGTGCATCACATGAGCCACAGATCATTTCTCTCGATAGCGTGAGTCTGTGGTTCTCTCTGCAGTCGCGGCTGAAGGCTGGCCTTTGACATGACGGTTGTCTTCACAGGACATTATCTAGGCTTTGACTAATCGGTGGCTTACTGTCTCCAATGCTACACAGACAATAAATTCACTTTAGCGCCAGTGTTTTTCTCCACTTTCCCCCAAGGATGGGTAGTGAAGCTGAGTCAATGGCCATCAGCCTCCAGCTGATAAGGTTACAATTAGCCGCCGTTGCAAAATGGCTCAGTAACACATAATCCAATTATCACTCCTCCTCTAAAAGGTGTTCTTTGCCCCTAAAGCCTGCTGGGTAAAGCCAGCCAACAGGCTGTGCCCCTTGGAGGGGGTGACATCACTTGTGTCACATCAGACAGGCTAAAAAGCTCTAGTCGATTATGGCTTCCTGTTTTGTTAGATGAAGCTGCAAAAAAAAAAAAACGCATGGCATCGTAGGGAGATCTAAGAAAGATGAAAGATGAGATGACTAGGTGATTAGCATTCACATAAACCTGTGAGGCGTGGGGGGTCGAAAGGTCACCTGCTGCAACGTGGGTTCCATTTTCACCGCCCTTGTTAAAATATCCCTCAGCTGTTGGTCATACGCTGGTGCCGGTTCGGCTGCTTTGTGAAAGAGGCTGGCATGTTGATCCAGGAAGCACTTTTGTTGTTTCCTGTCCTTGGGTGAGTTTGCCAAGAGATACAGAAATTCTTTTTACAGTTTTTTTTTTTTGTCTCTATTGTGCTCCCGTTTACCGACTACAAGAGAGAGCAACAGAAACTGCTGTTCTATTTTTAAAGTCAGCAGAACAGGTCTGTGCTCGCTGGCTATCACTGGCAAAGCAAGTTATGTTCCAGAGCTAAGTTATGTGGGCTGTAGCGATGCTATCGGATGGTTCTCGTTCCCATTTTCTCATTTCCTAACCCTACCAGTGGAAAACATGTAAACATACCAAAGAACCCTCCAAACAAATCCAAACAACCTCACCTTTTTTCGCAGCACACCCTAACATGTGTTCTTGACTACTCTCTCAATATACATACATGCATACATAAATACATATACAATCTCCTTGGCCTAATTTATGCATTAACCTGTAATGCATGGTAAACATTATACACCATATCCCAGCCATTCAAGCTGGCTCCATTGGAGCCACAGTCCTCCATCGATCTGTATCTATTTATCTGTGGCTTTTCTAGCACTTGCATGCAGTAATTATAGGCTCTGACCCTGCCCTGCAGTAAAATAGGGTTAAGGTCCTTGATTGAGAGCAAAGTGGGATTTGAACCTGTCACTTTCAACGGGGTCAGCCGCTTGACTTGGCTGCACTACTGCACTACGATTATGTTTTTTTTTTTTTGCACAATTTCGCACGTAGTAGAAGTGGGACACCTCATGCCATTTTCTATAATCTCCTTTCACCTTGCCAACCTTTCTCTCTTTCTTCATCTTCCTTTTTTGAGAAGTGCTCCCGACTTAGTTTTTTTTTTTAATCTGCCATCAGCTCTTCAGTTTAGGGTTATTACAGCATGCCAGACCTGGCGCCAGTGCACGCCCCCGGTCCGTCTACTCAGACCCTGCCATGGAGGTGGGACACATTGCCGTGACATCACACATGGGAAGATATGTGCACTTGCCCAAGCCTTGGCTCCTACGATGCCTCCTACACTCAAGTCCCGAGACATGGGAAAACCTGAAAAACAAACACACAAAAATGCACCCATTCACACACACAGCTAAAACAATTTACTTTCAACTCAAGTTGCCGCACAACTTAATCCAAAATCTTAATTTGTGTCACTCTACACTGCTTCCCTATTCTGCTTCCCCACACACTGCTCCCCAGGCGCTGAGGGTGATGGGTTAAAAGCAGAGGACACATTTTGTTGTGTGCACCGTGTGCTGCAGTGTTTCACAATGACAATCACTTCACTTTCACATGTAAATGTATTAATTTTGACAGAACTATTTGATTGTAAATGTGACCTCTGTGAACCGACAACCTTCCAATTACGCGTCCCTTTCCATACCTGCTAGGCCACCACTGGGAGAAGCCTGACGTCATGTGAAAACATCATTAAAGAGTGTGTTTCTGTCTTGTTTTATCAATTTTTTAGGCAAGACACATTTGACTTGAACTCACAAGCCCCATGCTTTGCGCATAGTGCTGCTCTTCAAAATTAGTGGTCATAAAATATTAAAATATGCTTTCTGTAGATTAAAATGTAGATTAAAAAGGTGCTGTGATGTAGATTAAATGTAGATTAAAAAGGTGCTGTGAAATTTTTGCAAAATTAAAAGAGAGACGTCTTTCCAACTCTCGCTCACACTGCCTATGATGACAAACAGTTTATTTTCCCCCATGGGCTGCCAAGTTTTCCGGTGTCTACAAATGTATGTTCATTTCTTGCGGTCATAGAACAGCCAGCTTCTCCCTCCTTTTTCTCGTTTCGTACCTCAAGCAGAGAAGCCTGTATGTACTCTTTTTTTTTTTTTTTGGATCCCTCCATCCTTCACCCTCCCATCCCCCTCAGCCTCTCTCTTCGTTTGTCCTCCGGTCCGGCTGACTCAGGCCTTTTTCAGGTACGTTGCCCTGGTGGAGATGGAAAGCTAAAGCCAGCAAACATTCTCAAGCGGCTGCCATTTCCTTTAAAATGCTTGGTGGAGATGAACGTTCTCTCCCAGAGGAAGCAGACGTTAATGGGGCATTGAGCCTGAGGCCGTCGGACAAACATTCCTGCTCTCTGTGCGGCATGCATTCAGTCACTTCCAATTCATTTCATAAATCATCAGAAATCCATTACTTTAATCTTGATAAGTCGTTTGACTTTCTGTGCATGCTTCTTTTATTTCGGCTTGCAAGGGGATTCCATTTGGTCGCAGTAATGTGAAAGTGTTTCAGCAGTCCAAGGAAAAAAAGGCAGATAAAAAGAGTACGAAACTGTAAATTAGCGGGGCAACGATAAAAAAAAAAAAAAAAAAAAAAAAAAAAGATAAGGGCTGACACTGTGATCTCGACACTGTGGGAGGTGAAGAATCTCGTGAGGAAACATTCAGCAGAATTTTCTGTGATTCTCTCATTAGATTCCCTAACGCAATTAGGAAAACAAGCTCTCGGTTTGAGCCGTGAGAAAGGGACCGGGTTCTTGGGAACTATCCCTGGTGTCCTGTTTCCTGAGAGCCACAATGAATGGGCGCAGCCTGAAACACTAAAGGGCAGAGACATAACTAGAAAACAGCGAGCGAACTAGCTGCGCCAGTGATTGGGGGAGTGGGGCTTCGCACCACAATTGGACAGGGTCTGATGTTGTTTTGATGGACCCAGCGATAGGCAGAGGTAAATACAGGCCATAGAAGGGTACTTTTAACAAAACAAAAACCAAGAGGCCAGGAGGTGGGCAACAGGAGAGATGACACGGTGCCATACATCTTCATTCTCACTCATATGACAGACAAACATACAGTACATTAGTTATTCAAAAGCTTGAAATAATAATGGGTGACGGCACAGGTTGCCCTCCAAGCTGTATAGGTTGTGTATGCAGTTTTGGCCTTTCATCCACACGAAAACTCCTTCCAGGGAGAACAAGACTCTGTGCATTTTTCTGTGAAGAGTTTTGACTTACAACGTCCAGCTTGGACGCTACTGCTGCCTTTGTTTGATGTCACACTGTGCGCCGTGTTATTACTTGCATGAATCAAAGCAATGATATGAGCAGATCAGAACAGTGGTTGGCACGTGGTATGAAAGTGTTATGAACACTGTAAAAAAAAAAAAAACTTTATGACCATGTAATTAGGAAGATTTTTTTCAGTTAAGTTGAGAGAACTTCATGCTTCGCAACCAGTTGCCTTAAATTTTCCAACTTTTTCTTTTTACAGTGTAAGTATGCATTTAATTTCTATGCCATGATGTCAAAATGCATTGTCTGTGCAAGTACAAAGCAGAGCAAAGAAAAAAAATAAAGCCAACAAAAAAGGACAGTACTTACAGTTTAGAGCCAAAAATGACCATTTTGAAAACCAGGTGAAGTTATTTCACCAATCATTGTCTTCATTAATTTATTACACAATAAGTTGCACCCCTGCCTCCATGCTAAAATGCTCCAGTAATCTCTGCTGTACAAATGCTTTGAAATAGGTACAGGACAAATTCTGTCCAATTCAACTGACCTTTCATCTAACTAGCATAATTTGAATAGATTGTAGAGGCACTGATGATGTGCATTGGTCTGTGACATACTGTGTTGCAGATACGTGCTGATAGAGGCTTGCTCAAAGTCTCAGAGGACATTGGCCTGGCATCTGTGCCCTGTTGATCATTTCACAGTCGATGTCAGGAACTGGGCAATGGGTCATTATGTACGCCTTTGAATCCCCCTGGCATGCTAGATTTGTAGGGCATTCTTCTGATTCAGAATGCAGATGTTGCTGTATAGATCTCCTCCACATACCTTGCCATCCATGCATAAAGCACATTTAAAACCTACAGAGATGAGGCCAAACTGCTATACACTAAATAGCACAATATAAATAACACAATATAAACAATGAGGCATAAGTCATTGTGAAAAACAGCATAGCACATGTGCAGGCAACGAAATGTGTCCTCTGCTTTTAACAATCACCCTTGGTGAGCAGTGGGCAGCCATGAAAGGCGCCCGGGGAGCAGTGTGTGGGGACGGTGCTTTGCTCAGTGGCACCATGGCTGTTCGGGAATCCCAGCTAGGCCAGCACTTTTTGTGTGTGCAGCAGCATTCTAAAATAGCTGGAGGTGAGATAGAGCAGACTGCCTTACTCCTGCATAAAGGGAATTGTAGTAATCAAGATGTGTTGTAATGAATGCACGTATGACTATTTAAAAGTATTGCCTTTTTAAATAGGTTCTAACTTAGATATTTGCCATAGCTGAAAGAAACTTTTTTGGAACACCGAGCTGATCTGATTGTCCTTTTTTAGGTCACAGTCCTTGATTATCCTTAAGTTTTCAAATTTTTAACCCTATTGGTAATAAATGGTCTCAGTTGACTGAGATTTAAATATGGTAGGCTTGCGGTGTCAGGGGGTCGAAACTGCCCGATTTATCAGATTGCCAAGCCAGTTGCCAAATCAATCCCATGCCTCATGCTGCCAGATATCTAATAGATATAAAGGTGGCAAATATTCCAAAATGGCAGGTATAGGTCAGAACAAATTGTTCTGTTCCACTATTGTCTTTGATGGGTACAACACATCCATTTCATTACATGACTGTAACACAAATAGACAAATTGTTGATGTCAGTGAATGGTTATGTCAAGTGTGATGAAATGTTGCTCAAGGGTGATTCCTCACTGCTGCACAGAGCGACACCAGGTCATATTATCCAGTAGTATACTGCAGTAGTTGGAGCTTCGCGAAGGGATTACAACAGCTCAGACATGCTGCTAATCAAGTCTAGTGCAGAGTCAGATAAGCCCATCAAGGGTCCCTCCCAGCAGCAATGGCCCCACATGAAGAAACAAAAATGTTTACAATTAGAATAAAAGCCACACGTCTTAAAAATTTTAAATATTAATTTTTTTGGAGATATTTAATTAAAATTGAGACATTTCAACCGAAGTGGACTTAAAAATAAAAATACTCAAATTCTTGTATATTAAATAAAATTAAATAATTAACAAAAATAAGACAAACATAAGCCTGTTAGCAAACATTCATATTGTGTCATATTGTATGATCTCTTGACCACATGCCCTTTTGGACTATATAGCATGTCAGACTAAAAAAATGCTTGAGGAACCACGCAGAAACACATAGCAATGCTGTGGTATTGTCATGGTACAGCCTTGTTCCAAAATTGGTTACATGCATGATTTTTTCCTGAGAATTGTATGCACAACAACCCATAATGACAACCTGAGGTTTTTGCAACTTATAAAAAAAAAAAAAGAGAGATGATCACTGGTACATAAGTATTTACAGTTTTTGCTGATGCACCTTGTTGATGCACCTTTGGCAGCAATTACAGCCTCAAGTCTTTTTGAACATGATCCCACAAGCTTGGCGCACCTATCCTTGGCCAATTTGACCCATTCCTCTTTGCTCCATCAGGTTGGATGGGAAGTGTCGGTGCAGAGATCTCTCCAGGAGTTGTCCTGAAGCTACTCCTTTGATATTTTGGCTGTGTGCTTAGGGTCATTTTCCTGTTGACAGATGAACCATAGCACCAGTGAGTGCTCTGGAGCAGGTATCATCCAGGATGTCTCTGTACATTGTGGCAGTCATCTTTCCCTGCATCCTGACTAGTATCCCAGTTCCTGCAGCTGTAAAACATCTCCACAGCATGATGCTTTACCACCATGCTTTACTGTAGGCATGGTATTGGCCTGGTGATGAGCCAATAATGTGAGGCCTGGCATTCACACTCTGGTCTGTTTCATCAGACCAGAGAATTTTGTTTCTTATGGTCTGAGAGTCCATCAGGTGACTTTTGGCAAACTCCAGGGTCTACCATGTGGCTTTTACTAAGGAGGATCTTCCATTTGGCCACAGTGTCCATCGGGTTCTTGATCACCTCCCTGACTAAGGCCCTTCTTCCCAGATTGCTCAGTTTAGGTGGCCAGCCAGTTCTAGAAAGAGTCCACTGAAGAATGCTGAACTCTACTATGCTCATCGGGACCATCAATGCGGCATCAAAATTGAAATTAGTTTTTTCTGTAATCTTCCCCAGATTTGAGACAATCCTGTCTCGGAGGTCTACAAACCATCCCTCTAGCTTCATGTTTGGTTTGTGCTCTGACATGAGCTGTAAACTCTGGGACCGGCGTGTGTCTTTGCAAATCAGGCCCAATCCACTCTTTTCTCCACAGATGGACCCCAATTAAGTTGAAGAAACATCTGAAGGATGATCAGGGGAAACAGGATGCAGATGAGCTTCATGGCAAAGGCTATGAAATTAAATTAGTCAAAACTTAAAAAGTAAACTTTTTCATGTTGTCATTATGGGGTGTTGTGTGTAGAATTCTGAGGAAAAAAATTATTTAATCAAATTTGGAATAAGGCTGTAACATAACAAAATGTGGAAAAAGTGATGTGCTGTGAATACTTTCCGGATGCACTGCAAGTGAATATATATAGTCGAATTCTTTGTAAGGGGCAAAACTGTAAGAGGGCTGCGAAGGACCATGTGACACACCCATGCTCAAACCATTTGGCAGACAAGCGAGGCAAGCCGGAGCACATTTGTGTGCATCACAGGGCAACTGCAGCTTGACCAGCACCACTGTATACCTCACCAGGACAACAGCAATGCTTACCGGTGCCATATAGCAAAACAGGAGAGGCTATTTAAAACCGTCCTCCGACTCCGTAAATACGAGCATTGTACATGCACGCTATCTCGTCCAAAGGTAATTACTCCACCGCTTAATGGGAGGAGGGGTGTGGGCTGCATTTCTGGCTCTTCAAAGCCGCTCCCCAGGGAGAACCTGAAAGATTGAAGTTGCGGACAAGCTACCACACAACTGCTACGTCTCTGGACGCGTTTCATGGGCACGTCAGGACCTTGTTGTGAAAAAATGTGCCCGTCGATGCCGCAACCAAACATGCTCCGGCCAAGTTGCTGGAAACATTTTGCTCAAGCGGGCTGTGGATCGGTCCCTCCCGCCTGTGGCCAGTCAAAGGAGGCTGTGTGCTGGCGAAAATAAAGAGACTTTCTGTCCATTCTGTGTACCAGCTATTCTATCTGAGGGAGCCCCTTCGTAATCCCAGTTCATTTTCGGGCCGGAGCAGTCAACGGAGTGAGGAGGAGTGAGAGAGGAGAAAGGGGTGAATTTGGACGCAAAGAAGCTGGCAGGAACGACAGCCTCACGTACATGATGATGGGCTTTGCTTTTGACAGGAGGCTGGAAAATGAATGTCTTGGCCTCCCTCTCATTTCTCCACCCCCCCAACCCACCCACCCACCCCTACCCCTCAGTTTGACAGATTTGAGACGTCAGGAACCCTCGCAGGGGCAGAGGTAACGTCTGCGGCACACTGAGTACGTAGATGTGGAGTATAAACATGGCTAGTCATGTTTAATCCAATTCAGCATGACTCCAGAGAGGACCTTGCAATATTAGGTCCTCATAAAAGGTAGATACAATGACAATAACATTATTCCTTGTATAGCCCCAAAACAGACACTTACGGGACACGTCACAATAATGTCATATTTCATATGAGTAAATATATCACTCACAAAACGCTCTCTGTGCAAGTGATTTAAAGCAGAAACGGTTTTACTACAGTAGTACACTTTTTACAACGGTGTACTACAATCTTCAAAAGATTTTTTTTTAAACAGCTGTTCCACCCCAATATAAAAAGACTGGTCCCTTCTGGCCCCCCAGTAAATGAAATCCTGCCTACGCCCCTGACAATAGGTCTCGCTGCAGGGTAAACATGATACACAGAACAATATTTGTCCATTTTTGAATACACTAATCATTTTGGTACAGACAAAACATACATTTAGTGGACTGGTGAGTTGGGGTTGAGTCTTTACTAAGGTAACTTCTGTACCAATAGTTTCAGTTGTTTGGCTGTCCCACTGGTACCACCTCACAACTCATAGGCCGGGTCCAGTAGCTCAAAGAAAATTGAATTCGGGTGGTCTGATCTAATGAGTGTCATGGTTCAACATTTTGAGCTCATCTAGCTGCTAACACTGACACGCACTGCACACGAGGTTTGCAGCTTTATAGGAGCACAAATAGAGCAGACTTCTGTGCAGTGAGTCAGCTTCAAAAGGGGAACACAAAAAAAAGAATCACAATCTGCCCATCAGAAACAAGAATGCAGTGCTTATTCGAACAGTTCAGATCTGCAGTTCAGATCGTGAACATTACATGCATTCTTTAGAATAGGTTGCAACACAACACAGATTCCTAAAATATAACTTTTTCAGAAAGTCTATCTGATCATCGGCAGCCTGACAGGGTGTGCTGATTTTAGGTGGTCAATGGTGTGTGCTAATAACTTTTTGAAATATACAGCACAGGAAGGGAGAGACTGAAAAATTGGCCAGAAATCCCTCTGCCTCACCCCCCAGTGGCTGGAACAGCATGGTCCATAAGACCTGCTTCCCCTGAGAAAGCTCTGGCTGACCGCAACAGCCTTGATTCCAAATCCAGCTGCATCATCTGCAGGATGTAAACTCTCACATCAGGCTACACACAGCCAAACAAAAAGAGAGAGAGAGAGAGATCATGAAAAAAATGAATGACACTACAAATCCTATCATGTTACAGAAACATGATGTCATACATGAATTCTAGCCTAAAATAACAGCATTTTCATGGCACACTGATATCTTCCATCCTGACATTGTTGCAACACCCGTTCTTGCAATTAAATGGTGAAGAATAGTGTTGAGGAACCTCTCACCACAACTGTGCAACGCTGTATGGCACCACATCAAACACATCCAACTATGGGTCCTTCAGGTGGCTGTAAGGAAAAAAACGTTTTTCTTCTGTATGGCACAGACACCAAAAAAAAAGCTAAAAGAAGATGCTAAGAATGGAAAAATAGTAGGCAAGCAAAGCAACCAGATGACAGTTAAGCTCAGACTAATGCAAGTCTGTTGTGACTCACAGCTGCTGGGTAAACACCAATCCATCAGCAGAGCGTACATGCCCGCCAGTGTTATTTATGAAAGATTATGACGTAGGCTGTTACCATATCAATGTCGCCCCTCTCTCACAGTGATTTGTATTACAAAAGTCATCCAGTCTTATGCTAGCTAGGAAATAAATGAATTTGGCATTTGTCAATATCACGGTAAATATGACTTTCAGGTTTTTCTTTGAAAGTGCAACAAATGTTGGACTTGCAATTCACCACATTGACCTTCCTACTGAAAGAGCACTCTGACTGCGACCGTCTCACCATTAAAATGCAATTTGGGTCTAAATTGTCATCACTTGTGAGAGGTGCAGGCTACAGAAAATGAGAGATGGTCTGGCTACAAAACCTATAAAATCTTAGAGCCCTGTGAAACTATGCAGATCATTACAACAACTGCAACAAAACAGATGACGCATGCTTTTTGAACATATACAGTCATATATCTAACATATGTGTACATATGGGGATTTAGATTTATCATGTACTATGTTAGTGTATCCTGCCCCAAAAGTCATTAAAATCCCCCATAAATGCCCAAGGTGTTCACAATATGATATTAACAGGAACAGTCCAGTGCCGAATCTCACATCACTCTAATCCTCTGTGTAATCTTCACCCAATTTAATCCTGACATGTCTGACATGTCTGCGTTTCAGGCATGTGATTGCCCAGACACTAATAAAAATCAATACTAAACACTCTTTAAAACACTCTTTTAACGCTTTAGCCATCTGTTTTGAGTTTTTGGCATCACTTTGTTTCACTCTATAAAGAGGAATCTGGCAGTAACCCTGCCTTAAAAAACCTTGCTGAGGTTACACATTAACTGGATCCTACCGAGCTGAGGCCTGCCACAACTAAGAAAAGTTTCAAGTTGACCCTGCAATTTTCTTCATTAAGCTGTCATGTTTCTCTTGACAAACGTTTTTTTACTGCTCAATCTCACCTTGACTTTAAACCCACCTACTATAATTCACTCAGATTGTGGGTGTCGATAAGCAATTCCAATGATGGATACGGCCAGGGGTCTATCTAGAGGATGGCAGGGTAATGCAGCACTTCCCTTTCACTAATCCCTGTCAGTGGCAAAGGTGATTAATATATCCATTGATTTAACCTTCATCCCCTTCATATTTTCTCTGTCTTCTGTCTTTTCCTCCTTCCTTTGCCCCCTTGCGTCGTCCCTGGCGCCAGACCAGAACCCTGGAGCCCCGGGTCTGTTCCTCTCTCCTTGTGACACATTCACTCACTTGGAGGAAAACCAGCACAGATCTGACCATCTCCATATGCCACCAGTGCAAATGTTCACAGTCGCCTGCTAATTCGCTAACAAGTAAAAACCTTCGGCTTCTGCACAGGCCGGCTCTGCTGCTGTGTTCGCACCATCGGCACCCGCCGCAGCCAGCATGCACCTATCAGGCCGCCTCCAGGTCCTAGGGGGAGGAAAATAGCTCGATACTTTTCTCCGACATCCCGGCTAATGGTTTCTTATCTAGATCAGGAAAGATACACAGTTTTATTTTTACTCGGCTTTTGTCGGAGCAGGCAGGGCAGCTGAAGAGCATTCGGTGGCGGTGCTTCCATGGCGGCGCACAAGGGAATATTTGTCATACACCATGAACCACAAGGGCTCACCAAAGGACAGACACCACTCGCCAAGTACAACACTCTTATCGGCATGAGGGCCGTCCGACAGACAATAATGGCCCACTGATCGCTTGAAAACCAAAGCAAAACGTCTTTCTCGCGTTTCAGCACGGGAGGAGCAGGGCTTTTATCGCCAAGTGATAACATCTATTAATTTATTTATTTCTCAGAACAAATTCTGACAAGCTCCTAAAAAATATCACAGGTTGTAGTCCACATGATGTTGATGCTGATGACTGATTATTGCCTTTCATCTCCAGGATTTCCAGGCAAGAGATGTTGCTGTTCATATGTTTGTTTGAATTTAAAGGCATTTGATGCATTGCTGACCATGCCTTGAATTTGAATTTGCACAATGAAGGTAATGTTCATTTAGTCACCTTGTAAACAAGCACATATTATAAACAGACCATTGTCTTACCATCACAACCAGGTTTAAGTGTCTTTTTCAGGGACACAATAGTAGTAAATGGGATTCATAGACGAGTGTCTTACCCACTAGGCTACTACCAGCCTCCTACTACCAGGCTACAACCACCCTACCAACCCCATTCTTAGCAACCTTTTTAAAATGAGGCTTATGGGGGCTCATGGGGGCCCCAGGGGCAGTGGTTTGACTCCCGAGCTGCCAAGGTGAGCAAAGCACCGTCCCCACACACTGCTTCCTGGCCTGTCATGGCTGCTCACTGCTCACCAAGGGTGATGGTTAAAAATAGAGGACACATTTCGTGTGCTGTGCTGGGTTTCACAATCACTTCGCTTTTCATAGCATCTATCAATTTCCTGTCACACCAAAAATAAATAAGTAAATAGGTGATATATATTGGTTATAATATTAGCAACCTCTGACATACAAAATAAATAGAACTTTGCTGAAGGATGTCTTTACACACGCTTACATCATCCCAACATACACAAATTCAACACACTCATGCGGAATAATTTGTTTTGTTAAGAAAGCTTTTAAAATTCTTTGTAGTCACAAACATCCATCATAGACAAAAGGTTCACATTTCAATAATTGCGACTATTATTTATGGGTCAGGTGTGCTGCAGAAAGCCCACTCTGATCTCCATATGAATGCACTTTTAGCAGTTATCAAGGGCTCATGCACTGATAACCTCCAGCTAAAGCCTCAGAAACAACCCCAGGCCTCACCCACGGGACCACTCGTGGCGGGGGTGGGATCAACACCCCAGCAAACTCAACAGAGACTTCTCAATGGAGTGTTCCAGGGAAAATAGATCAATTAGAACCTAGTCAAAGACATAGCATGTGGTTACACTCTGGGCCTAATGAGTGAGTGATTTCCCCATGACCTGTTAGCTGGGGAACGTGCACAGCCTGAAGTCAGCTTCTTCTGGTGGGTGAGCTCATTGTGTTTTGGGCCTTCAGTAGCGGAACGCCCTCTGAGATTATACAGGGGCCAGCAGGAGACAGTAAGACTGCATGGTGGCCACACAGGCGCTATGCAATGATGTCGTTTGTCTAGTGTGTTGAACATACTGGATTCATGTAATCTAGTGTGGAACAAGGACTGGATTCATGTAATGCCAACGTGTTTAGAGAATGCTCCAAATGGCGCTTTGTAATTGTATTATAACTTAAATAGTAATGTTCATTTCCAGTTGAAACAGTTCTGATAATGTCTACTGAATGTATGTGTTCCACATGTCAAACACAGTTCAATCTGAGAGTTGAAAGCTGTATGTGTGTGTGAGGATGTGTGTGTCCACTCCCTTGTGCATGCAATACAATAAATGGTAATAGCAAAGTTTCTCAGAGGGAAAATAGCCTTCAGAATAATAAATAAATTTATTTCCAGGCAAATTCCACCTGAATCTCAAAGGACATTTTAAGAGAGAGAGCAAGCAAGTGAGAGAAGTAATGTTCCTACAGCAAATGCAAACTTTTGCAGATAAGACAAATAAATGATTTTTTTTGGGGGGGTGGGTGGAATGCAGAACCACACAAGCCTGCTGAATAAGCTCAACAAAAAAATAAATAAAAAGGTGCCCTGTTCGAGATGCCAAAGCGGGGCTGACACTATGACTTCTGTTCAGGAAATAATTGGGTTATGGAGTCTACTGCATTGCTGGGCAATTACTTGAACTATTTATTCAAATGAGACTCCGCTAATCAGCTTCGCTCCCAAAGGCCCGTTATTCAAACCCAGAAGAAACACTCAGTCATCACCAGCAAGAGGCTGGATGGGCCAGACTGCCAAGATGCTGCAGTCAGTTTATGCTCTGTGCGCACGACAAGACCACAAAATGCTATCGACTTTGGGAACCCAGCCTGGCTGAATACGTAAGAAATCAGATAAAAGCAAAATGGTAAATTTACGTGATCTGTTAACATTTCTGTTAGGAATGCAGCATGTGTACTTCCTGAATTCTGCACAAAAAATCTATTTCAGTGGCATGTTCTGGGTGCTATGCAGTTTATTTTGGATTGTATTCTGACGAGTGCTTTCCTCAGTAAATATACAACTTCAAGTGGAAAAGCGCTTAGTGGTCTTGATGCAGCTCCACCCACTGGCTGAAATTCCAGCTGGCCTTCTCTCATGCTCAGTGTGCACTGTACAAATTTGGGTCGTCCCAAATGAATAACCTAGTTGTACTGACTAGCCAGCAAAAATGCAGCATGTAATTACATGAGAATTACATTCTCAAATGCAATGTATTATTCATATTCTTCTGCTCCATCAAACTTTCTTTAGCCTGTGATCATCATACATTCAACAGACATTAAAACATGCCATCATACATAGCTGTCTATGGCAAATTTATTAAATGCACGTCACACAGAGAGTCTGGTAATGATTATATCAGATTGCTGAAATCAGTAGGGTGAGTGACAAATCTTAATCATGAATATACAGATAATTAATAATAAGTTCTTTCATTTTGTCACAACACCAAGAAGGGGAGGATTCAGGCGCAGGTGCTTTAACAAAAAACAAAAAAAAACACTTTATTGTAATGAAGGACAAACAGACATTTAGGAATCTGCTTTGGAAAAAGGAGTGAGGAAATGGAGAAAGGAAAGACTCACTCATACAGGAAACACACACATACACACACACACACTGCGCAAACTCGCGCCCCCACACACTCCACCTACACATACCCAACTTCACAGTCCCACCAACTCTGATAAGACTTATGGGCAAGTTCTGACCAAACCCAGTAAAACCGCTGGCCAACCAATCACACGCACACAACTTGCTCTCATACCACGCACACAGTGATGGACAGAACAACGAGACTGGACCCAGGACGCCGGTGCAGGTACTCCTTTAAAGGAGGGAAAATAAGGAAGGGGCGGGGCCTGCATTAATATCACGCTGGACACCAGGGAGTATCATTACATGTGTTTTTATCTGTTAATTTACGTAAATGCTTTAACTAGCAAATAAACCCCTTGTTCGACATCTATTACAGTGCATTGACAATAGGGATCAAGATTTACTCTGCCAGGCAGCACTGCTTTTTTAATGATTTCACTGCAATCACATCTGTAAACCTGATCTTTTTACATTTTACTGCTGCCTTTATTGCTGAAAAAAAAAAACAATCTGTTTGAACCAAAAAACTATGTGATGATATAGGTGAGTGTGTCATTCAGCTGGAAGCAGTGGAAGCAGAATCTGGCTGCTGTGTTGATCATGAGTCCCTGATTGGAGGTTCCACTCCAAACTGTTGGAAACGAAGGTCGGTTCAGTAGATGGTTCTACTGAAGGTTCCCAGGATTCTGAATGGAACCTGTTCAAGAACCGGTTCCACATTTGTGGAAATGCAATGCAAATAACATTTACACAGTACCTAGTGTTGGGAAAGAGCAGCCCTCCATTAGAAAGCTGGAGGTGTCCTTCACCGACAAGACCCTCTCAGTGTTGAGTCAGGGTAGGGTCGGGTAGTCAGACTGTAGATGTTTTGCACTTGCAGTTTCCTATTTCCCCAAGTGCACTTGATTAGCTTCTTTGGTTAATGGAGAATTTCCTGGCTAAAGTAAAAAAAAAAGCCCTCTAAACAAACCGAGACGGCGCGCTGGTAAACTGCAGATAAACATCACAGTCACGACAAACTGGAAGTGACATAAGGGACGGGGGGAGGGAGGTATTCGGCACTCATTTGGAACAAATCGTCTCGTGTTTTGTATTTTCTGCCCCCTGAAGAACGCAGAAGAACCGATCGGCGCAGAGTCCGAACTGATCCTCACAGTTACACGCCGGTCGCTTTTATATGGCCGCTAAGTGAGGCAGGTGAAAGGGATGCAACAAAAATAAATGCCCCAGCCACCTCCATGAGGCCGGTTCAGCATACTTAAGGGTCTCTAATTCCATCATGCGGTTTGTTTGACTTTGGCTAAGTCCACCACTCAGACGGACTCTACATGGTCTGTTCAGTACAGCTGGTGCGCTCAAACAGCCATCTACGGCATGACCCTTGTGTTTTACGACAACCTGTAATATTTGGCACATGCCGGTGCGATTCCAACTTTTTACTAGATTATGCTTGTTTGATCACATGGCGTACTGTTTGCTTTGGCCATGGAGCCAAAATGGCTTTTTTTCACTGCTCTCTCCTGCAAACACAACACAGGGGACATGCTGACAAGTCAAAAGACCCAAACGTAAATTATGCTCTAGAGGCCGCCCCATCAAAAAACTTGCACTCAGAACTCAATGTCTTCATTCATCCTTTATTGCGGCACAGCAGTGCTCACTCTCTCAGCATATAACACAACCTACAGCTCAGAGTGATAGATGTTTAATTGGATCTAGGATGTCCAAGGAAGTTTCCATGGTAATTAAAGAAACATTCCCATGACAAATTGGCGGAAGGTGTGTGATAAACAGGCCGTCGGACTCTCCATTACTGCTGCTCGCCATGATTTACGGGCCTTACAGATAGAATCGAAGAGCTTCAGAAGGGGGCCCAGTTCTTTTGTAAACTAAGCTTCCTTCCTTTGAAGAATGAAGTCTCTTGTAGGAAAAAAAAAACAAAAACTAAGCTCTTTCTAAACTCCTTCGAAAATGAGGAGAGTGGTGATGAAAATGTTGACATGACAGACACAGGAAGGGTCACTGCAAAAGGACAAAATACTTTTTTTTTTACAAGGTATTGTGTGAGGTGTCTGAGAAACATCCATCCTTGTTAAAACTTGTTAATATTTGCCCTTTTAGTGTGCAAACTTGAAGCTGTGTGTGGATTGTGTGTGTGTGTGTCATATGCATAGTTCAAATTGTGATATGATCAGCTAAACCCCTGAGGCTTGAAAAGGTAAACCAGGCAAGTAGTATTTCTATCTCAAACAAGTTCCTGTTTTAGTCTTGTGAAATCAGTTCGGATTAGAAATTAGCCACTGTATCAACATCACTCTCATGAAGAATGTAATGCAGGATTAAATAGTACCGAAAAGCAATAAAGTATTTCTCACAGCATTGTACTTTTAATGCCACAGTTTTAGTACAGAAATTCACACAAACATCCATTTATGACTTATGTTATTCATTATTCTAACCAAATTCCAGCGGAACATAGGAATATAGGTATGCTAATTCTAATGTAAATAATAATTAATGAGTGTTCACAATTGAAATTGATGATACTATTACATCTAAAAAAAGTAGAATATTGTGATTGAGGTCATTTTCAATAACCCGTCTTGTGTTGTCATCAGTTATTTAACATTTCAGAGTGGATGTTTATTTGCGGTACAAGCCTCAGGAGTCTAACATTTACCCAGGACTTTCCAAACCAGAGGTCAATAAGCTAGTGGAACTGAAAAAAAAATTTTTTTTTTCATTCTACTATTGTACAAGATTGCATAAGTTTTGCATAAGTGCCATCTCACTCAAAGGAACATTTTTACATTAGGCACGACACTGTACAGGACCTGCAGGGATATAAAAGGATAAACAAAAGACAAAACAGACTAGAGCACGTGTCAATTATGCAGGCCATTTGTCGTGGCGCCTCTGAGCTGTCCCTTCACTGGTCGTGTGAAATCATGAGGGAAAGACCCTCCCAGCTAGGCCTTCAACTGCGGGCCTGACTCAGGCTATGGTGTTGAGCTGTGTCCTTATCCAGGCCCACTCCACGTCAACACCTCCAGCAGTGCCAGTCCCCCTGCCCTCTGGACGGCCACCAGGTCCGCGCCACGGCATCTTCTCACGCAAAGACTAATGACCACCTGCCAAAGCTATCATCGCCCGCCGCCAAAAAATGCTCTTCTCCCCTGTCAGCTTTCACAGCTTGCCCCCATTGCTAGCAGAACTTTCCCGGTCCGAGTCCTCTTCGGCCACTCATTAAGTACACATGCTTACCATACCATCCACCTTCTTTGGTCTGAATTTAATTGCACTATGTGCAGAGAGCAGGGAGCATGTTCACCAACATCACAAAAAAAAGGACGCACAGCTATAACTAAATGCCTGGCAAGCCCAGGGGCACTTATGGACAATGTCCAACAGGTGTTGATGTCTAATCCATTGTCAACGTTGCGATATAAGCAAATGTCAGGAATATTTTGTGGGATGTGTAAAAACATGGGCTAAATGTGATGAGACAGTTGCAACTTAATAAAACCAAACAGACATTCTATAGAGCAGTTTGCATTGAAGGAAAGATACAATGTAAAATTATAGAATGATTATTTAATAATCATGTAAATGGTTATGAACAGCTTGGACTAGGGGGGAGCTAATGAACATCTGGACAATATAAAAATATAACTACACTACCATTTAAAGGTTCAGATGACACAGGCCATTTTGAAAAATTCAATGCTAAAAACTTATTTAGTATTTCTTTGCAGACTTTTAAGGTAATAAGAGTCTCCTTTTATTACCTTCACGAGATGCTCATTAACATGAGTGTTATTTATTCCATAAAAAAATTGTTCTGTAAAACATTTTAGGAAAAAGTCATGCCACCTCCATCCTTGCATTAAGGTGTTTGGTGTAGAGAAGGTGAAGAGGACTAATGAAGAGCAGGGAGCTGGGATGAGTCAGAGGATGCATTCACTTTGAAAGGATCATTTGTGGCGGAGACTCATTACAGTGTAGAAGTGCTTTTAATGCACAGGACAATTAAAAGCCCCAACAAAGTGGTGGGTGTCAGCTGCTTGTTAATGGCGCACTTGACCTGCACCACATATTTATTGACCAGGTTAATGGGCTTAGGGCAGGGGCTTCCTGTACCCTTGTTGATAAAGCACATGCATCTGGAACAGTGAAAATGTACGTCAAGGACAGAGCATGCGCGGTGTCCAGGTGCAATATTTGGTTTCTTTTTCACTCCCAAACGTATTACTTGAGAATGCAGGCGGTGTAAAGTAACATTTCCATGGATGTTTTAATAGACTTCATGTCATTCTGTAGCATTAGCTGGGAAAAATATAGATAAATATACAAAAATGGAAAATATAGAAAAACGGAATCCTAAAGCAGCCAAACCATTACAGGAAAGGGCCAGTTGTACGTCTCCAATTGGGCAAATAAATGAACAGGACTGATTACATTACCTGCCTCCTGGAACATTAATCATGATGTCGTTAATCACAAATACCATAATAGAACATGTCCTGATGTCCTCAACGTAAATATGTAGAATGACGGCAAAATTCATCTAAGGTTTCTTCAGACGTCACCTGAGAATGTACAGCTGTCCCGAATTCACCTTGATTTAAATTAACCACCCACTTGTAAGTCCTGTTCAGCATGGGAAATCTAATAAGGTCCTAGGTCGCATTTATTTGTGGCTGAGCGCAGACATATTTCTGTTGTCTCATTTTGCATTCTGAACTGCTGATGGTAAAAATACACGAATTAGATTTTCTTTACACTGGCAGCCAGGACCGTAATAGAATTTGAGATAAAGGGTGTCCCGAGGGCACCCACAAAAGGAGATGAAGTCAAAACTCCCGAAATATAGCCATTCTCTTGAATGCCATTCAAATGATCAAATCTTTGATATTTCCATTTCATTTTGCATGTGCCCCAGAGAAAGAATGCCTTCTTACATAAATTGAATAATAATGTGCAAGGTTAGAAAAAAAAAATATGAAGTGATGCAGGGCATTGTTTTTTTTTCTTTCAAATAAAAATGCTTTGAGTCATGCTGCATAGTTCAATCTATCTAAACTTTGTGACTTTGACAGATAAAATCTTTGAACTATTGTTAGTTTTCCAATGTCACATGTGCAGCAGTAAAATTGCCAGGTTCTTTCAATGTTAACTCTATTAGGATTTAAAAGATTATTTCAGATTAATATCTTGTCAGAGACATCCCAAAGTGGCAGATCTTTTTTAGTCCCGCTGTTTATTCTTTTTTTACTAATAAAGTTGATCTGCCTTGATTAACCCAGAGTGAACTCTTTCTTAGTAGGAGTGCATCCCTCAGTAGGGGAATTTTAAGCTTTAAAAAAATCCATAGTGAACAAACAGGAGAACTTTGAAGTAGTATTGCACTAAATCAATGAAAAAATAAACAATTAAAGAGCAAAAGTAACAACTAATACTAATACTAGTAGCTGTAATAGTAATATTTGTTGTTTTAATAATGTGTTTATTAGGAGTCCTGTAAATGAGTTACATTTGTCCATATGTGCCTGTTTCCAGGCAAAGCCATACTGATTATATTGAACATATTTAAAAGCTTTCTATGATAACCATGTCTGCCATTTTATGAACAGGTTTCCTCATCCAATATTTGATTATGGTTTATGATATAGTTCCTGCAATGGGAGATAATGTCACTATTGTTAATTCATTGAAAATAAAATTTTCAAATAGCTTAACCGATTGGCTATGTCATGTAGTTTTCAAAAATTTGTTATTATTTTAGAATAACAATAATAATTATAATTTCATTATACTATTATTATTATTATTGTATGAATGTGCAATCAAACACAGTATAATGAATGATGTAATGACAGTAATGTGCAAAAAAGCCAACTCCACATCCGAGCAGGAACATCTGATCACAACACAGAGTGAGCTGGCCTTCAGCTGATAAAGACAGATGCTGGGGCCAGGGAGGACAGGAGGATAAGGTGAGAGAAGACAGAAGGGGGCCCCGAGGAAGGAAGTACTTGATGACAAACCCAGCGGGTCACCTCACAAGCATGGCGGTTGGATGGCATGCCAGGCATTCGCTCTGATTGTTCTTCCTTATTGTGCCGGGGTGGCGTGAGTCGAGGCCAGATAAGCATCTATTATTTTTAGTGCTGGTGTGCTGGGCCTGAGGGAGGGCGCTGGCTTCCTGTTGGACTGTGGGGTGTCTGAGCATTCAGGGAATTGTTAGATGAGGCTTATTGCTGGAGCTCACAGCATGGTCATCATGTCATTACATAACAGTAGGAAGGGGAGTGAGCGAGTGTGTGTCGTTGCACATTTCCCTGCCATTTATACACAATCTGCATCTTTCTCCTGCTGACAGTCATGAGAGGAGAAAAGCAGGTCTTATTTGCACAGATGTTTCTGCTGCCTTTCTGACTTACTGATCCTTACGTATGAATCGTCAACCAAGCTGTATGAATATATGTTTCTGGAATCCGTTACATAATTTTAAGAATGCAGGAATGAGCAGCAGATGGGCATCTGATGGTGAACAAGTCAGTCCTGTCGCTATCGGATGACAGCTCCTCCCAGGCCAGTGTTAACATTTAAAGAATCCCTGCCACAAGCACTGTGGAAATTTACAAAGGGCTCAAACCTGTTGAGCCCTTTTGAACCTTGGAAACATGTTCCGAGCAAAGCGAGAGGAAAAAAAAGCCACTAAGCCTGTCGCCAAACAGAAGCAGTGCAGAAGTCATGAGCTGTTTATGGGGCATTTAGGAATGTACAATGAATGAATGCAATGTTCAAAAGAAAGGGGGAAAGCAATAAAGAAAGAAAGCAATTGGGCATTCGTGCTTCTGCCTAATAGAGTCCTGCAACCAAGAACACAGGCACACGTCATGACTCCGCCTCCTTGTGCAGCATGATTAAAGTCAGCAAGCGGGGCTGTACACGACTCAGAGTTGCGCCTCTGTGTGTAAGCAGGGGAGAGAGTGAGAGAGGGAGAGAGAGAGAGAGAGGGGAGGGAGACACCATGAGCACACCTCCATGTGCTCTCTCTCTCTCTACAGAGTCAGTCGGTGGCAGCTCCACCAGACGTGCAACATATGAGGATTAAAAGCCCATTCCAGCGCCTTCCTCACCTGGCCAATGGGACGACGGTAGCCGGACAAAGTCTCCTTTCCCCTGTCGAACTTCCAGCTGTAGTTTAAGTTTTCTAACTAGCCCAAAGAGAAGGATTATGAGCAGCCTTTTTCAAACGTTTGGCTGGACATTTGGGAAAAATAGGTTTGATAAGAGGAAAATGTTGCCATTGAAAGGAGCAGAGAAGAACAGTTTTTGCACATCAGGATCTCTGGGGTCAATGATGGAAAGGTAAAAGAGTACTGAATGCAGATTTTTTTTGCAGTTGTAACATTTTGGAAAGGCGTAGGTTTGAATCTGGACAAATAATAGTCATTGTTTCTTTAAAAATGTATATAAATGTAAAAAATTCTAAATGTATGAATTTTATTTTCCCATACATGACATCCCCTTTGTAAATTATCTTATTCCTTTTATATTGTGTATTGTTTTTTTAAAAAAATTACATAATGTATATTGAATTGCTTCGGAAACACCACTCACCAGAAGAAAATTGTTAATTACTAATAGTATTTTTTACATAGTTTTATTAATTTGTTTTTGTGTAATTCTTTCACCAGATGAAGCATTCTGGGACTGCATTGTTTTTTCTGGGTCTTATAAAAGGCCACATTTTTGGACAGCGTGTCATTTAAAAGCCCGATGCCATGAACAACACCAGCAGCATCAACAGCACCGGGCTGGCGGAAGATGGCTTGCCGGGACCCTGGTTGCTGCTCTTCATGCTCATCATCATGATCATCGTGCTGGGCAATCTGCTGGTCATCATAGCCATCACTCGAACCTCGCAGCTTCAGACGGTGACGAACATTTTCATCCGCTCGCTGGCCTACGCTGACCTGATCATGGGCGTCCTAGTTGTGCCACTGGCCACGACCATCGTGATGACCGGGCAGTGGCACCTGGGCCACATCCCCTGCAACCTCTGGACCTCTGTGGACGTGATGTGTGTTACGGCCAGCATCGGCACGTTGTGCATGATTGCCGTGGATCGGTACATTGCCATCACGTGGCCTCTCAGATACAAGGTCTTACTGAGCAAGTGCCGTGCACGGATCATAGTCTGCGTGGTGTGGCTGATGTCGGCGCTGATCTCCTTTGTGCCAATCATGACTGAGCAGTGGAAGAAGAAGGACGACCCCAGGGGCTGCCACAAAGACCCCATGTGCTGCGACTTTGAGTCCAATGAGATCTATGCCATCGTTTCCTCCGTTGTCTCCTTCTACATCCCTCTGTTCATCATGATTGTCCTCTACGCCCGGGTGTTCCTCATCGCCACCATGCAGGTGCAGCTCATCGGCAAGAGCCAGCAGCGCTTCCAGAACGAGTGGTTGGCGTCGCAAACGCAGCCGCCGCGCCACGGCAACAACAACCTGCCCCCAGGCTACGCCAGCGGTGGGGGAGGAGGGGGCGGCGGTTGTGCGACAAGGCGGAAAAGCTCCCGCCGACGACCCTCGCGATTAACAGTGCTCAAGGAGCACAAGGCCCTGAAGACCCTGGGCATCATCATGGGGGCCTTCACACTCTGCTGGCTGCCCTTTTTCATAGCCAACATCATTAATAACGTGTTCAGCGGGGACATCATTCCCAAAGTGGTCTTCCGGGCACTCAACTGGTTGGGCTACATCAACTCCGGCCTCAACCCGATCATCTACTGTCGGAGTCGCGAGTTCCGAACCGCCTTCAAGAACCTTTTGGGTTGCCCGTGGTTCAATGCACCGAGCATGAACTCGCTATACAAGGAGCTGAGGACCCGCTGCCCCTGCTTCTTGGGCTCGGGCGAAACCAGGATGGCTGGAAATTTCCAGAAGGCTCCCACGGCCCCGGCACCGGGGCCAACCTCTTGCACAGAGGGGACCGAAAGTCTGGCCAGCAGCGAGGGCAGCTACAGGAGCGAGGAGCTCTCGCCTGGACCTCCACACTCAAACGGCAGCACGCACTTCAGCGACCTCTCAGAGCCAGAGACTGAAGTGTAAGTTTCACCATCCATCATGTATTTTTTAAAACCCCAAATGTAGTTTGCAATATATATATATATATTTGGCTTTAAGGATATAAATAGAACTTCTCTAGAAAAGTGTTCCAATAAGCCCTTTGTTTGGAAAGTGCATTTGATATATATGACTTCTTATGCTGTTGGTCTGCTTCGGAATGACAGCTGAAGCTGCGAGTGCTTAGGGAAGCCTAAACCCTTTTAATCCCGTCAGGGACTGTGTTTTCAGTCAAGTGATTTACACGGTGCGGTCAGGGTTGAGTGTTTGCCTGAGAACGTCTCATAAAAAAACAAAAAAACAAGTTTGCAGGTAAAAGTTCCTCCAGCGATCGGCCACTGCGGAGAACTATTACATTCCAAGTAGGGATTTATATGGGGCACATGACAGAATACAACGTGACAGAATGGATCTGATGTGTGCATTGCTCTCAGAAACACTAACAATTCTCACCAAAAACGCCCTTATTTATTTCTTAATTGTATGTGTATGAAAAAAAAAAGTGATAAATTTAGTACCATAACCATGATTTTTCCGGAAATAAAATGGTAATGAAATGCTATGACAGGAATATAAAGAATGTACATGTTACATATGACATGCTATAATGTGAAAGACGCATTTGTTAAATTGGATCTAAAACAAGCTACACTATACAAAAGTGGGCTTCTTTCCGAAAATAAACTCTGAGAGTTGCTATAAATGTTTTATGAGCTAAGCAATGTGACTTATGCATGATCCATATTAAAATGAATCTAATATGATAAAAAGACCTTAAACAAATTACTACATACTATCTAAATAAAAGAAATGAACAAACATTTAACAGCTGGGATTTAACACATATAAAAGTGTGCATAGAGTATCATATTATATTACTATATTATATATGTATATATAAGCATTACTAATAAATAAATACATTTCTACACTTATGTTCTACACATTTAATGAGGCAATATGGTTCAATCAAATAGGGATTTAATCCTGCTGCTGTATTACTGGTTTTTGGCCTGATGTAAGCAAGATAAGAAGATCTGTTTATACCATAATGTAATATTGTAATAATGTTTCGTTTAACACAAAAAAAGCCTCTAGCTATTTTAAATATGTAGGTATCAGACTTAAATAACTTCCAGTGTATATTGATTCTAAAAATGTGGTTTTGAACTATGACGTAATAGTGCAGAAGTGGAAGTGTGGGGGTGTATGTGCAGTAGCCCTTTAAAACATTGCATGCGCACACAAATATTCACACACACACATATCCCTAGCCCTGTACTATTCTTTCTTGCTTTATCTTTTTTCACTTTCTGCGAGCATGGGCAGGCATTCTGTAGCCATGTCTGCAAAAGTGGTCAGTTCAAGGTAACTTTTGTGGTCTCTTAATGTTGAAAGCAAACAAACTCAAAGTTAAATTAAGGTTCTTTAGGATTCTTTCCCATCAGCAGTCTGCATCCATATACTTCTCCTCGCCACAATTAAGGCCTTCAGTATGTTCATCTGTCTTTAGGAAAGGCGTAATACTATGTGTTCAGTCTTGATGATCATGTATTTGATGCTGGGACCCACTGGATCATTCGAATGATGTTAATATTACTGTTCGACGTCATGAAGGAAGGTGATCCGTAAATTACCCCTTTTCGGATCCATCAGCAATCCATCTTAAATCTAGCAGATTACTCAAATGGAATATAGTGTTACCTGTAATCGTTCTTTTGCGCTACTTTTGTAGAAGAAGCCAAAATCTGAATGTATTGGAAACAGATGGTTGTTTTTTTAGATAATAACAGGCTTCTATTATTTTAAAACATGCATTCATTTCCTGAATAGGAAAACACAGAAGGGATGTTTGACTCCAGAAAAAAAGACCAACAGGTGACACAGCACAGAAGCCACTACCTTTACTATGGCATTGGCCCTAAACCTGCAAAGATTTAAAACAATCGTATTTTAAATGGCCAGAAAGAACAAAACAAATGTGACTCTTTAGTGCTGGCGTTGAAGATGGGGAGGAAGCTAAACAGAATCATTTATTGAATGTTTTTTTTAACAGATTTACATCATTTAATAGCCTGGAAGGTCTGCTCTCCATTGAAAAAGAAGACATAAAAGCACATTAATAAATTTGGACCTTCATGACTTCTGTTTCTGCCTTTTCATTGGGTAACTGGGCACACCGCCCCCACCCCCAGCCCCTGCCACACCCCTTTTTAGGACAGCTCTCATGAAGGCCTGCAATAAACCGAGCTAACAGCTTAACAACAGACCGCCTAGTCCTATACTGATGTGCTTAACGCTGTTAGACGTGAAAGAGTGCTTTGCTCCAGTGGGAGTGGAGTACCGTTTATGCGTGTTGGAGGGCCCCCTCGACAGCCTTGCCCAACACTCCCCACTGCTGATAAACCTTTATCACTCTGCCACAAGGCTTCCGCTGAGCAGGAGAGGCTGTTTACTAGAAAAAAAAAGCAACGTGGCAGCAGTCACCAGACTTCAAAATCATGTTTGCCCAAGGCAGAAAAGATCTGAAACAAAGACCCTCGACAAAACTTGTCATCATTCATACTCACAGCAAGAAGGCAACATGAACAGATTGTGTTATTTCTGTACTAATGCAAAATCGTGCATGCTTCACTCCAAGTACTGTAAAGCAAATCTGATTTTCCACTACTGTACTGTGCTGAATGTCCCAGAGAGCGCAAAATCATCACAGAACCAGAAAATAATAGTCTCGTTTTATTTAGATGAACATTAACCAGACATGGATTATTTAAAATAAATCAGTATGAAGGAAGTCGGGATGTTTGGATGAGTCTTGCGGGTCGAGCAGTCTTGGGAACTCTCAGTTAACTTGCATCATCTTGACCCAGCTTCGGCGGAAGCTCAAGGACAGACGAACGGTTGCAAGAAAAGGACTCTTTTCGTCCAGCTCATTTGCATACTGCAAATCGTAGACTGTTCTGGTTGGACTGGAACCAGCTGTTCGACTACTGAGTATAGGCCAGGGAAAGTAAACCTACTTTCACCCAGACGCGGAAACTGCAAATCAGGCCGACACATAATTTTCACATGTTATGCAAATATTATGAGAAAATTATTTGTATTCCGAGGCAAATTTCTAATGACGGAACGGAACAGAAAAGTCTACAATAATAACGTGACCTAAGGTTATCACCTCATAGTAAAACATGGGGATCCATTGCCTATTGGAAATATCAAGAAAAAATCATTTTATGAAAGGTCTGCTTTAATTTTTTTCCTTTTTCTTTTTGGCTTTTCACACGCAAGAAATACACTCGTCAATTTCTGTTTGTTTGACGCCTGCACGTTTGCATGAGTGCAACTTGCCAAACATGGGCTTAATCATTGCATGTGCCTGGGGTCAAGCCAGCGTTGCGTCTTATCTCATCTGGCCTTCCTTCAACCCTGCCCCCTCCCCGAGCCAAAGGTGTTTCCAAAGAGATGCGAGGAGAGAAAATGTCATCATCCAAATCTGATGTCCAGGGCAGGGACAGTGTCGCAAAAAACGCAAAAAAAGACGTATGTTTTCCATGACCCTGTATATGTACATTTTTTTTCCATGTGCTAAGCGTTGCAACATGCAATATATAATTACATGAACTGGTGGGTCTTGATAATGTAATGTCCAGCATCTGCTGTGTACATTTTCTTTAAAAAAAGGGGGATATGTTTCAATTGGATCCATGAGTTTCCCCATATGGTGTACATTAAATCAAACTTTACGTAATTATTACATCCTGCCAAGGTGTGTGTGAGAGACAGATAGAGACACAGGAGGGGGACAGCTGGAAGAAAAGCCAGGGTGGAAAGGGGGTGGGTAAGAAATGAGGTAACCCTACTTTGCAGCATATTGACTCAATATGGCAAAACGATGATCTCCCTCTTCTAGCTCACTCGCAACAGCACAATGGCAGCGATCTTGCCCCACAAATGTCCAGGTCATAAGGTACCTGGACAGTGGACTGTTCAGAGTGCTCTCATCATCCCGCGGCGTCTTTCAATGCCGTTATTGTTCACGTGGCGAAATGTACCGTTGCTGGACCGCTACCTCTGCAAGCTTAAAACGGGCTTAGATCAATACGGCCTGGAGCAAGGCAGACATTTAAGAGCGTTTGAGCGTCTTCCCTAAAAGGAGCACAACACCCTTTGGCATCTGCCGGCCACAGCAGGAGCACCGCAGCGCCAGTAGTCCAAGCTGCGACTTATGTAAGGAAGGGTTAGGACAGACCAATAAACAGCCTTTAAGCTACCATGAACAATTCCAAATTAAGTTTAACAGAATTAAATTAAATTTAATGATGTATGATTCATCTACTTCCTAATTTAAACACATTAAACCACACAAGGTGTCATTATTAATGCCGGCATACTTTATACAGCCTACTCTTTACTCAGCGTAGTATCACTTGACAACATTACAAGTGTTTAGTTGTATGTTATTACGTTTTAGACATCCTCCCTGTTAAATCCGTACAGATAATTACCCACAAACAATGCAGACATATGTCACTTCACAGTTCCAACTGGTCGTGGGAAGGCAACCAGAAAAATAACCCTGGAGGAAATTAGCGGTAAATTCCTAGAATTACCAGGTCCTGCGGTACCTATTCATATTTAGGACAGCACTGCATATGCATCAGCCTCAAGAACATTTGAAACAAGTTGAAACAAGCATAAAGACGAATATCTAATAAAGGATGAAATTAGTAAGCAGTTGTTTCCTTGACTTCAGCAAAAAAACAACACTGAAGCCAAACGTATCTAAACAATAAAAATTCCATAATTTGACAAACAAATTCACACCTACAATCTGTAAAAATGTATTACATCATTGAGAAACAATGTTTTTATGCAGCCAAATCAAAAAGCTTTTGCAGACAGACTTAAGGTTCCAAGCATGAATGTCATTTTCTACAGCCGATTTTCTAATCCCTTTTATGTTTATTTCCTTCTGAAGTTAATGGTGCCCATTCCATGATGTTCCAAACTCCACAAATTTACTTAAAGAAGGAAAAAGGTAAATTCATGATTATTTATTTATTTTTAAGAAATGTCTAACGTATCCCACTGAGGTCACAACCTGGTTGTGCATTTACAAGGCAGGTTGTCTTGGGTCATCTGGGTCAGTGATGCTTTATGATCCTGGCAGACTGCAGTAGACCTTTTGAAGCATATTTATGGCCAGAACAGAACAGATGGGTCATGGTGTCGCCGAGTCCAAATTATGGTCTGTATGACCCTGCGGTCTCCAACTGTTTTCTTTTAGCCTTTTTAGCCTTTGGTGGTGCTAAAGGAGACCAGAGAGTAGAGAGAAACAAGGCATTATAATTTCCAAGACCTTATCACCTTTAAGCTGATCACAAATCACTCACACATGCTATTACGTTTATGAATCTCACCACTGGCTTCACCCTGTTTTTAATAGAGTAGTGTTTGAGAAATATGTTAACTTGCCCTTGAGTTGGGTTGGAACGAAACGGGCGCTTTTCCTTGAGTGGATAATGGCGTGGGATTTCACAGGACTGGTGCACTGGTGACCTCAGCGACTGATGATGGCGATGGGAAATGAACAGAGACATTAAAGGGCTATCAGGACCTTCCCAAAAGCAAAGTGGCCTCCTTCTCGACCATGTCTGGCCATGTCTAAGACTGGGAGAGCAATCAGTGGGAATGAATGTTCGTTTTTTTTTTTTTTCGGATGAAAACTAGTGTAGTCTAGGGCTATGCAAGGAGCAAGGTGGGCAGGTTTCGTTGAAAGGGGTTTCTGCCCAGGCTCCAGGCCGGTGGGTTGATTGTTCTTTGGACTTTGCAGATCCCATCTCGCTGTCTAATGACCGAAATGGCCTTTAAACCAGCTGGAGAACAATTTCTATGCTGCGTGCCATACTGCATACATAAAAAAATAATACAAACCGAACAAAACAGCAGCTACTTCTCAAACTCCAGTAGAATTCTTCATTTTCTGTGCCAGATGAAATTCGTGCAATAGGGGCTGATTAATATCCCCTGACAGAAAATGAATCATATGAAAAATATCCCTCTGTTATTTTAATGCAATAGTTCCTGTTCTGTGGGCGAGTGAGGGACGTGGCGTGTTTGTTCCTCACGGGAAAGGGGCTCGCGTACTGAAGCGCTCGGGCCGATGTCGACAGGAGATTTATTTTCTTTGAGAGACATCTAGGTATGCAACTAATGCCCACATCAACAACAGACTCTGCTTAGTACTTCTGTCACGTACTCACTAGGCAAAGAGGGATGTGCATGGGGAGGACTTTCTCCCCCCCCCATTCCCCCCCAAGAAAAAAATAAGTAAGTAAATCAGTTTTGGGTTTTTATTCTGAAAATTTACAGAGGCTTTTTCAGATATTTTCTATTTTTTATTATAGTGTTGGGTTTGTTCCTTGATGTAACGTCAGAGCTATCCTCAGGATTTAAATAAGTAAATGGATAAAACAAGAAACACAATCTTTAATGATGTTTGCACATGTTATGTAATAACTGGCACAAGTATTTATTCATCCTGGATGAGGAAAAAATGTCAATCATCAGGCTCCTTCCTCTTCAGACTCTGCTTATAAAAATTAAAGATTACATTCTGTGTGACAGAAATAATTACCTACAAAAAACGGAGCTCAGTTGGTACCACCGAGGTGCCACTGAGCAAAGCACTGCTCCCCAGGCGCCTTTCATGGCTGCCCACTGATCACCAAGGGTGATGGTTAAAAGCAGAGGACACATTTCATTGTGTCACCGTGTGCTGTGCTGCAGTGTCTCACAATGACAATCACTTCACTTTCACTTCGCTTTCAAAAAGGGGTAATTAGTTTCTGCTTGCAGCTTGTTGTAGCTTGTAGTTTGATCTCTGACCTTGCATTTCCGAACAAGCCCACATTGAGCACATTTCACTGGGCCAGTTTGCCAGTTTGGAACCAGTGCCGACGGTCTCATTAACATTCAGTGGCACATCTCGTAATCCTTATCAGGCAGCAGCTGTATGCCGCAACTGAGCGTTACACAATGTTCACACTGTGGGCGGATTTACACACACACATACGCACGCACGGAACCCACTGCGTGTAATGTTGACACTATCGCCTTCTATTAGTCTCTATTACTACTGTTTGTTCATTATACTTCCTTATCACACAACAAGAGGGGAGTTTGTTTCTGGAAATGAAGCTTTGGTTCTCATCTGCCCGCTACATAATACTGAAAGTGCACAGATTGTAACAAGTAGTGACAAGGCTGGTTTTTGTTTCCTCCATCTGAGGCAGAAAGCCATGGGGTCAGCAACAACATCAAGCACACCCCTCAACGGCACCCAGGGGAGCTGGTGGGTCCATGTTTTCCTTGGAGCCCTGCTTAGTCAACTGGTGTCCCAGACAAAACTCTCCCATACCAGAATACGCTCCTGCTCTGGGGGGCACAGCCCAAACCTGGCCAGTAAATCCAGCTGTGGCATGAGATGTGGGGCTTTTAGACAGAGGCGGAAAAAAAACTACATGGGAAATAAAGACGATGAGAGATACAACACATTGCCCCGGCAAAGCCCCTTCTTTCTTCTGTTAAGTGATACCAGATCAGAAGTTCAGGCCCACCCACTGCTTTTTCATATTTTAACCTTTTACGTTTACGGCATCTATCAGACGTCCTTATCTAGAGCGCCTTACAATCAGTATGTTACAGGGAAAATTCCCCTGGAGACACTCAGGGTTAAGTGTCTTGATCAGGGACACAATGGTAGTAAGTGGGATTTGAACCATTGACATTGTGTTACCCACTAATATACTATCACACAATGTTGCTCTTTCAATCCACATTATATTACAATAAAAAACGATTTAAAACAAATGTAAGTGACTTGTTGTTGAAGTCTTATAGCACAATACACCGTAAGTGGGTGTGAAAAGAAGACTCACAGCAGCACACATTAAAACCGCATCCTTTCGTGCTGCATCTGATTATTTCACCCAGCCACTAGTGTCTCAGAACTCAGACACTGAAAATCATATGAATTTCTGTTTATTATGCGTTGACTCTGGGTTTGACCGTCAATGTGTCCCTTCACTCTTTAAATGCATCAAACATCCATAGTCCATAATTAGCATTTCTATTTAAATTTTAGCCACTTCCTTGTCAGAATGGCTCTCACAAATTGAAAAAAATATTTATATTGTCCCATTATCCCGTCTTTTCACCCCGTGAACTCTGTGTTGTTGCTTCAGCTTCCACTTGTTTGGTATGGCAAGTATTCTTGTGAGAAATAGCTCTTGGAGGGAGTCCACTGAGCCCGGCGCAAAGCAGTGGAAACACGTCGGTTCGCAGCCGGCTTCTATTCGCCGAGTGACTCACGGCACTCCGGGCAATCCGGCTATTATCTGACACGCACTAAACATCTGGGACCACGTTGAATGACAATAGCATGAATTCTAACTAGATCAGTGATGAAGGTTTCTCAAATGTTAAGAAAGTAAATGTGGAAAGAAAACGCTTTTCACAGCAGGATCAATATAACAACTGCCCACACAGTCGAGTGGGTCACCTCTGACCTCTCTCAGACTCTCTTTTTCCCTACTTAGATCTCAGCACGACATTGGTCAATGTTTGGGAATGAGGGGCATTTCTGTCTTCTTAATGCATATTTTGTGTGTATTTTTATCTCAGGAGAAGGGGTGCTCTGATTGCTTCTGTGAACATTTCAGAGCTTGCATAAAATGCACACTGCGGTAAAGAAAAAGTTCCAGTTCTGTTTTTTTTTTTTTTTTTTCGTGGAAATCCCGTCCAGAGGGATACGGTCTTGTGCAAGCAATTAACTTTCACAAATGAATGCAATGGGGCGAGCACTTGGGGTTAACCTGAAATAAATGCATCGTTTCGAATCAAATAGGTCATCTGCACGGACCTGCTGTGGAACGAAAGTCTCTTGGCTGCGTCCGTCTTTTTGTGGCTGGCTGCGGCAGATCCCAAAACACTGCACTGCTCGCCCGGGGATCTCCGACCAAATAACAAAAGGTTCAGCTCAGCAGATTAAAAACCCAAGTGCGGTTATTTCGTTCAAAGTGAAATTAATGCCGATGGCTAAAATGTGACTCGATTCAGTCAGGGCAACTTGCCGCCGGACGCCGGTTTAACAGAGCCCTCAGACTGAATCAAAAGCAGGTGACCATGGCACAAAAAAAAAAAAAACAACACCGATCTGTGTTCGGTAAATCACTGTCATGTCCCGCTATTGGACCCGATCCTAAAACAATAGCCTCTGTTCCCGGTAAACCCGCATGTATTGTGTTATATAAGGGTGGACGGTATAAATCACATGCCGGAGTGGAAAGTGCAGGCGCGTACACACGTAGCTGCATTATTTGAGGGCCTCGCCGTTTCCACCCCTGCCCCGCTGCGAGGCGTGGCGGGTGCTATTTTTAGCCCGGATTTACTGACTGTATCAATGTCATTTCAAAAGCGCCAGGGCGCACGTATTGCATTAGCAGCCGAGCAATCGGCCACTACAGGCACACGCCGATGCCACTGATGGAGGCCGCCCGGCGAGGCTTTTTCCTCAGATCAGTAGGCATTGGGAGGGCTAAGGAACAGTAAAACCAGAGATGGGCTCTGCAAAGCATGGTAATGATTTTTGTAACCCACTTTTCAAAGGGGACATGGATATCTCCAGATACCCGGCAGGGATGAGGGCAGCATCAGTGGAAAGTTCGTAGACCAGGCTAAGTCGCCAGGTCTGGAACTAATCCCCACGCAGTGCTATTCGCTGCAAAGTTTTTACACCTCATTCCACCTCATAAATTGAAAGCTTATAAAAACAGGCCTAAATTAAAAATGGCGCGATCAAAGAGAATTGATATAAGTACTGGAAAATGCACCCAAAAATGATTAGGCAAGGTGGGTCTTGGAGGGAGCAAAACCCGATACCTGGCGATGTTTGTGTTGAATTCTGGACACATTTGTACAGTATCCCTGGCCTGGATTTATCAAATTTACCATAGCTGTCCATCTCAGAGCGGAATCAGACATTCCTCTTGCCCCGCCATTTTCAGTCTCGCCATGATGTCACCGCAGGGATGGTGAGAGAGAGCCGTCGACTGAGAAAAACAAGCACAAATGTCAATTGCTAAATACTTGTGGATTCGAGTACATCAGATAGCAGGTGGCAAAGAACGAGGAAAAACAAACAAGATATTTGTCCGCCGCATTATCTGGGTTTTTCCTAAACACAAACAGAGCTTCCATTGTGACCCCGAATGAATGCCGTAAGCGCTCCTGCCACGTAAAACCATTTCAAATGACCACTTTCACTCTGAATAGACTTACACAGGAAAATAATCAGCTGCACTTTCAGCTGCAAAATGTATGAGGGGCTGCTATATAAATATAATATTGCATTACTTCTGCCCGCTCTTGAAAAAAAATAGAATTACAAATGATAAAAAAAACTCAGTTTGCAGGTTCTAAATGCAGAGAAACGTAATACATGTTCCAGGTGGTTTTCAGGCCTGATGGCAAATGACTTGATTAAAACCCTTTTCGGGTCATCAATCACTGGAAACAACATGTTTTGTGTCTTGACGTTCCCTTGGACCAAGCTGCTGCATAAAAATGATGCCAAAATACCTGCAGATGGGGAGGACCTTGGTGGCTGACCGCAACGTCAGCTTTCCCTTACGAAGCGGCACTCTTAATGTAAATACCCAATGCTGGAATGATAAATAAATGTGCCGAGTCTCCCTCAGTGAGAGTCAGACTTCCGACATTCCGCATTCAGATTCGATTTTAATGTGTGTAATCTGCAGGGATGACAGACGAATGGCTTTAGCGGTGCGATGCACATCGCAGAATGGCCGTAGATGGATCTCAACGTCTGAAAATTAAGTGATCAGAAATGTGGCTAAACTCAAAATGCGATATGCAAAAAGGTCAAATAGAAATATTGTAGTAAGAGACACTCCTTATTTCCAGTCAAGTCCGCAGCGGGGTGAGGGCACTAAAAGTAGTTCATTTTTCATTTTGGTTGTTTCCTTTTTCCTCTGATCACGCATAAATGGTTGGAATTGTTTGTATTTTCCTGCAGGGACATGTACAGTAGAGGCGATAGGATCAGAATGTCAGGCATTCTGGCCGAGCTGAACGTTGGCGCTGAGAACATGCAACCAAAAGAAACTTTTACTGAACCCTAAATTAGTACAGAGATGCCATTCGGTGTAAACTAATCCCATTTTGCCAAACACTTTATGATGCATTGCGCAATCCTTTTGTTTAATTTTTTATTGTTTAAGTTTTTTTGTAGATAGATTTTGCATAGATTTACTGCAAGATTGTTTTGCTGACTTTGGTCTGCACAAAGTTCAGCTAACTTTATTCCCCCAGAGTTAACAAACACAGCTTGGAAATTCAATATGCCACAAAGGAATATGAGAATATACTTTATAGAATATTTTTTTAAAAATTAAGCAATGCATAGAAACCCTCATATAATGCCCACGAGGACATCCTCGGAGCAGCACAGCGGGATCATCTTTCGCTGATGGACTTTGCCAAGTCAAGCACACTGATGTCCTGTTAATGAGGGAGCTGGCCTTAAATTTGGGATGCTTGCACCATGAGGCCATGTGTTTGCTATTCCCAACGAGGCACCGACGGTACAAAAAGGGAGCAAGACGAAGTAGGTGATATAATTGTTTGAGACAGGGCGGACCCATCATCTCCACTTCTGCGGTGAAATTTACACTGCGTTACACAAACTTTTCCATCAAATTGTTGGCAAAATATCCATGTCAAAGGTCTACTTATACTATGCACTATTTCTTCTCCTTTGCAAAATTGCAGCTTCTGCAACCAAAGTTGAAGCAAACAAAAAAAAACAAACAAAGAAAAGTTATGACATGTAAAAAGGAAGAATTTTATTATTTCAGCCATTTTATTATTTCTAGCTAAATAATCTTATTAAGGGGAGTTTGTGTACATATTCAGCTGTTGGAGATGGACCCAACAGTGAAGCAAAACTGATCAAGCTGATAAATTGTACAGATATTTTGCCGTCACTTTGTCCGAATGGAAAAGGCCTTCCAGGGAACATGCTGGATTAAAACAGCATTCTTTATTGTTTCACTTTAAAATCAAATGTCGACAGATATATATATATTTTTTTAGACTGATTAGCATGAGAAACTGGTCCTCTCTACTGACAGGAACACCTGCTGTACAAATTGGTGACAACCTGCCCGTCGGTCTGAAATAGAAAGTGCACGATGCTAACATTGCTCCTGTTCTTGACAGTTTCATTTTAGGGGAGAAAGACGGATTAGAAGTGACAGTGTGAACAAATTCCTCCCGGGAGTCGGCAGGCGCCCGGTTTCACCGGTGGCAGACCAGATCAGAGGCACGGACGGCCCGAGAGTGACCTCGAGACAAAACAACGAACCCTGAAGCAGACAAAATAAGTTGCGGAGGAAAACGGGTAAACCTGATTCTGCCGACCACAGGATCCAGACAAGGCAAGAAACATGTGGAACACGGAGAACCGGCAAATATCTGACTAACTCAGCGTACTGGACAGTCCGGCTGGGGGAGTTGGGGGGGGGGGTTCTGGGACGTATTCCAGGCCTAAGAGGTCCAGCTGGTATTGTGGACATTTCTAAAATGGACTGAGCTTGTCAACTCACTATCAAGTTGTAGGCTTACGAAACCGGTGATGGACTGAATGCAACGCGGTGTGTCCACCATCACAGGGCCACTCAACCCACTCAACCCACCCACCAGACAGGGCTGCATGTCAGAGTGCAGAAGCTCTTTGATTGGATGGATTGCAGTAGTATTTTAAGACTTGGGACATTCAGCAAGGACTTTTAAAGCACAATTCCTTTCTTCTGAATTAGTTTCTACATTGAATTAGATTTTGTACTTTATCGTGCATTAAGTTATTTTATTTATTTCTTATTTCCATGTTATCAGTGAATGTGCAAACGCTAGAAAAAAAGATCAGAGCAGTTCATCAGAGTGCTTTTCCCTAAATATTTAACAAAGTATAAGCTATAAAGAGTTTTTCTACTGCTTTCTGTGTCCAAAGTCCCAAGGCAGGATCCTCCCCTTACAAAATGAGATATAACCTTAATTAACCTTAATATATATATATATTTAAACACTGGAATATGGCTTTTAGTATGTAAACCACCCACCCACTAGCAATGATTTGACCTACCTTTACAATGCCATTCATGTCTTTTTCTGCATGTTTACAAATCAGGGTTTACATTCACTTCAGCAATGATACTGGAATTTAAACTGTTCTTATTGTCAATTCCTTTCTATTTATGCAGAAATTTCTGGGATTACATTGTCATTTAAAACGAATGAATCAATTGGAAACATTTGTAATATTCAATCCAATGTACTATTATTTTAATTAAGAATATGTAATAAATGATTAATACAACAGACCAATAACATTTCATATAATTTGTCTAATTTATTAAAAATTCATACATTTGGAATGATATGCTTATAAATAAAAAAAAAACTTTTTTTGGAGCCATTTATACTGCATTGATCACACTTGTGATCTATTTAACAGGCCTTGCAATGTTCTGGTCAGTCTGGTTCATTTATTCACACACCGCTGCGCTCTATATATATATGTCATTTTTACACTTGCAGTTTACTGAAAAAGGTTTTCTTTGTGCATAGTAACACTTACACTTCTGTTTGTTTGTGGAATATAAACCTACTATAATATGTACATATGGTGATAATGTCAAGAATGGCGCACAAAATAATCTCCTCTAATTAAAAATGTTGTTCTCTTCTACTTTGAATATTGTCTTTCGAATCTCTCTTTCTCTGACAAACACACACACACACACACACACAACCTCTCACACACCTGATAACACAATGGAAACAAATCAGCAATCGATTGGGACATTTGGGAAAACGCTGGGACTGATCACATATTAATTTAATATTTTCTATAAATACATCTCACACTGATCCCCAACTACACCAACTACAGCAGCAAAGTGCTACGTATTTTGTTCCAGAAAAACACTACAGAGAAGCACTTAAACATATCAGCCTTTTTCCATTCAAAAGGTTAAAAGAATATTAATATGAAGGTGAATCCTAAACAAATAAGCTCAGTATACATGTTTTTATGGGTGTGTGTGTAGAGGCAATTGTGTCATACGTGCCTGTCCATGCTGTACGACTGTGTGCAGCAGCCACGTTTGGGATGCTTCCACACACCCTCCATCCGCCAGCATTGCTTGGTGTCAGAGTGTCGGGCTTAAAAAACACCCTGCAACAACACCCTTATCTCCCACACTCCCGTGGATGGAAACTATTAACCCAGGGCTGTTCGGGGGGAGTTCACGTTGATGCCTATCAGGTAATTGTCATCTCTGGCTCTTTGCAAGGCGACCGAGGGCCTCAGAAAACAGCCACCGTAATCGCATTTCGCCATCTGCTGTGGGGAATAACCTCCCACAGCTGGGACAGCACAAAAAGTGGTATCAAAGGTAAGCTGTGTGTTGCAGCACGGCGGGCCACTGCAGACGATACACAGAGACCTGAGCCTGACCGACCCACGATGTACCGCCAGAGTCAACTTGGTGCCGGACCACATACACCGCTAATGACTGTGCTAATGGCAGCTTCTGGTGAGGACAGTGGCCACGGGTCTGAAATGTGAGTATGAAACAGGTTCCTGTTGGGTCACTTTGTTGGAAACTCTGACCGCGTAGCTTAAAGACCTCTTCTATCCTTGAATCAGTTCTAATGTTGATGTTGTTCAGTAAACTGAGCGTGCGACTAAGTACAAAGCAATAAGGACATGACGACCAGCTTACAAGGCACAGGAGTCACAACATTGAAAAAGACATTGTGCATGAAGCAACGGTGAATAACCTGGCCACAGCACAGTGGATTTACCAAATGATGGACAATACCTTTCAACAACGGCAATAACTCACAGTTATTCAGGGCCATTCAGGGCACTACTTTAAAAAGTACGTTCAAAGGTGTCCTCGAGAGGGAAGTGGTGGCCCAGTGGGTAAGGAAGCGGCCCTGTAATCAGAAGGTTTCCGGTTCGAATCCTGATCCGCCAAGGTGCCACTGAGGTGGCACCACTGAGCAAAGCACCGTCCCCACACACTGCTCCCCGGCGCCTGTCATGGCTGCTCACTGCTCACTCAGGGTGATGGGTTAAATGCAGAGGACAAATTTAACTGTGTGCACAGTGTGCTGTGCTGCTGTGTATCACATGTGACAATCACTTCACTTTTACTTTTTTTATTTAATCTCCGTCAGTGTTATTATACATCGGAATAAAACATCAAGCGACAGGTATGCATTTTCTAGCATTGCCACATCCATTTGTGCTCCAATCATGGCTCTGTGTGTGTGGATTTTACAGATAACTCTGTGTTCATGCACTGCTAGGAGATTCCTTTGAATGCAGCGAGCAATGTCGACCAGCTTGCTGGATGGCCCAGGCATCTGATAACCCAGGGGGCAGGCAGGCAATGCGCTCAGCCTCCTGAACCTTCCGGAAGAATGCAACTGGCCCACAGAACAAGGAGGGCAGGCTCAAGTCACCAGCGGGTCGAGGTGACAACTGTCCCACAGAACGAATCTGGATTTGAATAAAGCATGGATGTAATAATGTGGTGTTGAGTATTGAATTCTGATTTTGAAATATGAAAAAAATAAGAAAAAAAAATGCAGTGAGAAATCACAGGCATCCCCGTAACCAAGGTGATCAAAATATGTCAACAGTCTTAGAAGCTTTTGATTTGAAGCAGAAGGCCCAGTATGGTTAGTTTCCAGTCTCATGCTCACTCACAGTTAACTGTTCTTTTATTAAAATTCACACATTTCCATTGGCAGGTCCGTTAAAAGAGTTTTACACAAACACTTTCTTCGAATGAGCAACATATGAGCAAGTACAGTAATTAAAAGAACTGATTAATCCAGATATTATTTTAATGGTTTATAGAATAAACAATAAACAATCCATGAAATGACATAAAATGCTTATGTTAAATGTGGAATTGCATTATTATTATTATTATTGTTGTTGATTAATTAATTAGATTAATAATTTCCAACATTTTCATTTTTTTCCCAAGTAAGTCCTCATTGAAATGTAGAACTAGTTATGTTTTGCATTGAAAGATTACGACTATTTTATGAGACAAAAAGCCTCTTGGGAAGTGCAGATACAATAGCGGGGGTATGTTGGGGCCCTTTTTGTTTTCTTTTTCTTATTTGTAGAAAATATTTTTTATAATTTTGTATTTTAACAAAAAAAAACAGAGTTGACATTATTGCACAACTCTCTGGAGTTTCTTCCACTTACATGCATCAGCATTATGCGGCCGGTTGGGTGAATGCCCGTGCATTAATTGCATGGCCACAGTTGTTAGTTTAACATTAAGGGCCCTCTGTTTCCGTTTTAATGGCTGCTGGAACATTCAACACAGCTCACCTGGTGGACGGTGGGGATAGAAGGCCTATCAAAGGAAAAGGTTGCAGCTGCAGGAAATGTCCAGGAGTGAGATGAAGCAGACATTACGGCTCCTTCAACCTGCAAGAGTGTTCCCAGCAGTATTTAATTCGCTCCTGGTAGTGAAGGGATGTGGGAACTCAAGTGGATTTTAAATTTAAAATCAAGATATGAGGATTTCAAGTTTTGTAGTAATGGAGTACAAAATTTACCTAGGCTGTTACCTGTTACCTTCAACTGTATTAAATCAAGAAAATGCCTTAATTGCACAGCTAATACATTTATTAAGCACTTAAGGACAGAACAGATCAGAACCAACCTGCATGTTCCAGCTCGGTTCTTCTCTTGTCTGAAGGACGAATGATGGCCCGTTCCATCCAGAGGAAGAGATGAGAAATGGACAGAACTGAACAAAACCGACCTGAATGTTCCAGTTCGGTTCTTCCCTTGTCTGAAGGACATTTACATTACATTTACGGCATTTGCCAGATACCCTTATCCAGAGCGACTTACAACGTGCATTCAAGTTACCATCGATGAAGTGATCAATTCCGGTTCACTAGGACCCCAACTATGAATACATGTATTTAATTCACTCTGTTGTAGATTCTGTACAGAAGTCAGACAATAAGAAAGTTACAAGTTAATCTAAATATTCTCTAAAGAGGAAGGTCTTGAGCTGGCGTTTGAAGGTGCTCAGTGACTGAGCTGTTCTGACCTCGAGGGGAAGTTCATTCCACCACCGAGGGGCCAAGACGGAGAAGAGTCTATATGAATGTTTTCCTTTTACCTTTAGTGATGGAGGGACCAGGCGAGCAGTACTGGAGGCTCGGAGTATACGAGGTGCAGTGCGAGGTGTAATAAGGGCTGTGAGGTTGTATGGTGCTACTCCATGTTTGGCTTTGTAGGCCCGCATCAGTATTTTGAACCTGATGCGTGCAGCTTCTGGGAGCCAGTGGAGGGAGCGTAGCAGAGGGGTGGTGTGGGAGAATTTGGGAAGATCAGTCATGCTGCTGCATTTAGTATGAGTTGTAGAGGTTGGATGGAACATAGTGGTAGACCAGGACGAATGATGGCCTGTTCCATCCTCAGGAAGGGAAGAGAAATGGACAGAACTGAACAGAACAGACCTGCATGTTCTAGCTCGGTTCTTCTCTTTTCTGAATGATAAATGATGGCCCGTTCCGGCCAGAGGAAGGGACGTGAAATGGACAGAACTGAACTGAACAGAACCGACCTGCATGTTCTAGCTCGGTTCTTCTCTTTTCTGAAGAATGAATGATTGCCCGTTCCGGCCAGAGGAAGAGACAAGAGATGGACAAAACTGAACTGAACAGAACCGACCTGCATGTTCCAGCTCGGTTCTTCCCTTGTCTGAAGGACAAATGATGGCCCCTTCCATCCAGAGGAAGAGACGAGAAATGGACAGAACTGAACAGAACCGACCTGCATGTTCCAGCTCGGTTCTTCTCTTGTCTGAAGCATGAATGAGGGCCGGTTCCAGCAGAGAAAGGGACATGAAATGGACAGAACTGAACAGAACCGACCTGCATGTTCCAGCTCGGTTCTTCTCTTGTCTGAAGCATGAATGAGGGCCCGTTCCAGCCAGAGGAAGGGGAGAGAAATGGACAGAACTGAACAGAACGGCATGTTCCAGCAGACGTTTTAAGTCAAACGGCGCCCTCTAGCGTCAATTAACCTAAAAACATAAAATGGCGACGGCGGCTTTAAAAAAAAAAATCACCTGTCAATAATCAAGGCTTCTAATTGGCCGTCATTAACATCGCAACTCTTTTTTTTTTTTTTTATGGCCTTTCTGAAGTCTGCGCAGTTCGCATGTGAGGAAAACTCTTCTTCTTTCTCTCTCTCTCTGTCCCTTTTTTATCCATTCCTACCGTGATAGCCGTACGAACTGCCCCGACTTCAATTCCCGTCAACTCCGCTTCTTCGCCCGAGTGTCCGTCTGTTTGTTAAAATATATATATATATGTTTTGTCCCCTCTGCTGCTGCCAAGCTGCTGGAGATGATCGCGGTCCGTCCAGATCCCTCCCGCGCCTCCCTGACCCCGTCTGACCTGTCCAGCACCTCCTCCAACGGGGACCAGGTCTGCGTGTCCTGGGGTGAGGGCTTCAGAACATCCACCTCCGCTCAAAAGTCTTAACGTTCTGCATTTTCCGGAATCAGCACTGATTAATAAGTGATCGATTTGACGCCAGTGCTCAGTCAGTTTATGTAAGCGCTGCAAATGAACATATTTAATGTGCGTCTTCGTATCGGTCTGCAGTGCTTTTTACTTTTATGCTCCATTATTGAGGAGGTCTCAAAAAGCAGCCTTGACTTGTCACGCCGTGGACTGCGCCGTATCTATCTGCCACCAAACCAGCCCAAAAAGACCCTGTTGCACCTCAGAGCTCGTGATGTTCCTCAAACCCATTCCTGGAGCATTTCTGCGGAGTGTCTGTGAGCGAGGACCCTGCCTTCAGGGAATTTAGTTTCCGCGAAGGGCCGTACGTGGTCCTTTTTTAGGTTTGTGGTGTGCGTCAGGCTACCCAAGGCTTCACACGCAGGAGATTACCCAAGGCATCATTGTTGCCGCCTTCGTTTGGTGCCACACCCTCTTCAGGTACTCGCCCAGGCCACCACGTGACTTTTTAAAGACCAGGCAACCTTCTTCCACTGCGCCTTTTTGTATGGGCATATCTGGTGCAGTGGGGGCCTAGCGGTTAAGGAAGCAGTCCGGCAAGGTGCTCCCCGGGCGCCTGTCATGGCTGGTTAAATGACTTGACTTCACTTTCATTTAGAGACCTGGTCTTTAGATAAGCAGTAAAATACACAACAAAATGTGGTGCGTTGCGTGGTCTGTGTTTCAGAACCAGCATTACCTTTTATTTCCAGGCTACTAGTTTTATTGTACTGGACGACACTGGCCAGCTGGTATTTCGGCACAATGACCGTCCCTCAGCCCGTCACCAGCTCACCTGTTTTTCTTCCTTGGACCACTTTTGGTTGGTCCTGTCCACTACAGACTGGGAATTCCCCAGAGGTTTTCAGTTTTGGGGATGCCATGACCCGTCCATCTGTCCATTCACGCTTCATGCCACACATACAGTACAGGCCAAAAGTTTGGATACACCTTCTCATTCAATGTTTTTTCCTTATTTTCATGACCATTTACGTTGGTAGATTCTCACTGAAGGCATCAAAACTATGAATGAACACATGTGGAGTTATGTACTTAACAAAAAGTGGTGAAATAACTGAAAACATGTTTTATATTCTAGTTTCTTTGCTCTGGTTACTGCTTTGCACACTCTTGGCATTCTCTCGATGAGCTTCAAGAGGTCGTCACCTGAAATGCTTTTCCAACAGTCTTGAAGGAGTTCCCAGAGGTGTTTAGCTCTTGTTGGCCCCAATCGCCTTCACTCTGTGGTCCAGCTCACCCCAAATCATCTGGATTGGGTTCAGGTCCGGTGACTGTGGAGGCCAGGTCTCCACTTTTTGTTAAGTACATAACTCCACATGTGTTCATTCATAGTTTTGATGCCTTCAGTGAGAATCTACCAATGTAAATGGTCATGAAAATAAAGAAAAAAACATTGAATGAGAAGGTGTGTCAGAACTTTTGGCCTGTACTGTATATTTTTCTACTCTGCTCTTCTACTGTTTTAATGCGGTCCATGTTCTGCCATGACAATTCAAGTTTCCTGCTTATGTGGTTTTTAATAAAGGATTATTATTTAATCTTGAAAGCATATTTATATTAGCAATGGCAATTTCCCAGGCCTCATAGCTAACAACGGTACTAATTTATTTTAATTAACTTTTTTTTTTTTTTTCTCATAGATTTTTTCTTAACTGCACCTTTAGTTTCAAATGGACACGTGGGCTTGATAGACCCTAATTTAGTTGTGGTCTGTGTTTTGCTGCATGTCCTACACGGAGCAGGATGTGAACTGAGCGCATCTCGGAGAACCTCCGTGTTTCAAGTCGAGGACGACCTCATGGAGAACCAGTTCTTTGTCAAAACGGTAAGTGCTGCTCTTTTTCTGGTCCCGGCGCCGCCTTGATTGCGGGCAGGAAATCGTTGGTGTAACGCGAGCGCTGGGCAGTCCTCCTCTAAACGGTTTTAAAGCACAGCGTGTTTGTCACCGTCCACCTGGAATATTTCAAACTTGCCTTCAGCACAACCACACGAGCAGAATAGTCTTTTTATTAAATTCTATGTTTTAATTTTTGCTCTAACGTCTCTGTGGTGCCAACCTGTCCTCATGGATGCTGACAACTATGAACTTGGCTTTTTGTGGCGCTCATGACGTCATGGGGAATGTGACATTTCTCCTGTGGGTCTTAATGGTGTTGCGCTTGCTGAAGGTGTTGATTGTGAAAGCTCACGCTGCCAGTTGTGTGGTGCCCTTTTTTCCCTGTGTGACCATAGATCTGTCTGAGCGCAGAAGCCACTGATGAAATGCATGTGGTGGCAGTATGGGACGGCATTGTGGGAGTCAAACCAATACCCATCGCCACTCTGCGCCACAGTATGCCAATGGTGAGTTGTTTTTTTTTTTTTTTTTTTTTTTCCTCCCTGTCTGATTCTGATTTTGTCAGTGCCTTTTAAAGTGTACCTCGCCCAGAATGCATAAATCTCTGATTTACATTTACGTTCATGTCGTCTAGAAGACACCCTTATCCTGATCGACTTAAAATCCGTAGTTACAGGAACAGTCCCTCTGGAGACACTCTGTGTCTTGCTCAGGGACACAATGGTAGTAAGTAGGGATTGAACCGGTGACTTTTTTTGTAGTGACTAAATAACCCCTGTTCACCTTATTTCTTCTAGGTGAGTTTCCCTGGCTTGGAGCTTATGCCCCCCATCACGTTTGAGCTCACTTCTGGAAGTGGTCCTGTCTTCATCTCTGGCCAGCATGTAACATGTGAGTATGTGACTACCTGAGGTTCTTCATGAAAGCACATTTAACGATTAAGGGCAAAGTTGCTCATTTCAAGAATGTCAACACTGCATTCACGAAAGCTTTAAAAAATCTGCCGTCACCATTGGTTAAAGGCCGTGGTGGCCTAGCGGTTAAAGAAGCTGCCCCGTAATCAGAAGGTTGTGGGATCAAATTCCGATCCGCCAAAGTTGCAACTGAGCACGCTGCTCCCCGGGCACCTGTCATGGCCACTGCTCACTACTGCTCAACCGGCAGGCCGTCCACTGAACCATCACTGTTCAGTTGCTAGACAACACTGGAACTTTTTTTTTTTTTTATTTAAATATAGGTTTTAAAGTATCAATTTAATACCAAGACCCTCTTGAAGCTGTAACATCAGAAGTGTTTCAGCCACTTTATGCTTCATTACAGTGGGTCTTGAAATCGCTGAAGAGGCTGAGGAGGAGGCGGCATAATGCCTGCAATGAGAGAAGATACAATGGTGTTCATTATCAGAAGTGCTCTTTGGTCTTCTAAGCATTCGAGAGAAGAACCGGACTTACGAGTGACTGGACCTTATAAATCCGCCCGTGCGCCACATTACAATAGCCCTGTACACGCACTGCCGGAACCACTGCCTGCTATTTAGCTGGAATAAATGAACAAGTTTCTTGTTAAGGGGGCCATAATGAATGTGCTGTCAAATCTATGCCAATACCTTGAAATTTGTGTTTTGTGTTTCTATTATGGTCAGACTCGTGCATATGGAATTATTAAAAGAAGCTCTTTATATTCGTTTTGAAATAAAGTATTTGGGGTTTTTTTTGTTGCTTACCAAATGGTGTTTTTTTTTTTTTTTTTTATTTTGTTTTTTTTATTTATATATAGTCTGTTTCGTTGAGTACACGCTCAGTGCATTAAGTGCATGTACTGCCCTCGCCCACACAACACCCAGCGGCGATGGTACTTTTTGGAAGAAACTATTCCCCTTACGCAGTTTGTCGGGAAACACTCCCATCAATTAGTCTCCAGGCAACCGTCGCCCAGCAACGCAGCGTAAACAAGCCGCTCGCTTGCAGCAGCAGCAGCAGCAGCAGCAGCAGCAGCCATATCTGCATCTGCAGAGAGAAAGAGGGACGAAGCCGGGCGCCGACGACCATGCGCGCTTTCCTCGACACGCCGGCCGTTCCTCCCACGCAGCAGGCCAGGCTGCTGGCCGCCTTCAGCCGAGACGCGCACCCGGATAGAGTTTACCTCGCCGGTGGAGGTGGGTGGTTCTCGCACGAACGTTCCTAGTATCTATTAAACGGGACTCAAATTTGAACCATTTGCATGCACAGAGATTCAAGATTTAAGATCGCTTTATTGTCAGTACAACAGTTATACACACTTTGTATTGAAATAAAGTTTTGCACAGACCCCCCCCTTTAGTGCAAATCATAAAAAGAATGTGTATATACAATCTAAATACACAACCAAATGTATTTATTTATTGACCATATTGTCTGTGGATGCACATTTCATTTTCTATATTCATATTCTAGCGTTCCCGTAATGATGAGCCACAGTTAAGTAGATATATTCTGCCGTAGGCCGAAGTTACGCTGCGCCTTTTACACAAACTCACTTGTGACTTTTGCACCGACTTTTGCATCGTAATCAGAAGGTTGCTGGGTCGAATCCCGAGCCACTGAGGTGCCACTGAGCAAAGTACCGTCCCCACACACCTATCAATGCTGACGGTTAAAAGCAGAGGACACATTTCGTTGTGTCACCGTGTGCTGTGCTGCAGTGTTTCACAATGCCAATCACTTCATTTTCACTTTAAACCTATGATCCAGTCCAATCCCACACTGGCAGTGTCTGAGCAAAGACATGCTGACACGATGTCTGCAGTAGATGGAGCATTTGTGTGATGTTGCAGAGAAAAACGACACTAAAACACAGAGGCCACACCTCCCGACATCTTGGTGCTAATTTTTAAAAATATTTTCATTTTTAACATGATGGGCTAGGGTGGGGTTGCCCACCGTATCTATGTTACATGGTTTTGTGCAAAATGTTTACTTGATTGCATAATTTTCCTGATGAATGTGCATATTTTAATTGCCTGTTTATCTTTAATGCAACTGCAGAACATCTGAATGAAGAGGGAAAACCCACTATACCGCCAATCGTATCCCAAATAAAGCAGCAAATGGGGACCGATCCTACCCTCATCCCAGAATACCCATCTGCCCTTGGCCTCCCGGAGTTCAGCAGAAGGGCCACAGAGCTCGCACTGGGCAGAGAGAGCCGGGCTATCACAGAAAACAGGGTAACCGATGATACCTTGTCCTATAATCAAACTATGCAAACAGACACCATCCTATCTCACCACAGCACATCTGGCGTGTGTGCAGTTTACTTGTACAGGAGAACAAATCGCTTCTTTCTCGCCGGTGCGAGGCAAGCACGCGTAAACCAACAGCCGGTGCCAGGCGAGCAACGGAATGATTTACTGAGTGCAAACAAACCCCGTGCGATAAGCAGAAAGACCTCACATATTGAACCAAGAAAGGGGCGGCTACCGCGGGACGTCAACCATTTTATGGTGGGTGGCCGTTCATGTCACCAGTAACAAATTGCACACGGTGCTCAGTGATCACATCTTGCAGCTTGACACGAGGGAACATGTGTCCTGTTGAGACCCGAGCTTTAGTATGGAGTGTAATTTTCTTTTTCCCTTAGCTGTTTGGGATTATTAGGACCTCATAATAAAAAAAATAAAATAAAATTCTCAAAATATCTTATATAATGTTTACAATAAAACAATAATAGTTGTTAATAAAGTATTATTAAACTTTGTCAAATTCTTATACTGTTTAAAACCTTTAAGTAAAACTTTTAAAACGAATTAAAAATTCACAGGTTTCACAGGTTTGCTGCGGCTGTCTCGTTTTCTTTATGTTTGTGTAGTGCTTCTCTGACCACTAGAGGGCAAACCAAAGGTCCCTGAATGAGGACAACAGGTTTAAATTTAACAGCATAAAATATTACGGTAAAGGGAAGTCGAAATGTAATGTCCCCATATGAGGGACAACCTCACACTAGATGACTATACGAATAATAAAGTGGCCAAACATCTTTGATGCTCCTCGCTCGCTGTGGATAGTTTTCTTGAGTTATACTTGAGTTATACTTAATACTTCACTCAGACGTTTGTCATGTGATGTGCTGCCGTTTTTGCCTCAGCTAAAGAACGTTTTCCATTCTCTGCTCCCTGTAGGTGCTGGGTGTTCAGACGGTGGGCGGTGCTGGGGCCGTACGTCTGGGGGCAGAGCTGCTCAGACGCTGGTACGACGCGAGCTCCTCCTGGCGTGGGCCTGTACTGCTGTCTTCTCCCTGTGATGGTGGGCAGGTTTAGTAAGAATAATTATAACTACAATATGCTATTGAATTGTAGCAATAAAAAAAATGATAGATGAAGTGAAAGACACTGGCACAAGGCTGGATATTTTAGGCACAATGGATGCCGAATTGTAAAGCATAAGGTGAATTTGACTTTGAGAAGGCCAGATTATGATGTTGCTCTAAAAGAAAGCATCTTAAGTAAGTACGTTTAAGCACTGTTTCAACATGGATAATTATGTACCGTACCATAACTTTACAGAGTCACTGGCTGAGATACTTGAGGCAGCAGGAATCGGGGAGCTCCGTCAGTACCAATTCTGGGATGCAGAACGTTGTGGTCTGTGTGTGGAGAAGTTGTTGGAGGATCTGAAGGAGTGTCCAGAGCAAAGCGTCATTGTCCTGTCAGCCTCTGCCCATTATCCTACAGGGGTCGACCTGTCCCAGGAAGACTGGAAACGGGTTTCTGAAGTCATGCTGGTACAGTCCGGTATCACACTTATCCACATTATACAGTGTTTAAAATGTGATGTCTGTGTTCTCCCTGAATCACTCGATTTCCTGACACATTCACACACAGATGCGCAGACACTTCCCTTTCTTCCTGATGCCGGCTCAAGGCATGTGCAAAGGTGACATTGATCAGGATGCCTGGCCGGTGCGTCATTGTGTGTCCCTGGGCATGGAGTTGCTTTGTGCCCAGTCCTTCTCCCACAACTTTGGCTTGTATGGTGAGAACGTTTGTCACTTTTGGGACTGATGCATTTCTGAGCCATAAATGTAAACATATCCTGCCATTGTTGTGTGTAGCATACTGAAAATGTGGACATTGCCTTTCCAGTGCACTTCCGGCTCCAGAATGCAGCTTTGAGTCTTCTGTATGTTTGGACTACAGGTCCACCATGAGCTATGATTTTCTTGTAATTTGTGGTGCTTGATGATTTTGTGCTTCTTCTGTCCTCCAAAGATCCATAATTCAAATGTAATTAGCGTGTCATCTGTCTGCATCTTTCTATTCTTTTTATTTATATATTTTTTTCATTTGGGTTGATTTGGCTTGATGCAAATTTCACATTGAAGACAACACAACAGACCTCTATAATAGGGAGCTCTTTGATTGCCTTAAAACAATAAATATTTTTCTGAATAAATACTCAATTATAATGTAAGGCAATTTGATTTTCTGATCCTTCTTAAAATTATCAGTGTAAGCCGTGTACTCTCAATGAATTGTACCTGTTCTTTTTAGATACAAATTATCTTGCAAACAATCATTCATTTCAATATAAATATACCCTCCAAAACAGTTGTCCTAGCAAAGTTACAACAGTGAACAGTGCTAGATAATTTCTGTGTTTCATCAGAGTAATGAACCTTTGAATTGTGTGTCCTGACTCTTCACAGCCTGTTTTGACTATGTTAAAGCATAAGTGGCTAAATATAATGCTGACCTCTTCGCAGAGCCATCAGAAGTAATTTAATCAGTGTTAAGTGACTGTCAACCCTCTGTTTACCCACTCCTCTGTCCCTCTCTCTCCCTCTCGTAACCATAGGAGACAGAGTTGGACATCTCCTTTGTGTTTTAAGAGAGAACTCACTATTGCTTGCAGTTCAGTCCCAGGCTGAGAAACTGGTCCGAACCCTGTGGTCCTGTCCATCTGTGGGCGGGGCTCACGTTGTGGCCACGGTGCTTGGTAATCCTGCTCATTTTGTTGAGTGGTGAGTATAAAAACAATCGAATAATTGTATACTCTAATAATTAGATAGATAGATAGATAGATGTAGACACACAATATATAGAACATTTGCCGTTCACATATGCTCAGGTCGACAGTTTTGCCATCATCTTCCATCACAGTGACAATATGACATTTGTAAAATATGTGTATTTTTTTATATTGCTTCACTATTCTGTGACCTGAATTTAAAAGAGCTGGAATTGTTTGAGGTCCTTAAATTAATCATCTAAGTTTTCAGGCAGGCTGGCATTAGAGGGGCTGTGGAGAGGTGCATGCTGGTCCGCGAAAGTCTTAGGGAGAAACTGAGGCTCCTGGGAAGCACAGGTCAGTGGGATCACCTCATAAAACAAGGAGGACTGTACTGCTCCACTGGGCTCAATGGTGAGGAAAAAGCAAACCTTATTTATTTTCTATCACCGTCAATAATGCAGGTCTTCCTTAAAATGAGGAATTCTTTAGATCTTTTACTTTTGTGTTCATGTCCCCATTATTGTGTGCTAATTGAACAAGCGAAAATGTTGTTTTTAGTACTTTTCATCATTTAATATTCTCTACTTTACGAATTTCCTTACCGACTCTCCCTGAGTGAATTCATCTTGTAATCTTCAACAGCAGTCTGTCGAAGGTTTTATGAGGCAGCCATGTAGAAAATTAGACCATTAATTACCGAGACTGAGGCCTTTTCACACATAAAGTTTGGAATAAAAAATTCCTGTAACCGAATCATGTCGTACTGATGTGAATGGTGAATGGAGATGGGATTTAATTGCCAGTGCCTGTGAATGCCATTTCATTTTTAAAAAATGTTTTTTTTTTTCAGATCAGCAAGTTGAATTCCTGGCCAAAAGGAGACATGTCTACATTTTACCGAATGGTTGCTTGAACATTAGTGCGATTAATAGCCGCAACCTTGACTATGTGGCAGAGTCCATCCACATGGCTTTAACTTCTCCTTTCTGACCAACAGATCAGTCAGTCCACTTATAAACTTTAAGGACAAAACTGTCTACAAAGTTCCCCTAAGGCCCTTTGGAAATAGAAAAACATAATATATTTTCTCTCATCTAATTATCAATGCTTTTTATACAACAAACCCATATTTGTGGCAGGAGGGCATGTCTGGTGAATTAATGATTCTCTATAATGGACTTTCTTTGTATTAGTGCCCACACTAATAATCACTTGTACGTGTTTAGCGTAGTAAATGAGCATTGCATCAAATGTCATTTTGCTTGAATTCAATATCTGGACATTTTAATTTGGTTGTTTGTAGGTTGTAATTGGTTGCAAGCTGTAATTTATAATAAAAAAATGTGAAACATTTGTTTGTCTGTTGATGAAAAAGAAGAAAAAGTGATTAGTTGTCAAGTTTGTTTCACTGTACGATGCTCAAGAGAAATAAACCTTTGCTAGAAGTCTCATTTATGTTAATTCTCTGAAGGTTTGCTTTATGATTGTATGCATTAAGAAGTTATTAAGACATTTTTCTAGGTACGTGCCATGTGCCTTGTGCCCTGTGCCCAATCATCCCAGCATGCAAATCAGCCCCATCAGAACAAAAATATGAATATGATCCCTGCTAGTCTTCAGCTTTTTGCTTATGCGAGTGTGTGAATAGGCTGTTGATTTTCGACAGTTTGGATGACTGAAAAGTTTTTCCATCATTTGACACATAATTATCCAGTCAACTATGCACCATCTGTCACTCGCTATTGCTGTTTCATTCCTTTTTTTCATGATTTAGTTTCCTTGTGTGGAAAATAACACAATGTGGACTAATAGAGAGCAAAATAAAATGTCATCACAGTCCCAAAGCTGCAGAAAACATCCTCCTTATTTCATATCTTTGCTGAAAAGCAGGGGGGGTTACATTTTGATTCTGTCCTGTAGTTGTCATAAGTTTCTCTCCATGGCACCAACCCAATGGTGAAATTTCAGATGCTGTTGCCTGAAAGAATCAGTGGGGAGCTTCTGGGAAACATGTATTCATCTCTGACTCCACTACACAAGAATCTCTTTACAGCTGCCATCCAGCCATTCATATAACTTGAGATATATGAGCAGAGCAGCAGGGCATGTGTGCACAAGAGATCACAGCCCCCCAACAAACAAGACAACGGGGTTTGTAGAGCAAATGAATCTTGCACTAAATCAAGCATTAAACTCTAAGCCAAGGTTGGCAAAAGACATGCTATTATTATTTATTACTGCATTAAATATGTTTGTAGGACAGACGTGTGTGTGTGTGTGTGTGTGTGTGTGTGTGTGTGTGTGTGTATATATATATATATATATATATCCGATCAAAAATAAAATGCAACAAAGAAAAATAAGTTACCATCACAAAATAAAAAACGATATTTATTATTTCACCTGCAGAGGTGAAATATTGTTGTCATTGCATTCAAAGGGCTTTAAATCTAAGATAGAACTATATTTAAATTGTCATGTTATATAAGCAACAGATTTAAACAGTGTAGTGCATAATTTGTGAGACAGAACGTATGCATATAACTGTAGCTGTGAATAGGTAACCTGGTGAAGTAGTATATTGAGTGCTGAGTAGAATGGCAATAAAGTTCAGGATAAATACCATCTTAATGTAGTTTACATTATTGGTTCATTCTGATAATCTTTCATCATGTCTCATCATAACCTCTTTCAGCCACCATTTAGTAAGAATAATACTATTATCAGTATGTATTATCTTTCACAGTCTGGCTATTATTATTATTTTATTTATTTATTACTTTTGTGTACTTTTTTTGTGTGGGGTCTGACCTGTGATCAGGATGCAATGGAGACAATCCATTGAGACAGGCAGTGACGATTATGCATGATGTTCACACTCACAACCATACCACAAGTTACACTCTCAAGTGGCGGCCTAGTGGTGTGACCCCGTAATCAGAAGGTTGTCGTTTGAATCGCGATTCGCCAAGGTGCCTCTGAGGTGCCGCTGAGCAAAGCACCGGGTGCCTCCCCGGGTGCCTGTCATGGCTGCCCACTGCTCACTGAGGGTGATGGTTAAAAGCAGAGCACACATTTCGTTGTGTATCACAATAACAATCATTTCACTTTCTTTCATAATGTATAATTATAAATAAACATGCTTAAGAGTTATTATTATAATAAAACAAGAGAATTATTCTATGCTGTGTTTGAATTGGCACTCTTTGTTGTGAGCCCTTGTTACTTTGGTTTTAATGTTCAGGGGCACTCTGTCCCTGGACAGCAAGCAAATCGATAGCATCTTATGAAGGTTCATTTCACTCACTGGAATGGTTTCTCATTCTACAAGGCCAAGGAGTTTTCTGTATATTCTTGTTTTTTAAGGACAGACTCCTTGCTTTCATCCATTTATCTTATTTTCATAAGATTTCTGCGAATAAGCTGTCTCAGATTGAGTTTCATCGGATTCAGCGACCTGAAACAAGGACAGGGAAGCTGCTTAAGCAGGTTGACTACATTTTGTGCTGCCCTGTAGCACAGCCTCCAGCAGTGAAGGATAAATTAAGGGGTCCAGATGAGACGAGCTGGAGCGGCAGGTTTTATTGGATGTTAATGGATGTCCAAACACTGCAACTCCCCAGAAACGTCCTGGTGTTTCCACAATTGAGCCGAGTTGGTCTCTGACTTCAATACAGAGCAATAAATTGCTGGTTTTGAAGCAGACTACTGCTTGAGAGGGCTTCCTGGGGTTGGTCAATTTGGGAAAAATCAATCATCGAAGGACACCCAGGAAGCAGAAATAAAATATCTGCAGCCGGGCCAACTTGTCCACAGTCCACACATTTGCTATAGAGTATCTTGAATCATTTGCCTCATACACTGCAGATTAGATGGGGTTCTTACAGCCATGAGTATAATACTGGGTGGTAGTAGCCTAGTGGGTAACCTGAAGACCCAGGTTCAAATCCCACTTACTACCATTGTGTCCCTGAGCAAGACACTTAACCCTAAGTTGCTCCTGGGGGATTGTCCCTGTAACTACTGATTGTAAGTTGCTCTGGATAAGGGCGTCTGGTAAATGCCGTAAATGTAAAAAGACGTCACTCTTTTCACTGAACATGTGTTCCAACAGATAAGAAGAAACAGACAGACAGTAATGTCATGCCCATAACAGGTCATTTAAGGACTCTGATGCCCTCTTTGCAGAGCATCTACGACCACAGAGTCCAGAGGAGAGCTGCCTCCTTCCTCAAAGACTCCACACACGACCAACATGGACTGTTTACACGCCTGCCACAGAACGAAGGTTCAGGATTGTGAAATGTAGAACCTCCAGTTTAAACACCTTGTCACGATCCGGTCTGGCAGGGGCCACTCCGGGTCCAGAGTTCGGACTGGAGTTTCATGTTGGTCCTGTACTATTTTGTTTCCTGATTGTATTCACCTATGTATGATTGTATAAAGCTGCCCTGTTCGTGTCTGTTTGCGGTTGGTTCATTGTTTGGTGATGTTTCCCTTGTCCTGTCCACCATGTATGAATCCCCTGTTTCATGACGCCATGCATATGCATCCTTTTTCCTCGCCATGTCCAGCCATCATGACACACCTCCTTCTTCCCTACTGCCATCAGACTCCTTAACATCTGAACTACCTCATTTGTCCTTTTTGCACTAAGATTCTTTAAGCTCATTTGCACATTAAGCTCTTTGCACAATCCCTTCATCTACCTCATAGTTCAATTTCCTGCTCCTTGCGCATCTGCACATCATACTGTAATTTCCTTGTCACTGCAATTACAGCTAATATTCTTTTCTTTGTGCACAAACAGTCCTCACCAACTTTTTAATCTTTATGCTTCATGGCATTTGGATGTAGACGGCAAATATAGAATTTCATTGTACAGAGAAAAGTAATTTCTTCTGTATACATGACAATAAACACTTTGAATCCTACACTTTCCTGCTGGGTTGCCCTACATCTCCTATCAATGAGACGCAGGGTTCGGCACTATAAGCAGTGGCTTTATTATTCAGCAACTACAGGCTATTAATGCAGTAACTACATGGAATTGCTGTCTGCGCTCCAGATTGGAGTACTCACCTCTGAGCCTGGTTTTAGCATATTTTAATGTTTTATGGTCATCATCATTAATTCAGCATAAAGTAAATTCAGTTTTTTGTTCTAGAATATCATGTATTAAGGCATATTTATTTGAAATGTGTAACAAGACTAGTACTGAATTGTTGCAATATTGCCACCGTTTAACATGGCCTTGCTCATAACAATTCGTCACAATGAAAGCTTGAAAGCATAAGCATGAGTGGTTCCCTCCACTCCTTCACTAGTTATTACACCCTGGATTCACTGTTAGTGGTACGTAGGACACCCTGTTACAGAATGGGAAGAATAATGTCAGGTACAGTAGATCATTTTCTTTTTTCCTGAATTGAATTTGGTCTTTGGAGGTAAAATAAAGCTGTAAGAGGGAGCATTCATATTTCAGCTCTGGGCTCTAACTGCCTCAGAAAGGGGTATGGTTACAGCATACAGTTATTTTTTTTTAAATGTAGTTTTATTATACACATTTCATTCAAATGTGGATGAATAGCTAATAGTGCATGTCCTGTGATGAAATCAGAACCCAGTTTTCTTCTTCTGATTTGCATGGACTGGACTGGAAAAATAGCATCAGCTTCACCATAATTCAGCTCCTCCTAATGGAACTCCCTTGCATCCCGCCATGCAGACCTTCACAACAGAGAATTAGTATAATTTACCACATCTGCACCCAGTAGTTAAATGGCACCAACCAAATCCCGTGATGCCTGATTGGAAAATGTGGTGCCTTTTTAAAAGAGCCACAGCACTGGACAGTTCAGAAAACCCAATGATTCATTTCCCAATAAAACAGAGAATAGACTGTGTGGAGACACTGAGCCAGGCCCTCAATTAGCCCATCCGGGCTTTTCAGATTTCTGAATGCAACATGCTGCAAGGGGAAAAAAGCCCTGGAGGACTGACTGGCTGTGAATAATTCTCACAGACTGAAAAGCCTTTAAAGCAAAAGGTGTCCCATTTTTTGATCAGAAATAATTTGGCACCTACGAGCTGAAAACATGAAAACGATCAATAAAAGAAAGAATCCACCAGGACATGCAGAGCGGGTAAGCTGTGTCTCCTCTTGCTGTTATTCTGATGTCGCTTTGACATTTCGCATTAACTCAGATGACTGGGGAAAAGCGGTATTGACCATGCTGATGTGAAAATCGTTGTTTTTCTGACATGTCTCCTAGGATTTATTTTCCCATCCTTCAGGCAGTACTGGGTGTACTGAAAGTCCCAGCCACTCTAAGCTTATTCATGTTACTCTAAAAGAGAGCCCTGATCAAGGCCAGACTATCAGTACAACAGGATGGGAGACAGGTAATGGACTGAGCCAAGCATGATCTGCATCGGTACATCTAAAAAGAGCTGAGAATGCTATGCCATCTGGATGTTGGTTTTGAGTTTTTTTTAATGTGTGTGTGTGTGTGTGTGTGTGTGTGTGTGTGTGTGTGTGTGTGTGTGTGTGTGTGTGTATATATATATATATATATATATATATATATATATATATATATAAATATAGACACACACAGACACACACACACCAGAAGCCGTTTATGCATGCTGGCACATCTTAACTGCTGGTGTCACGTTGCTTGTGTCCCTGACTTGGAAACCTTCTTCAGACATAGGAGTTCGCCTGAAAGGCCTTGCAGTGGAAAAAGGCAAAGGGCAATTGATTGGTGATATTGATCAGGCTTACAGATGAAAGTTTTATTGATAGGTCCATCTTGCGGTAATTGTCCGTGGTTTGAAAAAGTACGTGCTGCCACGTTTATGTATTATAAATGTATCTATTTTGCACAATATGGATAACAGTTATGTGGATGCAGTTTAATCATCCATTAATGTTCATAATTCATAATTGCCCTTGAGATGAGTTAATCAGTAGAGGGACCTGTCTCCGTCCTGCTCCCTCTATTGCAATTATGCTGTGGCCTGAATGCTAGTGTATCAAAAGCAGCTGTCTGCTGAATTTCACAAAAATAGCTCAGGCTATTCTGCAGGTGAAAAAAAGAGCGTGTTTTGGTAACAACCCTGGCCATTCATCATGGCGGTCCCATCCTGCTGTGAAATTGTTGCTGCTGGTGTGTAAATGACAGTCTCCGCACCCATTCTGTCCTGATCTGGAGGAGTTTTTGATCTCAGGGGTCCTCTCCACTGGACTCTGCGTTGCCTCAGTGGTGTCATTGCAAGCTGGCAGTGAAATTCAGACATGATCAGAGGGTGCTAGAATGACAACGGGGGAGTAGAAAGGTCAAGACCCCCTGGGCACCCCGAATATTAAAAAATATTGTCACTGAATTACATAGCTCTTGGGCTTTTCCACTGTCAACTGGATCCAAAAAAATACTGCAATGCACTGTAATTATACAGGTCCATCAAAGCTCAGTCTTTTTCAATGTTTAAATCAGGAAATATTACATAGATTACACATGAGTAATGCAATATAAAAATATAAAACATTAAATGTCAGATCTGCCAAGGAGACCAACTCTGGGATCTTTCAAATCTACTTCACGTAAATATTCTCTATTCTATTTGCACGGTGATTTATAGCATGTGAAGCTTTCCATTTTTATATCTGAAATGTAATTATATCATTTCATTATATTTAATGAGGGTCATAGGAGCAAATGCAAAAATGATTGGATTATGCTCCAAGCCTAGCTCAGTTGCCAAATAAATGTTTCCCTCTTGAGTTGCACGGGTTAAAGAACATCCTCTTTGAGCACATATATGTTAGATAAATGGTCAAAGAAGTTTAGCTTTAGCTTTAACATTTAAAAAAAATCATTGATTATCAACTGATTGATTTTCTGTGCATACTGAGAATGAAAGAAAGAATATGCAAAGCACCGGATCTGTTCAAATTTTTTCATTTCATTTATTAGGAGTAAATGAGCAATTAAAAAGCTTATTGCATTACTTGTGCAGTAATGAAAGACAGTTGCAGTAGCAGAATGGCTGGCTGACCTTTCCATTTGAAAAGGACAGTGCTGAATATTGAATGATTCGTGATATAACTATTACTCTCCTTCTGTCCATTTGCAGTCTCTCGCTCTTGCACTTGGAATGAAAATGCAGTTACTGAAGTGTTTTTTTTTTTTTATTAAAAAATATGAGGATATTTTGAAGAGCTTTGTTGATGAGCATAACACCTTTTATAAATGGCCATTCATGTGAAAACCAAACAAGTCCAACACTGAAAGGCCGTCTTGCCCCGATTGTCAATAATGTGGTAAATATGATATAATTAATTCTGAATCATACATGATCAGTTTTAATGATGTTTCTTATGAACAAAGTCTAAATTGGGAAGAGCTTGTAGGCATGACTGACCACTCTCCTGCACCTACTTCCACATTCTGGTTAACGTAAGCTGTGATGTCTTGGTGTTTCTGGTCCACCATTTGTGCTGTTGTGGCAGCCCTGCTGAGATTTCCCCATGCGTTAAATTACGTTAACCTTAAAGCACGATGAAATTTTTGGTGGCCCTTGCTTACCCGTCTGTATTGGATAGCTACCACCCAGTCTCCAACCTTCCTTTTCTTTCCAAAATTCTTGAAAGAGCAGTCCTGGCTCAACTTTTTTCATTTCTCCACAAGCATGATCTTCTTGACCCTTTTCAGTCTGGTTTCAGGAAAGGACATTCGACTGAAACCTCCCTCCTGGCAATGACAGGTGACCTTTGTGCTGCAAAAGCTGCCCGCAGATCATCTGTCCTCATCCTACTTGATCTATCTGCTGCCTTTGACATAGTTAATCACGAAATTCTTCTCACCACACTCTCAGATTTAGTAATTACAGAAACCATACTAAATTGGTTCACCTCTTATCTTCAAGGCAGGTCTTTCAAGGTATCATGGGGAGGTGAGACCTTTCTAGGGTAACCACAGGGGTTCCACAAGGCTCTGTCCTTGGCCCCGTTCTATTCACAATATACACTTGCTCACATCATCCAATCACATGGCTTCTAATGGTCATCTCTAAACTTAACTATTGTAACTCTGTCCTGGCTGGAGCCTCTGCAGTAACCATAAAACCACTCCAGATGGTCCAAAATGTGGCGGCCCGCCTACACTTCAATCAGCTGAAACTCACCCATGTCACACCTCTTCTCACCTCTCTCCACTGGCTCCCAGTAGCTGCTCACATTGAGTTCAAATCCTTGATGCTTGCCTATAGGGCTGTAAATGGAAGTGCACCCTCTTACATCAATAAACCACTAGCTAGATACACTCCTGCACGCCCTCTCAGATATGCAAATGAAATGAGACTCAAGATTCCCTCTTCACGGGGTCTCCGATCCCAATCAACTCTATTCTCCTTTGTTGTCCCTGGCTGGTGGAACAACTTGCCCTGCTCCATTTGACTACTACCACCTTTAAGAAGCAGTTGAAAACCCACATGTTCAAAAAATATTTCAGACGAGTCTAACACATGCACAAGCACACATACTGCACAAAATATATATATTTTTTGTCTAGCACTTAACAATTTCCGAGCATGTTCTTTTGCTGACAAATTAGGCCTTATCAGGGCTCTTAGTTTTGTAAACTCAAAATCTATAGAAACCAAACGAGAATTGCTGGTGTCCTCCTCTTGTAAGTCGCTTTGGATAAAAGCGTCTGTTAAGCAAAGTAAAGTAAAGTAAATTAATTTTTGTAATCATGCACTGATAATAAGGCAATTCTCCGAGGACTGATAACACACATTATATATTTTTTTAAATATATACATAGAAAGTAATTGGTGTCAATGAATGGACCAGGACACACAGTGACCTCACAATTCTTAGCTTGTGAGTTCAAATCCCATCTTGAACTCTGTCTGTGTGGAGTTTGCATGCTCTCCCTCTGCCCTGAGTGCCCACGACCCTGTAGTGAGATTGACTGAAACTTAATTCTAAAATGAAACCCTAACATAAACACAATAGGGGAAATTTCGGATTGCAAACATCAAATCAAGAGAGATGTAGCCAAAATGCCTAGTCTTTCATTATAAAGGGTTCACTACATAGTACACTAAAAACAAAATAAGGGCAGAAATCTGACATTCTGACATTTCCCAATTAGGTGTAAGGTGATCCTGCTATATGTACATTTAATTATCGCCCCCTTGTGGTCTCCAAAAGCTATTATAGCAGGCATATTAAATGGAAGTCCACTGCATGCAATCCATCAATATGTTATGTTATCCAAGATCTTTATGTGAGAACACATTTACAATATATCACATTGTGATGTCATGGGAGTCTAATACATCAATCTGTCATAATACATCAATCTCACACTGCATCTCTGAACAATGGTAAACAGTTATCCAGCTACTTTGTGTAAAAGCCTGGGGCCCTGGTGATTTTTTGAATCGATGAAACACACAGACAGTGTAGACTGCTCATCAGAGACCAATGTACACCCATTTAATGAAGCAACATGGTGAGTTTGACTTTCAAACTTTGTGAGGCTGATTCTTCTCAGATGTATATGGACATCTTTGCCCTAAAACACTGGGTTAAGTTAAGACAAAAATAATTAAATGTTATGAGATATTCATTTTGATTTCAGGGAGGTTTTGTCTGTCAGTCTCTTCAAGCATATCTATACTCTGGGTTTTATTCTACACTGATTTTGTACCCTAATGAGTAAGATCCCAAACAGACAAAGATATTAAACTACAATAAAAATGAGAAGTCCAGTTCTCACCAAACAGCTGGATGATCCAGTGTTGCTCTTTGCATGCCTGTTGGTCATGCATTAACTAATTTGTTTTTGAATGGAACCTATTGTTTCCACACCCTTGGCCTGATACTTTGTCTGTGGACAACCTTCAGTGATTGAATGCTGACTGCAGATGCACTCAAGGCTCCATGTAAAAAGTGGCAGAACTCCCTGTGCCACTGCTATAAGATATTGATTCTCTTCAGGGCAAAGGGGTCTAGAAAGAGAATAAGAACTTGGTCCATGGATTACAGTTCACTCAGTGAACCCATGCATGGCCATTATCCCAAGAGTTACATCTAGAATTTCCACAGTAATATAGTTTTATAATAATATAGTATGATAATGTGTAATATTTATTCATTAACACATTAATAAATTGTACGCCTCTTACCATGTGCTTTTTAAGTCACAGAAATGAAACGTTGAGTGTGTGCAATCACAGGCTGTGCAAGTAGAGCACTCTTATCAATATGGGTTCCAGGAAGCTGGCAATATGGCTGTATTCAAAATTTGCGACATCAAAATGTGACATCAAAAAGCACTTGACCAATATTGGTTTTATAAGAGGATGGATTTTGAAAAGAACAATCCTGGAATACAAAAAAATCTGAATCAGAAAACTTTATTAATCCCGAAGGAAATTGCTTTAAAAAAATCACTGGGAGAAAATCGCATTTCACTAGAACTTCTGCCCCCGTTCTTCTCTGCTGTTATGGTACCAGGAGTCTCAGTTCCTCAGCACCATGACTTTAACAGCTCTGCCCTAGTTGAGATGAATATGACCCTTAAAAATGCAGGGCAGTCTGACCTTGAAATCTGACATTTAATTAAAACATTAACTTGGAATATTTTACAAGAAACGTACATTAAAGCAATTCTATTAGACCGCACGTCATTGTTGCTAAAAGCATGAGAGGTGCAATGTAGTCCTTCAGTCCATGACAAGGCATGTCTTACAGAGCAAATAAAGATTGCAGCAAGATGTCATAACCTGTCTGAGCTCCAGTTCCATGTTATCCAGAATTAAGGGTTATGTTTGCCAAATTGCATTTATTAACTGGGTTTGAATTGATGTTAAATTGTTTTTTATCATCTGCGATCATAGCTTGGCGGGAGAGTAAAACAGCTGTCTTTTCACATCCCCTGTGCTTTTCGGAGCAAAACAAAGCCAAGTGTTAGCTGCGATTAACATTCGTCACTGTTCTATCGCCCCTAGGCGATAGGAATCTATTTGTGGAATGAGGCCCGGCTCCATGGTCACAGCTAATGATCATATGGTTTTTTTGTCTTTTGATATAGTTCCATCCCCTTTCCATTATCACGGTAGATGCTTTCATCATTTCTAAAAGCCTGCACTTTCATTCAATCCATTATATACAAATTATTGTAATATTAATGCAAATATAATGTCATGACTGACAAGTTCAACATTTTTAGATTTTAAATGCAATTTGTCTGTAACACCCATTCAGCGGAGTGCCCGTCAGATGAAAAAAGCACATCAGATCAAATTATTTTAAAAAAGTACTTAATATGGGTATGGCAACCTAAAGAAGGTTTAGAGCATTGCAGAAGAGCATTGTGGGAGAGAAAAGCTTTAATGCAGAGTTTTATTATCTACAGCTTTATTGTTTATAGAATTTGCTTACACTTGGTCTGCAACAGTCTTAATTTGCCCCTTCTTGAATCAGCACCTTATTGTTGTGGATCCCAGTGATCCTAGGAGCTCTGTTGTCGGAGCTTCATGCCCCTGGTACACTCAAAAGATGATTTGTTTGGTAAACTTATTTCAATTATGTATTTTCGTATTTTCCAGTTTCAAATAGCATAATTCAAATGTGTGGAAATAGGTGTCATAATTGAATTAAGTTAACCCAACAAATTATTTTTTTGAGTGTAGGGTCACCCAAGGCAAACTGGTCCTAGGTGAAGGAAGGAGACAAAAAGCGATTCACCAAGGCCTTCCTCTCGAGCCAGGTGGTTTGGACTTCACACATCGGGTTTGGCTGGTCGTAGCCCAAAGCGGTAACATGGGTCCCACTTGCCATGGTCTCATCACCTGTTGGAGGGGCCGGAGAGGTGAGTTGGGCAACGTCTGAAGACAGGGGCCTTGGCAGTCTGATCCTCGGCTGCAGTAGCTTGCTTTAAGTACATAGAATGTCAACTCTCTGATGGGGATGGAGCCTGAGACTCTCTTCATAGAAAATCTTTAAAGAAGGGTAAATTTGAGTCAAACCTCAAATTTAAGAGGAGAAGTGTTGTTTTTACCAGACTGCGGAACAGTGGGCCAGCTCAACATTACATTTACATTTACAGCATTTATCAGACGCCCTTATACAGAGCGACTTACAATCAGTAGTTACAGGGTCAGTCCCCCCCTGGAGCAACTCAGGGTTAAGTATCTTGCTCTGGGACACAATGGTAGTAAGTGGGATTTGATCCTGGGTCTTCTGGTTCATAGGTGAGTGTGTTACCCACTAGGCTACTACCACCCAGTAGGCTACTAACACCATTGGCAGTGTCCTGGAGGGTGCATGGAAGTTTGCCCAACCAGAAGGCATTTGACCGTGTCACTCTGGTAGGGGGTTCTCCGGGAGTATGGGGTATCGGATTCCCTGTAAAGTCTGTTTGCTCCCTGTATAACCAGTGTCAGAGCTTGGTCCACATTGTTGGCAGTAAGACAGACCTGTTTCAGGTGAGGGCAGCCATGACATTGAGGGGATCCAGTTTGGTGGGCCCAAGATTGGGTCACTGTTTTTTGCAGATCACGTGGTCTTTTTGGCCTCATCGGACTGTGACCTACAGCTCTCACTGGATCGGTTTGCTGTAAAGTGGCTAAAATGAGAATCAGGACTCCAAATCTGATGACATGGTCTTCAACCGGAAAAGGTTAAAGTGCCCTCTTAGGATTAGGAGTGAGATCCTACCCGAAGTAGAGGGGTTTAAGTTTCTTGGGGTCTTGTCCAGGAGTGACACGTGCTTTCGCAGTTTTTTATTTTTAATAAATTAGCAAAAACCTCAAGTAAACTTTTTCATGTTTGGGTAATGTGTGTAGAATTCAGAGGTAAAAAGTTAATTTAATCCATTGTGTAATGAGGCTGAAACATAACAAAATGTGGAAAAAGTGATGTGCTGTGAATTAACTGTTATTTCTCAATCACTTTAGTGAAACAACTCTCACCGGTTGTCAGATGTAATTGGGTTATGGACTTCTCTGTAAAGACACAGTTAACATGAAATGAATGTACATTTGCATAAAAACATTAAGATGCCTATACAATACACAACAACGCACCAGGTCTGATTCATGAATGCTACCTCATCCCAAGATTTAATTGGCATCATGCTTGGAAAACCTTATTTCTGATTATGGTCAAATGCGTCATCTGTGTCATTATGCACCACCCTTGGTAGGTAGCATGAAGAGAACATAATGGCAAAGGTCAGCATCCGGCCAAAATAGCGCAGCTGACCAAATTCTATGCAGGCAGTGACACTGGAAGTGATTCGTTGCATTGCATAAATTCACACCGATCTTCTCTACAGTGACGAGGTGTATGGCGTTTATTCAATTTGTAAAGTGGTTTTGAATTGATTTTAAATTGCAATTATTTTTGTTATTTGCAGCATTCAGGGGCATGCAGTCGCCGCACAACATGGGAGTAAAACAGCTGTGTTTTTACATCATATGTGCTTTCCGGAGTGAAACAAAGCCCGGTGTTTGCTGCGATTAACATTCATCATTGCTATATCACCACCCCAGGGGAGTATCTATTAAGAGAGTGAGCCTCACCTCCCTGGTGGCAGTTTATGATCATATGCTTGCTTCTTATCTTTTGATAATCTCATACCTTTTCCATAACTATTCTAAAAACTTGCATTTGCACTCACCATTGCATGCAAATTACTGAAATCATACTGTACTGAACGAGAAGTTCAACAGAAATTTTTTATGCAAATTTGTGTGTGTGTGTGTGTGTGTGTGTGTGTGTGTGCACTCAAGAAAACCTGGTTGAAAAGGGGCAGGTTTGTGTGATACCTGGCATACTTTGTAGGTTTAAAAACATCAACGCAATGCCTCAGCAATTCTTTTATAAGTCATAATCCATTAATTGGTTTTTAGTGTTTTTCACATCTATTGCTCAGGCAAGGCAGCGATGAGCATGAGCGTCAGTGAATCACAGTGATTTGTCATGACGGGGTGGAGGAGAGATGATTTTTTCAGAAGCGGATGTATTGTGACAACTTAGAACATTTCTGTGAAGTGCAAGCAATAACCAAGCAGATTGTTTTATTTATTAAAATTCATAATTTTTAAAATATATTAATACAACACCAACTGGGAACATGTTTTGAACAACTACGTAGTCTCAGAATAAACAGACATAACAAAAGTTAAACTGGCTTCAGGCACTATATGGATATGGACAGATATTTATTTTTCTATTATTCTAAGTGGATCCTGGAGGTGTGACCAAGAGAAGGTAAGCAAAACATTTCTCCTCTAATCAATTATTTCATTTTGGGATCTAACAAAACTTTTAACAAAAACTCAACAGCCAACATGTCAGAGTGAGGTGAGCAGATCATCCTCTGCCTCCATGATCTGGCAAGCATTTCATGAACCTTTTACACACAGCACACGGCTGAACCAGGTTTGAAAGGATAATGGGATGTTTGCTAGCTTCCACAGCTGGACAGAAAGAAAGTGTCTACTGAACTATTTCCATTTGTCATTCTCCTTTATTACTTACGTGCAGACAAAAGCACAAGGTCAAATGTGAAAAGTGCACTGTGAGTTCCAGATTGCATGACAGGTTTTTACAAATCTAGAGGTTTATATTCATTCACATACAGTACAGCCAAAGTATGGACACAACTTCTCATTCGATGTGTTTTCTTTTTCATGACCATTTACATTGGTAGATTCTCACTGAAGGCATCAAAACACATGTGGAGTTATTTCACGTGTTCAAAACTATGAATGAACACATGTGGCCTGTACTGTATACTCATTTGTGAACCACAATTTTCGGAAATCTTATTTTTTACATTACAAAGTGAAGTGATTGTCACATGTGTTCAGGTGAGGGCAGCCATGGCATTGAGGGGATCCAGTTTGGTGGGCCCAAGATTGGGTCACTGTTTTTTGCAGATCACATGGTCTTTTTGCAGGTCACGTGACTACAGCAGCACAGCACACGGTGCATACAGTGAAATTTGTCCTCTGATTTTATCCCATCACCTTGAGTGAACAGTGGGCAGCCATGACAGGCGCCCGGGGAGCAGTGTGTGGGGACGGTGCTTTGTTCAGTGGCACCTGAGTGGACCCTGGCGGATCGGGATTCGAACCAGCAACCTTCTGATTACGGGGCCGCTTCCTTCCTTAACCGCTAGGCCACCACTGCCCGCTAGGCCACCATTCCCATACTAACGAATGGGAACTGTTTTCATTCTATGTTTTGTGCTAATGCTGATTTTAATAGACACAGTACCAGTAATTGACATAGACATTCTATTAAAGGAACGGCATACAGAGATTGGCATTAGAGTCTTTTTACCTAATACTGTTTCACTTAAGTAAGATTCCTTTTGAAAAAAAAAGTAAAGTTTAAAGGGATGACTTTTAAACTATTCATATTTTCCCTACTTTAACTCAAGTGCTTGACTTGTGATCTTCACCCACCAGGATTTGAATGGAAATGTTGATGTCCCTTTTAGTTCCACTTCCAGGATGTCTGCATTGCACCAAGCAGCCTGTGCAAACACAACATCCTGTGGCGTGTTTAAGTTGTCTGGCGGCGGGTTTTTTGGGGAAACTTCAGGGGGCCGCGTGCTGCGCAGTTCCGGCGTGACCGAGGCCAACAGCGGTTGCGTTAACGTTAACCCACACGGCACCACTGTGACTCATCATTGCATGAACGCTGCACTTCGTCCAATTATATCTCACCAGTTTGCTGCTCTTGGGTCACGACACAGTTGCACTGGACAGGGCTATTTTCACGTCTGTTAACCTCTACTGACCAAGCTCACAACACTGGGACACCTCTTGTCGTTAGAATAGCATGACTACTGTCTAGAAAGCTGTGTTTGATTTTAGTTGAAAGCTACAACTGAAGCTGAACTTGTGTCAGTATTATTTATTACTGTAATGTTATCTACCTTTTTTCCCTTGAAAAATGTACCGGTTTCACACACACGCACATATAGTGGTCGACATTGCACTGCCTTCGTCTTCGAGGAGGATGAAGAGGAGGATGCGCTATGGATCGGGGTCTTTATGCATCAGCACCAGCTTTCTCCAGGGTGGGGGGGTGGGATTGATCCCTTCAGTAAGCCTGACATTATAAGCCCTCGCTGCGCGGTAATGTAAGGTGGGGGCGCACAGAGGACGAGCGGGTCGGAAATCGAAAGCGTAAAGGCACCTGCCGGAAACACGAGCATCTCGGGGAGAGCTCTGGACTGGAAAATGAACCAGTCAAAAACTGCACCATTAGGAGCCAAATGTTTCACGCCGCAGTCTAAGTAATGTGATTATGGTATGGAGCCAAGATCGAATTCTGTGTGCGTGTACGCGATGCGGCGATGGGCTTGTCCATTGTGTTGTGAAACCATCAAGCCCTCGTCTGCTCAGGGCTGGAGAGACCTGCTGCGAAATGTACAATGACGGCCGCTTTCGTGGATTTTGGCCAGTGATCCTGACCAGGCCTTTATGCAAAGGCTCTGGCCAGCACGAGGACGCACAGAAAGCTTATTAGAATCCAATAAGAATGGTACATTGCTTCGTGCAAATGACATACAGCAACAAGGCAGAGCTGCAGTGAACGAGTTCACAGTCCGATTGGCAATATCGTCACGTGGGGTCTCAAGCAGATTATTTCATTATAATAAGTAGGTGCGCGGGGCTTCAGTCGATTTATCGGACGGAGGAAAACGGCCGCCGCCATCGCCTCCCTTCTCTGCCAGCTGGAACTTTAGTTTGCTTTTCTTTTTCTTTTTTTTTGTTGTTCCTTTTCTCCTGATACGTGGTTCTCTGACGCGCTGAAGCCACCGGCGCCCGGTTACCGGGAGGAGCCCGGAGCTGCAGACGCGCTGGACCCGCGCTCGGCGTTTCTCCTCGGGTGAGATCGAACTTTTTCTTGTTTTATCTGGATTTTACGTAGGAAAGTACATTTCTGAATTCCGTAGTGCCGGCGAGATTCTCTTTAGTACACGAGTCGAGATTAAATATATATATATATATATATATATATATAAAAAATAAGAATTCCTCGTGTTTTTATCTCAGGTAAGTTTTCGTACCCCCTCCTTTGCAGAGTTCTCTTTTGACCGCAACTGTGTCTGCATTCGGTCCTGCATTCGGAGTCTAGGCGCTCGGTCTCCCCCCGTGCGTATTTACGCACGATCGCGACGGCGGCGGACACCGGCAAGCCGCGCGTTTACGCGCCACTGCCGACCGTCGATACGCAGAAACGACGTTGTCCTCGAATAAGCAATATGTCGAACTATTTTTTATCTGCACAATCCTCGTCGGCATCCGTGGAACTCGCCTCACCGTCCAGGATTCTGCAGCGCGTATCTTGACCGCCGCTCCTTATTTTTCTACATCTCGGACCTTCTCCGTCCACGTTCGGGTCGCAGGTCTTTGCTCGCCAACACAATGCTTCGTTTTGCTCGGACGAACCTTTTCGGATTCCTAAAGTGACCCAAGTATTTCGCTTTTAACCCACGCATTTTGATGTTCGGTCTTTTTTTAATACCTTCAACGGCATCAACACTTGAGGTCAGATGTTAAATATTATTTTACTATGTCTTTATTTCTTTTTTTATTGGTTCCAGAAGAAAGACATGATGCATGACGACGATCGATTGTACGTTGGACAGTAAAGGCTGCATAAAGCGTGTTTCATAAATAAATTATTTGTTACATTTATATTTACAGCATGTATCAGACGTCCTTTTCCAGAGCGACATACAATCAGTAGTTGCAGGGACAGTCTCTCTGGAGACACTCAGGGTTAAGTATTTTGGTCAGGGACACATTGGTAGGAAGTGGGGTTTGAACCTGGGTCTTCTGGTTCATAGGCTCCCCGGGCGCCTGTCATGGCTGCCCACTGCTCACTCAGGGTGATGGGTTAAATGCAGAGGACAAATTTCACTGTGTGCACCATGTGCTGTGCTGCTGTGTATCACATGTGACAATAGGCGAGTGTGTTACCCACTAGGCTACTACCACCCATAATGAATTATAATATTAATTATCTTTATTTTAGCGCCTTCAATGGCATCAACACTTGAAGTCAGATATTAAATATATGTCTTTTTTTATTGGTTCCAGAAGAAAGATGTGATGCATGATTGAGATCTCAGTTGATCCCCCGCCACTCCGAACTACACCCTTCAGTGGAAGCACGTTTCAGCGGCACGCTCCAGCTGACCGTGGGATCATCAGTCAGTGAAGGAAATTTGGGCTTTCAGGGATAATTAGCATGACTAGGCCCCATAAACGCTTATCACTTGGCCCCACTATGCCAGGTCACTACACCTTTTATTACCCCAGAAAGCCAATGATGGCTGCTACTTTTATCTGTGACGATGCAGAGACAAATGAAATGATCTGTTTAGCTCTGTCAGCCGCTGCCACCGGTATTTTCATGCTTCAGTTATTCATACTGCTATCTTGGAGGGTGATAAGGGAGAAAATAATGAGCATTCTGTTTTAGACCTAGCGGACTGATCTTGACTGGCCGGTAGATCAGTGTCATCTGGTTCCAAATCAGATTTTGAATTTAGTGGTTCAAACATGTATCAGACCAATAGAACTGGCAGACAATTCAGCTTTCTGCTTGTATATTGCTGCTTGAGAAAGGAGCGTGGGAATTTATTAATCACTCAAATCTAAACATTTCATAATGGTGTGTGTATTTTGTATTTGTTGCTTTACACAGACTGTAAAGAGTTAACCATACTGTGTGTCCTAAGTCGGTGTGCATGTCTGACTTGCATGAAAGTCTTTTAGTTCTTTCGTTAGTGTCTTGGTTAATGGCACTCTCATTAGGGCAGTGCACACTGGCTGCTTTTGTTGGAACTTTCTCTGTACACGTCACGCCTGTTACTGGAGAAGAAAATTAAGTCTTATTTTTATTTAAAATTAAGCACCGTTACGAGAAATGCTGCACAGCTTTCAATCTAAATTAGACATTAAATTCTAATGCCTTATGTCAAAGTAACACATCCTATTACCTCTGGATCTTCGTTTATGCTGAGCTTGTGATTTAAATAAATGTTCCTGCTAATTTCAAGTGCAGCACCTCTGGATTCGAACCGGCACCCTTCCGACTATGGCTCAATTTTCCTTACCCGGCCATTCTAAGCTGCTCCTAAGGTGACCCTGGAATCCATAGCTCCTCGTGTGATGATGCACTAGCCACACTAGACCGCATCACACATTCTGCCAAGCAATATCCTCCATCCTTCTGTTTGGCTGCCTTGAGACAAGTCCAGGAGACACTGAGGTTTGATGGAGGATAATAGAAAAGCAGACCCTCTGGCCATGTGTGACTCAGTGGACAGGAGGAGATGAGCACCCAGAAGGGTCCAGAAGGACGGCATTTTCTGTGATGTGACTGGCTCAGAACCAGCAGACAGATCCTTCTTGACAACGTCTCTTTAAACAATTGCACGGTAATCGGTTAATTATAATCACCAGGTCCACCACTGTATTCCCATTCGGTAGCATCCAAACACATCATTAATTGTCTTTTCACGCTTCACAAAGACGTGGTCTGTTTTTTTTTTCATAATGATGCTCTGGCCCTGAGAACATCAGAGCCCAGTATGTAAATCCATCAGGGAGCTCCATCAGTACACAGTTAGAGCCACTCCAGACTGGGCAATTAGGCCAGCAAGGTGACGGGGGTTCGTTGTTCCTGTCGTCTAGATGAGCAGGAGAAATGGAAATTGTTTTTCTCTTTTCCGTCCTTATCTTCCCACACACCGAGGTCTTAGTTGCTGAATCAATGTTTAATATGTGGCAATGGAAACCAGTTACACAAAAATATGGTCTCTGGAGAATAAAGGAAGTGGGAAATCCATAATGTATTGATTACAGTATTTTGAAACGGAGCAGCCACTCTATTGGAAGAGGTTTTAATGTGAGGTATATAAAAAAGACACGAAGCTCCTTGTTACCTGGGTCCCATCTTCGTTTAGCAAAGGCGAGCACTTCGCTTGATGCCTGCATCTATAACAGTATTATGCAGTATTACGTAGGCTGAGGCAGATCACGACAACTTCAGAAAAACACCCGGACAAATGCCACGGGCTGCTCGGTAGTAATCTGCATCTTGTAGGAAAGAAACCATGCTTTATGTGTGTAATTATTTCTGTTGCTCATCTTTTTTTTAAGTTTAAAGTGGGAGGAGCCAATGATTCACCTTAGATTAGAAAACAAGCTAGTCTTTGAAATAGTGACCCTAAGCATCCTCGTGAAAAGATTGCAATAGTGACATTTAATAGATATTGGCTTTGGATGAAGGACCTTTGTATGCGCGTGTACAGTGCTGCTTGGTTTTCGTGTAGTGTTCAGCAGGGCAGAGAATATTCGCAACGTTCTGAGCTTCTTGTTTATGGGTTCAGGGTGCTGCCGCTGCTCTTTAGTGCTTTTGGCCATCCACCATCAAAACCTGATTCATTTGGCCTCTAGCATTACTTAAGGCCTGATGCACACTTGTTTTTATGAAACAGCATAGTGGTGCATGCACAACATTAGCATTACAAAGTGCAACCAAACTACGAATTTTCACTGAAAGCATAGATGGCTTAGATAATTCATGTGATCTAAAACTCAGGATGATGGCAAATGAATCATGGTCCATGTCAGCCTTTGTCACACATTCAAGAGAGCGTCTCAATTTATTTATTTTCTGTAAAAATATAAATTAAGCAAAAAGCTGGGTACAGCAAGATATTTTCTTGCTCCTGCATTTGGGGATCAAAAAAATGACCTAATAATCAGTAAATGATGAAAATGAACATTCACTCTGATGGCGACTGCTATTATGAAGCCTGTAGCCTGTTGCTGGAGGTTTCCTGGGTGCCATTCATGTGCAATCGATCTTGGATGTCTAATACTGTGTTTTTCCATGCACTCTGAAATCTAGTCAAATATATTTTTCTAAATGTATTCGTGGATCTGATTACTTTATTCATTTATTTGGACTGAATCTGTAGAGAGACAATTATGAACTGGGCAGATTGGTGCAGAATTAGATCCATCTGCTCAACTTAAATGCAAATTACAGCGCGGCTTTACAGTGCGTCACTATTTGCTAGTGTTGCAATAATAAACTATAGGCAATAATAAACCAGTGCTGTATGGTGAGATATTGGCACTTCTGTGACAAACATTAGTGTCAATGAACTGAGATTTCATGACCTGATTGATTGATTGATTGATTGATTGATTGATTGATTGATAAAACCCTTTATTGCTGTTGCAACAAACCATGTCAAAAGTACTACTGAAGCTTGGCCATCCACCCGACCATACATAAACACAGCACAGTACTTTGGGGGGTGGACAGGTCAGGAAGATAGGGGAAAAGGTCAGAAACAAAAGCAGGGTTCACATTAGGATAGAAGAGGGGGATGAAAAGAAAAAAAAAAACAGATTGTACTCCAATGGGGAGTACATTGTGGGAACCGTAAAAAAAAGTCCTGTGATCACGGTTCCGAATATGTAGATGTCTTCGATGTCCTCCACGGAAAGAGCAAACAGGCACATGATCTTCCATTTCTCCCATCTGTCCATCATGTACCCAGCGGCAAACGTACCGGCAGGACACTCAGGATCTCCTGGATTACTCCTCGAGATGATTGTGTCAATGTCGTTGAGAGACCAGCTGATCAGATCCATGATTTTCGTTGATTTTTGTCGTTCGCGGAGCAGGGCTGAGCGAGTCTCTGAGCGAGAGACAGTAGACAGGACAAGTTGGCAGTGGTGGCCTAGCGGTGGCCTAGCGGTTAAGGAAGCAGCCCCGTAAACAGAAGGTTGCTGGTTCGAATCCCGATCTGCCAAGGTGCCACTGAGGTGCCACTGAGCAAAGCACCGTCCCCACACACTGCTCCCCGGGCACCTGTCATGGCTGCCCACTGCTCACACAGGGTGATGGGTTAAATGCAGAGGACAAATTTCACTGTGTGCACCGTGTGCTGTGCTGCTGTGTATCACATGTGACAATCACTTCACTTAATACTTAAACTTAAGTGAAGCAAGCAGGGAAGAGAAAAAGCAATAGCGACACGTCCTCCTCCATTGAGATTCAGAGAGAGGATGCATTGCTAGCTAAAGAACTTGAATCAAACCCTCATGAAAACCAAATAGCGTGGTTCTCTTCTATCTAACCTTCTCTGCAGAGTAACGGTCCACCGTCTGGGATGGATGGCAGCGGGAGCGGGTGGCCGACCGACAGGGCTCCATCGGCAGGCATCGCTGGCATGGCCGAGGAGAACATCAGCTCGGGTCACGTGTTTGAGGTGGTACTACAGCCAAACAGCTCGTCCAAGCACAATCCACAGTTCATTGGCGTGGAACTCCTCCAATGCTTCAAGCCCCTCATCATCCCCTGCTACACCCTGGTGGTCCTGGTTGGCGTCTTCGGCAACTACCTCCTGCTCTATGTCATCTGCCAGACCCGCAAGATGCACAACGTCACCAACTTCTTCATCGGCAACCTGGCCTTCTCCGACATGCTCATGTGCGCCACCTGCGTCCCCTTCACCCTGGCCTATGCCTTCAACCCTCGGGGTTGGGTGTTTGGACGCTTCATGTGCTACCTGGTATTCCTCATCCAGCCTGTCACCGTTTATGTGTCTGTCTTCACCCTCACCGCCATAGGCATTGACAGGTAGGACCCGTGGAGATGGGACCGGGTTGTGGGATGAATAAAAGCTCGGAGTAGAATCGTCTCTTCCCTTGTAGCTTCCCTTTCATGTTCCCACGTGCAGCATTCACACTTATGAAGAGTGTTTAAGTTCATAAAATCTAGTTTCCCTTTACATGCAGTCACAGGCAGACTGGCTCACAATGTTCTCTTTCATCCAGTGATGTCTGATTAGAACATTTCACCAGTGTGTGACATTCAGGAGGCGATGCATCGCTCAGAAATCATGCTGAAGGTTGCCTTTCACCTTCCTCAGAAACATGGTAATGGTGGATTTCTGAATTCAAAATCAAATTTTATTTGTCACATACATAGTCATACATGGTATGATATGCAGTGAAATGCTTTAGCGACTGCTACAGGCCACAGTATTGCAAATATTGCAAGTAACAATGAACCAATATGCAAATATTGCAAACATAACCAAATATTACACTTTTATGTATTTAACCTAAAACATAAAATATGTGTGACAGATAGGTTGAAGGTGTACAAATGGGTGAAGTCAAAGTATAAAAAAAATAAATTTGTGCAAGGTAAAAAGAGTTAAAGCTTTGTGCAAGGATTTCTGGGGGGATTGAGACCAGAAGGGATTGAAAGTGAAAGTGCTGGAGTGTATTGGGGTTCTCGCCTTCAGATCTGATTTGGTTCCAAAATAAATCAGTCAATCGTTAAGCTCCACGCATTGTGTTTCTGCCCCCATTGTCCAGGAGCTGGCATTAATATTTCTCAGGAAGTGGCTTTGCTCCGCTGAACGTAATGTGAGGTATAGGTTTCACGTTGTTTGTGAATGGGTACTATTCAATTCTCTTTTTCCTCCTTAGATACTATGCTACAGTCCACCCATTAAAAAAGCGCATATCTGTGATGGCCTGCACCTACCTGCTCACTGGGATCTGGCTGCTGTCCTGCGGCCTGGTGGCTCCAGCCGTGGCCCACACGTACCACGTAGAGTTCAAAGAGGAGGGTTTCACCATCTGCGAGGAGTTCTGGATGGGCCAGGAGCGGGAGCGGCTGGCCTACGCCTACAGCACGCTCTTCATCACCTACGTGCTGCCGCTCTCCGCCCTCTGCATCTCCTACTTGTGCATCTCCGTCAAGTTGCGCAACTGCGTGGTGCCGGGTCACCGCACCCAGAGCCAGGCCGAGGCGCAGCGGGCCCGAAAACGCAAGACCTTCCGGCTGGTGGCGCTGGTGGTGGCAGCGTTCGGCGTCTGCTGGCTGCCCATCAGCGTCTTCAACGTGCTGCGCGACATCGACATCGACCTGATCGACAAGCGCTTCTTCCTGCTCATCCAGCTGCTGTGCCACCTCTGCGCCATGTCGTCCTCGTGCTGCAACCCCTTCCTGTACGCCTGGCTCCATGACCGCTTCCGCGCCGAGCTGCGCAAGATGTTCACCTGCCACCGCCGCATCGGTGCCAACGCCTGCGCCGCCAACGCTAGCGTGGTTCTCTAACCGGGAAAAACAGTGACCTTCTCACACCACGCGGCCCTGGAACCGCGTCCTGCGCCGCAGCACGTAATGACCGCTTTGCCGAGGGCATTTTTCAGAGCGAAATCAGCATGTTCCACCAGCGTGTTTTCCATGTAATGGTCTGAAGCCATAAATAAAACGTAAGAGCGTAATTGGGCCTCAAATTGGTGATGAAAGTGTCCCTCGGTAATTATGTTTCTCCCGCAGGTTCACTGTCTGCAGGTACCTACAAAACTTTATTTTTTTTGTTTTGCTAGAGTACTGAAAAAGAATCCTCTTTTATTTCGCAACGAACCTGCAAAGCCTCTGCTGCTTTCGAAATGGATTGTGCTCGCGGCAAATGGTTGCGCTTTGGCTTTCTACTCTCCTTCTCGGCGTGAATCTGTTTGCGCCCGTCAACGGGAGGGGGTGGTTGTACGAAACGAAGCGGAACTTGGGACTCGGAAGATGGCCTGGCGATAACCTGCTCTGACAGCTGCGCGTCCGAGGCGTACGTTACGAGGATGGAGGAAGAAAGGACTGGACAGAAGACCGAATGATCCGCAGTGCCACAGCTTTAGCGATCAAGAAATCTCTTTCTATGTAAATGAGCTACCTTAGCGCGTACGCTTAAATAGCTTTTAATGTCCTTTGGTGTGAATACTATATTGTACCAATGGTGTTTTTGGATCAAGTGTCAATTTTATTCATTTTTGATGAACTGTTGTCATTACCAAAGAGTGGTTTCTGATCATTGCACATTGAACCTTGAGCTGATGATGTGATAAGACAAAAAAAAAATCACTTCATTGATTTAATGGGAAGATGAAGCAAAATGATTTGTGGAAAATGACACATAATGGTCACAGCTTAGCTCGTTTTTTTCATTTGCATCGAATATATTGTGGTCAGCTTAAAAAAAAAAAAAAAAGAAAACAAATCAAAGTGCAAATACATTCATTGTGTCGCTGGCAAAGCAAGAGTGAATTCTATGCAACGCTTTTCATACGTGTCACAGTTTTGCTGAGCATGTGTGTAAAGTGCATCACGAATGTTCAAAGTGAAATTACGCACCACCCCCCCCCCCCCCCCCCCCCCCCCCCTTACTCTTACTCTACCACGGATAGGGAGGTCAATTAATTTTTCAGCTGAACAATTGCTCAGGCTCCATGCCTATTCGGCAGCCTGGAGGGGCAATAAACGTTTGAAAAGAGAAAAGGGACGCGGTCAGCACTAATGGAGGGAAGGGAGATAGGTAGACTACAAAGGGACGTCATTGCCTGGAGCCTGAAGTGTTTTCGAAAGGACCACAAACTCTCAGGCATAACTGAATTATTCTAATATTGTATGGAGCCATGTGATAGTGTGACTACTCCCAAGGAAAGAGGAGGAGGAGGAGGAGAAAACGTTGCCATGGTCACACATTCGGTAACCCCTGTCTGTCCTTTCTCACTTTCAGGTCAGTGGAGTGCTTTGGAGTGCACACGAAGGGATGCTCAGGGATGAGTGTGAATTTATGGGCCCAAACTGGTGTTTAAAATGATACTGATATTTTCACTTCATTGGATTTTGTTCTATAGGTATACCACAACTGTCGTCTCCGTAAAATTGGAAATAAATAACAATTAGCCAGTGCAAAAAAGTGTGCAACTCAACGTAAATATGTACACGCTGTCTTATGCAAGGTCAGAGATGATGTTGGCTGGTCCATTATAAATGGCTAGATTATCAGTGCATCCTGTATATTGGCCCGTCTGTAGCTAAATGGACAGAAGAACCATGAGTCCGGAACCTAGTAATTTAAAAGAAATTTAACCACAAGAACATGAACACTGCAGACAAAAACGCAACTTAACTGAAAACAACAGCGGCAGGAATATTTGACAAAGCACCTTTGTTTCTGCTGTGCTAAGCTGTTCAACCAAATGATATAAAACACATGACTGGCCACAGACCAGCCCGATCTGGATTCGGGCTGATGTTACGCTACATCTGAACATGAACTCACTGAACAATGTAATAGCCTTATAAATATTCTTAACAGGGCTAAAAAGCATTCTGCCTCACAACACCGCTGTACGGCAATCCTGTCAGGTTTATTAAAATTAATCAGTGAGGTACAAATGTTGTTGTACTACAACTAACGCCCCTAATTCTGTAGTTCTTCCCAGTTCCTGGTTCAAATGTCTGTATTCAGGTAAGTTGTAGCTCAACTCCTGGTTAAATATTTTTATTAGAAACACATTTAGAATGCGTCCACTAGAGGTCAGGGCAGATAAACGTTTACATTTTGGATTTATTATTCATACAATTTTACAACAACTACAGGTGCAGACCAACCAGTGCAACTGGGTGATGCCAGATAAATATTACAACTAAATAGAAGATTATGCATTACTGTTTAGTGATTTGAATGAACGGATAATCTTTTACCCATTAAGTTGAAAAAAGGTAAGTTATCAGAACCCAGGTCTGCATGGCCATAGATGGTATTGTTTTACGAGATAAGAATCATATACACTCATTAAATGCAAAACATACAAATGCAGAATATAAACTTTTTATTGAGATTTTCAAAGTCAGTTTATGCAGAGCTACTAAAAATGTCAAAATCTGAAGAAACAGTTACTTCTTTATTCACTATTAAAAGGTATATAATTGATTTAAAAGCAAAAGTGAAAAAAAATTAGATCATACTTATGATCCCCAGATAGGTATGTTGAAAAAGGCACTTTTCCAAAAATACATAACCGTATGACAAAATGTTCACGGTACAGATTACTCGCCAATATGATATTTGACAGACACGTGCACACAAAAATACATTTAACGTATGCTATTCTTCATGAACCCAATATATAATCTTCAGAGAATAAATATAATACAAAAATACAATTGTGCTTCATAAATATATCTGATTATTTACAAGACTGTGTCCTTCATCGGAATCTGTAATGCTATGAGCATTAAAAGACACTGCCCATAGTGTATGAGAAATACTGCGCCTAATCCTGAAGATGACTTCATTTTAAACAACGACATGCTGACAGACATGCCGCTGTAAATAGAAAAAAAACATTTGTTCTTAATGAAAAATCATAGTTCTCTTTCATATTTGGATGCTTATGAAAAAACAGCCACTTGTGTGAAGTAGCTGCTTTTGCATTCAGCAGCAGTTAAACCAAAAACTTGGCGTACACATAAATAACTTCCAATCAGAACAATTTGTTTGTTCCAAGGCATCAGGAGATCTGACCGGACAATTAATGAGCCCGACAGAAGCAGTAAGTAGCATTAACATTCCAACAAATGTGCAAAAGTCTGTAGAAGTGAGGGCCCAGGAGGCAAACAGCATCAGAACTCATGACAACTAGAATAGATTGCTAATAAAATTCCACATTCAAAAATAAAATAAATAAAAAGGCAGAGATTTGCAAGATGTAAAGGTTATTTCATTTTCTACAGAATCAAACACTGGACAAAAATGCCTTTTGGAGAGAGGAAAACAGAAACATATGGGAAATGATAATGCAAATATTACCTTAAAAAGCTTGAACAAAAAGAATTAATTTATTGTTAAATAAATTGTTACAAAAATGCTTAGTGTCATAAAAAATAGTCTCATATGGTCATAATTTTATTACTATTATTTTTTTTTTTTTTTTAAGATCCAGCAAGAACCAAATTGTTGGTTGATAAAAAAAAAAAAAAAAAAAAAAAAAAAAAAAAAACTGTATTAATATGCACTTTTCGCATCATTGAGCATCAAAAGGAGATTTGGCTGCTCCTCCATTACGCGTACCAGCAAGTTGTCAATGTACTCCTCCAGCTCAACGATCTTGGCATCTTTCTTGGAGAGTTCGCCCTGCTGCTTTACGACCAGAGTAATGAGCTCTTCTTGGGTCAACTGTGTGTAGGGCCCACTCACAGCCACCTACAATCAAAGAAAGAAGGTAAGACTGAAGGCCCTTTTGACTTTCAGGGTTAAAGACACAGAATCCTTTCAGAAGGAACTGTTCCATACCTTTGGCTTCTCTGATAGATCAAAGATGCTCATGGATTTGAGATCTTTGGTCACTGAAAGGCTGCTGGATGGCTGGCTCTCTATAGAGCTCAAAGGCTTCACTGGGTGAGGTCTGTGTACAAAAAAGGATTTGAAATGGATGAAGAGATTTAGGAAGTACTGTCAGCACAGTAACGGTCATCCTATTGATCTACGACACGTTGGAGGTATTATCTGCTGGTTCCCATTTCCCAACACCAGGTGTCAAAAGTGAAGTGTCCACTGTTCATTGTAAAATGTTGATACATTACACAAAGCAAATTATAACACACAACATAACAATGAAGCGTAGACAGCAGTGTTCTCCAAGGGAATCAAATGCTTGATGAAATTAGGTTAGAATATGAAGTAAATTCCAAGTCAAAGCCACTTTAGCGAAATTGGACCAAAATAAAATACAAATACAGGGTATGAACCCATAACAGGACCAGTCTTTCTAGCAAAGTCGGTCTTTTTAGGAAGACTTTCCTTTAGCCAGGACTGAGGTCTGTTTCAAGAAGGAGGGGGAGGGGGAAGAAGCATACAGACATTAAAAAGAAAACCAATTAGTGACCCTGAACAATGCTCCCATATCAACAACTCTTCACCAACTGAGGTTTTATTTGATAGATCACAAGTGAAGAACAAAACTACGTATTAATTAGTATTTATCTCGACTAAAGTTCAGAACAGCCTTGAAGATGAGGTCAGTGGAAAACAGTCAGAGTTGGGTGACAAAGAGAAGGGCGACGGCAAGGTCCAGAGGGGATGAAGAGGTTCTGTCTCACCTGCGTGGAATTGGAGTTGGCCCTCCACCGTTACTCTGCACAGTGAATGGTTGCACCTCTGAAGGTGAAATCCAGGCCCGCAGTGGGGTCTTAAGCACCCCATGCTGCAATGAAACATCTCCAGCTGGTGTCCTCAGTGGCTCAGATGCATCCCATAATATCTCCTCACTTTGAGATGCTTCTTCACCAAAAGGGCTGGAGACTGCTAAAGAATCAAGCTTGATATCAGCCAGGGTGGAAGCTTTAGGGTCCATCTCATCAGTTGGTAATTTCACCACATCAGTGCTACTTTCCACAACTGGTTTGTCGGGTTTTGCCTTTTTGGTCTTTTCTGGGTCTGGAGTACTAGAAATCACTGGAGGTTGGGGTGCTCGATTTTTCTTTGATGAAATTTCCATAGCCTCACTGGCCTTTTTGGGGACCGCTTGTTTTTCCTGCTCTACAAGTTTGGCTGAGTTACTATGTGAAAACTCAGTGAACGGGTCGGCAGGATCACTGGAGGAAAAAATCTTGTCAAAGTCCTCAGGTGTGATACGTTGGTCCCCAGGTTGATCTGTTTTCTTTGGCACACCAGCGAATAAATTGTCTTCAAAAGGTTTCTCTTGGGGTATAACCCATGGATCTTTCGAAAGGAGGGAGTTACTGGGGAAAGGGTCAAACTCTACAAATGTCTTAACTGAACTTGGCACCTCATCTGGTTCTGTATGTGTGGCATGTGAAGTCTGACCATTTTCACAGTCAATGACCTCTAATTTTTCCAAAGCTACCATCTCAAAATGACTCTTTGCAGGTTCTTTGGAATCCTTTTCCTCTGAGGTAAGTTCTGTTGTACTGGTTTGTTCTTGTTGGGTTTGTAACAATGAGTCTTTAGCTGACAGTCTTTGTCTAGGTTTGACTGTGGGAACATCTTTGTCAGCTTTGGGAACCTCAGACTTTATTGGACCCAAAATGGGTTTGGTAGGGGGTGCTGGTGCTGGTTTTTCCTTTGGCAGTATGAAGCCCTCAACTTCGTCAAGCACCTTTCTCTCACTGATTCTATGAGAATCCTGAGACTCTTGTGGTTTGGATGTATCGGTCTTCTGAGCTGACAGAGAGGGTAAAACTTTGACACGAACATCGCTAGTCTGTTCAGCCACTAGACTGGCTCGTGATGTGTTTTGTGTGACAGTGTCCTCATCCTGTTGCTTGGCTGAAGGGACAGCAGAAACCTTTGGAGGGAGCAGGGGCTTTTTGATCACAGTCTTTGCCACTGAAACCACAGAAATGTCCTCTTTATCCTTCTGGTTTACATGAATATTTGGATCACTTCTTTCTTTATGGTCGACTGATCGACGATTGACTGGGGAAACTGGGCCATCTACACTCATCTCAGGTCCACACAGTTCAGCATTTTGGTCAAACTTTCTTTGAGTAACTTCAGCAATGATGTGATCCCACTGACTCTGACCTTGCACCCCATGCCTCCTCTTAGGGTACAGGCTTTCATAATCAGGCAGTGGAAGAACAGGTCTTTGTGTTGGCGGTCTCTTTGTCACATCAGCATCTTTACCTCCCCAATCCTCCATGGGATCTAGTAAGCCACTAGAGATGCTTCTAGACACACTTCTTGATTGTCCAAAATTCTGGGATTCCATTTGCACATTCTTAGCTGAACTTGGATATCCAGGTGGAATTGGTGCCTTGCGTTTCTTCTCTGACATGCTAGAAGTGTCAACAGACAGGTTTTCTACACTTTCCTGGGGGGTCTCAGAGGAACTTCTTCTAACGTTAGGTGGAGCCAGAGATGAGTGCAGGGATGAGAACATAACAGAGTCAAAGGGAACACTAGAGAGGGAAGAATCAGAAGACAGGGTGGAGGGGGAAAACTTGCTTTGAGGGTCTGTAGGGGCAGTGGGGGAAGCAGGATTGCTTAGATCAGTCTCTGGCTCCAGATACTCCAATCTGCCGAGGAGCAAAAACAAATCGAGATGCCTGCATGTAAGAGCTGTAAATTCAGCCAGAGAACCACAACCGCAGAGAACCCTAATGATTCCATGTTTATATGTCCTCTCACAGCATTAGCAGTCCCATAATTATGCAGAATAGTAGGTAACACTTTATAAAGAAATATCTGCCACAAGACCAGATACAAATATAGACTAAGGCACTTCTATCTGTTCTGATCCCACTTTTGTTCACTATGCATTTCTGGCATTCAATGAAATGCGTATTTATGAGCCAGTGAACAAAACAATTACATTTACAGCATTTATCAGACACCCTTATCCAGAGCGACTTACAATCAGTAGTTACAAGGACAGTCCCCCTGGAGACACTTAGGGTTAAATGTCTTGCTCTGGGGCACAATGGTAGTAAGTGGGATTTGAACCTGGGTCTTCTGGTTCATAGGCGAGTGTATTACCCACTAGGCTACTACCACCCTGATTATGTCTGTGACTAAATCCAAAGTGTTAAAGCAACATAAAAACTAATCAGACTATTCCGAATCGCAGACTACAAGCTCACAGCAATGCAAACCAGTTTAATAGTACATCTTTATGCCACAAACCACCAGGTATAGAGGGACAGGTACAGAAAGATAATTTCTAAGACTGACTCACCATTAGAATTATCCCAGATCCAAAGTATAAAAACAAAAACTCTGCAAAACCGTTCCTGAAGCCCAAAATGGCACCCTGACTCACACACTCAAGGAGTTCTGGTCACCGTGTACCTTCCGCATCCCACACAAACCGGTTCTGCTCCATACCATTCCAGTGCATCAGACACACCTCATCACACTTCATCACCTTAAACCAATCAGAAACAGAATGCCAGTCCAACCAGGGAGGGTTGTTACAAGCTGGGGTGAATGGAATGTCTCGTTCCAATTATTATGGCCAGTTGGTGAGACTAGTCTTACTCGACCTGGTAAGAACAACTTGCAATCTGGCAAAAGACCACAGAAACTTTGTGAAACAAGCATTCAGCCCCTCTTGTCTCAGAGTGAAGAAATCAGGGAAAAAAAGGGAAAGGAGGTGCATGACCTGATCTAATTCCACCTGGATTAGAATGAGGTGGAAAGCAATACAGTTTTGCAGATTCGGTTTCCCCGTCACACCCCACAAAAATGACCAGCAAATAAAATAAATAAATAAATAAATAATAATAAAACAAAAAATTTCACATGAGACTCAAACGACAGCAGATTGAAAGTTACGGCGCAGAGAAAGTTTGTGTGCGACACCTGGTGGTAGCTGCTTTCAGCACAGCGGGACATTTGCATATCGAATCGCAGGTGAACGGCCCAGTTCAGAAATACAATTAGCTTCCGCTCGTCCTCAGAATGCCTTCAAATACAGAAAACTCTTGGACGGCACAGTAAGACAGGACAAGGACGCACCCGAGAAGTGGCTTAGATTTCATTAGAGAAGTGACGTCCACGGAGCTGAAGGCGGTGTTAATTGCACCGCAGGTCGAGTGAAATTTCAGAAGGTCTGAGCTCAGAGGCTGTGCCCACGTCCCCAGGGGGCTAAATGAATTAACGGGAGGCTCAACTTACCGTTCCTGATCCAAGTGTGCTAAAAGAAGCTCTAGAAGGCCTTAGATTGAGTAATTTGTAAGCCCACCAGTTAAGCCACTGTCAAACGTAGCACAGCAAGTTGAAGAAAGAGGGGGAGAAGGAGAAGAAAAAAAAAAAAAAAAAAAAAAAAAAAAAAAAAAAACTCACCTTGGTTTGACGGCAGACACTTTGGTTGTGCGGCTGCTGAAAATGCTGTTTGGGGTGAGGACTTCTTTCTGAGCCTCTTCAGGACCCTCTTGGATGAAAGGATTAGGTGGGCTGGGGTTCAAAGGGATTTCCTCAAAGGGGTTTGTGGAAACATGGGGAGTCTCTGGTAAGGTTCGTCGAGGAGCAGGGGTCGGATGGTTCTCGTGATGACTGGGTGGTTCCTCTTTCTTCCGTCCAATACCAAACAGTGAGGAGAGTTTGTCGGTCACAGTGGCATCCTCTTGTCGTTTCTGCTCCTCTACCTTTCGGGTCGCCTCCTCTTCCTTTCGCTTTCTTTCCTCCTCTGCAAACATTATCTCTTCCTGCTTCCTCTTCCTCTCTTGCTCTTCCCGTCTCTTACGCTCTTCTTCTTCTTCTTCTTCTGCTGCTGCTGCTTTCTTCATCTCCTCCTCCGCTTGCTTTTTTTGCTGCTCCTCTCGCCTCCTCTTCTCCTGCTCCTCCTGCCGGTGCAGCATGTCCTGCACTCTCTTCTCCGCCGCCATCTTGGCCTTCTCCTCCTCCTCTTTTTGCAGGGTCTGCTGCGTGGCCGGGCTCCTCTCCCAGGGCTCAGGCCGGTATGAAGGGATGCTCAGGGCCTGGAACGAGTCACTGGAGGCGTCCGAAGCGTTCCGGGCGTGCTGCTTCCTCACGTCCTCAACGGAGCCCCGGCCAGAGCTGTTGAGACTGAGGCTCGAACCGCTCTTTGGTTCAGGCTCCTCGGCGTAGACGTGGCTCCCGTTTATACACAGGTTGCTCTGCTCAGCGGTGCTCTGCTTGGAGCGGGAAAGCAGAGCGAACGGGCCGAGTGACACCTTACTGTCACTGCTGTCTGTGCGCTTGTGGCCAAAGAATTTAAACTTCTTCTTCACTACAAGAAACACATAGATAAAAAAAAAAAAATTATACTCATTATAGTATTATGATTCACCCCCCCACTACAAAAAGTATTCTATTTGGAAGTAAATGTGAACATGAAAAAAAAAAAAAAAAAAAAAAGAATAAATATATATATATATATATATATATATATATATATATATATATATATATATATATATATATATTTCTTTGTATCATTTAAAATAAATCTGTTTCACTCATCTTTGAATTTACATTTAAATAAAATAGCTAAACGCAGATACATTAACACACATTTTGAAAGGAATTCAATATACTCAAATAATAATCTTTATGTATATGATCTAGCCTTAATACTTATAGTACTTTTCTAATAAAATAAAAAAAAAGTTCTCTCACCATCAGGTGACTCAACATTGAGACCCGATGAGCGACTTCCACTAAGGGAAGAGTTTTTCTCCGGCAAGGTCCCCAGCGTGGACATAGACTGGGAGATGTTGCGCTGAAGGTTGCTCTTTGGCGCGAACAGAGTCTTGAGCTTGGACTTCTTTTTCACAGACGTCTCTGACTGGGCGTCGCCCTCACCTTCGCTGTCGGTTAATACCTGAGTAACAGACGGCACAATGGCTGACGCAGAGTCAGAGAAGCCATCTTTCTTCTTGCCACGGACCTTGTCCTTCAGCTTTGAGAGACGTGAACGTGGCTTGTCCTGCATGGAGAGGTCGAACATGCTGGCAGTCATGTTGTTCCTCATGAACTGGATGTCCAGCAGAACTTCCCCTCTGTCCTTATCAGCCTTCCCATTCTTATCAACTAGTTTATACCAGCTGAAAGAAAGAAAGAAAAATGTGAGCCATTACGGAGTACAAGAGTAACCTCTGGGACAAAAACACCATTCTGTGATCATACATGAAAACTATTAAACATCTAACAGAAATCTCTTATAATTTTTATCATATACTGGACTGAAATGACCAGAGAAAAGCACGTCATGGAAGAACCTCTTCAACTTGGAGCTCAAATGTCCCCCTAATTACACCGAACGAGCCTCAGAATGTGCATATATAGATATTAACTCCATTTCATGCTGGTTGTTCCAGCAAATACAGGTCATGAGAGGCTGATAAAAACAGACAATTACGGCTTTGTGTTCTCTGTGCCCCCGGGCTCCTCTCCCTCTCAACACAATCGGCATTTTTCCACTCAGAGCAGTAGGAGCATTCTGGAGAGTGCTTTTCATAAGCATGATAAAAACAGGTAATTATCCACCGACGCCATTGTCACCGGCATGTCCACCCTGGCGATTTACAGCGGCTCATTGTCGCGCCGGGAGCCAGGAAGAGTGGAGGGCGGATTAGGGGAAAAAAAAACTAATGCCGCTGCAGTGGTTTGTTGGTGGCCTCCAGCAGGGGGAGGGATTACCAGACCCGGGTCACACGTCGTTGTTTTCGCTGCTTCAACAGTTGCACAACCATCTCACTGTATGAAAACAAGAGTCTTGAAGGATTTTCACTGTTCACAACTACAGAGGGGGAAGATTAAACGTAATCCATATTGCATGCACAGCGAGCGCGGTTATATAATGAAGCACACACACACACCCATCCCTGCTAAATTGACTGAACTTGAAACCCTAAAACCCAGTTTCCAGTAAGGAGCTCTGACTAGAGCCTGAACTTTCTGGATGAGGTCATTCTTAAGATAACGCCTCTCTTCCCTAAGCTCCAGGCTGGGCGCTTTATAAAAAGCCACAATGAGCCAGAGATCACTGGCTATTGGCTATTTGGGGACAGACAGTCTGATCATGAGTCAGACGGAGAAGCGGGAGCTTCTGTCCGTTTTTCCGTCAGTCCACTCCTATGGTTTAGTTCTTCTCTGTATAAACTTAATTACACAGAAGGCTCTAAGAACTTCGGAAATATTTTGACCCGAACAGATGGCACACACTCCTGGTCTAGGTCATAGGATTTCAAACTTGGGCTCTCCGGTCCAATCCATTGGTACTGTTGGGGAGATTCCGAGAGTTTTGGTTGTATTTACAGCCGTACTGCCGTATGTGTAAATGCAGCGCCCTGACAACGTGGTATTGAAATGTGGTGCGTCCACGTCCAAGTGCACTAGTTCCAGTTGCCTCCTTGAAACCAAAAGAAAAGACACAGGAAACAAGAGGAGCACACAAAAAAAAAAAAAAAAAAAAAGAATCTGACAGAACATCGAATGAATGGCATATTTTTTGATTAGCCGAAGGCCAAATTGCCTCAGTCTGTCTACAGCAACAAGCGTGCTGTAGACAGAAATAAAGTGTTCTAAAGGTCATGGCCCTTAGAAACCTCATGCTGACATAGTCCACACTTTTCCGACCGAAACGCCTGCACAATTAGGAAAGGTCATGCAGTTAAGTTTTAAAATAGCACGCAACTCGGAAAAACAAACCTTCCAAGAAGTGACGGGAACGTCTAGTAGCTGAAAGAAAGGCTAAGTCGCAAGATTTGCCATTTTCACTAAAGAACACTAGTGCAGCGGCTGTGCTTGATCTGATTTCCTCATCTGACAAGGTCATTTGTCTCCTCCTCTCTCCATTTTTTTTTTAAAAAGCTGGACTACTTCCTCTAAACGGCTCACCGCGCCAACCTAGACGGACAGACCGTCGCTTTCAGTTGGACTTAAGGTCCGTCGAACCAAGCAAGGTCTACGTGAAGGCGCCTTTAATGAAATTTGAACGAGCCGGCCGTCTGTTGCCATTCCCTGGAAGCCAATCTCGTCCGTCCGCGGGAGCCTGCATTCCACCGAGCTTTGTGGTCCGGTGGGGGTTTAGAGGAGGATGCCTTCGGATGGGTTATGAAAACCAGCCACGCAGGAATGCCGTAGAAAAAGCCTTATCTGTCTCCTGAACCCGGCCAGGGCCAAGACCGAGCGGCCTGGAACTGAGAAAACGGCCAGCTTGTGGATTCTTGTTCACGGTTTCGCAGCGATAGGAACAGTAAGAGCCCGGCTGGTTAAACACCGTACTCTCAATGGTGTTTACAGAGAAACATTAACCCCCGACGGACGGGCTTTGGAGAGTTAACCAGTTTGTCCAGCTATGACATATGAGACTCTTTGACTTTTCCCTTGACATTGTGCGGCAGACGTTTAGAACTTTCCAGTCCCCGAAGCCCCCGCATTAGGTGAAAGCGCCATTAGCAGTTAGCGGCGTCATATCATTTACTGACACTGATACCAAATATGACCTTGGACATTGTGCTGCTGCTCGCTCGCAGCGTTTCTCTCCACAACAGGACAAAGGAACGGTATGAAAATGAACCAGGTTACTAGCAAATCCAGCAAATCCTGGCATATCAATGTTACACTAAAGCAAGGGAAGCGAATCATGCATTCGTGAGTAAACGAGGAGAGTTAAATTCTGCACAGGGACACGCCCTGTACACTCTCAAATTGCAAATCTAATTGTCAAATTCCCAAAAAAATTTTTGTTACTGTTATGTGCAAATGACCGTCATAAAGAGCAGTCAATTCCATATTTGGGACCGGTTGCTCAAGTTTAACGTGCTGAAAGAAGACAAATAATCCTTACGAGCCGCCAGTGTGTTGTGAGATTAGGTGTGTGTTCCTAAATCGCAATAAAGAGGGGTGTGTGTGTGTGTGTATACTCTGTTCAGAGCAATTTCTTTTTTTTAAATACTGGGTCATTTGTTTTGGAACACTCAACGCTACGCCCACGAAACTGAGTCAGGCGCTTCACCGCGTTGTGTAGAAGCAGCTAGTTTAAGGTTCTCATGCGTGTGCCCAGAGTGACGACAACGGCAAGTGTAGAGAATGAGGCCAAGCCCCGGTGGCTTTGGCGTCTCTGGTGACAAACGGTGTGATAAATAAATCAATACATGAAGAAAAAAAAAAAAGGCGGCAACACAGAGAGAATCCCAGCGACGAGGTTACCAAAGGACCGACAGATCAGTGGGTTTGCATGCGTTCAAGTAGCCGATAGCAGTTTTTTAGTGACGTTGCAAGTGACAAACGCAGTCTAAAGTGGGTCAAAAAGGAGCGAATGTGCGCTCAACTAAGTCACCTTCAGCATAAAGCAAAGGGCAGAATCAACGCAGCGTTACCGTCATTACATCAAGCCGTTTCGATTGCAAGTGTTTGGGGTTTCTACAAGCAGGTTACGTAAGCGTGAGCGCGCACAGACGAAAGATAGCGTGCGGGAGGAACGACACGTCCTCGAGACGCTGTGTACACACACACAATAATATGGGTATTGTGTTTCTACACGAGTGTGCAGTTCAATTCCGGTGACCTGGTGAATATCCATATCCCAGGTGAGATAAAATTGTGCACTTCTATTTGAAGGAGAGAATTTTTAAAACTGTTACTTACTATTTATGCCGTAACATTTTCCCCTCTTTCCGTTCTCTCCTTGTTTTCTATTACAAAAGCCATTTCTGTGACTACTTATCAGCGATAGTACATTTACAGCATTTATCAGACGCCCTTATCCAGAGTGACTTACAATCAGTAGTTACAGGGACAGTCTCCCTGGAGCAACTTAGGGTTAAGTGTCTTGCTCAGGGACACAATGGTAATAAGTGGGATTTGAACCCGGGTCTTCTGGTTCATAGGCAAGTGTGTTACCCACTGGGCCACTACCACCCATGGAAAGTAGTTTCCTCAACCAAAACAGAACCCCTATTTTATTTATTTCTTTATTTTAAAAGCCTTTGTTGAAAGACTGTGGAGACGGCTGGACTGTATAAAAATTCCAGCTTTAATGAAGTGTGCATGGGTGCGACTGTACAGGATGCCATTAAAGTCCTCGCCCAAAACGCTTAACACGGGCCAAGCCCACATTCTCGGCTTGGAATTGTTACGCCTGCGGTGAGATACTTCTGGGGACTGGACGCAATATTCCAGCAGTCGCTGGTGTTCTAATGACTTACGTCCCAGAACCGGTTCCACAGTGCCAATCAGAATAAACGGTAAATAAGAAGGGACACACACACACACACACACACACACACAAAACCCACAAATCAATGCAGCCAGACCGCAGAACTTTACAAGGTCAAAAATCGAACTATTAAAATGACCTGCTAGAATCTGATGAATGTGTCCCAACTACACACAACGTAAAAGAGCCACCTTTGGGTAAGCTTTTGAATTTTAACTTTTGTTTAAATGGCAATGTGGCATCACGCACTCGCGTCACCATCCCGTGCTTGAAGCTGAACAGCGTTTGGAAAGAGAGCCCTGTAAGCAACACTCTTTTTCCTGAGGTAAAACCGAGCACTAATCATCATACTAATTACGTCATCTTAGCATCACCTTTGCCTAGTGACAATGACACTGGCGGTGAGGTGCATATTAACAATGCAGCACTGCTTCAGCAACGGGTGGAGAAGCACGAGAACACGCACACATGGCGCAGGTCATGAAGTTATATTAATAATCAGTTTCCCGTAGAACCCTTCAGGGAGGAATTGGAAAAGTCAAGTCATTGGGTGTGTAATTCCATCGACATCATTAAAAACAATAATATTAATAATAAAAAAAAACCACCAGCTCTGCATGTTCGTGTCATCAGCAGCTGACGCATCGCTCGTCATCATGGTTCACGCACACTTAAGCAGAACAAACGAGGAGCCGGCACATGAAACGTCCCGTGCGTATTACACACCGTACTCGGGCGTACGAACTGAGCAAATAACCTAATGAGCATTTGATTCGCACTGAGAATGTTTTAGAGAGTTTTGAAGAAAAATTTAACAGCGGTCGGTAGTCCTGTATTTTCTTTCCCCCTCACCTTTTTTTTTTTTTTTTTTTTTTTTTGGACGGTGTTCGTTTTAACGCAAGTCTCGTTACCTCCGAGTCTGAGGTAAATGTTTTATGCAAAATAAACGCAAAACGAGTTTCGTTTGGAAAGACACGGGGGGGCGGAGCCTAATGAACGGCACGGCCAGGTACCGCAGGTAGCCTTGTTGCCATAGAACCCGAACAACTTGCGCGACGGAGCCCCACTTTCCCTCCCATTTTAGAACCGCTCACTGACGACGCGTTGAACTCACTCGGTCTTCTTGCGGGACGTGTTGGCGTGCAGCTCCAGCAGGCTGACGACCGCCTGGCCCAGCATCTTATCCAGACCCACCAGGGCGCGGTGCATGACGATGACGTGCAGCGTGCAGCGCTCCGCGTTCCCGTGGTGGAAGAGCGGCAGGTCGAACGTCGCCTCCTCGTTCCACACCGGCGCCAGCGTCTTCTCGGCCACCGACGTGGAGAACCGGTCCTTGGCCACCTGCATGATGGCGTACGCGTCGTTGGCGCCATTCTTGCCCTTGACCCTGAGGTTGCGGGCTTGGAACACCGTCACCTGCGCGCTGGTGGGGTACCACTGCTGGCTCTGGTCTGCCAGCGACATGTTCGGGATTGTCGTCGGGACGCGGGCGGCGAGCGACTGTCCCGTCGGAGTTTAGTCCAAGTGGGGTTGGTGCGGAGGACACGCCCCCTTTCAAGGGCTGGAGCATGAAGTCACGCCCAGTGACGTCACCGCTCCCCTAGTTCCTCAAATGTACTTCCTTTACAGTAGCAAAAGTATAGTAGCTGAGGATGGACACTGAGGGAAATATGCACGAAGTACGCTAATATCACGACAACTTCAGAGTATTCTCGAGCTTGGTTTTAACAATCGTTATGGGCACTGATAAAAGGGTAAAAACCACATCAGATTCATTAAACTACATTAAAATCAATGTTTAGGTCACATCACGATTGTCATGGGTGACAGCTGATGTGCTTTATCATTAAATGCCATGTTGAATATTCTTTCTGATGGAATAAATTATGAAATGCCCCAAAAACATGCTCCTCCCCTCTGGAAATACCCGACCACTTATTCTAATTCAATACTGTGCCGATTGAAGAAAATGTAATTTAATGGCACATAATAATAAATTAATCTGAGTGATAGAAATTGGCCAGGCTTAATGTGCCCATGTGTTTCTATATTATCATATATTTCATTATGTTTATAAGAAAAAATGAACATAAGGAAATTTTTTGTAAGAAAAAAGCAAGATCAAAGTGTGAGAGTAAAGATGGTGCAGAAAAGTAAAATATAGATTTTTCAAAAAGCAATCATATTTGAAGTGTAATACCAAGCTGTTTTTCCTCTGATACCCTTGTGGCCAAACTTACTTTATATTTTAGACAGAGATACCAGTGAGAATGAAGATAAAGGTGTAGATGTTTATATTGCACCAATATCAGATCAAAGAATCAATACCACCATCTTGTTTTTTTATTTGTGGTGACAAGTTGGCTCATCTACAGGGCAATTGTGTCAAATTGTACACAGGCTGTGCAAAGTCAAAGAAGCATAAACCAACGGTGGGATTTCCAAACACTCTGAGGAGGAGGAAGTACGGACACGCAGCTCCCATTCCAAACCAAGAAGTCTGCATGGACAATACAAATAATGTTTGACAACATTTACATTTACATAACATTTACAGTATTTATCAGATGCCCTTATCCAGAGGGACTTACAATCAGTAGTTACAGGGACAGCAATTTAGGGTTAAGGGTCTTGCTCAGGGACACAATGGCAGTAAGTGGGATTTGAACCTGGGTCTTCTGGTTCATAGGCAAGTGTGTTACCCACTAGGCTACTACCACCCTATATACAAGAAGAGACACTATATAGAAGAAGATACACACAAGAAGAGACACACTATAGACAAGAAGATAAGAGAAGACAAGACAAGAAGAGAAGATTCAATGTTTCTGAGTGTCAAAGGAACCCACAAAGTTGTGTGCAACATTCACCAAGAGTTTGTTTGATTTTTAATACTTATTTGTAGATACAAAAAATATTTAGTGATTCTACATTGATGTCTGAATGTAATAAAACAAGCAATCTTTCAGTTAAAATTTTCTCAGTGATTTTAATCCATTTTTACCAAAAAGTCTACAAAATACCCAAAAGAGAAGTAAGAAATGTCATGGAATCATTTTTATGGTAATATACCATCAGTGTGTGTGTGCAGTAGAGGGTTAAGATTAATGTAAATGATTATATTCTCATATTCTCATCAATGGTTGTTCTTAAATGTACACGTTAAATTAGATCCAAAAATTCCCTGCTTTAATGTTTGAACTGAGACATGTCTGCAAGGGCCAATAAAATGCTTTGCTTAATCTTTTTTACCAAATATAATTAGCAAAATGTCTTTCGGACTTAACTGAATGGGTAATGCCAAAAAGCAGATTCTGTGAATGAACACGTTTCATTTTCAAATGAAAGAAATCATTTTTAAAATATGATATAGATATTATGAAGATGCTGACAGCTCATCATGAAATATGATATGAAACTGAATAATTTTTATAAATCTCATGAATATTGCTCAGGTTGCCAAGTCCCACAGTTAATTTATCATTTGTGGTTGAACTGTTCATGCAGTTCTTCTGTGCAAGTAAAGTGACTGGTGATTTCAGCTGCAGTAATTCTAATGGTCACAAGATGTCACCCATCTCCTGTCAGTGGCCTTGAGAATCAGAAGGGCAGACAAGACAGTTAAGACAAATACTACATAAAATAAATACCATAACATCTCAGTAATATATTCAGTTCAGGCCAAAAGTTTGGACACACCTTTTCATTCAATGTGTTTTCTTTATTTTCATGACCACTTACATTGGTAGATTCTCATTGAAGGCATCAAAACTATGAATGAACACATGTGGAGTTATGTACTTAATAAAAAAATGTGAAACAACTGAAAACATGTTTTATATTCTATTTTCTTCAAAATAGCTGCCCTTTGCTCTGATTACAGCTTTGCAAACTCTTGGCATTCTCTCGATGAGCTTCAAGAGGTCGTCACCTGAAATGGTTCTCCAACAGTCTTGAAGGAGTTCCCAGAGGTGTTCAGCACTTGTTGGCCCCTTTGCCTTCACTCTGCGGTCCAGCTCACCCCAAACCATCTGGATTGGGTTTAGGTCCAGTGACTGTGGAGGCCAGGTCTCCACTTTTTGTTAAGTACATAATTCCACATGTGTTCATTCATAGTTTTGATGCCTTCAGTAAATGGTCATGAAAATAAAGAAAACACATCAAATGAGAAGGTGTGTCCAAACTTTTGGTCTGTACTCTATATTTAATCAGTGTTTGACCTTATTTTAAATAAAACATTGCAATTTTCTTGCAATGCTCTTTTCTGTATCCACAGAAAGTCTTGGAAGCAAAGTCTGCTTTTGCATTTTTTTAAAGCGTAACAACGTTTAGTGCTTTTTCCATATGGCTGTAGTCACTTTTAATGAAAGCCGCACAGACTCAAACTGCATACTGTAATGGTACTGTTCAAATCCTGGGAGGAAGTACCAAAATATCTGGGTGAACATATAATTCATGTATCTATTATACACTCACAAATACATGTTGTTTTTCAATTATTTCCGCATAGCATACAATTACAAATTATTATAACAATTATTAACCTCATCTTTATATAAGTGTATAGCAAGTGGGTATAATAATTATTGTTGTTAAGGCTTTAAAAAACCCTCTCTAAGGTTTTTTTCCTTAAATATCTAAGACCATAAGTATTTTGCTTCATATCTTAAAACTCATTTATCATTCAGGCTTTTTCATTGCTTGTCTAACCTTCAGTCTCGCTGATACTACTAGGTGCTTAAGTACTTCCAGTCAATCTTGTGCCCAATTGGATTTTATTCAACTTGTGTCGCTCTTCATTTGACCCCCAGTCATTGTAAAGCCATGTGGCCACGCTTTATGGTTGCTCTATCACAGATCCCAATCCCACCAAACCCTCAGAATCACAGCAGCTCTCACACTCTGGGTTTTGGGGGAGGGGTGAAGAGTCTCTGTTCACCAACAGATGTTTAGAGATGCCGGTCTGTTTAGAACAAGCTTACAACCCCATCACATGCAAGGCAATACATTCAATGCACCACAGAGCAGAAAAGGAACAGGCCAGCCTGAGCAAGAAAAAAATAGTGAAAAGAGAGAGAGAGAGAGAGAGAGAGAGAGATGTGACCTTTGGTTGTTGATAGCGCAGCTTGGCTGTTAAATATTTATTTTGGATGGCAGGGCCGGGTGCCCTGGAAGGGGGCAGAGTACAGGGGAATTCTGCACTTCTCCGTGGCACTGGGAGCTCAGCATCACCAACCAGCGCGAAAGAAAGAGCGACTGAGAGAGAAAGAGAGACCTCAAGTGAGTTAAGCACCGCGAGTGAGATGTGTAGCTGAGGGTGATAGTGGTACACCGGCTGGGCGGACTATGCACTTGCTGTAAGTAATGGCTATAATCAACTTGGTGCTGAATGGAATGTAGTTAGATTCCTATTAATTACTTATTTTTAGATTCCTATTACTTACTTCATGTCATCAAAGCAACTGGATCTTTGTTGTGCAAAATGGCTTGATGTTGATGGAACAACATTACAATAACTTACAGTATGCAGACTCTGAATTGAGCTTTGAATGTGGATATTCTGGGAGTAATTGCAATGAATTCAATGAAAATCTATCCAATAATATAATATAATATGTTATATTATATTATCATCTTAATGGGGAATTAATAGAAACCCTTCACAGATCATAAAGGTGCGGTAACCTGCAGCCACACATGCAAACCCTTGCGTGTAACGTCCGATGACAAGGTGCAATGTACCTGCAGACGTTGTTGTCATATCTGGAACTTTTATCTGAACAGGCCGTGCCAAGAGGCATGCACAGTACACACTCTCAGAGGCACGTCCTCTAACCTTCACTTTTTCCATTCTGCTTTCATTCAGATCTTGGAAATTCTACAGAATGGTATTGGGCTAGAAATTCACTAAGGATCTGGAATATAAAATAATATTCATTATGAGGCAAAAAATGAAGCTCACTGTACAAGAATAATTGTAACTGAGCAAAAAAGCAAAATATTTCCAAATTTCAGCATATCCAAATTAACCTAGTTGTTCTTATTAAGTTCAGAGTTTTCCATCAGAAAGGCCTTATTTTTATAGCAAAAGGCAGACTTTATATTTGGAAAATTTTGGATTGGGATTTATAGGTTCTTTCCTATTCTTCTGCTCTCGCTCCTTATTTGCAGGAGCATTCACAAAAGGGAGTTATGTAAAATGTTGGCTTTGTTGCCCCCACCCGATGCCATTCTGTTCCTGACTACTCCCTGCCTCTTCCTGCCACTCTCCTGGGTCTCGCTTTCGCACTCCGGCGGGAGAGGGACTTTCACTTTTCCAAAGCCAGGTTGTTCTGGAGCCCTGCACGGAAACACTGACTCCGTCTGAACAATGATGTCCTCCAGCTGCGAGTAGGCGGGCTCTGTGTGTGTGTGTGTGTGTGTGTGTGTGTGGTTACGTAATACAGTAGTAACTGCCCATAAAAGCCTTCATAATAATGGTACATTATCCAGTAGTTACATGCAGTTATGTTTTAAACAGTAATGTGCTATAAGTATACAAAAGCAATTACTTGGCATCTTCATTAAACATAACTAACCATACCATAACTACCACAACTAACTGAGAAGAATCTGAAACTCTTTCTACAGTTTATTGTGTGTGCACATCTTCTCAAAGCTGCTGCCAACTGTGTGTTGCTTTGGTATATTTGCAAGTGTTTTTGCCAGTGACTGCTTAGTTTAAACACCGGAAGACATCCACTGCACAATTCTGTATAAACAAAGAAAACGTTTCCAGAAATCTGTCTTTATAACCATCTAAAGAGTTAAAACAGTTAAAGGTGAAATGTGTAGCATTTGGCAACCTGGAAAATTAATAGTCCTTCCAATAGGGGGCAGTACATCGCCAAAAAATGAAATGAGATGTTCTTTAGTGTGATTCTTTACAGCAATTTAGTGTGTATACAATGAAATGTGTCCTCTGAATTTAACCCATCAGCTTGTAACCAGTGGGCAGCCATAAAAGGCGCCCAGTGTGAGACTTTGCTCAAGGTGACCTCAGTGGCAGTCTAATAAATAAATAACATTATTGTCACTGTGAGAAATAAAAAACATATGAGTGGCACTTAGTTGCTTACTGCAAATGCAATTTTCATACGTCTACTTCTACTTCCTGTCAGGCAGGTCTGAGGGCCGACAAGACTGCTGCTCATTTGTCAGCATGCTATGTATACATAAAATACATAAATACACAGACAAGACACAGTACACATTACACATCTTTAGTGAATGAACAATAACGTAATAAAGTCAAAACGATGTCTAGTTTTGATGATGAGCCTCTCACAGTCCATCACTTCAAAACCAAGGCAATGCTATCCACTAGTCTACAGTACAATTTCCCACCAGATTACCATATTTTATATTAATTACTAGTAAAATGGCTAGCATATCCTACCCTAAACGGTGAAAAATCCCTGAAAGTCTTGCAAAACGTTGAAAAACTGAATAACTTTCCTTACAGTGTATGAAGTCATTCTCATAAATTTGGGCAGCAGAAATGTTGCACAATCGTTAAGGATGTTGCAAAATCAAGATCCCCAAAACTCCCAGTCCTCCCATGAGTTTTAACAAGCAAAATCCAAGACAGGGAGAAATGTTTGATGCATGTGACGCGAAAAGGCCCTCAGATGTAATCTCTCCTAAACTGCCACAGAGGAATGAAGCTCCTCCGCTCTTTGTTTTCCCACCCACTGTGTAAAGAACGGTACGCCTCTTTATCCCCTTTTAGAAACAACGGCATCCCTTGAGCTGTGAAAAGCCCGATTCTAGCCCCGTATCGGACAGGTTCACACACCGAAAAAGGCGGAACACAAGAGGGCGTCGCCTGCGCCCGGGAGTCTCTATTACTTCCATCTGCACATGGGATGGAAACTATTACCGAGACTCAGAGAGCTGGAGAGTGAAGGGGATGTGGGTGTTTCACTACGAGTGTAGGCAAATGCATTAACACACACACACACACACACACACACACACACACACACACACTCAGGCTGAGTCACTCTGGCTGGGTATCCAGAAGGAGCAGTTGTTTCTTCTCCCTCGCTCCAGACCACTGCAGCTTCTCCTCACTGTAAGTATCTCTTCCCTTCTTCTTTTTTTTTTTCCAATTTTTAACGTCAACCGGTATTTGGTCGGTGTTCCCTGCCACATTTGCAGGGCGTGAGCGTGGCCGTTCTCGGGTCACACTGCGTGCTCACTGCAGAAAAGCCATTTGGCAGAAAAAGAGTGTATAATACCCTCAATATCGCACCATACTGTCATGATGCCTCATTTGATCGACTTCATTTGAATGTATTAACACTGAGTGTTTAAACAAGCGCTGCTTTTTTTAAAAATGCCCTTTCCCTGTATACCGCTGGTTGGGGAGTCTGTCGCCAGGTCGCTCTGCTGCATTCCTCTGCGCAGCGACAGCCACGTGCTGGGACTGTTATTGTTCTTGACAGGAGTTTTTTTTTACTCGCCGAGGTGCTGGATCCGGTCACATGGACTTGGCTTCAGCGCTAAAAAAGTGCATTTCGATAACACTAGCAACGCAACAACAGCGTATATGAACAGTGATGTGAGTGTGGGGCAGATGCACTTTTGATCAGGGGCAGTGGTGGTCTAGTGGTTAAGGAAGCGGCCCCGTAATCAGAAGGTTGCCGGTTCGAATCCCAAGCCGCTAAGGTGCCACTGAGCAAAGCACTGTCCCCACACACTGCTCCCCGGGCGCCTGTCATGGATGCCCACTGCTCACCAAGGGTGATGGTTAAAAGCAGAGGACACATTTCATTTTGTCACCATGTGCTGTGCTGCAGTGTTTCACAATCACTTCTACATATCATCATGATATGTAGTTTTGTATCTGTGAGCATTTAATTATTTGAACTTATTCAAATGAGTGAAAATTTTGGAATTTTATGGATTATTATGTAGGTATATTTGGAAAGTGCTGAAGTCGGCTACAGAAAAGTGACAAGCAGTGAGATCTCCAGCCCAATGTGAATTGGTTATTGTAACCGTACCACCACACCAGTTTATGCAAGGGTCAGAAAGCAGGAATGCTCAAATTGGCCTATGGGCATGTATTGCATTTGCAATGCATTTACAAAAAAAGAAAAAAACTAATTATGATACAATAAATCTGTCTGCTCTACATACAGAGAGGATTTAATTTACAAAATGAATACAGCCAAGCAAATTACTTTTGGTTTAGGAGTAAGGTTGGATTAGTTAACACAGGCTTTAAACATGCCTAATTTATCACCAGTGCTTTACATTTATTACAACAGATATATTGTCAAAGATATAACAATATCTTTGATACTTTTTTTTTTCATAAAATATGAGTATGTACCATGACCAGTCTGGCTGGTTCACGACACAAAAGACGAGAAAGTGAGAGACTCAGAAAAGGAAGGTTTCCCAGTTCAGTGTGATACAGACCGACAGCTCAGATGAAACGATCCCAGCAGGAAGGGGGACGAGTTCCAACAGAAACAAAACTACTTTCTCAGTCAGTGTCTGTCTCTCTTACCCTCACTCGGCCTCTTCTTCTATATTAGTGTCTGACTATCTGCCTCTCTCTCCCTCTCTGTCTATATATCTCCTTCCATGTCGATTTTTTTTATGCCAGGATTGTTTTGCCACTCAATATGGCTTTCTGTGAGTGTTTGTGTTCCCTGTATAAAATAAGTCTTTAATTTTCGAATTCTTTAGTGTTTGTTTGTCTGTCAGTCATCTCAGTCTGTCATTGTCATTCATATGTCATTATGTTGCCATTAATTTAGTTCTTGTCCCATATAACCATATAACCACTGTGTGTCTTTCTCATATACACACAAAAAAAACCACCTCCCACACACACCCTGCACGCTCACAGACAGACTCACTCACACACAACACGTACTTCAGCATTACACAGACTGTTAATGGTGATTAGGCAATGCTGGTCAGTGCCAGACCCCTAGGAAATTGCCCAGTAACCTCAGCAGGCTGGCAAAAACAGTCCTGCCATCGTCGGCCCCTCAGAAGCGCACGCTGTAAGACTACACCGTTTAACCCAAGATACGCAGTCTTCTGCCAAACCACTGAATTATTCATAATAAGCAGCTCTCCCAACGAGCTGCTGGTCAGCCGGCAGGCATGGAGTGTCCGCTAGCACATACGTAATGGGGACAAACCACAAATGCAAATAAAAAAGGTTTGCACCCTCTGGCCACTTTATTAGCACAACAGAGGCAATTTTACTTTAAGTTTACTTTTTGATTTTTAAGATTACATTTTTTTCAGTCAGTGAAAATGCTTTCTCTGGTCACAGGCACCTAATAAAATGGCCATGTAGGGTACACATTAACACACACACACATGCAGTGGTTCCACACACTCTTAGATGTACACATCAGGCTGATTTTGATCCACACAAAAGCAATAAGCGCCTCCTCTAGACGTCTGAGAGCTTGTTTTACTTTCTTGCTTCCACCTGCGTGAGAGAAACTTCCAGAACTTGATCTTTAGGCACTGTGTAACAGAAGCTCGACAGCAAAATGTTTTTTTTTTAATTGCAAAATTCTTTGGGTAAGCAGGAAAACCCGGTTCCAGGAAAAACTGCATTAGTGACAGGTTTGTCCATCTGAGAACATTCTTCAACATTCCTGAACAATTTTGAAGTAGCTCATTTTATGCACCACAACAGATTGTACAGTTATTGTAAATACAAAACAACATTTCAGTTCACGTTCGCGTCATATCTGCTGAGATTGTTCTGTTATATATAATTACACAAAACAAAATTATTTGGAGCCAGTGGTGGATGAATTAGGTGGATTTAGGGGCAGTAGTGGCCTAGCGGTTAAGGAAGCAGCCCGGTAATCAGAAGGCTGCCGGTTCGAATCCCGATCCACTGAGGTGCCACTGAGCTGAGGTGCCACTGTGCCCACACACTGCTCCCCGGGCCCCTGTCATGGCTGCCCACTGCTCACTGAGGGTGAGGGGTTAAAAGCAGAGGACACCTTTCGTTGTGTCACCGTGTGTTGTGCTGTGTATCACAATCAATTTCACTTCATGTCCTATTATAATTTTAGGACTCATTGACTCATTATAGATGAAAAGTCTCCAATGTAACTCATGGCGCAATGATGCTAATTAAAAGCATGCCGAGCACAAGCACACTAGAACCAGAAGACCACAAAGTCACAGGTTCAAATCCCACTTACTACCATTGTGTCCCTGAGCAAGACACTTAACACTGAGTGTCTCCACGCTGTCCCTCTAACTACTGATTGTAAGTAGGGTGGTAGTAGCCTAGTGAGTAACACATTCGCCTGTGAACCAGAAGACCCAGGTTCAAATCCCACTTACTACCATTGTGTCCCTGTCTTTTACTATATTTTATCTCTATCTCAATTAATTGTTAGAGGAACTGGTATATTGCTATCGGTTTTGTAGAGATGAGCAATAAGGACACTTAAATAAAGAATTAGCATCTAATCCATATCCAATCGTTTGCTTTAAGGAAGAAGTCATAGGACTGTAATAATACGGTGACAGCTTTTTCTCTCTACCGTAACACGATAGTCTCCGAACATGACATGTGATATCATCTGATGATCTTGTCTGAGCCTCGCCACTGACAGATGGAAGGGCCTGCTGGCTCCTGGGCTGTTAAGCTCTGTTTGGTTTGGGCTGTGAGGTGTGAAAATGGACACTGAGGACTTTGCACAGGCCACTGCCTTCTCACTCTCATTTCTTTTAACACCGTTGCAAATTTCCTCAGCACGCTGCAGGGTCATTCGAGGATCCTTACCAGCAGGATTACAGGGAGGTTGTCTTTGGGGGAATGGGATGTGGGGTGGTCAAAATACCAGAGGGAGGGAGGGATGCTTGTGGCATCTGGCATCTCAGCCAAAAAAATCTCATAAAATCTAAAAGGAATAAACGAATGCATGAAAAACATGTTGACGGAAATGAAGTTTTGAGAGTACGCCTTTCCATTGTAAAAACAAACCTTTATAGGCAATTACTCTACAGTTAATTATTAGGATAATTAATAATCTATTACTCATAGTATAAAACAAATCAATCCTCTTTAACGCTTTTTATGAGGAAATAATACACTCTGGTAACTAATGCTCTTGCAGTTATTACTTGATTACATCCAGTTAATTGGTAATCTTATAGGGATGCTTTATGAAGGAGTGCAGTGTCAAGAGAAGGAACAAAACTCAGTGCAGACTGATGCAGGTGGGAGTCGGAGGGTGTAAACAGCCCTGTCCTGAATTCAGACCTGCCAAGGCTCACCTTATCACACACAACAAAAAAAGAGCCGAGACCATTCAGGGAGGCTCAGAGAGGGCGGCCAAGACAGAGCATTGCTTTACAACAGGACCTGGGGGTTGCCACGGTAACAGACGTCAATTGGGAAGTCCTGCGCGGGCGGAGCAAGTTGTGAGCGTGAGAGTAGAGCTTCAGATTGAAGGAAGGAGTGAGAGAGGGACAGAATGAGAGAGAGAGAGCGCTGGAGAGATAAGCACATCACGCTGACAGGATTTACATGCACTTCACTAACAGATTGTGCAGATCATTTATAGTGTGTGTGTGTGTGTGTGTGTTTTTGTATTTATGTATTTATTCATATATTGTCTCTGTGTGTATTCAGTGAGATTTAATTTTAATGTATTATATTGTTATTTCATGGAAAAGGAAGTTATTTAATGGATTTAAAAATTGCAATGACTATACACCGGCATGATTTGAGATTTTTGTGATGTTACTGAATACTGCAATCTGACCTTAACACGGTCACAGCTTCAAATTTGATTTTGTATCAAATTGTAGAGTTTGATACCAAATTGTTTTATTCAGTAAAATTTTTTAGGTTTGTGTCAATGTGGTCTCAGACGTCAATCTTTTAGATCCTGTTTGTGTAACTTCTTTTAATATATTCTGACTGTTTTGATGGAACACATTACTCTCTGCAACAGGAACACTCTGCGCAGTTCTGCAGGGTCTCACAGAGCCACTGAAAACCAGACCAAAGATATTCTGCCTGTGGTTTGTCAAACAAGAGTCCCACTGCCTACCCTGCTGTCCTGCACTAACCGCATTATTCCTTAAAGGGCCTGCAGAGCTGGTCTGCAGAGGCTGTCGAATTCGAAGGCTTCGTTTTTTACCTGAGGGATCAGCCTGTGGGAATACACAGGCGTGTCTGGGTGTGTCCGTTTGACTGTTAAAGGTTGTTTGTGTGGTTAGATGGATGGGTGAATGACCATTCATGAAGCAGTAAGCACTTGAACCTGTTGGCTACAGGCTTAGCGGGGTCTTACGTACGCACAGTTTGATTGGAGAGTTCCTGCTGTTTTCTGCGAATGCTGAGGTCACTAGCATCATGTTATTTAGGTGCACCTGGCTGAGCACCTGGGGACTATTAATGTTTCCATGGCTCTTGCATTCATGCCTACTTGTTTAGTCGTTTTATTTGTTTCGTGTTATTTAACTGCCAAGAAGGGATTAAACAGCCACACAACACCGGTTTACAGTGTTTGTCTACTGTCTAGTATTTCTAGTATTTGTTTAGTACAATGCCTCTCTAAAAATATTTGAGAGCATAGGCCTATTAAACTAGTTTACACAAAGGCTATTTAATGTGACAATAATATATTATTGACTGTCATCTAGTCAATTCTTCAGTGTAGCACTGCACTGTGCTGAAGATATTAAGAACAATAAAACACAGCATTTGAATCCACAGCAGCTGTGAATTTAAATGATCTAAGAGACTCGTACCCTTAGTACACCTCAGTTTGAGAACCAAGGGACTAGTAAATGTCTACAGCAGGGATTAAGTCTTCCATGGGTTCTCAGACACCCCTAAAAGTCTTCATAAGTACCATCAGATCAAATCTGAATCTAAGACCTGAAGGATGATGGGTCCCAAGGAAAAGTTTTCAAGCTTTATTGTGGCATTTGTAATTGAATAGCGTGACCCTTCCAAGCCACCACCAGTATGCTGCCACTCCAGTCCATGTGTAGCTAGCTTTTTGACCACCCTTTGTCTAGTTTTTATGGTAGGACTGCATTTCTAAAAGGCATATGGGTCAAGGAATTCAATTAGGGAGCTTATCATACTTATTTTATGGATTATGTTTACATATGTTCTTAGAATTGTCTTCATCAATCATATAACAGCAATCTCACTGACCCGACTCAGAAATAGTGGATGCATATTCTCCAAAAATTGATTATTTTATACAGCCTTAAACATTAGTGTTTTCATAGTTTCACCCAATGTCGGGACAACTCTGTAAATGTTTCTTGTGTTTCGAGGGGTAGTACCTCAGTCCCAGCCAAGTGGTTGAGGGAAATGCAAGTGGGCATGGGTGTCAGGTTCATTGCTCATTTTGTGTCTGACCAAAGGCTGGCAGGCTTGAACTCTTGTCAGATCCTCAGACAGATTCCGAGAGCTGCAGCTGATCCGTCTGAGAGTGCTACCTGTCCTGCACTCCCACACACACAAACACATAGAGGCACACACAAAGACGTCCTGAGCCTCTTAGGTTTTGCATATACAAACTATGGGTAGGTGTGTTCCTGCTGAAATGAAGGTAAACATTTATACTCTCTCCCTCGGCCAGTCTTCAGAGCGAGGCAGATTTTGTCACATTCAGCCATGGTTTCAGGTTCACAGATGTTATTCTACAGTATGCCTGTCAGCATGCTGAGATCTGACAGCAATGTCTGGATGAATGGCGAAAGCATCCAACAGTGATGGATTGCAACTTTATTACAGATATATAAGGATCTGGTGTAAGACTATTTAAGATGTGTCTGTATTCGATTACTCTGTGAATCCCCTGTCAGCAGCAGAGGGACCATACAAGGAGGTGAACGTTTCAAGACGGTGATAAATGCGTACATATCCCTTTAATAACAGGATATCGCTAGCAGGCCTGACTCCAGGCCCATGTATGGTCTCCGCTTGTGTTTTTAAGCGCGTGCCAGTTTGTAGTCTGGAATGAAAGGCATGGAAAATGTGGTATTAACCTCCAAGGTAGGTCGGGCTATGGCTGCATTGATAATAATTATGCTGTTACCTCCCTTAAGAATCTGTTTTTTGCATTGTTTCTTTCTCAGTGTGTTCAATTGCCTGGAAGAAACAATCCCTGTGGACAGTTATTAGGCAAACCAGATTGCAAAAGATACATTTAAATATACTTTTAAACATTTGCATAAATGATGCCAAGATTTATTTGCAGTTCATTGTTCAAAAGGGTGTTTTTTAACTGTGCTAAACGTAGCCACCAACTAACCAGCAAGCATCCCTCCTTGATACTTAATAGTGAATATTCTCTAAAGCCACACCACTAATGGACATTTATTATCATACAGTAAATACAGGTCCAGAAAATGCACTACTACATAAGCATATCTGCATTCTTTTTCGTAGTTCAGGAAATGAGCTCCGCTTCGCCTCACAAACACGTTTCGCTTCCTTTTTAGGGAGCGGCGTTGAAATTTGTGTTTACAGACGATCGTATCTATTTGGAAGAGTCCAGCGGTTTTCAATTAATGAGCCATCAGCTGCAAACAAGCAAAAGCCAGCCTTTGAATTAACTCTCTGCAGGCCAGTGTCGGAGTGTCAGATCATGCAGCGGTGATTTCAATCATTAACCCGTCCTTTCTTTATCCACGTCTCGAGAACTGTGAGAGGTTAACTAAAGCGAGCTGTCTGAGGTCAAACTGGCTTCTATTGTTAACGTCATGTGACACAAGAACAATGTCAGTGGCCATTAGCTCACAATCTGCCCATCCCTTAGCTCTTGTTGATGGCATCTTGGCAGTAAAGTTGTTGTTCTTGTTGTTAACGGTTTTAGGGTCAGGGACGAAAAGGCCATGCAGCCTTCTGGCTTTGCCTAGCAACAGAGTAACATGCTATGAGTAGTGGTCAGTGGGTGGAGGGAAAACTTATAACAGTGTAGCTATAAATGATTAAACTGTCTACTGTACAGACTTAGGGAGTAGAGGGAAAGCCCACTCACTGTGATGGAATTCAAAATCGCAATCATTCTGTAAATAATGAAAATTCCTCACCCTAGACATCCTTTAAAGGACACCCAGGGGTTCCTCCGAAAAGAGGTGGAATGCCCACCAGCCGTTAGTGTGCCAAGAGGGTAAACTGTGATTAGTTGTAACGTAGTAAATTGTCTGGGGTGGCTTGAGTTATAGCAAAGGATTTGTTTTAGTGTAAAGTGATAGATGAGAAGACATTAAAAGGGGATAAATATTTAGAACCCCCCCTACCACCACCGATGGTGATCTCATTCATGAAAGCCCTTTGCATAGTTAACGCAAAAGTTCCTCTAGTTCGTTCTACTTTAGAAAACATCTGGAGAACTTTCATTGTTTCATGAAAAACCGTCCACTTCTGAATGCTACAGACATGTCATTGCATGAGGATCCTTCTTTATTTGAATAAAGAGAGCATTTTGGGGGGTTCTATAGAATAGCTGGGGTGTGGTTGGTCTGTGTTTGCTGTAGGCTCAACAAGCACTGAATTCGTATATGCCTCAAAATGAATGGACTCTCAGGGACTGTGTGATGTTTGCCTCTGAGAATGTCATTCTCTACTCCACATGGTTTGTTCATATCCAGCTAATCCATTTTGTCCTCTGATATCGCTGATAATGCAATCCTATTGAAATTTCTCTTGGGGTTTATTGAAGCTCTTTTGGAATGATTTCTGCTTTGCGCCTAAATTCTCAAGATGTTAATCATAGCAACATACATCCACTGCAACATGGGAGTTCATGAGCACTTGCCTCCACATTAGCAAAAAAGTTTCTGTAATGCCAAAGTCTCATGAATAAACTAGGGTTTGATCATCAATCCAATTTAGCCTTTGACACTTGAGGCTTAGTGAGAAAAAAGATCAAGGCAAGGCAGAGCTGGATGAGGCCATGTGGAAGTGATCAGTGCTCTGAAATTCACTTTCAGGCTCAGATCATCAATTAAGGAGCCTCATTGTCTTGCTGTTCCCTAACGGAGAACCGGACATGGTCCTTTCCATCGGGCATCTGTCTCTATTTAATATGATTAAAAATCTGCATTAGAGGAGGGTTTGCTTGCTCACAGGATGTGTGGGACAGATAAGATGATCTGGAAATATTCATCACAGCGTGTTGCAGTCAAGTCAAGTTTACAAAGCGGACTAATTGTCTATAGGATGAGCTTATTTCAGTGTCTGAGTCACTGACAAACCCCACTGTCCAGGTAAATAGAGCGAGGACTGGGGTCTCAAGGCTAGAAGAGAGCCTTTCAGAATGCCAGCCAAGTTTTTGCAGAGACGAGATATCCCTCCATTAACAGATCTATGTCGGTTCAAGCTCCTTGGCTCCATCACTGGGAAGTAATACAGCAGGATGCAGCCAAAGTTGCTATCTGGAGAAATAGGCGTCCCAATTGGGGATAGGAAGTGCACTGTAGTGCAAGTAAGCTGATAAGAATGCGTGGGGTGTTCAAAATAAACATAATTCCTTGTATGCAAGTATGTGCATGTGTTTCTTCTTGTGATTAATTTTTTTTTGCTCTCCCCCAGATATTTGGGGCTGATTTGACCTTATTAGGATGGCTCTAAAGCTCCATGCTCCCTGGTTTTGGCACGAGCTCTGTGGGTTCGAAGAAAGATTTGAGAGCTGGAGTTTCTCTCGCGCTCTTTTTCACTCTCTCTCCACACTCATTTAGGTAGCGAAAGCTTCTGGAGACGCGTACATTTGTGTAGCAGGAGAAGTTGCCTCTCGTGCTTTTTAAGGCCTGATCTGTTTAAGGTGCTCTCGTGATTTAGAGCTTTGTTTTCACTCAGACGCTTTTTCTTTTGTGAACTTGTGCGCAGCAAGGCTGGGGGCAAGTGCTCTGTGTGGGAAGAGTAACATGAATTAAGCATTCAGCATTTCCCCAAGTACATTTGTAAAACACATGCAGATGAACTAACTCAACATGATCCGTTTCATTCTGCACAAACCACATATTTTAATATTTATATGAGCAGAGGGGCTTAGGACACTGTCTCCTTTATTCTCACATGATTGAATCCAAACAGAATGGATTGTGTGAGAATAAGAAGTTTGTTTGAATTGCTCCATTTGGCTATTCAACTACACATTCATCTTGGACAGACTAAGGAGAATATGTGAATTAATAAACGTTTTACGTCAGCTGGGACCTCAGCCATTTCCATAATTCCACAACAGCTGGAGACATTGTTAATATTGCACTGGCAGGGTACTGCCACGAAATGCATTTTTGCGGGAATGCCTGTAATGAAGGGGTGGAAGGGCAAAAAAGTTTAAAACTAATTCATATTCATACAGTGGGAGTGATAAAAAATAATCAATAGGCTCCATAAACCTCAGCACTGGGTCCAAAACACAACTATGCACTAGACTTGTTTTTAAGACATGTTTTTAAAAAAAAAAAAAAAAAACATAAACTATGTGTTCGATTCAACATAGCATTTTGGTAATAAAATTAACTACAGTTTCTTGTGTAAAAAGTCATCAAGTCATTCAAGACGGGAACAATATGGGAACAATAATTCCATGGTTTTGTTTAAGAGTGCCAGTAAGGACAAATACATTGCTACACATGGAAAACTCATCTCCACACAATTGGGACTTCAACAGGCTGGCCTGGCCCCACGCTGGAGAAGGTTGACCTCAAGTGGAAAGTTACAATCATTCTGAGAAAAAAAAAAAAAACAGACGGAGAGAGAGGAGGAGGAGGGGGCGTGCACAGGTTCTGTTCCCATGCCAACGGCACAGCTATTACAAGTCCCTTTTCAGACACTGTAGGAGAGAGGTCCAATCTCCCAGTTCTTTGATCTAGAATCAGCTTTCCTAATCTTCTTTGCCAAGGTGCTGGATATCTGAAACCCTCATTTCCCTCCCTTTTTTTTTTTCAAATTCGCATCAGACTAGCTGATTTTGCTCTGTGTCACTCTGTTCCCTCTGTGTCCCATGAGCCTTCTGTGTCTTATGGAACAATCCTTGGAAGCCTGTGACTCACGCTCTGTGTTTTGGGATGACCCATGCCATGGTAACAGGGGGAAAAAAGATGACACACATTTTTGAACAGTTTTGAAATACAACCGAGGGCTGTTCTTCTTTTCTTTAACTTGTGCCTGAAAGAACTGGCATGCAAATTGGGATACAGGTGACAGGATATGTGTGCTTGACCTTTTCTCTCCAAAGAGAATTTAGTGCGAGTGAAAGAGAAGCATTCGGGAAAAGAATACATGACTTTGTGGCCTGTGAATATGTGGCCAGACGCTGGTTTACTTATTGTCACGACAACACTTCAAGTCTCAGTTGCGCTGGCTTGAAGACAGCGTGATCATCAGTGAGCTCATATGACATTGGCAAGAGTGATGCCTAGCATGTGGGACGGTTAATCCAATCATTTTAAGGGGAGAAGAATGCAGACAAACAAAAGCACAGACTCAGAAATAGCTTTAGGTGAATGACTTCAATTAGCTAATGCTAGGTGACTCCCATTAGGTGTCACCAGATCGATCTTGTTTTGTTCGTATGTTGTAGTTTACCCCTATCTCCCCCTTTACTTTTTTTATTGTACCCATCTGCAAAGTTCTGGAATCATTATTAAGAGCCCCCAAAAAGTGGTGTAGTGCAGTTACTGTTTGGCTTTCTGTTTTAAATAGGAGATGGTGTGGATCCAAAGGTGTTCTTAAACTTTTCCACCTTCAGATGGGTCATAGTACAAAATGATCAAATACAGTCTGAAGACTCCCTTCACTCCTTTTCAAAGCAGGTCAACAGTAAGAAAGAGAGAATCACTGATCAGACTCTCCAGTGTAGATGAAATGACAGTCCAAGATAAAACATGGTCACCATGTAGTGGACTTGAACTTACAACACTATACTTAACGACGTGGGAGAATATATACAGAATAGCAAGTCTCAAGGAGATGGTTCATTTTGCCCTTTGTAGTCATAATCATTTATTAAACTGTCTAAAAGATAAACAGGAATCTAAAATCTGAGTTTTGACAGATAATGCTAAAATGCTGTGTTTCTTTTCTGTATTTTTTTCAAGGTGTTTGTACAGAAGATCTGCACAGACAGAATCACTGACCAGGCCCTCCCCTACAGATGTCCCAGGTAAAACATCCACATGCAGTGGACATGCATACATGTTTGCATTTAGTTGGAATTGATCATTGTATCTCCTGTGAATTCCTGTGGATTCCTGGCTTCTACTCCTGGTTTAAACAAATTCCTGCTTTGGGAAAAGAACCAGTTTATCCTCTCCGTAGAAATGACCACTTTCTCTTAAAAAGTGCTCTTGTCTTAGTATTTCACTGGTAAGACCTTGAATCGGGTACAGGGGAAATTGAACATGCACCTAGAATGATGCCTCTGAACTGAAAGGGGTGAACAACACAGCAACAGGGCAGACAGACCACTATGTGCCCAACCTGAATGAACGAGATCGGGCTGTTTATGGAGGGGCTTGTATTTCCATGCAAATGCCCTGGTCCCGGGATTCAACAATGGCATCTCCTTGATTTATCAAGATACAGTTTCACACTCTGTGAGAACGCAGGGAGCTTCCCATGACCCCCGTAGCTCAAGCGGCCCTCACGGACAAACACACAGGAGGCAGGTCGCGGGGCCGCCAAAGGGGAGGTGCGGACGGACGGAGGAGGGGTTTCCATGGTGACACTAGATCTGTGGAGGGAAGCAACAGAGAGAAGCACCATCAGAACTCTAAGGGCTGACAGAAGTGACCCCGTTAGAACCCCCTTGGCCCTAGGCAAAGCCCTTTAGAGCAGAATAGCTCTAAATAGTCATAATAACCCTCATGGCTCCCCTCCTTCCCCTGACCACCACACTACATGATGGAGTCTTTTCTTCTGACCCTGCTGCGGAGACGACAGGAAGGCAGAAAGCTTCACAGCTTTTAATAAATTCCAAGAGGACATGCTTAAGAAGTCTAGCAAGTTTATTACAATAAAAATAAGAAAGAGAGAGCAATAAGAATACAAAAAGGATGCTGATGATCTCTCTCTCTGCCCTTTTAGCGACAGGTGGAGGTGAGAAGCCATTTGAATGGCTCCAAGATTGTCTTCTCAGATGAAAGGCCTCCAGGAGCCAGTCAGGAGCACCAGATATTTACAGGTCCAGACCTGACCCATGATGTTGTGGTGATCTCACCTGGGTTGCCCACACCACCACTCAGCCCATTCCGGACAGCAAAAATGCCCACCACAATGGAAAAGGCAAGCAGTCATGAATCATTTTTAATTATTTTGAGCTTGTCAGATGGATTGAAGTATGTGAATATATGGTAAAGGCAAGCAAAAGAGCAGGTCAAATATCAGCTCTCACCTCGTTCTGTCTTAATCAACAGTATTAACAGTTTGAGTTTAGCTCAGGTTGAATTAAAACATTTGGTTTAAAAGTTTGGGTTGATTGCGATGGTACCCTTGCATCACTGCTAGCCAGTCAGTCAAAAAGAACAGATGATAAATATGTCCCAGAGAATGGAAAGTCTATATAATCTTCATTATAACTTTTCAGGTCAGTCCTACAACTTAACCAATGCCAACAGTAATTAATTTATGTAACTCTAGTAATATATGCACAGTAAAAACAGATAAACCACTTTATGTTGAAAAGTTCTCGTCTTCTCAGCAGGTATCTGAAGTAAATGGGAGTGGGATTCCTTTTGGATCCTACTACGGCCCTTCCCAGACCAAAGGTGAGTTTTAACTTTTAGAATAATTTGCATTTTAAACCAATTGATAAATATATATACATTTATATATATATCAGAACAAACTCCATTTTAACCCATTGTTAAGTCATTATGTATGTGCAGGCTGACAAAATGTATGGGTCAGGTAATCAGTGTAAAAGATTACTTCACTTACAAGCACAATTTTTGACTAGAAGGTCTCTGGAATAATATTGCTAAATACTAGGGCTGTTTATATTGTCCGAACAGCATCTGAATTGACAGCATCTTGGTTACCCTCTGTGCCCCTCTAGTGGTAAAGTATAGTAACTTCATCAAAAGGGATGAGGGAGAACCAGCACATTCAAATTAGACAGTTTGTTCTAATAACCATTATCCTACACTTTAATTTACATTCATTTATTTATTTTTGAATGACAGGGATTCTGTCCAATGGTGCATTTGCTCTTGGCTCTGTCTCCCTGCCCCGGAACTCAGCGAATAGAGAGGAGCGTCTGATAAAGTTCTCTGGAATCGGCCCAGTGGATGAGACCGGCATGCCCATTGCTTCTAGATCAGTGAGTCAGAATGCAGCATGCCATTTATCTGTGATCTTCAACAGATCAGATATGTATTCAAAGTTCCGCCGTGGTGCCGCTAGAACAGACCACAAGACCATTGCAGGTTTGTGGACATACTGTAGCCAGACAAAAATCAGGTCTTTTTCTATTTAAATTCTTTAACTTATTAATGGCAAGGATGAATTCAATTATATTTAATTGCGTTTTTTCCTACCTCGCTGCAGTAGCCTACTTTGCTGTAGTTTTGGAGAAGATCCAATAGGTGGAGCAACAAGAGAATTGGCTGAAAATCACTTGACCAGTAACTGATGGGAGTACATATTGTCACATCACTTAGGCTTAGGTCCAAGCCCTTCCCATATTGTTTGACATTTATTATATCCAGGCCCTGCATGTGAATGAATTATAATGTAAAAATGCAGTCTGATAGACCTTGGAATGCAACTTGCTTTCAATCACACGTGACATTACCTTCAAAAGAACATGCAGATCCTTCTCAAGTTTCGTGTGTTTGAATCTTGTGACTCGGTCTCCCGTTGCATTCCATTCCATTCTCCACACTCTACTGTAGGTCTGTAACACAAATGCATCTTTGTCTGTTGGCATAATTAAGTCATGCTTACATCAGAGGAAATGCATTTAATGCTCTATGTGCCTTGCACCTAATTGAATTCAATCTTTGCTGTCAAAAAAGAATATGAAAACCTCATAAGAACACGATAAGGAAAGATCATTCACAACAGCTTGCAGCAATCTATTTCTACACATACACATAAGTGCTTGTAAGTGCTAGATATGTGGTTTATGTCCTTAACTGTGTTCAGAAGGTTTTCCTTTACCTGCGTAATGCATTAAAGCTGAATAGGAATTGTCCTATATGTTCTGGTTCGTGCTCATCTTTTCATGGTAAATTACGCTGAAAATAAGGACTTTCTGCAAAATGTGGAGAATTTTCATTTTTCTTCTGCAGAGTGTGAACAAGCCTAAGGATTGGTACAAGAGCATGTTTAGGCAGATTCACAGGAAACCTGAAGGTATGAGAACTCTCTCGCTCTCTTTCCCTCCTTCACTCAGTTTCCTTCTGTGCGTCCATAAAACTGTCACACTGCTGCCATTTTACAATGCTGAAATTCCTGTCATTGTCTGTAACTCCTGAGCTGATCCAGGACAATCAGATTTCCCACGGGGGGGGCCGAAAGTGCATGCTGAAAATGAAAATGAAAAATGACCTCAAATGGACTTTGTAATGACCCCCCCAGGCGTCCAGCATCAGCATTAATAAAAACTGGACACAAACGATTGTTTTGTTTTATTTAATTTACATTTACATTTACATTTACATTTATGGCATTTGGCAGACGCCCTTATCCAGAGCTACTTACAACGTGCTTTCAAGTTACCATCGATGAAGAGATCAATTCCGGTTCACTAGGACCCCAACTATGAATACATCTATTTAATTCACTCTGTTGTAGATTCTGTACACAAAGTTCGACAACAAAAAAATTACAATTTAATCTAAATATTCTTTAAAGAGGAAGGTCTTTAGCTGTCGTTTGAAGGTGCTCAGTGACTGAGCTGTTCTGACCTCGAGGGGAAGTTCATTCCACCACCGAGGGGCCAAGACGAAGAAGAGTCTAGATGAGCATCTTCCTTTTACCTTCAGAGATGGAGGGACCAGGCGAGCAGTACTGGAGGCTCGGAGTATACGAGGTGCAGTGCGAGGTGTAATAAGGGCTGTGAGGTAGGATGGTGCTACTCCATGTCTGGCTTTGTAGGCCAGCATCAGTATTTTGAACCTGATGCGTGCAGCTACTGGGAGCCAGTGGAGGGAACGTAGCAGAGGGGTGGTGTGGGAGAATTTGGGAAGGTTGAAGATTAGTCGTGCTGCTGCATTTTGTATTAGTTGTAGAGGTCGGATGGTACATAGAGGTAGACCAGCTAGAAGGGAGTTACAGTAGTCCAGTCGTGAGATTACTAAGGACTGAACCAGTAGTTGGGTGGCCTGGGTTGACAGATAAGGGCGGATTCGTCTGATATTGTAGAGAAGGAATCTACATGAGCGGGAAAGATTGCTGATGTGAGTTGAGAAGGAGAGTTGGTTTAATGATCATCCGGCACTTCATGTCCGACTTTGACCAATCAGCTGCCGGAAACACAAACATGAGCACGCGTAGGTCACCAGTCGATCCGTAACAACCGGGCCTGGATGGTCATTTTCCAGACTACGTTCAATGACAACAAATGAAAGCTGAATTCAGGCACAACTCTCAAGTTAGACACAAATCGTTGGATAATCATCAAATAAAACAAAAGAAAACAATCATATGTGTCCAGTTTTTACTAACGCTGATTTTTAAACCATAATCCTGACTGGGGCTAAATGTTGGGGGAAATTAAAAAAAATGTAAAAAAAACATGAACAAGATTCCGCCACAGACTCGCCGAAAAGGAATCGAGGCGTTTGGCGAGATGTGTACGATTCCCGCTGCACGTCTGCCTGCTGGTTATGGTCCGCTGGGACACGACCCATGCTAACTTGTGCCAGGTCACATTTTAATCTGGTCACCCTGCCGATACAGATACAGATGCTTTTCATTGGGTCGTGAGGATTTTGCTGTTAACCGGATCAGGGAATTTCTGCTCGTGTTCTTGTATTTGTCCAGACCAGGCTGTCTGTGTTGTGTGACCGACGGACACCACTCGACATGAGCGAAACGTTCATTTAAACTCCGCAGAAACACAGCCACTACCACAACACAGCATGGCAGGATTTTAATTATATTTATTGTTTTTTTTTTTTATCTTTGCATTTTTGCAATTTCTTCCAAGAGACCACGACAATGCACGGGAGTAGCGCAACGTTGTCAACATTAAATTAAACTCTTGAACATCAGTCGATGTGGTTGGCGATAAACTTTTCAGACATTTGATTGGCTACTTTTTAAAAAAAGAAATCGAGCACCATCAGGGAGGTTTCAAAAATCCACAGAAAATGTAAGGTTAGTCACTCATATATACGGTGGTTTGTAAATGCAGGTTAATCGTTTTGACTGCATTTGTGCATCACGTACATTTTTTACTTTGTTTTTAGGCTAGAAAGGCATTTGTGAATCGCGTTACATTTATTTGTAAGTCATAAAATAGATTTGTGATACTTGTTACATTTGTTCCTTGAATTTTGAAACTGAACTATCTCCATACGGCAGGGCCAATGGGAAGACCCCTCGAGGCCCTCGCCAACATGTCATGTCAGAATCTGTTCCAACTGACCCAAGTAGAGTCCCATGTGTTTGTTTGTCTAGTTTAAATAAAACGCTTTTGCTAGTGTGTGTTTATAAAGTTGTCTCCCTATTATGTCCTGTTTTATTTTCCTCATGTCGAAAAAGCTTGGGGGGGCATCACACATATAAATTTAGGTATTTATCAGATACCCTTCTCTGAAGCAACTTATAATCAGTAGTTACAGGGACAGTCCCCCTAGAGACTGTCTTGCTCAGGGACACAGTGGGGTTTGAACTGTGACTTTGTTGTCATTTGGTTTATAGGTGAGTCTGGTACCCACTAGGCTACTACCAAGCACACAGGCCCATCATCCATTTATAAAACGTGACCTCTACTGTCCCTTCGAACGAATCCTTGATAATCTTACAGGAATGCAGCTCCTTAATGTAGTCATGGCGTCATAATGGTGAGCAATGTGTCTGGCATTAAGCCCAGCATCAGGAGGGATTCACCTCGACGCCATGTATGGAGATGGAACTACTGGGCTCTGGACCAATGTGGAGAAGGAGTATATTTAATAGTCGATCATTAATGCAGCACACGTGCGCTGGAGCTGGTGGGTGGATGAGCACAAACCAAGTGATCTCATTCATTCTTGCATGGGACTACAGCTGGTTTGTTTTTCTGACCCATGTCTGGATTTGTTGAAGAAGGAATCTCAGTGGCTTACGTAACACGCAAGTGTGGAGTGTGACGGTTTTGTGTGAATGGCATCCCAGATTATGTTTAAAAACATATTTTATGACCACAAAAGTACATTTCAAGCACATCACGGGGTGTCCTCTAATTAAGAGTAAAATATACCAATTACAACAACATTTCTCTATTAGTAGCATTACTTGTGATAATTTGATATAAGTACATTAATTTGTATTAATACTCATATATACTGAGGATACTCAGCATATTAATTACATATTTAATGCTGTGGTTGAAATAACTGATTTTCATACACTACTATAAAGATCTTGACTGTGGAGGAATTACTGCAATAGAAAATTACAAAGAAACTAAAAGCAATTCAGCATTGTTTAGTACTAATTGACACTAGTAATAAAATCTTAACACATATTAATACTATTAGTATTAATACTAGACCTTTTTTCCTCCTGGGGTTGTATGGCCATGTTTTTACATTAATGTTGTGTCAGTTACATGCATGATTCTAACTTTATGTCTCAAAAAAATATATATTATATCTCTTGCTGCAGAATCTGAAGTGGAATACTGGTCCTCTGAAAGTAAGTTGTTCTCCGTTGGAACTAAAACACCACAAGTGCAAATGAAAAGGCTGGAACATCCATGATATTTGACTTGCTGGCCTTTGACTCAACACTAATTTAGAATGAGTGAAGTTTGTACCCTGTTGTCTGAATGTAACTGTGTCTGTGTCCTAGAGAGCCATAAGTCCCCCCCACACATTTCCGAGGCGGTCCCGGTGAAAGAAAAAGAAGTTGGACAGGACCCCTTCACCTTAGATCCTTATGGATCCCTGCCTGATTGGTGAGATATGGGGGACGAGAAATGAGTCTAGTCCCCGTTCTGGTGTTTTTCATGCAGGTGTGATTGCAATTCAGTAACCATTCATGTTCATAGTGACTGCAGTATTCAGTATAAATATTTTGGGTGACGTCAGGTTGACGTGTCTCGATAAACAGTCTTTTTCCGAATACATTCCCATGGCCTCAACGTGAAGTCAGCTATTGCAAAACACAAGCAATACCTGTTATTATAGTAAGCTAGTGCTAATGCTTGGGCTTGCAGTTGCCATCTCCCACACAAATTCCAGCCAAGGAGCATGTAGTGGAGCGGGAGAACGAGTGGAAAAAAGTGCCTGGTCGACAGGTTGGGATCTGTTACTACAGGCACTGACAGTGAAACCATGATAAAGTGTTTGTCTGGACCTGGGCGTGTGTTTGTGTGTGTGTGTGTGTGTGTGTGTGTGTGTGCACGGGGGGGGTTGTATTTCAGGAGCGATCTAGGGGACGGAGGGAAACACCCAGAGCCTAAGAGCATATTCGACTTTGAACCAGGACAGAGCAGCACCCCTGAGGACCGTAGCCCGGTAAGCATATCGGAATCAGAATCAGAAAACTTGATTAATCCTAAAGGAAATGGCTTATTAATTATTAATCCCGAAGGAAATGTAGCCCACCTGAGAAAATGTCTGTTCTTGTAGCCCATCATTCATGGGCATTCTTTCTTTTTTTCTCTGCACCATAGCAAATTCCAGTTACATTTCAGAGATGTTTTTTCATGTTTTTGTGTTATCTCAACTGTTATTTGAGGTGTTAGCTGCCTTAACAACATCATCTTGTAAAACGCTAGGCATGTGCTGTTGGTCACATGCATTAATGATTTATGAAATATACTAATAGACAACACAGGTTAATTCAAATGCACACAAAAGGCATGTATAAGTGTTCATAAGCATTTTTCTTCCCCACATTTCAATATACTAATTGGTCACAAATCAAGTGTGGGTAAGGAAACGGTTGCCGGTTCGAATCCCGATCCGCCAAGGTGGCACCGAGCAAAGCACTGTCCCCACACACTGCTTCCCGAGCGCCTGTCATGGCTGCCCACTGCTCACCAAGGATGGTTAAAAGCAGAGGACACATTTCGTTGTGTCACCGTGTGCTGTGTTTCACAGTGACAATCACTTCACTTTAAGTGGTAGATTATTTTTTATCGTTTATTGGTGCGCCTGTCTGTATCTGACCTGGTAAGTTTGCCATCGGTCAGGAGGTCTGCCGTGAGTAGCACAGACTGGGAAAGGCATTTCCTCTAGTGAATTAGACATTTCATCTGCCCACACGCAGTTCTCGCAGTGTGTGTGTGTGTGTGTGTGTATACAGTAAATTAATAAAAGAGTCTGTGGAACCACACTCCCCTACCTGTCAATACTGTTACGGGCTCAAACTGCATTTAAGGAAGGATTATTTAGCCATTGCTGTGTGTACAGTATGTCCAGCGATCAGGAGCAAAGCTCGTTTTATTTGGTGGGCCTCACTTTCTGAATACCTCTTGTCACCACGCTCCAGTCCACGCTGGGCAGAAAATGGGTGCAGGCATTGTGCAGGGAAAGAAAGGAAATCATTGTTCTTGTCCAGGCTGGAGTGTTTTTCATGGCCAGTGGGCATCTTGTGATACTGATTAGGCTGTTAACCGGTGGCGTTTCTGTATCTGAAATCTCTCGCCGCATGTGGGGAACTTCCAGTCTCTCAGGCACATCCCTGCTTCTACTTGTGTGTGTGTGTGTGTGTGTGTTGCGGGGAGGGAGGGCGACATCACCAGCAGCCATATTTTGACTCTTTGGGGAGGACAGATGCTTCTGAAACTATCGTCTTAGCTTTGAGGTTGTTTCATCCTGCCAAAGACTCTGCCCCAGTTTGAGCTTGAAGGAGTATGGATTTTTCAGATTTTTTTTTCTATTGACAGGTCATTCTTTAAAAGGACATTGTTCTCTACTGGTTGTCTCCCTGGGGTTATGTAGGGGTTCAATCGTGCATTTAAATAGATTCAAATATAACATAAACAAAATATAAAAGGATCATGTAGGATTTTGTAAAGGCAAATAACAAATGCAATACAGAAGGCATTGCATTTGTAGCCCTTTAATTTTGTGAGCATAACTAAGAGATTATGGTTAGACAGGAATTGCTTTACGATTCATGTCTGTGGGCACTTTTTTATCCGGTAGACTTGATTTCAGCCATTTTTTAAAAAAGATAACAGCGATGAACATTCTTCAGGATTATGGACAGAGATGTAAAAATGCAGTGGCTGATTGTATGGCATTCATTTGGCTCTAGCTGATTGCTATGGTGGTTGCTCGGATATGGATTTAAATGAATATTACACTTTTCCATTGGCCAGATTTTTGGTTGTATGCATGATTTTTAACTGTTACCATTGCGTTTGTTTTTTCACCATCAGTCTCGCCTGCCTGTGCAGCGGATCCCTGAAAAACCTCACTTCCCCTCCATCGAGGTACGTGCCACATCTCACACTTAAACACTCTGGAAAAGTAAATAATAAATAAATAGTAAATAATAAAATGCACATGGTCTTTATGGTTTTTACCCAGCAAACCTTGCTTCTTGCAAATATACCAAGTTTCCACTCAGCTAAAAGTCCCAACATTTCTGTCATGCTTTTGTGTCAGAAGCTGACAACGTTCAGTGTTTTTTGTTCTTTTTTTTAATGAAATCATGTTGCTCTGCGGTCGCCCAGGCCACGCTGGTATCGGAATTGAGTCGATTTGAGGCAGAGTTGGACTCAGACATCCGCGGGCTGGAGAGGAAGTTGTCACAGAAGCAGCAGCCGAGGCGGCGAGGCCGGGGTGAGGTACTGACCCCCCACACCCCCCCACTTCAGACTCCATTCTTAATGCTTTATGCCCCTGTCCCACCCTGAACCCCTAAAACTGGTGCACTTCACAGCATACACATTATATTTATTACAGAGCTTTGAGACAACAGCTCTCCTCCAAAGACAGAGGCTTTAATATAAAAACAAAAACAACATCCAAAAAAAGAAAAGGTGCAAGAAAAGGCAGAATGACCTAGCCCATGTAGAAAGGGTCTTCTGGTTCACAGGCAAGTGTGTTTCCCACTAGGCAACTACCACCCTATTCTCTGATTTTGGTCAATCTTGTGTTTGTACATTTGTTTAGTGGATCAACCCATTAATAGTCTAATTGCTATTTATGCAGATATTGCGCATAACATGTAACAGAAAAAAACGGGAATATATTATAATCTGGAAATCCTTATCGTGGTGTTAATACAGTAATTCTGTGATAGAAGTGAAGTTTACATGGTTCTCTTTCGGTCGTGGCTATTCGCTGAAACATGGTAATTTGCTCAGTGGCACCTCAGTGGCGGAATTCAAACTCCCAACCTTCCATTCTCCATCTCCAGCTTCTGCTTTACCATCACCGTGAGGGAGAACCATCCTGTGTGCTCTGTTTGTTTCGGATATGCTCAGCATACAACCTTCTTAAATCAATGCTTTGGTGAGGACCCAATGCTGCAGAAGCTTCACTTGGACCTTAGGGGGACCTATGACAAGTATAATCAGAACTGGGCTAACCAGCCATATCCTGCTGAACTGGCCATCAACATGGACGTTCCTCTGATTCTCCAGGAAGAAAACGCCACTTCCCTCGTGACAATGTCGAACCCCACTCCCTGCAGTGCAATCTCAATCCGAGCTCAGGAGAAGGCACCCCATGCCCCTCAGATAGCAGCACTCTACATGAGACATGCCACCGTGTGACGAACAGGCTTAACATAGCATGGCCCACAGCCCTGCTCGCAGCTAAATGTTCCATATAAGACTGATTTTTGCCCCCGACCACCCTGGTGCAACAAAATGTCCACTGAGTAGATGTTGGACCAGGCCATATACAGCGTGCACTCCTGTCAATGGTTTTACTTCAGTGGACTTCTAGGGAATGGCGCCCACATGCCCCCCCATGGAGGCTTCCTTGGCAAACCACCCGGATCCTTGAGCAGTGTGGGTATTTGTGCCACTGCCCTCAAGCTCCCCCATAATGCTGATCACTTTACTGCGCCCATATTTGAAAAGATGCTTAAATCTGTTTAAATATGTTTAAGTTGGAGGAGGGCATGTCCACGGCCCTTCTGACTGGCAGTGTGGTGGACATGATCTATAAAAAGGAGCAGGAAGCGTTTAACCTTTCCTCTCCAGGACAGCGACGCAGCCCACCTTTTTTCAGGCAGTGCCCAGACCGACTGCATCAACATGGTCAGCGACAGCCGGCAATCATGTTCCAGAGAACATGATTAAGATGCTCAGTCACAGGCATGATAGGTTTCACATGGACACACGCTCTGTTTCTTCCCATCTCATTACCTCATTACCTGCTGATCTCAGGTTTAGATCTGCTGTCCAGACGTCATCCGTGTGTACGGCGAAGCTGCTCATCACCAGAATGCAGTGTCGTTTGTTCTTTTCTCTGATAAGAACATGTGTGATGCGCCTGTCGAAATGGTCACTCTGTCACACCCTCACAACCATGGCAGCGTACTTTTCCCAAGTAAGTCTTTTTCCTCCCACATTGGACAGGGGGCTTTAGAACGATTCTGATAGCGCCACACTGGCCGGGTCAGCCATGGTTGGTGGTTGGCTTTATGCATCACCATAGCGTTTCCTCCTACGCAGGGATCTGCTGTCTCACCTGCAGGTGTGATTTTTCATCCATATCTGGAAATCTGAGCTTTGTGGACCTTCCCCATAAAAGAGCTCTAGCTCTGAAGTGGTGAGTGTGAATAGCCATGCAAAGGCTGTGTACCATACTCAGAGATGAGTGAGTGATTACAACCGTAACCTTTCGTTCTAACCTCCTAGAGGCCCATAGGAAGATGCTTTCAGTGAATTGGAGGGGCTGTTGTGAAAGTAACTAGCCTTCAGCAGCCATTTCCTAACATTTAGTCCATACAATGAAAATAATAATGAAAACAGATGTGCTGCATTATGATCTAAAGTGAAATGTGGGGTCCACGAGGAAGGGTTTGTGAATGAGTTACAGAGTACCACGGACCCTTACGAAAAGTAATGTATGTATATTTGAAATATACATCAGCCCATTTAATGTCCTGTACACTTCCTGCCTTCCTTTTCCTGATAATTCCTGCCCCTCCCATCATCACAGTCTGCCCTGATCAAAAGATGTGCATGCCAATCACATGGCCGCCTTGTCCAGATCAAAATCAATCATGTGCTTGCGATGCTCCAGCCTACTTATCCTGCTTATCCTTTTTCTATTGGTGTTCCGAATGCCACCACAAAAGCTACTGCATGTAAAATTCCATTTTTTCGTAACAATGATTTTTTATTCCACAGCAACAGGGTCTCTACACAAAAGCTCTTTGGGTCTCTACACAAAAAACCTTCAACCAGAAATACAATAATCTGATTAATGGCTCAGCACAGCCTTCTGAAGAGCAGCTGCAATCCATGGAGTGTAGGACCCAGGGGAGGAGGGAGTGGTCACCTCTGTGCTAAGTTTCCTCTGAGCTTTTCCCAGATCCCAGCCTCTGTAGCACAGTGGCCCTTCAGGAGCAGAGCCGAGGCTAGCGGCTGCTCAGCAGGGCGGAACTCAGCGTGAACTCTTGTCTTTACAGGGTGGGAGGACAGACGCTTCAACAGCCTTGCCTGCCACCAGTGGAGAACAGTACAACAGGTGAGTGTTTCTAAGAGGTGTAGTGTGCAATTGGTCTGAGGTGTGTGAATTTTGCATAATTATTTCAGAGCTCCTTGATCCTGTTTATGTGATGCTTGGTGTTGTTATGAATATGACTGATATGAACGTTTATGAGAGATTTTCACTGTAGGTTTATGGTGAGTTTGTCTAATTAATTGAATGTGTATTTGTATGTGTATGGGTGTTAGGGTGTATTTCTGTTCAGGTTTGAATCGTTTGGACACCAGAAACCTGTTCTCACCCTACCTGTATGTACCAGCCACAGATGCTTCCTGAAAGTGCTGAGTGGACAGGGTTGTTTCTATATTGTGATCCGTAGGGCCTGTCATCTTTAGTCAGCATCCGGCCCTCTACTCTCCATTCTCCCGTTTTATCTCGAGGCCTGTCGTGTTGTCATCAGTGTGTCCTTGCCCTTCATAGTCAAATTTGGTTTTAAGAGACAGAAAACCATTTTAAAACTACTTACAACATATTGAATTTAGCGCCATCTACTGGTATTCCTTTTGTATGTTTTTACTCAGAATGTAAGACAACACAAAAAAGAACAAAATTGGGTGCACATTGATTATTTTTTACTAGTTTTTCCCTGACAGGGTGGATAATCTACAGCATCTGTTACTTCTCTCCGTCGGTGTGCCAGGGACAGGTTAATGGTTTAACACTTTGGCAGGTGGCCACATACCTGACCTCCTCTGAGCTCCACAGGGGGTAGATAGTACGGGTCCCTTTATCTCCTTAAAATCTCCATGTTACCACCCTCCAGATTAGATTCTAATCTGGACTGATTGGCTGTGATCTACTGTGTGTAATCTGTGTTGTTTTTAATCTGAACCACCACCACCACCACCACGCCCTGCCCCCCCTGACCTTAGAGCGGGAGGGTCTCCCCTTGTGTTTATAAGGTCACACAGGGCAGTGTCACGCATTTCTTACCTGATGTGCAATTCGTGCTTGGATCGCTCTGGCATGATCAGTTTTTTCCATCTTGTTTGAAGCCCCTAGCTTTTCCACCAGCTCTATAAATGCCCCCCGCCTGTTGCCACGGAAATGAGAAGTGGAAGCGTTAGTTGCTGTTTTTTTACTGCCTCCTTTGGTTCGGTCTGTTTGTTGGGCCTGAGGGGGGAGATGTGAGCAAGACCATATGTTCATCATAAACGACCTGCATATGAGTGTTGATTAGATCAGCCATGGTTGTAAAGCCGCATGTATAGCAGTAACTAATTTGCTCCGTATCTTTATAAATATACCCTGCAAAGTAACGTTCCTGATCCTTAGTCCTGGGAGGACTGCTCATATTCATTCCATCGACCACTGTATTTTGGTTTCAGCTTTGTCTGATCATGTACCTGATGCAGACAGCAGTGTCATTATGAGCTGTATCTGCTGGACACGTGTGGGTATCAGTTCTAGTGCCTGTCAATCTGGTCCTGTGCAGACTCCTTATAAAGTTGTTGCAGATAATGCTTCTGTCTTGTCATCTCTTCAAGAAACATACTGTCTGTTTTTAACCCCCAGCTGGACTGGGACACAGGACTTTGGTGTGACCTCACTGAATCAGCCCAGTACTGCCACTATTCAGAGCTCAGTGCCCAGTTACTCACATGCTAAGGGTAGGTAATGCAAAGTGTATGTTTATATATTATGCATGTTTCATAACTGGAACACAGTAAAGTAGAACACAGGTTAATCTAATAATTAATACATAAGAGATACATAATACATAATTAATACATGTTAATTAATGAGATGGCCATTATTATTTTTCCTTTATTAATTAGCTGCTCATCCATGAAAAAACATACTTTGAATGTTGTATCATTGTTTATCATTATATGTATGCATTCTTCAATAAGAGCTGTGGCATTGTGTTAAACTCCTGACCTGTGTCTCATATGAAACCAGGAAGTGTCGGAGCTGATGCGTTGTGTGGCCTCTGACCGCTTCCTGACTAATCAGCCTTATAAATTGTGGTTAGATTTCAGTCTTAGTTTGGAGCTAAGATTGGTCTATAGAGTCAGGGAGGGGAGGAAACTGAGTGAAAAAGTCTTAAGAAGGAAGTCTTGATTATAGATTAACTTGTTTTTCTTGGAGATTATTTCATGCCTCGCTGGACTGAGAGTCTGGCCACTGTTACTGTAACCTATCATGTGTTGGTCTAGAGACAAGTCAGTTTTTACTTCCCAGCTACTTGAATGACAATGAATATGATTTAATGGGGAGGAAGGAAAATTTTGCTCTGCTTAGTAATGCGGTTGTGTCCCCATATGGAACAAAAAAACATTCATTAATATTCTATGTATTTTTAATATATTTAATATAATTTTTTTAAGTGTTTAGTAATTGTATATATGAGTGATGTCTAGATTGGTACCAATATGTTACTTATTGACCTGCAGTGGGTTGGTTTCCTATTCAGGGCCATTTGAATCAGAATCAGAAAATTTCATTAATCCCAAAGGAAATGCTTTGAGTGAGTGAGCAAAGTGGTACTAGTTACTAGTACTAGTACATTTATAGCCATTAATACATTGCATATCTGGAGAGTGAAAATTAAGAGAACCTTACAAATGGTCTAAAGTAATTATAGCCTTTAATACCTCACATAACGCAGCACAATATTAAAAGGGCTTGACACCTTAGTATTGCTCCACATTGCCACCAGATTTGCTCTACAACAGAGTGATCAGCCTTTATCCTCCTCTAGACAGAGCCAGTCCTGCACCTGAAGCCATGGATTTCCCACCTAAGCGAGAAGAAAAAAAGGTATGCTGTGTTTTCAGTCAATACAGTCGGCCTAACTTGTATTTATCAACCAGCCAATCTCAGTGAGACAGCCAAGGTGTCAGATCTGTATCAGAACTAGAAATGTCCCGTGCCAAGGTCCTCCAAGAAAATCTGACTGTTCCGGAATATTTGCCCATGTGCATTTTTCATCTCTTTCCTCCCCTCTCTGTTTTTCGCAGTTGAGAGCTGCGAGAGCCAAGTTCAATTTCCAAGCACAGTCACCCAAGTAAGTCACGTATTAATCCTTGGCAGGTCTGTTCTCCAGACATTTCCTTTCTCACAGGTTATTTTCAGTCTGATTGCTGATGGGCAGGGAAAGGAAACCTGAATTCATTGTAATTATTTCATGCTCCAGCAACCCTGAATAGCTTTCTGGTCAGATCTCATTTCTGCGGGTCACAAAAGATGTGAAACCTCAACATAAGGACCCCATTGTTGGAGCTGCAAGGACGGCTTGAATTTGTTTGTGATCAGATTACCCGAATTCTTTCTCCTTTTTTTTTCTGCGTACGCTGGTTAATCTACATGACCTTGTTAATAATTTATGTGGTTAACCCAGAAATTAGAAGTTGAAATTTGTTTAGCAAGTACGAATTCAGCTATGGAATATAGTATAAAAGTGAATAGTAAAATTATAGATTGCATTTATTTTGAATGTATTTGTTATTGCGTAATTACATATTTATTGCATTAAAATTGTCACTCGCTCACTCACTTTGCATAGAGATTAGTCCTTAGTCCTATTAAAATACTGCATATAGAGCCTCATGTCTCATTTTCACATTTTTACTGCAGGGAGCTGCCCCTGCAGAAGGGTGATGTGGTGTACATCCACAGGCAGGTGGATGCAAACTGGTTTGAAGGAGAGCATCATGGCCGAGCTGGCATCTTTCCCACCAGCTACGTAGAGGTGACTTTTACTTCAAAAGCAACAAGAGTTCATGTGTTAAATTATTTTTTATTAGAGATCTTTCCAATGTTCTCTATAAAAATAACTGACCCTTTCTATCCTTCCTTACTTGTATTCCCCGCATCTTACAGATGATCCCCCCATCTGAGAAACCAACACCCATCAAACAACCCGCTATACATGTGCTGGAGTACGGTGAGGCAGTGGCTATGTTCAACTTCAATGCCGACCTCCCGGTGGAACTGTCCTTCAGGAAGGTAAGCATCCATCCTTTCTGGTCAACCTCAGCACATGAATTAAAAAAGCCTCCATGACAAAGAGCCTTTCAGCACCTCTGAGGGTGAACTGAAGGACTTTCCAAGTCATTAAAACATATTAGCAAGTCAGTCATTTTTATGAGACCTACAGTAAAATGTTTAAGTGAATTCAGCATCCATACCCCTCATTCATCTTTGTGCTCTTATGCTTTGCATATTAATGCTAAACAGTCATTATCATGATTTATTAAAACCATATAAAATTGATGACTGATCCTTGAACAGAAAGGTTTTGTTTATGTCATATAAAAATGACCGTATCACCCACATGTTTGACCTGAAGATGTTTCATCATCAACACCAGCCATCAGCTGGAGCATATGGTTTAGTATTCACTAATCAGTTAATGACCAAAAGTATTAATTTGTGAGAACATCCGGGGCCTGTTCAACAGAAACATTACTGTTCTGGTACATTAACACACGCCCTCCTAATTTTAGCCATGGACTGATGGACTCTGTTATATTATGCTATTTATCCTGAGCATCTCTCCCTTATTCTAAGGGAGAAATCATCAGTGTGACCAGAAGAGTGGATGATCACTGGCTGGAAGGCCGGATCCCCGGGACCAGCCGCAGCGGGATTTTCCCCATGAACTATGTCCAGGTCAACAAAATGCCCAGAACCAAAACTAGTGACGAGTTCCCCACCTCGCCAATATCCACCACGTCCCCTGAACCGCGGAGCCCAGGGCGCCCGCCCCACTCCCCCTGCCCGCGCTCACCCCTCTCCCCCACAGACCCCCAGCTTTCACCCCTCCAGCCCCGCTCACCTTCCCCGCTCGGAGTCACGTCTACCCAATCACGCTCACCGCTTTCCCCCACCCAGCCCACCTTCCGCAAACCATCGGCCAATCACTGGCCTCAGTCTTGCCCCAGCCCAGCTTCACCCGCCTCACAGAACAGCCTTTGGGGTGGATTGCATCATGCGCCTCACAGCCCACTGGATAGAGATGTGAAGTCCCCTCTCTCAACGTCCAATCATGTGCCATCATCTCCACAGGGCCCAGGACTGAACGTTGGTACAAAGCCTGCGTACTCCACACAGGTGATCTTATCAAACTTCATAATTTTCTTAAAAACATTGTTTACATATACTATCCAATTTAATGTCTAAAGATAAATTTATCTAATTGACAATGAGACACACCAACATGTTTGCCTACTGTTGTATTTATTAAAGTATATCTGTCCACAGCCAAATGTGCACATAAAGACTCCACCCGCTGTACAGACACCTATCACTCCTGGCTCAGCGGTAGTTCGACAACAACCGTAAGCCACTCTTCATTAAGTTATTTATTTCTGTCCTTGTCGCCTCAATTTGCCGTCTGACTGCGCAGCAATGTGGTGGTGGCCTTCTTAACCCCACCCACCTTTCTGCGCCGCAGTTACAAGGCTGTCTACAGCTACAAACCCCAGAACAGGGATGAGTTGGAGCTCAGAGAGGGAGACATTGTTCAGGTGATGGAAAAGTGTGACGACGGCTGGTATGTAGGTAAGTTAAAAAAAAAAAAAAAAAAGGTGGAATGATCTGTTGCCCTCTAGTGGACAGTGGGGTACATCACATGAAGGGCATTTCATTGCACTGTGTTTCATAGTCTAATCACTTTCTGTTCTCAGGTACGTCCGAACGGACTCATGCTTTCGGGACGTTTCCAGGCAACTATGTGGCACCGGTTTAATGCTGAGATATTTCTGTGTGGGCCAACCCGCCATCTACAAATGAACTCACTGCATCCATCTGACTTGCGCACTGAATCACATCTGCATGCGCACCTAAGTGTTTAGACCAAATCAGAGCAGCCCACGCACATCACACGTGTTTCTGTGTGACTCACGCTGCGACCTCACCCTTCAGGCGGACACTGACAGGGCCGGCTGAAGCCAGGGAACAAACTTGCTGTTTCCGGAACACCTGCTTTGAGACACAATGTATTACTATGAGACAAAGCTGGACTTTCTCGCAGAGCTTTCTCACAGGTTTTGGTGCCCCGATAGGGCCGTGCTTTGTTCACGTCACGGCACATTGTACGTGGAACCTCGCCTCCTGAGCACTCCACTTTGACCTTGACTGAACATCAGCTTCTTTGTAAATATGTCTTTCACTTCCAATTTCAGATTTGTAACAGTTTCCCTGATGCATCCAAGACAGCAGCAACCAAGCGAAAATGAATGTACCCGGAACAACGATTTTCCCCTTTTTTTGATTCACACAGCAAGTCCTATCAATACACAGCAAGTCTTATCAATATTCATAAAAAGCCTCACAAACACGATCTTCCAGTGTAACTGTAGACATCAGATTCACAAGATTAAAATGGTGGGAAATAGAATTGTTCATGAAACAGATATTGCTTAAATGTAAACAGATTTTGTAAAGTTTACCCCACCTGATGGTAAGCGATGTCTACGTATTTTACGAATAGAGACCAAGCAGGGCTGACACTTTACTTTACTTGATATCTGATAAAGTTTTATGCTTCTTCGCCTCAATAATATTGCTAAATATAATGATGCAAAAATAATAATATGCTAAAGTTATGGTCCACGTCATATTTCATTATGAATAAGAGATGGATTCAGAAGAAGAAGAAAACTGGTCTTAGGTCACACATTTTGGAGGTATGAATTTAACCAAAAGGTAGAGTAGTGAAGACGATCTTTTGCATTTAATAAACCACTGACACGCCGGGCCATTTCTTCAGCATCGGGAATCCCTTCGCAGGGCGGTACCAGAGTTCAATATTAACTGCTCTCCATGTCACCGAGAGGAAAGCTGATGTGCAGCTGCCAGGGGACTCGGTATAGCTGCTGACTCCTGTGCCCCAAACTTTGCTGGTGCATGGGCGGCATTTCATTTCAGATGAGTTCAAGGGTAACCAAGCATTCATGCATCAGAAAAAAATTCATATATTTGTTATGTACGCATTGCTTTTTATACCCAAAAAGCTTTTTGCACAAAAAAGATAACACTTTCAAACACTCTTGCATGTTTTAGCATGACATATTTTGAGGAAATATTTTCAGATCCAGAAGTGACAAAATGAAACTTGTCAGCAACTTGTCAGTGAGACCTCAGATATTTTATTCGGCCCAGGAAACTCATTTGAATTTTGCCACTAAATACCAGTGTGATAACAAAATGAGTAAGACATTATGCTTATTACAAAGATAATTTAGATTTATAATAAATCTTTTAATGAAAGTGTTCTTTTTTTGTGATCAATATTATAATGTACAGATATCACGTGTTATCAAACTGCAAAATAATATATTTTAATGACAGTGTCTTTCATTGTATGGTACTCACACAGGTCTGCAAAAAATAAAAATAAATGTTTTGCAATGAATGGCGTTCCCTGTGTGGTGTGTGATGTGTGTGAAGTAGGCTACAGTTGTGGTCTGATGTTTACATTCACTCACCCTGGACATGATCGTGTTCCTTTTCTGGAGTGAAATGTCATCTTATTTCATTCATAGTTTTGATGCCTTCAGTGAGAATCTACCAATGTAAATGGTCATGAAAATAAAGAAAACACATTGAATGAGAAGGTGTGTCCAAACTTTTGGCCTGTACTGTACAATATGGATGGTTTGATAATGAAAAAAAGAAGAAGAAAGAGAAAAACATCTCAAGTTGGAGAAAACAGCAATCCACAGGTTATAGGACTGATTTGGGACAAACAAGTGGACATGAAAACATAATTCAACACACTTCAAACATTCACCTAACTTGCCTGCCTTTGCCAGCACCTAGAGTCTTGAATCTCAAACGCCGGTACCTGCAGGACGTCCCCAGGCTAATTCTATGGGTGCACCAGGAGACCCTGAGAATCGTTAAATCTAAATAGATAAATAGGCCATTGCTACTTTATTTTAAGGCCAGTTGTAATGCAGAGACCAACCTCGGCCCTAGAGGAAGCCCACCAAAACACCACAGTCTGGGACTCGAACCCTGTCGTAAGTACATGTCCTGCAGGTTCGCAGGCCCTCCACCCCTCTGAAGGGGGAATTTGCAACGTCGGCCGGGTTCGGGGTCTCTCCTGCAGGGGGCGCGCTTGCAGCAACCGATCGCCAAATCACCGGGCGTGATTGTTTGACGTCTCAATTAACTCCGCCCCACCCCTGGTCGGCCACGCCCCCTGCCATATCGACCGGCCCATCGGGGCGACTTTATTTTGATGGCAACACGTGGCATTCGGGGTAAAAGGGGGGAAAGCGGTCGCAGGTGCCTTCTGCCTCTCTGCGCATCCAACTCTCGGACGCACGCACGCACGCACGCTCGCGCGCGCGAGATCTGTCTGGCACGGACGGTTCGGACCCCTGTCTGCGGGCTGCGGGGCGAGCCGATGACACGCAGCACCCCGGAGCAGAAACACGCAGGACCGCCGAGTCGCCGCCGCTGCGTCTGCGCACCGCAGGTGTGAAGTTAACGAGGTCCGAGCTTTTCTCTATTAAAATCACCTATATAATCTAATATAATATGCTTTATTTGTGTGTGCAATTATTATTATTATTGGTTTTTTTTTTTGCTGCACACAGTTATGCTGTCAGTATCGTTCTTAACTAAATCACGCCGCGGATTTAGCTCGTTTGACTTGGTGATCTTCATATTGGACTGAAACGGGGCGACCTGTGTGCCTTGTCGTGTGTTTTTATTGCTGAAATGGCTTAATAAATGCAAAAGCTGTGACGGGGAAGCATGTACATTTATCAGACGCCCTTATCCAGAGCCACTTACAATCAGTAGTTACAGGGACAGTCCCCCCCCCCCCCCCCCCCCCCCCCCGGAGACACTTAGGGTTAAGGGTCTTGCTCAGGGACACAATGGTAGTAAGTGGGATTTGAACCTGGGTCTTCTGGTTCATAGGCGAGTGTGTTACCCACTAGGTTACTACCACCCATGTCACCGAAATAAAAGTCATTTCTGGATTCCTGGACGTGCATGTTTGTTCGGCGGGTGGTGCGACGAGATGCTCCGTGAGGGAATATTAAATCGCGATGACACCGGAGGAAAAGGTGCGTCGTCACCCTTGTGACCCCTGACCCTCAGATAATAGCAGCTAATCTGAAGTTGGAATGCAGGTGGATGGACTGGAGGAGTCTGGTGGCTTCTTGTTTACTGATGTAGCATCGAGGAAGGAGTCTTGGGTTCAAACTAGCTCCACGTTGTCCTCACAAATAAGTCTCCCTGACTCACAGCTCTTTAAATAGCTGTTTGTGTGGAAAGGTGTGGTCTTGGGAAAGATGATGGAGATGATGATGATGATGATGGTGATGTACGTTGAAACCCGGCTTTTGACCGTTGCTCTACTGCCGTACCTTTCCATTGTGCCGCTCTGCCTTTCACAGGCCGGCACGTTCTCTCACGTCCACCCACCTCTTTTATTTCCAATTGTGTGAGCGCTTCCTGATGCGTCCTACACTCTGCTGATCGGGCAGTCCGGCGCTGGCCGTGGGCCGGACGCCCTTCTGCCCTGTTGTTGCCCAGCGCTGGTCATAGTTCTCAGTTTGTTGCGTCTTTCCTACTGGACTTCAGGGGAAAAGCAGGTCTGTTTCTCTTCATGAGCGGATTAATGAATTATAATTTTTTTTTCGCATAACAGCCCTATTGAGAAACATCTTTCATCTCGCGTCTCTGCTGGAGGACGTGGTAGGGACCTGGTCCGGGGGGACCTCTCTTCTCTAAACGAGAAGTTTCTCGTCAGTGGTCTTGGTTTATGTAAAAACGATGGCAACCTCGAGGCAGCGTGTGATTACTGTTGGCCACCTCTGATTTCACCCTGAGTTAGTGGGTGGAGGGTGCAGAGTCTCGTCTCCCCGCTCCGCGTGACCTCGCGGCGGCTCATCCTGGTGTTTGCTGTAGCGTGTGTAGGAGCCCCGGAAGGAGGACGTGTGGAGGATGTGGTCAGGTTGCCTGATGTCGGGGGGCGGCCTCTGCTCGCATGGCTTGGCAGGTCTGCAGATGATTGGTGGATGAAATGGCTGCAGTTAACCAGTGTGGGTGAAGTGTGTGCAGTTGAAACTGAATCTAAAAACACTTGCGGCTGCCATTAGGACACAAAATGCTTAAACGTGACATTTATGGAGTGAAGAACATTTTGAATTTAGAATTTAAATTGAATGGTTTAGAAGCATTTTGCCACAATAATCACATATCTGGCAACACTGCTTATGCACATGTGACGTCTAGAATGAGAAAGTGTTAAATGCCATTTTAAATGTAATTAATGAAAACATCCTTAAAGTGTCATGGGGATCAGAAAGAATGGGGCTCATACAGTCATCATCCCTATTTGACAACGCACAGGTTACCAAAAAACGCTGCAGTCTTCACTTCACCCATCGTGAATAATCACATCAGTATGAAGGCCAACCTCATTAATTGCAAAACAGCGGAAAATATATACTCATGTTTTGTCATGTACCCAACACTAGTTCCTTTGTCTTGTTTCCTCTATTTATGGCTTTGTTGTCTGTCACCTTAGAGATTGATGGGAAGCCTGACAGCTCAGGCAATGGTTTTGGGAATGTGAAAAATGTTATTCCAGGCTATTAATGGGGAGTGAACTGGCCGTGGCATTTCTCACTGTGCTCAGAGGGTGTGTTTTGTTCTGGAAGGTGGCACCAGCTAGGTGGGACCTTGAATTTGGAGAAGGCATGAGAACATCACTGGTCCGAATCCTTTATCCATCTTTGCTCCAAACCATTGAAAATAACTAAAGCTGAGTTCAGTTTTCTATAAAAACCAAATGGACTAAATTCCTTTGGTTATTATAGAGCATTTCATATTCCATACCTACGCACCACACCTCCGAACCTTGACGTGTGTCTCACTTTTCCAATTGTACGTCCATCTATAATTCCAACCAGCTCTAGTAGCTTTTCATATGCTATGAACAATATTCCCTCCATATTTATGGCCTTGGCCACTATTCTCTAACAAGTGAATCTTCCATCCACCCATCCGATTCTAGTAGATAGCTACAGTACAGTTCAAAACTATAGGGTCATTTAGAAAAGCACTTGTTTTTGATAGAAAACAATAGTTTTGTTCGTGAAAATAGTATAATGTCCAGTCCGGACATTGTTGATGTTGTAAATGACTCTGGTAGCTGAAAATGGCTGTTAATGGTGGAATATTGCCCTAAATGTAGAGAGACACTTTATCGGCAACAATTGGAATGCTGTCTTCACTAAAGCCAGTCACTTTAAACACTTATCTATTATTAGAAAGCCTTTTTTTGCAGTGTTCTTAATATAAAACTGTTAAACAGACTAAAGAAGCAATAGAACTGATCTTCTAGTCAGTTGAGTTCCTGGTACTTCAGCAAATGTGGGTTCAGCCACATCATTATTTCTAATCTCCGCTAAACTATTTTTTTTTTTAGAAATTGTTGTATTCCTTCTATATTAGTGGAACTGGAACTCCTGTTTATGGCCTTTGGGTTTTGATCCAGTTAGTGACTGTAGTCCTGGTGTTCCAGGAAAAAGAGAAACCACCACACAGCCGTAATGAGGACAAAGGTTAGTGTTCGAAATGCACACTTGGGTCAGAAATGGCGTGTGGGTCTGTGTCAAGAGCCTCCCCTCCCTAGACCAGAACCCAGTAAATCTCCCCAAAAACCTTCAGAGAGAGGAGTGTCTCTCTGATCCATAATTACAGTATGGGGTGACTTGGGGCTGAAGGGTGTGCGTGCATGTGTGCGTAACTGTGATTGAAAGCAAGTGAATGACTGTGTGTAATCTTGCAGTATTTACCTCAGCTAAACTGCGCATAATTTGCCCAGCTTGTCACGGCAGGTCTAGCCAACGTTCCCGAAATCCCGTTTCGACCTTTAAAGTCAATTGGGTGAAATTAAAGAAGAATGGCACGAAAGCGGTAAACAAGCTGGTTTGTTGTCATTCTCACGTTACCTGTGCATTACGTCACTGAGCCATTCTCTCTCGCCCTCGGTCATTGGCCCACGCCCGTAATCCACCGGCATCATCCTGCACCCACGCTGCTACAGAGGGCTTTTCAGAGTGGACTGTCTGCTGCCATTGCTAGGAGGACCCCCCCCCCAAAAAACACAGACCTTTTGACACTGCTTATGGGGTGGGGTTTCTGGCCTCACAAGAGCTTAGCTGAGCTGCAATGCTTCCATTCTCCTTGGCATGCCTTTGGGCACCGTGCCGTCAATGGTGCATTTAGGCATGTGGTCCATTGGGCGAAACCCACTGGCACTGACTCTTGTCCTCCTGCCCAGTTTCATTGCGGCTATAAGTGGTGTCTAAATCGGGCCCCTGGAAGCCCCTCAGAGCCTCTCCACATCTCCACACCACCTCAGCTCCGCCAGAGCCAGGCGGCTTTGGGAGGCTGAGGTCACCAGAAACAGCATGAAGACATGAGGGCACGTCTTTGAGGGTGTAAAATGGCTTAAGCGAGGCTCAGTTGAAGCTGCTGTGCTGATTTCTCATGACTGTGTGGATTTCTCTGGCTCAGAATTTTGATCCGGTCCCACACAATTGAAAACTGAGGTGTTTTACATGCAATACTGCAAACTAACTGCTGTTTATGTGCGACCTTTGACTTCTGTGACCTGAAGTAGAGATACACAGTGAAGTTTTATGGAAGAATACAGTGTCAATCAGTTGAGAAAAATGTTGTCAAGCCTTCCAATGTGGGTAAAGGGTTCTAAAGGGTAAGCAAAATAATTTTTGTGTAAAATATGAAACAATCTGAAGATTCTGTCACTGAGACAGCAGTATGAGAAACACGCCTGGGAGGATATCTTTTTTTTTTTTATATATATAAGTTGTGGTTTTGTTGTCTTTCAAATATTCATCATAGATTTTTTGTTCTCCCACCCCTTTTCCACAGTGTGGAAAATGCTGTTAATATATTGTGGAAAAAATAAGAGGCATGTCTGATGATTTTGTTTTATTGCAGAACATGCCTGACATCTACAAAAAAAAAAAAAACAACAAAACTTTGCAGAGGGAAAAACGAAAGGAGGATTTTTTTTTTTTTTTTTTGTGGATCATGCAAGGATTTGACTGGAATTTCAAGTTATTCGGACTTACATTATGCTTACTCACCACTGGCACGTGATGCCGAGGTGTATCGGATTGTTTTGTTTTCCTTTGAATGAGCGAGCCACATGTCAATTGATACTGCGCATACCTTTTCCAACCAGTTTGGCGGCTTCATGTTTGAAATTCTTCCTTGTGAAGCCTGTATATTGTGTGACCAATTGTTGCTTGGCAACCACGGAGCCAAAACAATGCAGCTTTCATATTGTGCTCATATAAACCAGTTTTTACGACCCATTGTTTATCATTTACAGAATTGCATTAGTCACACTAACCCACACTTTTTTTTTTTTTTTGTCACATGTCCAGTTTCAAACTTACTAACACGCGGATTAACATTTAAGACAGGTTGTAATTTTTTTACGGTTCATTTTGTATGTTGAAGCATTTATGTTGAATCATTATGGAGGGTTCATAGCAGTTCTACATGCCAATATTGCACAGTGTAGAGTGACCTGGAGGATATTATTGGAATTATACAGTTTAACTAGTATCTGTTGCAATTGTTCAAAGATTGCAAGTCTTTTTATGCACATTAAATACTATTGGTTTTCACTCCAACTACTGAAATTTATCTCCAAATGAGTCTTCTGACTCAACCTAAGCATTAACTTTTAGCTTTGGAGTGTGTTGCAGATGAGTTTTCAGAGCCCAAGTTAAAGTGGTGTTAACCACATTGCTTTAACCCCAGGCATTTTTTTTGCCCAGATTTTGGCTTTTTAGCATAGTGTAGAGTGAGGTTGCTGGCTTAGGCTCTCAGATGACATCATGAGCGTCGTTCTTATAGTTGGAGATTGCATATGGAGTTTGTGGCCACATTAAGAAGTTCTTTTCGCCCAGATTTCCTCTCCCACAACCTCAGGAACCTGGCTTACACGTTGAACTTCATCACTGGTTACTGTTTGTTCCTTTGGTGACTGAGGAGTGCTTGAGGCTGATTACATATTGGCTGGTAAAATTTGGCCAATTTTAGAACTACAGCGATCAACAATATCTATCACTTTGACAATCAGGGATTAGTTTTTCCAAAATGAGTGATTGCTTTAGTCCTAGATGAGTTCTTTTAATGTGTGGCCCTTGATTTGAAACATTCACCCCTTTTCAAGACCTGTATTTACTCGTGAAATTATGAGCTTGATATTTTGTTTGTTTCCTTTCATGCGAAGCCAGTGCATGAAACTGAAATACTTCATAAGCCAGAACCCAGAATTAAACATTTTCATTAGGCTCTGGTGACGCAAGTACATGCAGTTTTTCCCCTTACAACCATAAACTACCACCTCCAACGCCCTCGTGCCAGTGGGGATAATGGACATTTTTTATGGTTCTATGGGCAGTTTGATTAGAAAGCATGTTTTCACTGTGGTGTGATGATAATGGGACCAGGGGGAGACGCTCCATTGGTGTATTGGACTAATTGAAGTTCCAAATGACTGGGAACCGTGGTATGCATTTTGTTTTTTTCCGCGATTACGTAAAGGGACGACAACAAAAGCCACAGCAGCGGCCAGCAATGTGGTCTGCCCAATATTTCTTATGGCCACACCAGTTATGACCCTAGTGAAGGGGGCGCCTGTTAGCCCCACTAATTGCCCTGAATGTGCTAATGATGGGGGCGGCTTTTAGGTCTGAGTCCCAAACACTCGTGGAATGCAGCGACAGCCATGTTGCACGCGAGAGTGTGCGTGCTTTGAAATGTCCCAGATTACAAACGGCTTGCATGAGCAAATCCCTCTCCCGTCCTGAGATCCTCGTAAATGAATTACACGAGCAAATTTGCAGCTAGATGGATGGGATCATTAAGTCCAGCGTTAAGAGCTCTTCAAAAAGTTATGCCACTATCACTAGATACACTATTGATTTTTAACTACAAACCAGATGTTCTGGCCGCAAATGTGATTTGCCAAATGGTACCAAGGTTCATGTATGGACTTCTGCAGAGATAAGCAGACAAGAGGCTCATGTGAATACGGCTGCTAATCTTATCTTTTCTTTTCAAAGAGCAAGTTGTTGTTCTGTCTTGAGAGGTATTTATGGCCTTATTTATTAAACCCAGGAACGTATGTGCAGAATCATTAATGTGACTTTGCTCTGGCTGCTGAGTTTGACGCTCTTGATCCAGTCTGGACTAGAATGCCAACTTTTCTAAGAGAAAGTGAAACTCCAAAGCTCCCAAGAGACCAACTTTGACAAAAGGCCACACAGAAATTCAGTGTGGTTGGTTGAATTCGTGTTAACGGCTGCAGTTGCAACGTCACAAAGTGTCTTATAATTATGCTCCGGATTGAGCACCACATCATTGCCAATAATGGTCTCCTCTCGTCAATGTATAGCAGCAGTCAGATGTAGCTGAAGGTGTTGGTCCATTCTCAGGTGAGGGGCGCAGATGTGCAGCCTCCTGGTGGCCGACTCGCAGGCTGCCTATGGTCGAGTCGGCACTGGCGCTCGGTCAGTCTGAGCCGTTCCTTCGCCGCAACCTGTCAGTCCCCGGTAACACGTGCTAATGGGGAACACCGCACGCACGCTCCCCACCACACGCACAGCCGCGCTTGCGGGCCGAGGGCATTCCCTCTCCACGGAGCGCATTGCGAACGCTCAGGCATTCGTTCTAAACCCTGTTAACTCGCCAGTTGGAAGTTGGAAGAGGCTGTGGCTTTTGAAAGAGCCGAGCGATGTCAGTCATGTGCCCGTAGGTCTGGAATTCCTTCCGTTTCTGATTCGAGCTGCAGTGAAGGTACAGAATGCAGCCGATGGCACTCTTCACCTTGAAAACATGACATGGTTTTTTTAAACGTTTGCTTAACGTCAAGTAAGTCTTTGTGAATCCTTGTAAAATGTGAATCTTTATTTTTATTTATTATTGTTTAGATTAGCAAAGAAAATTATGATTATTCTTCAACTAACTATGATAAATCATGAGAAGAATGAAAGATTTGGTTTAAGTCAAACAATTAGTTGTATTTAACTGTTACGGATGGTGTAGCTTTAAGATAATGATGACATAATATTTACAAATGCATTCATGTTTTCTCTGTAGCTGTACTCAAATATAAGTTTTCTGTTCCAACTTCCGTCAGTAGACTTTCAGATCACATGCTCGGAGTCACATGACACATTTTCCCAGGTCACTGGTCCTAGTGAATAAGGGAAAAGCGTCAGGTAGCTCGAAGCAAATGCTGCGGAATCACCACACAGTATTTGATCGAAGATGCAGTTAGATTAATCATGCAAAAGGTTCTTACAAGACATGTTTGTTTTTGTTTTTTTTTTTTCCCAGGCTTCCATAGGGATTTGGGACAGAGACCTGCAGTCTCATGATGTCACTGACAGTGAACCTAATGGGCCCGTCCCCCTGGGGCTTCAGAATATCTGGTGGGAGGGACTTCAAGAAGGCCATAACAGTTTCCAAGGTGACAAGTGTGTGTGTGCATATGTGTATATATAATATTTCTCAATTATATTTCTTTTTGTCCTATAACATAAAGAATCCTGTCTTGTTGTCCAGAATCTGTTTACGTCTGTTACCTGTTGACCAGACCGGTTTTTGAGAGGAAGCCGTCGATTATGAAAGGGAACCGCTGAAAACCTGACCTTTTGTTGTTTTTTTTTTTATAAAGAATTCTTACATTCTTTCAAGAAACAGGAAAACTGGAAGTCTGTGTGCGCAGAAAGGAAGACCATTACCAAAGAGTTCCCCACACACACACAAACAAACGTGTTAAGGAAGAAGGGCGTGGGTCCTCTGCCAGCCCAATCAGTGGACACATCCTGACCCTTAAAGCTATAAATCAGACCCCTGTTACTGCAGCGACCGTTCCAATGCAAACTATTTCCATTATGTTACCCGTCGAGCATCCAAAACAGACCAAAGCCATTGAAGGTGGTGCCTAAATCTCCTTGTTAGGAAATGAATGCATTTCACTGCCAAATAGATAACATCTGAATGTTTTGGCTGACGCTTATATCATTGTTCTGGCTCTACAGGGGTGTTCTGGGCACCCAAACAGCCCCCCAAAAAATGCTTTGCCACTGTAGTCTAAATAAAGGCCCTGCTTCCCTTGTTAAATTCTCTGTATCACTGGTATCCTCTCATTTATTTAAACCACATCACGAATGCAGAGGGAAGAACCCATTTTAAATGACTTCATGCTGGCCTGAAGAGATCTGAGTCAGAATGCTGCCGTAAAAGATTAAATATATGTATTTAATTTGCTATCTGGACAAAACACCAAGGGCTCTGCATTGAGGATGCAGGAGACATTTTTTTTTCTATCTATTGTCTTCTTTTCTTGAAACACGTTATTTGTTTTATAGCATAATTCCTCATGAATAGGGAACAAGCTGGCACTGGTGTTTGGTCCGGGGTGAGCACAGGCCTGTGGCTATGCTAGCCGCCCGATGCAGGGCTGAATGGGAACCAGCAGGCCCCTGTCCTTCCCACCACTCCAAAGCAGTAGGAGCTTGGCACCGATGCCAGTCCGATGCCCACATTTTTCCATTCTTTCAATCCTCTCATTCTGGTTTTTGGTTTGTGTGTTTTTCATTCATTTTCTTTCTCCTTTTCATTATCTTTTTGTTCTTTCTGTTCTTTTAATCTATTTTTGCTGTACGTTTTCCCACAATGTGTTTTTTAATTTGTTGTATTTCTATGTCTCTTTCTCCAACAATTGGCGCACTCCCTTTTGAAATGAGCTGTAAAAATCTAGTGGGCCACCTGTAGATCGGTACAAAAAGATATGTTTCTGGTCATGATGGGAGTGTAGCAATGGTTCCAGGGCCTCACTAAACGGGTGATGAGCCTGAAGATCAGCGCAGCTCGACACCTGTAGCAGATTCTTCCCTCCTCTGTGCAGAGAAGGAAAAACAGCGGCCTTAGTTTGTGGGAAACGAGGCGCGGCCTGATCGGAATGGGCACGCACCATTGTGGGTCGCCACGGCAACAGTTAATTGCCACTCGAATGGGCACATGGACGTGGGCACCTCTTTGAGGCGCGCTGAGGAAAAAAAAAACCCTGTTGCCCCTTCGTCTTGGGGGTGACCTGCCATGTTTGAACGCGGCCCTTGGGGCTGAATGCGTGTTTGTGTGCACTGAGCTGCCCTTTGTCTGACTTCTGGCCTTGACGTTCGGCTGTAAAGCTTCTATTATGCCCTCCCTCAGTTGCATTTGCAGCCCCATTGACAGCTAATGGGCCTACTTCCTCACACGAGAGCTCTTTAAAGTGTCTGTGTGCACATGTGGAAGTTTGTGTTTGTTTGTGGGTGTGTTTGCATAATTGCATTTACATTTGGCCTTCTGAACCAATGCTAAAGAGTCCGCTGTGGACAGGGGAGCTGAGGAACCTTCCCAATGATTGACTCGTCCCCTCTCTGAACGGCTGATTAATCCCTGGGCATGACTGTCTCTGTCTTTGTTGAAGTTCCTGTATGTCCACAGCTATTCGTTTGGCACTATTCTGGGATAATTAGCTGGCCACAGGATGAAATAGTCTATTTCCCCATTGAATTAAGCATTTCTACATTTTCTTTTTTTTAATCACTGTAGGTGAACAGTGAGAGCAAAGCTGAGAAGGCCGACCTGCAGCCTGGAGACATCATTGTGGAGATCAATGGGGAGAACACTGCAGATATGCTCAACGTGGAGGCGCAGAACAAGATCAAGAACTCCCAGACCCAGCTGCAGCTGCTGGTGGACAGGTAGGACAAAAGGCCGACATCCTGGGAAAGTACACAGATGATATTATTTATTTTTCTTTAGCATAATTGGTTGAGTCAGTTGATGTCACATCACATGACACCTATACACAAGTAAAGTGTATGTGAGGTGAAATTCTTGCCATTCAAAATCTACATAAATCTATAAAAAATATCTTTATATATGCACAGCAGCTTCCTTGAATATGATCAGTTTTACTTTGCGAAACAGCTGATGTGGTTGATGTCTGGAGGCTTTTGACCCCCGCTTACACCATTCATGGGCTGCTCTGTTCTGGTGTACTCAGCAGAACATGGCAGTTTATCTCTGTCTGCTTCTCAGTAGCATTCAGTTTGCAGAATTGGATTTTCCCCATCAATCTGCACTGACCCTTTCATCCCTCTTTTTTTTTTTTCATTACAAATTGATTGTTTCTCTTTTTAATTTTGTCTGGTTGCACCTTAACACGCCTGTTCAGCCCCTGATCAGTCATAGTCTGCAACCTCTTTTGTTTCTTCCTCTCTCCTATCCACCCCTCCATTACTTCCTACTCTTCCCTCCTTATTTTCCCCTCTTTGTGTTTTAATGCCTGAACACATCCCAGCTTCCTACAGTAAAAATGGCTCCAATGAGTCAGTTCTGTGAAAGAGAACTGCCCACGGAACACAATTTTGTTCTGTTTTTTGTTCGCCGGGTGTCCCATTTGTAGCTGGGGTGTTTCTGTTAGGCAAGCCCTTTTTTTTTTTAAAATTAGCAGTTCTGTCACTCCTTTTATTAGTGAAAGGAAATTATCAACATGCCTCCACCAGCCTGCTGTTTTTCCCTGTTGCACCCTTACCATCTACAAATTAGCATTTGCAAACAAACTCTCCACACACACACACACACACACACACACACTGAATGCACCATGTCTATGTGAGTGGATTTTTCCCTGCTGAACTCATGTCTCCTTCCAGGCCAGAAACAACACGGCGTCTCCCCTCCCTGGACAATGGCACTCTGTAGATCTTCCAGCTGCCCTCCCCACTCCACAGCTTTCTGTGTGTCTTTTCATTGCTAGCCATGTCGTGTTTTGAACTTGGGGTTTTTTAAGTCCTCGCCTCTTGATGTGTCATGTCCTCCCAGTCAACCTCGACCAGAGCATTAACACAGGTTCTGCAACTAGTCATACTTTTGATCAGAAGTGTCGAAACTAGCATTCACAGAATTAGTATTTTCGCAGAATGTTTTATACATAAACTTGTTCGTATAGGATAATGCATCTTAGATTAAATGAAATAAATGACTAAAAAAATTCACTTTAAAATTGTTCCCTTTAAAAAGGATTGTAAGAGAGAACATGGATGTTCTGAAGCAAGGAATCGTGTAGACTGATCAGCTCATAATGCTGCAGCCGACGTCCAATTTTTCTCCTCAAGCGCTTCTCAGCATCGGTCGCACAGTCGGCTTTCCACCCCCCTGTCGTCCACCGGAGCACATTTAGTCTCTGGGCTTCCAGCTGTTCCCGTTTCACGGCCTTTCATGTCACTGCGCCTTGTGGGATGACCTCATTATTCAGAAGCCGGCATGGATGGCAGTGCGGCGTTGAGCGCATTTCCAGATGCCGCCATATGCTTTGTTTAAGTGAAGAATGCGGAGTGTGAGCGCTCTGTGGCAAATTACCGCTAAAGACAGGAATTTTCAACGTGCTCACCATATATGGTTTATTCTCATGAAATACAAAACGAGCGTGTTGTCCAGACTTTGAGAAATGAATGTATAGAAACAAGAAAGGTTCATTGCTGACCACCCAGCCCCTTTTTGGTATTAATTCTTATATATACCAAGTGGAAACAAAGTTAAAGTTAAAAATGAACCAAAAACTCCAACATGTTTCAGAAATCATAGTTCAGCTTTTTTCATCATCTACCTACCATTGTTTTCAAAAACTGTATATCTTTGCATAAATGTTGCATATTTAAAAAGTGTAAATTACACAATGCTCAAATTTGTGACCCAGTGACATATATTCCGCTCAGTGGTATTTATTATAACAACCTCCATCATCAAGAAATCAAAATACTTGAAAATGTCCCTCGTCTCACTTCATAATCATCAAGTACCCTCGGTCTTCATGACAACCCTATATTAGCCCCGTCTTCCTCACGTAGGGCGCTCTCTCCCACCCATTAGCTGGCATGTCTCCTCCCCCCGTCACAGCATAACCACAACAGTCTGGGGTGAAGCCACAAATGTTGTCCTTTCCCCTACCAGACTTCTATGGCTTAATAGATTTACAACCCGCTGCCGCCGTGCGGCGTCCTGGGTGGTGGGCAGGTCTGCACGGAGCTGGGCTTGCCATGCCCACGGGTGTTGGGCTGGCACCCTTACACATCAGCATTATGTTGCCTAGGTGTCTATTGTGTGTGCGGAGCAACATAAGCTTGTTTTGAAGTTCTTTGCCCGTATCTCAATCATCCACCTGGCTTTGGAAGATGATGGATTGAGGTTTATGACGACCGAGTGCGTATGTGTGCTTGTGCGTGTAGTTCTGTGTCACATTCTCGGTTCCAGGCAGTCCGTTCATGCCGACTGGCTTGCACTCTTGGACGGCCACTCCATTATTTAGACTTTATTTCCTATTGTTCCGCCTGGTTGCGTCTTTCTCATTGCCCGTTCAGCCTGGTGCAACCCATGATGTAATGCTGGCAACTGTGTGCTGTTGCTCAGTGACCCAAAATGTCTGAATGGCTGAACAACAAGTGTTTTCCAGGGGTTTGGCTTCTATGCATTCTTCTGAATTATTTAACTGAAGAAATAAATAAATAAACATCACTTCATCAGGTTACAGTGCAACCTGGCAGTAGGTGAGATGCTTGAGGCTGCAAGGTGGACCTAATGTTTTAGAAGCAGGGAATCTGAATGCTAGACAGCAGGATGTTCCTGGTCTGGATGTTTCAGGACCTATCAAGGTGGTTCAAGAAGGGGTAAAAACATTTTACCATCAGCAGGGATCAGAGCCACTGCCCTATGTACATGGTTTCTGGGTCTGTGTGTGTTTGTGGAAGGAATGAGTTTGAGGTGGGAAGAGATTGGTTTGAGATCTCAATTAAGCATATGTGGGATGTGGTGGAAAGGTTAGGTCCATTGAATCACAATGTCTCATCTGGAAGGACTTTTGAGTGGATCAGAACTATTTTGACTATTTGTCAGGTGGTTATGGCTAATGTGGATGATCGGTGTAAATCTTGTCCATATACTATTAACAGTATAAAGTACATTTAGAAACAGATTTATGTCTGCTTTGTTGTTCCAACACCCCTAACCCAGTCATCCATCAATCCATCCTCTGGCTCTACATAAAGTTGGATGTTGAAAGACCACACAAGGAGGACGTGGTGAAATGCCCTGAGGATTTTTCCTCTTTTACCTTCATCCCGTGCAGTGCATTAGATAATGAGCCACACACAGTCAATTCATGCGCAGTGTAATCATCTTCATGCTTCTCCAGAGCTTCTGTAGCACTGGGAGCCATGAGGCTGCTGCAGCTCCGCCAGCTCTGCTCTGGTGTTGAACGTTTTCTCAGGGATTAGATGCAGCCCCTCATTATTGGAAACATCCTATGGAAGGGATCCCCATGCATTTCTGTGGGAATTGTGCCCCCAGTTTTCAAGATCGCTGGAGGTGACTTTCCAGACAATTTGGTGCAGGCATCCTGGACCTTCCTGTAAGCCCCATTAGCAGCGGTTCCAGCCTGGGATCTGTTCCTGCCGAGCATTCACCACCTCGAAGCTTTCCTACTGCAAATGTCTCAGCCTGTTATTACTGGCACACACTGTGTGTTTTCCTGCTCGTTCCCCATAAGAATGGGTTCACAAAAAATGCCTCATTAAAATAAGAAGGAAGAAGATTGGAGAGATCAGTTGAAGTCCCTGACTGTTCTCTCTCTCTCTCTCTCTCTCTCTCGCTCTCTCTGAAACTTGATGTGGTCTTCAGCTCCCAGCCTGGTGTTAATTTCGTCACAGCTCCTTGATTTGAGGACTATTCTAATGCTGGAGTGCTCGAGTCTGAATCCTCCGGCCAACACACACCCCTTCACACAAAATGCACCTCTGTGGTTCGCCAGCATCCCTTCAGGTTTACTGGCAGCATGACCTGAGTTTGCTGAATCGGGCCCTTGTGTAGCACGTCCTGGCCAAAAAAAAAAAGAGAGAGCGAGTGAGAGACAGAGAGCTTTGTTGCTCTTATACTAATGCCAGGCAGATAAACTGTCTGCATGGCATGATTCAGATCAGCAGATGTGGTTTAAAAGCTTTGACTGGATTCATACTGGAAATCGCACGACACATTTATAAATTATTTTAACGTTAATTTACAGTATAATGCAGAGTTAAACGTGTACATAAAGTTATTATGGCTGACTGATTTGCTTTCTGTTCTTCAGGCCTGATCCTCCCAGCCCTGGTCAGACTAATGGTATCACCACCCCTGACCAACTGCTCGGACGATTCCAGGTTAGTGTTTGATTTAACTTATTTCGATGGTTTGCTCTTTAACATCATAAGAACTTTTATAACTAATCTGCATTAGATCTATTAATTAAAGGCAGAGTGCTATTTTGCATGATGTTTCATTTCTTAGTTCTTGTTCAACTCAACACTGTTCATGCATTTTTGGCTGAAGACCTTAAAAGTTCGAAGTGCTTTTCTTCCACAAAGCCACCTTTGCAGGATTTTAAATCATTCTCAGAATGATATAAATATGACCGCCGGTTGCCTTCACTTGATCTCCCCAGAAGATGTCCTCATGTGCAGATCTGTCTCCGAAAGTTCTGTTTTCAATTCTCTGAACAGCTTTTACGTTATTGAGGAACAGGCCTATCTCCTTATCTGAGATTTACTGAAGGTCAAGTCCAGTAGAAATGAGGGGGCCTGGGATGATTTTTTTTGGTATATCCACTCTCAGCCCTTGCCATACATCTTTGACTATGTGGTGATGGGAAGTGAAGAATGCTGTAAATCAAAGTGAAAGCCCTGCCTTTTTATTGGCCAGAAGGGATGCGCCTGGGTTTTCTTTTTAAATGCGAAGAGCAGCCCCGGGCTGAAAGCTGAAAGTTTTGATGTACTCTCTTAGCTCAGGTGAACGGTTACCAGGCTTAAGTAAAGATTAAGATACTATGAGTGGCTTGAGATTTATTATGAATGCATCATATACCTTAACATTCCAGGAGTGGCTTACTCTTGTAATCTTTGTGTCTATAGTAGTATTTTATATATTCTAATATAATTTTTCTGTATAATACTGTATTCTGTATAACCCACTTTAAAATGTATTTTATAAACGTAACATGGTATAATGTGAGTTGCTGTGGTGCTAAGTCAATCCGATTGGTTACAATTATTGGTGACTACTTTTTAAGAATGGTTGGTTGAAAGTGATTCCCAGTCATTGTTGCTGGTCTCCCATGGCTCTAGGAGGCTGTACAGGTAAGCCGAGACGAGAATCAGAACTACAGAGAATATTCCCTCTCCAGTCCGGCATCGCTGTCCCCTGGACCCTATTCTCCTGAGCCCCTGCTGAGCCCTTACCAGAAAACCGAAAGCATCACCCCAACCAGTGCCAAAAGGTAACGCATCATTCATGCGCTCAACACATTCACGTGTTAAGCTGTGGCCAAGTTCAGGGAGGAACGTCAATGGAACTGCATTGTTTGAATAATGAATGCCCTCATATTAATTACCGTTTGGTGGGATTAATAATTTGAATAATTTTATATTGTACAAGGAGGAATGACCCCATGGTGAAAGCGCTTTTTATCAGTTGAGAAGGTTAGACATTAAAATAAAGAGAAATGTGTTCGTTCATTTTGACCAATGAGATACGCAAAGTTTCGGAACACACCGGTTCGTGCTGCAGACACGCTCGCTTCCCGTTACTCAGTCGCCCTTGCAAATGCAAAGCCATGATCAGAATCTGCTTACGATGAAATAAAAAGTACTTAAGAAATGTTAATCTCCCAACACTCTTCTAATAATGACTTTTTAACAATGCTGCCAATCTGCAAATTTCTTTTTTTTTTTTTTTTTTTTTTTTTTCTAGTTGAACATTTACATATTGGAACATCACAATGCAAATGTAGTAAATCCACATTATGTGTAAGTGCTTTCATTTTGAGGAGACAAATAAAGAGTTTTTCCAGACACTGCTTCAACAGGTATGCACCTGTTGATATTCAGATTTAGCTGTAGTTCAAATGGAGTGTCTGCTATTCAAAGGGCCAGTCGGGTCAAAATGTTGTCAATTTTCCTTTATCTAAGGGGGTCTGAGCAGCTCTCGCTGCGAGATAAGAGGCGTCGTTGGTAAGTACAAGATGAGCCAGTTTAGGACCTGAACCGGAGGGAGATTCTGCTCAGGCTCTTAAGTGCTCGTTCCAGTCGAGAGAGATTTCAGGGTGAACAAGTATGGCATTTTAACGTGCAGACCTAAGGGGCCAAGGGAGCCTAAATGGGTAACAAAGGCCATGCATTGGATTTCCCTCTCCTGTTCCTCCCCATTCACTTGAACAGAGGAAGAGGCGAGCCGAAGCAGAGCCCTGAGCCGCCCGTCTCGAGGGAATCCCGCCGAGCCGATTTTGAAGGTCACAGTTCAGACTGTGTAAATGCAGATGAATCGGCACCCTGTCTGCTATGGGATCCCCACTTCCCTCCCGCTCTCTCCTGGCTCGTTGCTGGAGTAATTAGACCTTTTTGGAAAGCTTTGAAGTGCATTCCAGGTGTCAGGGCTGATTTGGGTTGATTTTTTTTTTTTTTCGGATTATCCTGACTGGTATGGAGTAGCACCACTTCACTGATAATTGCAGGCTGTCAGTCAACCCAGGGATGGTACCCATTCAGTTGTGTTGCAAATTGTTCCCAAATGGACTTAACAAATGATCTCATAAAAAATTGCATATATTGCATAAATCTGAAAGGCCTCTTACTGGCTATAGTGATTTGCTGACACTGTAATGCAAAGTCTGTATTTTTTTTATTGTTGTTTATAATTCATTCAAATCAAAGGCAACATATTAAAGTGAGGAAAATCATTCCACTGTAAATTCTGTTAACAAATGATTGTTCCCTATCTGAGATAAACTGGTGGAAAAGTCTGGTGGAAATGTGGTGAATATATAAACATGTACATTGCAGACATATAAAATGTGCTCATTGGTAAATTTTGCAGAAAAGCTGTGATGACAAAAAGTCAAGCTGAATTTTCTGTTCATTGTTGTGATTGCAACATCACAGAATCCTGTCAGGATTTTTTTTTTGGTGGGATTTCACCTGAATGTGCGTAACAATTATAAAGTGCCTTTAATCCATATACAACATTTCCACTTACGTTAGGAATTTAAAAATAAATGCAAATCACTTTGGTAGACATGATTGACCATTAAAGTCTGTTTTAAATGAGCTGTGCTTTCAGAGACTATGTTTTTATATATAAGGAGAGTGCATAAATGATCCCTTTGTCTGTCTTGCAGCCTTCAGCTGCGGTCTTGGTCCCTAGAAGAGAAGACCGCCAGTCACAGGCTCTCCCGACCCCTCTCTCAGGTAGGCGAAATACCTCATTAGCAAAGTCTTGAGATGATGCCCTTCATCAGGTTCCTCGTTTTCTCTCAAGTGTTTTTTCCACAGAGTGCATCCGATTACCACCATACTGGAACAATTGAGCCTGTTGTTCCTGTTCTTTTTCTGCTTTTTTGATGTAGTCTTTCCCAGTAATTGCTCTGAATAACTAAGCATGACCACGCCGATACACAAATTGGAACATTTAACCTGTGATTTATTGTTCTTTCATGGGAGGACAGAGTTCCAGCTTCCATATATAATTCAAATGAAGAGTTGTGACTCATTCTGATATTTTCATTGAGGGCGGGGCTTATGCACTGCTAAAGGCCACTTCCGAAAGCTGGCAATCGGTTTTGGGACTCGAATGGAAGTGGTTTGCTTAAATATCACCGTGAGCGAGACGATTATTAGCTCACTGCCGAACAATGGACGTGACCTTTAGTGGTTCATTAAGGAAGGGGGGTCATTAATTCTTGGGCTGAAACAGTTAACTATGGGGTTCGAGGGAAGTCTGCAAATTTCTGCTCGGGTTTGACGTGCTTATTTTGTGTTCCCGAAACGAGGGGAGGGAAAAAAAACCGAGAGGGGTATGAAAACCACTGCAAAAGTTGGGTAAACTAAAACAGAGGCAGTTCTGTGGGAAAATTCATCATGAGTTATTTAAGTTATGCGGAGCCAGCCGTGTCTCAGAAGGCTGTGCGAGACTGGGGGAAAACATGCGAGCCCTTTCGGAGATGTAAGGACACAAAATGACATTCCAGCCATGTTGCAGGGGCTGTGGATGTTACATAAATATAAGCCCGATGACCTGCATGCTGACTCGTCACCCCCGAGGGACACATGACTTTTTCGGAATGCTTGAAAATGATCTACGGTCTCACTTGATCGGTGCCTGTCCTGACCGTCCGAGTGAGATGGATCATTGCTTCCAGATGGTTCCCATCATGGTTGAGCCATCACCCTTCTTTCCTTCTTATGCAAGAGGCCAGGGGTGAGCAGACGACAAGCCCCCTTTTACACCTCATGTACTGGTCACTTTGTAATTGCTGGCCATGTTTTGTGAGCCTTTGCCTGCTGACAGACGTAATTAACCTGTGGTTCATCCACTCTGCACCCTGCGGTGCTTTGCATTTGCGTACCAGGCCCATTCCAGAGCTGTGCAGAGAGCCGTGGCACAGTGGCTCACAGCTCCTGAGCATTCCCTTTTTCCCTTTGCTGTTGTTTAATATGGCTGCTTTTACGTTTCCCAAATCCACGGAACCTCACCACAACAGCAAATATGCTCCTTTTTTTAAAATGGAAAAACAATTCCAGAAATGGAACTCGACGAAACATAATCACGCTTCCTCCAGAAAATTAAATTACGGCTGTTATTCTACTGTCGCTTTGCAAGATTGAAAGGTCTGAAAGTGCCTGGATGGAATGAAATGCGCTCGGGGTCAGAGAGGAAGAGAGGGAAGAAAGAGAGATGTTTGTAGACTGACTGAAGGAAAGACGACCCACTCAGTGTTCACATAAATCTCCCCTCCCGATTAGCTGAGAGGTTTACAGACGGGTCAGCAATTATTTTGGTGTGATGTTCCCAGTCGGTATCCAGTGGTTGTGTGTTATGCCCTCGGGAGTGTAAGGCCTAGGCGTGTTCGCACCAGAGGCTTGTCTCGTCTTGCCCAGGCACTGACTGCTTCTATTAAATATTAACATCAGCCAGTTCCCTTGGGCTTTATTAATAATACTGAAACATAGTATTGTTCTTAAGGTGGTACGTTCAAAGTAGCTTCCAATTATGCGGTCATGGCTGAACCATATTATATTATGTCAAATCATCATTCATCATTCATTTGGCACCAGTCATTTTAGTTAAATTTGCTTGTCCGAATTTGGTGTTCGATTTGTTGATCAAAAAATGCCCCAAGACCATAAAAAGCATTGAGATCCACAGTACATGTTGTCTTTCACATGTGGCCCTTTCCACTGACCTTACATGTTTGTGGTGTTTGTGAAGTTAAAAGGGTCGAAGGGAGCCGGAGACCTTAGTCCATTTATTTCTGCCCTGGCACATAGTTATGGAGGAATTTTTAAAGATCCACTCACCCCTCATTTCTCTTCCCAGAGTAGATTCCCTGTTATCACTCACTCATCCTCTTTGGGGAATACTTGCATTTTTGTGCTGTTAAGTTTGCTATAAGCACTGAACTAATTCAGGGTTTATGTGGTTTAAGTGGATTACATCCACTAGTCTTCTTTGAAGGGGTAGGAAACAGTAATTCAGCACAACAGGGTGAGCAATTGGGAGTAGAGTTGGTGATGACCCCAATCACTGTAGGCACTGATCTGGTGAAATGCATGTAAGTTAGTAGATAATCACCTTCACTGACTAGATCTCAGCTGGTTTTGGAGTGATGTCTGGAGTGGCAGCATCTCCGCAACTATCACACTGCGCCTCCAGCAGAGTTTAGGTGCCCCGTGGTGACCAACAACTTGCTCCTTTTACTATTTACTCTTTTTGTGGTGTGGTAGGTGCTGGAGATCCAGGTCCTTCTTGCCAGCAGAGGCAAGCTCTGGCAGTTGCTCGTATTCAGGTGTTCACGGGGTTAAAATGGTTTCGGAATAGTAATCAGCGTGTTTTACGTTGACTGAGTGGCGAACTCTGCGGTTTCCGGTGGAACGTGCTCCCCGTTCCTGCTACTGTCAGGTGTTGTGTGGTTTATGGCCAGAAGGAGCTTCTGGATGAGAGGGGGCTTTGGAACTTTTTGGCCGAGAGCCCTTGCCCCCCTGTCTCCGCCTTTCTCCTGTGGAGGACTGCGGGACCAAATGCACAAACACTGCCACTAGTGACAGAGGGTCTTTGACGAAGCCTATATGCTCATAGCTTATATACACAGGGGGACATGTTTCTCTGAGACATGGACATAATCTCGGCACTTAGACAGACACTCACTTTCTCTCCTCTTTTTTTTTATTTTTTTTATCTTATGTTGTGTTACTGGCACGATCTCAGTCATTCCCAGTATGGGGTGTTGGTTGAAGGGCTCGATTCTCCTAATAGAGCCCCCTGTCCTCCAGCCACTCCCACAGCCGCATATCAGGTGATCGTCTCGGCGCTGAAGTGCCCAGAAGGCTTTTCCACTCTTCAACCTGGCACTCACAGCTCCGGCACACAGAGGGAACTGCTCCATGACTTGTGTCCACAAATAGGGCCACTATTAGGGGGGGGTGTTGGATATCCTGAGAAAGGGGCCGTGGACAATGGCTGCTCTGACAACGGTGGCTCGGGAAGGCTGGTGTTGCCTTTCGCCGTGGCCAAAGGGACAGGCCTGACCTTCTCGGTGTGAGTAGTGCAACATGTGGATGGTACTGATGGTCGCTGGGGGAAGGCTTTATGGTGGGGGGTAATTTAACGGCCCCACCACCCGCGTTGCCCCAGAACCGGAGCCTTGCACAGGGCACCCTATTGTCCTTTCTTCTGCTGGGAGCCCTGAGCTCCCGCTCTTCTGGGCCAGGGGGAATATGTGGTGACAGCACCACACATCTCATCCACACACACCATTCAGAAGGGTCGGGTTTCTTCCAAAATCCAGTACAGTGGGGTCTTGAGATCCACTGCCAGCGTCATCACGGGAGGGAGATTTCTCCCTTCGCTGTTTTGGAAGAGGCAGTAAGCACTTGATGTTTCACAGACCGGTGAAACTGTATCCTCCATAAAGAACGATTTCTCTTCCACATGCAGTCTTCCGGCAAGAGCAAATGTGCGGTTTTAAATCCCTTTTCCATCCTTGTACAGCAACATGGACACAGGTAGAATTTCCCACGCTTTTTCTGTTCTGATAACTCAATAAAGCCTTTAAAGCTCCTATTTTCCCATTTTCTCCTTGTTCCCCTGCCTCCTTACCCTCCTATCTTGTATCTTGCATTAGCTTTGACCCATTTTTTATGGTTCGACAACATGACTACCCCTCTGCGAGGGAACGGCCCACGCTGTCAAAACACCTTCAGGATTCAGCAGAGGAACCCGTCTGTTTAGAATATCAGGAAATGATCGCATCGGCTTCCCTGCCACGGCAGGACCAGAAAGCAGCCCAGCCCAAAGGCTGAAGTCCCTGCCAAGCCAAATCCTGCCCAGAGCACGCCCAGAGCAAGTCCAGCACGGCATCTGGGAGCTTTTCCCCACATATGGACTGCTGGTCGGTCGCCGGCCTTTCCGCGGTGGACGGGGCTGCCGCGGCGGGAGCCCTCATCCTGTGTGAGGAGTGGATGGAGTTTTATAAATATAAACGCGCTGCTCTGGACACTCACTGACCACACGTTCAACATTTCTGTTAAACCTCTAATTGCACAAATTGAATAGAAGTAGAATCGAAAAAAAAATGTCTAATGGAAACAAATACATTTTTATTTGCCTTAGAAAAACACAAAACTGTACGAAAACCTTTTTTTCTGCATATATAGGTCACATGACTTTATGAAAAATGCGTCGTTGTATATTTGGACCAGGTGTCACCATCCCTGGTCCTGGAGATGCACTCATCCTGCACGTTTTTGGGTTTAACCACATTTAACAGCTGATTCAACCTTTCTGGTAGTTACAGCCCCGATGGTGAGTTGAATCAGGTGTGGAGGAACATGGGAAGAACTAAGCTGTTCAGGACGTGTGACCTCCAGGGCCAGGATTGTTGACCCCGGTTCTGGATGAAGGAGGAAGGACTGAATGGAAACGGTCTTTCCAACTGCATTTAGAAAATATCACTTTCGTTTTTCCAACATAAACACAGCTAGTTTTAGAATTTTAGACTCCGTCCATCTGTCTTTTCCTCTGATTGTTCCTTACGTTATGTTCCCTCTTTCTCTTTCTCTCTCTTTATCCAAGACTTGGTGGGTTGGCATTGATTTGGACAAGTCACATTTATGTCTCTTTCTTATTTGTCCATACACATTGCAGACTGTCTCCCTGTCGACTGGCTCCGCTCATGTCTGTTTGGGGTGTGTGGGTGTTTTGGGGGTGTGGCGCTCTAAAGCTTGACGCTGCGGTTGCTGCCTCGGAACTCAAATGGAGGCTTGGCATGCAGCACTGCAAATATCAATTGCTGTTTTTCATATTCAGCCCATCTTTTTTCAGTGTTTTCTGGGCCGATCTGAATATCTGTAAAGCGTTCTTCCAGAGTTTGTCTAAAAGTCCTGTTTTGGATAAGTTGTTTTTTGCCCCCCCTCACAGAGAAGGTGCATGCTGTACTTGCCAAAGCCTCATCAGGGCGACTGCTGGCCCGGTTTAAATCATGGCCCTCTGCAGCTAAGCGATCAGATGGTTATTGGTCTTTCTGGGCGAGTGCAGTGACGGACCTCCATCTACCAGCACACCCCTGCCTGCCGGCCCGCCAGGGCCCCGTGGCTCCTGTGATTCACGTTTTTCTTGGCTGTGGGAATACAGGGCCCCTTTTTTTTTTTTTTTTTTTTTCTTTCATTATTTTTGATGCGGTTTCACAAAATAGATGGCATGTCAGCGTTCCATCAAGCCTTCTCAACGACTCCGTGCAAGCTCATTCTTTTCCTCCCGGCTTCGTTTTCGCTCACCTCTGTAGATTCATATTTTCCTTTTGAGAACAGGACGGCCCAGTTCAGTCGTCTGGACGTGCTCACCTTGAGTGTAGCCCACCGTTGCCACAGTTACCTGTAGTTTATTATATAATTGTGGTTAGTCGGTAGGAAAATGTGCCGTTTTTCTTTTTTTCTGTGAAGCCGTCCAGTGCACGGTTTCCCTTGCACAACCACCCACCAAGTGGATTCAGATACACATCTGATGCATTGCCTCTTGGTCACCTGGCTGGGGCAAACCCTGACCCAGAAGTCACAAGTTCAAACCCCACTTACCTACCATTGTGTCCCTGAGCAAGACATTTAACCCCAAGTGTCTCCAGGGGGTCTGTCCCTGAAACTACGTATTGTAAATTGCTGTGGATATGGACGTCTGATAAATGCCATAAAGGTAACTGTATATGTAAGGTGAGTGTTAGCTTTCTGGAAAGATCTTCCAGAGTTGGTGCCGCTGGAATATTTGATTTGGCTGTGTGCGTAATACAGTAATGTATGTCTGTGGGTCACTTCCTCTCCCACTGGTACCCTCCAACAAAGTACAAGCTGAAGATTATGTTGCTGATGGCGTCGTTAAAGCGCGATCTCTGCATTTAACGTGTTACGTCTCCCTGTTGTCTGAGCCGTAACTCGTTTTATTTGTGGCATATGATGATTTTGGGTACTGAAGGTCATATATTAGATGCATAATGAAGTCCAACTATTTAACAGCGACATAACAAGGTCCAGATGTTTTAATGAGTTTTACAGCGGAATCCTGGCGGAGGCGTGCGGGAACTTTATTTTTAAAAGGAGAAGCGTGTTACTCACAGCTCCCTTTCTGGTAAGTAAAGTATAGACCTCGCCGAGTCGTTCTGTGAAAAGGGTGTCTTTTGATGTCCTATGGACTCACACACAACCCTCCAGACATGAGGAGGATGTGTGTACATGCACAACCCCACACTCATGCATTCTTCACCACGCTTATACGTTTTCATAAACATATACACAATTATGTGCATGCGCCCAGGACCACCGTGGTGCTAAGGAGTCACATGAGATGGCTTTGTCTTATGATGGCGGTGAGAGAATGTGTGAGAGACAAACTTTTTTTTTTTTTTTGGTAGATAAGCAATGCAGATAAGCAAACGTAGCTCAGACCAAACGTTCCTCTGATGTAATATTAACCTTGTGGACCATGGAACCAGCGACTCCAGACCGTTAAGCTTTCAAAAGAGATGTGTCTATTCTGATGTCATTGGTGGTCCACACACCCTGTGTGGTCACTGTGTGTGTGTGTGTGTGTGTGGTAATTACACTCCTTCTACATCAATGAATGCTGCCCTGCACCATACACTGATTTGGGCCTATTTGTGGCTTTTTGCTCCTCTTTCTCTCACACACACACACACACTCAGTGACTCACGGCGTTTGTATCATGCGGGTGTGATTTGTGAATGAAGGGACAGTAAACCACATAGTGTGCACACCCTCACAGTATCGATGCAGACGGCCACACACTCCGTAGCGTACGCTCGCATGTATTCACTTCTAGATGCAGCTATGGGCCGCAGGCTCCGGAGCCTGTGTCCGGACATGGGACGCAGGGCAGGGCTTCCAGTCCACCACAGGGCTCACATGCCACTTAATACATTGGCCATAGGTGTGAGTCTGTGTGTGAGTGTGTGTGTCACCAATTCACCTAGCGTGCCATTCCTGAGAAACCAGAGAACCAGTGGGAAATCCGTGCCAACCTTGGGAGGGGACGCCAACCCACAAAGCCGGAGCCCAGATTCAAACTCACAACCTTGGAGGTGTGAGGCCACGACGCGAACTGCCACGCCACCATGTGGCCCAGTATCACAGAAGTGACCTCATCGTAGCACACACATGAACTGCCTTGGTTTTATTCACACACCGGGGTTAACAGCATCCATGTGTGAGGTGTTCCTTACACAAACACACACACACTCAGTAGCACCAGTTCTTTTAAAAGTGATTGTCACTTGTGATACACAGCAGCACAGCACATGGTGCACACAGTGAAATTTGCCCTCTGCATTTAACCCATCACCCTGAGTGAGCAGTGGGCAGCCATGACAGGCACCCGGGGAGCAGTGTGTGGGGACGGTGCTTTGCTCAGTGGCACCTCAGTGGTACCTTGGCAGATCGGGATTCGAACTGGCAACCTTCTGATTACGGGGCCACTTCCTTAACCGCTAGGCCACCACTGCCTCACACTTCTACATACATCTGACCGTAACACAGATGCACATACTTCTGGGACAAACAGAGGGTGTGTGTGTGTGTGTGTATGATGGGGTGTAAGAAGATCTAATAACACAACACTAGCAGTTCACTCGGGAGCTCCCTGATCCAACCTAATGACATTCCCAAGTCGCACTCTCACTCCCCGTCTGTCGCCTCCCTGTTTCTCTACAGTCCTCTTTTACATCTCCCAAAAATAAACAAGATACGAGATTCTTCCCAGACTTGCTGTGTTTCTTTTTTTTTTTTTTTTTTTTTTTTTTGGTCCTCCCATCTCTGCCTCTCTGTAATTGGAGCGTCAGCTGCCAGGGTGGCATCGCAGTCTTACTGCTGACCCTGGAGCCGTTTCCCGACCTCACCACACAGATGCCCTCACTCCCTCCACTTCTGCTTTGTCCTCATGTCCTGTGTGTGTGTGTGTGTGTGTGTGTTTTTTTTTTTTTTTTTTTGTCTTTGTTCATTCTTTCTATTCATTCCCTACATCAAAGCAGATCACTGTTAGTCTCTTATTCAGGTCTGGCTGTACTGATCTGAGGTCAGTTGCCCCACCCCGAGTCTACTTGATCAGAAGAGCATTGCTCTGCCACAGACTAAACACTCTGCCCCGCCCCGCCCCTGGCCAGGCTCCTTCTCCAACCAGACTCCGCCCCAGCTGCATCCCCGGGCTACACCCATATGAAGAGGGTACTTTGAACCCCTGGGGGAATGTTTGTATTTATTCAGCGTCATGCCCCAACGTGTGTGTGTGTGTGTGTGTGTGTGTGTGTGTGTGTGTGTCGTCTTGGTAGATTCTGAGAAGGCGATAGAGTGGGAACTTGCGCAAGTGTAGTCCGCAGTGTGGTTCTCGAGAAAATGAGGTTTTGCTTCCGTCGCACACGTGAAAATGCCGAGCCTCGGGCCTGCTGCTCGGCTTCGCCAGTTGCTGTATGTTGGCGCATCCGTTCTTTTCTCGGTTTCGCGGCTCGGTTCGTGCAGCACCGCTCGCCTCGTCGTTTTGGGCCAAGGGCTGAAACACAAGACAATGCCATCGGCAAGGAAGATCGAGCGGGAACCGCTTCAGGCACATGAAAACCATTCCGAACGAGGGAGAGCGAAAAAAAAAAAAAACCTTCACCCGTGGCCACATTCTTCACACATGGCGTAACGGAGGACTGGTGGGGGCGGAGAGCGGCGTGGCCGCTCCGTCGCTGTCATGCAACCACTTCCTGCCATGGGCCTTGGCCCTGCGAGTTGAGATGTTGAGATGCGGCTTGGGTCGTTTTTTTCCCGTTGTTCGTCTTGTGCAGACCTTGTATCGTTTAACACCTTGGCAGTCAGTAACATATTTTCCTCCTTTTCTTTTCTTCTCCCCCATTTCCTCTTCTTTCATCCACTCTGCTCTATTTCTCCCTCTTTTTCTCACTCGATTTACACGTCTCCACTTCTTTTTCCTTTTTTTTTTCATCCACTATGTCTTCTTGCCTCCCTTGACTTTTCTGTCTCATCCTCCCGTTTATCTTCACATTTACTTTCTTCTCTTATGCTCATCCTCCTCTTCTTTCTTTCTCTCTGCTCTGCTACTGCCGTGCACTGCAGAAGTAGTTACGAGGGATCCCCTGTGCATATTCGGTCAAAACAGGAAGCAGGAAGGTGTTCGATGTTCGAGGCGGGGACACGTCCTCGCTCAAGGCGCATGGCAGGATGTCTTTTCGCGTCCCCCAGGCGGTTCTGTGGCAGCTGGCGGTGGGCCGCGATGCCCCGGGGTTGTTTCGGTGCGTGTGATCGCAGCCTAATCGGCTCTTCCCGCTCTCCTGCCAGCTGACGGAGAGAAGGAAGGGGGACGGGGGGGGGGACGGCTACGGGTAATAATTGCCTGTTGATTTCTTTTCCTTTCGCGGCCGCTCCCCGCTTTCCCCGCTCTTGTAACCTGCGGCCAACGCAAACAGCCTTTTCACCTGTGTGCGTGCCCCACTGCCGCCATTTCAATACACACACGCAGAAGAATGGGGAGAACCCACAGGCCATAAATGGAGAAGGAGAAGAATACGGAAGGCGAAGCGGTTGCATAAAACGTTTGAAGTGGACCAAAGTGCTAAATTTCACTCCGTCTCTGTGCCTTTTTTTTTTTTTTTTTGGAACCTCCTGTGTTTGTTTCCCCTTTTCTGTTCTGTTTTCATTGCTCTGCATTCTTCTGCAGCAATCGGGGTCCTGCATCTCCAGATCATTAAAGACTGTCCCCATCACACGCATGAGGGCCCCCACTTTCTTCCTGGGCAAACAGAAGCCTCAGAAGCCTGAGAGTCTTTTCTGTGTGAACTTTGGTGAAAAATGCTCCTTTCATGATGGCGACACCAGCCATTACAGATGTGTGACTCGGCTGCAGATCGCTATCGAAGATCAGCCCTCAGCTGAAGAGCTTGGAGGGGACGGACGTTTTGACTTGCGGCGTTCAGCACAGGAAGTGCAGAGAATGCCACATTCTTTTGATAAATGTTCATTAAGTGACTTGATGACATTTGTAGAAGAACTCTTTCTTTTGCCACAGTTGATTCCTGGTGACCTTTTTCTTTGGGGGGGGGTCTTTCATTGAATCTTTCCGCCTCCGGCCTTTTCGGAACTTTGGTCACAGTGGCACTTCAGCTGTCTGCCATCGATTGCCAAAGTTCTTGGGAGCAGAACAGAACTGTACCCAATTTAGAGCCGAGAGGAGCTTCAAAGGCCTGCTGGGTCGGAGCGGGCTGGATGTGCCAGTGCTGCCAACGCCTCAATCCCAGCCCAGCACAGCAAACGTTAGATGTGTGCGAGTGGGAATATGCTTACATGAGCAGTGTGTGTGTTAAACATGCCAGGTCTTCTGGCTTCATTCCCCTCTGCTCCCTCTGAAATTGTGGTTTGATGTCCGCCTTAATCTCCCTCACTGTCCATTCTCTGCATTTTTCCCCACTTTTCTCGATTTTGTCAATTTTCCATGATCCTCGTTTTTACATAATTGCAGATGTGTGAAAGTGATGTGCACCTCGCCGTAATAAAGCTGGTCCATGTGAGATTCCTGAGAATAAATGTGTCCGAGTGAGTTACAGCTGGGTTACACCAGAGGTGAACCAGGTGTGCCCTTGAGTCCTTATTTAACACCTCTCTCACACACATTATAACACACACACACACACACACACACACAGAGCACGGGGAATAGAATTTCAGCGAGAATTCCACTACCCAGGATTTCGCCGTGTGATCACTAGAGAAATAAGAGTGTGTTGTCAGCTTCTTTGTTTTTGTGTAAAAATGATAAAACGGGGGTCTGTTTGATTTTATTATTCTTCTCGCAGCATTCCTGAGGGTATCTCAACTCTCCATCTGCCTTTTTTTTTTTTTTTTTGAAGCAGCAGAGATGTGGGTAAACAGGATGTGCCTATCTGAACGCCGTGATGATGGGCGGAGGTGATGAAACGGATGGAGGGAGCGCCATCTAGTGGCCCGTGCAGGTGGTCCCTCGCTCCCCTGACTCCTTTTGCCGTTTGTGCCGCCCTTTAGGTGACTTCCATAGGATACAGAATGTGGAAACAGAGGCGCTCCCAGGTGAATGCAGATCCAGAATCGCAGCTGAACCCTGCAGCGCGCAGAAAGAATCCGTGTGTGTCGGGGCGGGCACGCCCTTCCCGCTGCTCTTCTCTGCTTTCCCGCTCAAGTAGCAGATTCAAAGCCAAACATCTGCGGCCAGGCTAGGCTATCAGTATCTCTGTCATCTCACCCACAAAAAAAAAAAAAAAAAATGATCAGCTTTAGAGATATAAATACGCAAGAAAAAAAATAATAAATAAAAGGACTGTATGTGTGTGTGTGTGTGATTGATTGGAAGAGAGTAAAGTCAGCCACCAGGAATCCAGGGAGTGGTTCAGTGAAGGAAGTGAGGGGGAGAAGCTACAGTACAGGCCAGGTTCAGATGCTTTACCGCAGTAGTCAGCGCCTCGCCTTGATCCAATGCAGATCTGGATTACGGCGGGGGGGGGGGTGTATGCATGCTTATATGTGTGCACAGCTTGTTTTCTGGATGTTTAGAGGCCTCGTTTTGTCTAATGTGTGTGCGCCGCATCTGGTGTGTGTTTTATCCCACCTGCTTTGTTGCATCGTTCAACTGTTCCTCCACCCTTTCCCCATCAGCAGAAAGGACTGCAACGTCCACGCTCAGCCTCGCTCAGCGCTGAAACGCCTCCTTGCTTTCTGTCGAGACATTTATATGACCGCCCGACAGTTTCGGTTCACGCCGGTCTCTTTATACAGGGCCCCGTGCCGTCGGAATCTAATCAATAAAAGTCTCGGCTGTGGCTGGGCTCCTGCGCCGCAACACGTCACACTCTCGCTGCGTTTCCCGTGCGAGTGCTTTAATGCGTCCGGCCCCATAAACAGCTGCAGGTGTGTCTGCAGAATGCTGAACGTCTGTCTGTCTCCTTTCCTCTCGTCTTTAACTGTCCTGTGATGCAGGAGCTCTCCCCGACAGACTTCAGGAGTAACTCCGTGTCCAGTCGGACCCCCACCCCTCCAGGCCTTTACTCCCCCCACAGTCCCATTGAGCGGGAGCTGCCCATGTCCCCTCGAAGGAGGTAAGACCCTCTCTACGCCGCGTGAAATAACAAAGATCATGTTAGAACAATGCCATAAACAGCTATAATTTCCAAAGAGCTACATAAACACCTCCAATGAAATGGGTTGAACTTTTTCAAGGTAAAAACAATCTGGTTTCCCTTTCAGTGATTGAAGTGGTAGTAGTAATGTGGTAATAGTGGTAGTAGCCTAGCGGGTAACACACTTGCCTATGAACCAAAAATCCCACTTACTACCATTGTGTCCCTGAGCATGACACTTAACCCTAAGTGGCTCCAGGGGGACTGTCCCTGTAACTACTGATTGTAAGTTGCTCTGGATAAGGGCGTCTGGTAAATGCCGTAAATGTAAATGTAAAAATGCTGGCACTCCACTTAATGCTTTTTTGAGTTTTTTGCCTCTTCTGCTGAGCAAATGCTGTCTATATCTCAGACTTAGAATGAATCAAATTGGTTTTAAAAAGACTTGTGGCCAATTTAGCTTGATTAATATATGATTAAAATAATATGAATATGAACGTATCAATGATAATCGAGCAAAAACACAGACAATTAACCATCTCTGATGTGAGGATCACTACGTCATTATGTCCTCATGTTAAATTTGTATATTTATGTATCTGTTACTCTGCAATGTTAATCCAAAATGGCTCTAAATATGCATAATGTTATTTCGTCATATGATATACTGTAATTTGAGTACAATACATTACTAAAGAAATAGTATTTCTAATATACCAAATACTTACAAAGCAGTATTTGGAAAAAGATAATACTTTCCGAAACTCTTCAGAATGTGCTGTTGATGCTAATTTTGGGATAAATCCCACACTTTGTAATACGTATCGACTGTTACTCTGTAGTAATATTTAATTAGTCACAACACCCACATTTATGAATGTCACAAAACCCCTTGTAATGAGGTATTTTTTTTCTTCTTTACTCTTAAATTTGGATATGGATTAGAGTAAATAGTATGTCGTGTGCGTATACAATGATCTTCAGAAGGGCTTTCCGCTAAGAATTCCCCTCAAAGTTGAAGATCATGATGGTCGTATTGAAAGACAAAGAGGCCTTTATAGACAAGACGGGATGTATATTTGCATCCCGCTCCAGCTGTCTCCCATGCTGGTATCTCAGATGTGGGGTTCTGGATGCTGCAGCTCTGGTGTGTAGGAGGCCATCTGAGTTTCTTCAGAGTCCTTCGCCGTTTCAGTTATGAACTTGATGTGATAATGGACGAGGTGAAAAGAGGAGCATGGAAGATGTGGATCTTTCTTTCTCTCCGCTCTGCTCTTTCGTGCGTTTTGCCTTGTTTGTAGGGTGGTGCTGCAGTCATCTACGGCATCTCTTCCTGCTGCAACCTTTGTTTTCATGGGCAACAAACTTAATCCCAAAATGCTGCAGGAGGAATGAGCCAATTAATTAGACATTAATTTGTCTGTCAATTATTGTACAAATTACAATCAGCTTCGACTGCTCTGCAGACTTTATGTGGTCAAAGGGACGTAAGTGTGTTTTGGGTTTATTTTGGACCCGCATCCTTAGGCCTGTACTCGTCCGCAGTTGGGACATATAAATACACAGTCCAGGCCGTCGCTCTGTCTCTTCCTCTTTCCCGCTTTCCTTCTGAACTCCACCCTCAGACAAAAAGGATTTATTTCATTTCTATTCAGTTGGACCCCCCGACCCCTTCCGTTCACTGTACAGTGAGCCCTCCCTCGCTGTGCCTCTCCTCCAATCAGATGTTGTGGAGAAGCGAGGCGACCCTCCCATTTTAGGTGCAGCCAATGAGAGCTCGCCCGGGGACACACCTTTCAGACTGAAACTTGCTCCTCTCCTGCATCTCGTCGGGCCAGATAGAGGTGTGTGTGTGTGTGTGTGTGTAGGTGGGTGTGTTTCTCAGGCTGTCAGTATCTGCAGAATCTCCAGTATCTGAGAACAGGGCTGAAAGGCTTTGAAAGGATTTCTTCTTTGTTCTTTCTTCTGAGGTGAGTTGCCTTTTCCGACTGTAGACAGCAGACGGTTTCAGGGTCTTTTGCTATATTTTTTCTTTATGTTATTGTTGGGATACCAGAAGGGCTTTGCACTTTAGGAGATGATGCATCTGCGTTGTGACTTTTCTCTGTAGATTTAATCACAGTTCAGCTCTGCGAAATGAGGAGGGAGAACATGAAAAGCATTCGCTTAAACATGAAGACAGTCTGCCAAACCCATACACACACACACACACACACACACACACATCGTGTTCAGAAATGAAGTCAGCGGTTTGGTTTACAATAAGAACCTTCTCACCTCGCGATCGTGTCTACGGAGTTCCTGCCACTTTCCGTGCTCCCACTGCTGTTGTCGGCGTAGATGAAGGAAGCGGGCTGAGATGGGAGGAGTGGCGGCTGAGGAAGGGCCCGGGAGAGGGGAGCGTTGGAGGTCTGTTTCTAATTCGAAGCATGTAGTTCTGCACAACATGGCAAAGGCACAAGGTTTTAGCACCGAGATTTACGGGGTCGTCCGTCATCTCACTGCCCTCATCTATCAGGCTTGTTTCATTAACCATAAGTCATATAATGCGTAGGGGGTACTTAATGTTACACATGCGCTGCACTGCGTCAATTAATTCCAGTTTTCACATTCCTAAACTCATTATAATGACTATTCATGTATTTGTTTTTTTTTTACTTTTCTTGCAACTTTCTTAGGTTCAGTCTGTCTGTCATCATGTTCTGTTTGTTCTGTCATCTTTCACACATGCAAGCATGAACACATTAGCCTACAGGGACACCCTGTCACACAGGCTTTTTACCTCAGGGACTCAGCCACACCCCAGTCACCACAGCACAGTCTCTAAAGCACCCTGCAGATAATCAGGGGCCAAGAACAGGCCGACCCCCGGCAGCCACCCTGGCATCCGCCGCCGGGACCCTGCAGCGCAAATCACTTCTCCTGCAGCAGTTCTCGGTTGTCTCTGGGGACATCTCAGAACATCAGTTTCTGAGCGTCTGCAGCTTTATTTTTTCCTCCTTTCAGCTGCCATTGTGACATTGTGGCAGGCAAGGGACTCTTTGTCACTGTGTAAACACAAATACAAACAAGAGAGACCGGTTGTGTGTGTGTGTGTGTGTGTGTGTGTGTGTGTGTTGAGTGGGGTTTCAAGGTTAGTACCCATGTACACATCTTCAGTGTTTTGAGTTTTCTATACACCCACGTCCGTGTAAACTTTTCTGCTGAAATTAGCCGAGGCTCTTTATAATGCATGATAATCGTTCACTCCGGAATTCACAGTGAGCTCCTTAAACCCTCATTAAACTGCATTCTCACCACAAATGCTGCGCATTAATGATGCAGAAGTAAACCAGCCCAGTGTTCTGCTACTGCACCCCGCTACTGCACAGCCATGCCAAGACTCCCGTTAAAAGCAGGAAAGCATGTTTTTGCTGTCAGACCATGGAAAGGGTTCATTTGAAGTTTTTTTATTACCTATACTTTTACATTTTGCATTTTATTTTACTTTTCCAGTGAGAAATGCCTGAATCCCTTATGTCTGTCTGATACCTGATGGGTAATCTGGAAGGAGATGGGCACAGAAAATGCCCAAAAAAGGAATGTATTCACACACACACACACACACACACACACACAGACATCTGCTTCAATGCTTGTACCTGCGTGAAAAGGTGACACGAACCGAACTGATTAGCATCACGTGTGACGGATGTTTGTGCACGTTCGTCACGGCTGCTGAACCTCTGTTCCGGGGGGCCTCCATAGTTTTCATTCCGCTGTCCTGAGAGCTGCCCCTAGGTGAGGTTCAGACAGGAGAAGAAAAAAAAAATCCTGAGCCTATATTAAACCCACACAAGGGTGACCCATCTGCAACCGATATTGCTTCATGTACAGTATCACAGGCCAGCTCAACTATGGAAAACGATGAGGCCAGCGAAGCCTGGGATTTATGCCAGAGGTCAGCAGGTCAGGGCTGTTCTCATTTCCATAGGATTATACGATCATATCGTTGCTCGTATGTCTCAAATTCTCTAAAAAAAAAAAATAAAAAAATTCCTTAGCGGTTCGGAGTGGCAAAGAACTGCATGCTTGTGGTCGAGTTAAGGATTAATTTTGGATTTTGTACTTTGAACTAACTGCTTATCTTTTGCTGTGACTCTTCACGTAACTTTTATGTGCTCATTCTCGCGTCCTCTCACAGCTCCGACTTCGCCATGCAGAGGTTTGATCGAGATTCCGAAGTCTACAAGATGATCCAGGAGAACAAGGAGTCGCGCACCACCCCACGCCAGTCCAACACCTTCCGTATGCTGCAGGAGGTGCTGGAGGCCGACGAGAAAGGTGAGACACCCCCCTACAAACTCCAGGTTAAAGAACCCAAAGAACAAGCTTACATAGAGCAGTGTTCATGCTGAAGGGTCGTTTCTCACTGGACACTGTATTTAATGTAAACAAACCTTTAATTCCACCATATGTATTTGTATTTCAAACATATTCTGTCCATTAACCTTGTGCAGTCAGAGGGAATTTTTACTGTGATTTTTGGCATGCTTTGGTAATTGTTGTCAATTTGAAGAAAAGATCAAGCGTAATTGTAAGTTTACACACCTTAGTCAACCTGATCTGTCAGCAACATGTAATTAAAGGTGACCTTGTGCTGCATTTCTGTTCACACTTGCTAATAACCTCACTGGTGCTGGAACATGCCGTGTTTATGCCCTCTGAGAACACTTTACACTAGAAATGCCGCACGACAACAACAACAAAACTGCTTTATCAGTGTTATTTTGTCATTTTGTGTGATGTGTTGCATTGTGCATGGGGTGTATGTTACACTCTAACTCAGATGTGAGGAGTTGAGTATGTCGGAAATATGATTGGGCTGGAGGTGGGGTGTGTGCGTGTGCGTGTGTGTGCGCAGATTCAGGCATGCAGTGGAAGGCAAACATTTGTGGTAAGTTTAAAGCGTATCCTCAGACATTCCTCAGAAGACGGGCAGCATTTCAACGAAAACATGATGCATATGAATCGCCTGTGGTTGAATATGTATGCAGAATCCCATGCATGCTGACCAAAAAAATACAAAAATGTTCCCCTCTCTGTGTGTGTGTCTGTGTTGTGTGGGTGGGCGTGCACAGAGGCTGCGATCCGTTTCCCGGGAAACCTTTCACCCAGTCCAGTCAAGACCAACACTGTAGCTGGAGTGCACAAGTATCACACCTGTGAGAAGTGTGGCACCAACATTGTGTAAGTAGCCATCTGTCGTTCAGCATTCACATGCTCATGCACACACACACACACACGCACACACACTCTTGGACATGAACGTGCGGTCTGAGGGAAATGTTGCATCATGATTAATGCCTGGCACCCACTGTTCCCAATAAATGTGTATTTAGGCTCATTAGCGTTCAGTTGAACAGTTTAGAGAATGTGTGTGAACGTGTTTGTTTTGTGTGCGTGTTCCCCACCCAGCACGCAGGCAGTGCGCATCATGGACGACCGCTACCGGCACCCGGAGTGCTACACCTGCACGCAGTGCGGCCTCAACTTGAAGATGCGTGGCCACTTCTGGGTGGACGACGAAATGTTCTGCGAGAAACACGCCCGCGAGCGCTACCAGGGTCCCGGCAGCAACGCCCCCCGTCGCTTCACCGTCTCCCCCAACCACTAAGATCCTGTCTACAAACCCCTCCCTCCCACCCACCCACACCCCGAACACCTACCACAGCGGGCTCGTACACCGACGGACCATGGGCTGGGCGTTAGGGGGCCAGGATGCCATTTCAGGACCATCATGAAATATCACTTTTTAATCCCTCACTTAGCCTTTTCAGTTACTGCTTATGGGATTTTCCTCACGAAGCCCCTTCACATAATGTAGGTGCTGTTTTGGGTGTAATATATATTAATATATATATATATATGAGTCAATATTTGCAGTGGTATTTTGTTTAAGGGACCACGTAATAAGGGTTCACAGGACCGGTTTCCTGTTTTGGTTTGTTTTGATTATTGATTTTTTTTTTTCTTGTGCGATTTTACGTTCTTGTTGTACTGACAGTTTTCAGCACTTGTGAACGAGGCAAGGGGGTCATCATACAAATATAAAGAAGAGCCTTCTGAAGCTCAGGAGGTTCCTTCTTTAAAAAAAAACAGAGCTGTTAAATTTATTTCTGGTTTCAGAATCTGAGTAGTTGCTCAGAAGTGATGATAGGAAAAGCCTTGTGAAAAAAGGGACTGAATCCGTTAAAGCTGAAGTCCTGAATCCGCCCTGCTTTCTCTCTCTTCTTTTTACAAGCACGTTCATTTTTTTGGCTGTCATTCACTTTTAAAAAAAAATAACCGATTATATCAAAAGAAAGCATAATACAAACCGTAACAATTTGTGTAAATATGTATTTTTTCAGTATATGTATTTTGTTAGATTGCTCACAGATTTTTTTTGTGTGGTCAGGGTTGCATGTTTTTATATATAGAGAGAGAGAAAGAGAGAAAAATGGATGCATGCCGTGTACATTAGTAAATTTTTGAAAGGTTTTTACATGAGGCAATTTTTTTTTTTTTTGAAACCATGGAAAAACAGTGAAGATTTTTTTCTTGAGTCTAATTATGCTTTTTTTTTGCCTTTATGATGATTTTTCCTGTTTCTGTTTAAAATATAAAACTTATTACTGTATCATTCTGACTTTGTGTGGTTTATTATCAAAGGTTTAGTTAACATTCATCACAGAGGTTAAGTAATAAATTGGATCTGAATACATTTACAAATATGATATGGTATGAGAATCAAATTGTTTTCCAATTCAGTTCTAAGCTGTTCCTCTTTAGCTCAAATTGTATTTCAAAAACATTTTCTTTTGTGGATCAAACATGTAAAAATTATAGCAATATGCAAAGACACATAATTACATAAGTTACAGGGACTATTAATAACTATCAATAAAAAAGTGAGACTTATCAGACAGAAAGATTTAGTTGTCTTCTTCCTCCGCTTATCCGGGTTCGGGTTGCGGGGGCAGCATCCCAAGTAGGGAATCCCAGACAGCCCGCTCCCCAGCCACCATTCCACCAGCTCCTCTGGCAGGACCCCAAGGCGATCCCAGACAAGACTGGAGATATAATTTCTCCAGCGTGTCCAGGGTCGACCTGGGGGCCTCCTGCCAGCCACTTGTATCCACGATCTCATTCTTTCGGCCATTACCTAAAGCTCATGACCATAGGTGAGGATTGGGACGTAAATAGACCGGTAAATCGAGAGCCTTGCTTTCTGGCTCAGCTCCCTCTTCACCACGACAAACCGGTTCAGATTTGGAAGTGCTGTCCTCATCTCAGCCGCTTCACACTCGGCTGCGAACCTACCCAGCAAGAGCTGAAGGTCAGAGCCTGATGAAGCTAGGAGGACCACACCATCTGCAAAAAGCAGAGACGAGATTCTCCTGCCACCAAACTCGACACCCTCCACACCACGGCTGCACCTAGAAATTCTGTCCATATCGGTTATGAACTGAACCGGTGACAAAGGGCAGCCCTGGCGGAGACCAACCCTCACTGGGAACAACTTAACAAAATGCCATCCACCCCACACTCCTGGAGCCCTCCCCATAGGGTTCCCTTGGGGACACGATCATAAGCCTTCTCCAAATCACAAAAAAACACATGTGGATTGGTTGGGCAAACTCCCTTACCCCCTCCATCACCCCAGCAAGAGTAAAGAGCTTGTCCACCATTCCACAGCCAGGACGAAAACTACATTGCTCCTCCTCAATCTGGGATTCAACTATCGACTGGAGCCTCCTCTCCAGTACCTTGGAGTAGACTTTTCCAGGAAGGCTGATGAGTGTGATCCCCCTATAGTTGGAACACACCCTCTGGTCCCCCTTCTTAAAAACAGGGACCACCACCCCAGTCTGCCACTCCATCGGAACTGCCCCGATGTCCACGCAATGTTGCAGAGACGTGTCAACCATGACAGCCCTACAACATCCACAGCCATGAGATACTCAGGACGGACCTTATCCACCCCCGGGGCTCCACTGCTGCGTAGTTGTTTGACTACCTCAGCAACTTCTGCCCCTGAGATTTTACAGCCCATACCCAGGTATCCCAGCTCTGGTTCCTCCTTGGAATGTGCGTTGGTGGGATTGAGGATCTCCTCACTGTAAACAGTGTGAGCGAGTTCCTGCTTTGCTCTGCTGAAGCATCGAATGGTTTGCCAGAACCTCTTTGGAGCTGATCGGTAGTCTTTCTCCATGGCCTCACCGAACTCCTCCCATGCCTAAGATTTTGCCTCGGTGACTGCCACTGGAGCACATGTTCTTCGGACAAGTGTTCCCAGCAGACCCTCAATATACGCTTGGGTCTGCCACGTCAACCTGTCATCTTCCCCTGCCACCACTAGGTGGTGATCACTTGACAGCTCTGCTGTTCTCTTCACCCGAGTGTCCAAAATATATGGTCACAGGTCAGATGATACAACTACAAAGTCAACCTGTGACCTAGGCTGCCCTGGTACCAAGTGTACCGATGGGCATCCTTAAGTTCGAACATAGTGTTCGTTTTGGCCAAACTGCGGCTTGCACAGAAGTCCAATAATGAAACACCACTCGAGTTCAGATCTGGTGGGCCGTTCCTCCCAATCACGCCCCCCCAGGTCATGCTGTCATTGCCCACGTGAGTGTTGAAGTCCCCCAGTAGGACAGTCCCCAGTCAGAGCACTATGTAGCACTCGTCCCAGGGACTCTAAAAAGGGTGGGTTCTCTGAGCTGTTATTAGGTGCATAAGCGCAAACAACAGTCAGGACCCATTCCCCGACCAGGAGAGCTACCCTCTCATCCCCCGGGGTAAACCCCAAAAAAATGTCTGAGAGTCTTGGGGCTAACAAAAAGCCAACCCCAGCCCTTTGCCTCTCACCTGGAGCAACTACAGAAAAGAAGAGTGTCCAACCTCTCTGAAGGACTTGGGTTCCAGAGCCAATGGTATGTGTCGAGGTGGCTCCGACTATACCTAGCCGGTACCGCTCAACCTCTTCCACAAGCTTCAGCTCCTTCCCCCCCAAAGAGGTGACATTCCATGTCCCAATCGCCAGTTTCCTTGTCCGGGGATCGGACCACCAAAGCTCTCGCCTCGGTCTGCAACCCGATCCACATTGCACTGGAAATTTCATGTTCCTCCTGTACACTTGCTCTTTGTTTTTCTTTCCATGAAAGGTCTTCTGAACCGTTCTTTGTCTCGCCCTTTACCTAAGACCAATTTGTCATGGGAGACCCAACCAGGGGCTCCAAGTGCTCCAGACAGCATAGCTTCTAGGATCATTAGGGCTCTCAAACTCCTCCACCATGATAAGGTGACGGTTCAAGGAGGAGACACATAATTGCCTCAGACTAAATATGTTTTCTTTTGTAATTAGCTTTTAATGGCTTCCTTATATTCTTCCTTAGGTTTTGAATTGCTAATGATCCCCCAACCCTGCTTTTCTTGCTTTGTCCACCAGAGGGACACCATGCTGGGATGTTGCATGTCCTTCTTCCCCATATGCAAAGTTAAAATTATTAATTCATATTCAGTATAAATAAATGAATTTAAATTAATATTATTCAGTAATTAGATTATATAACAATTAAATATAAACTACATGACATTCTTGTGGCATAAAGGTTTTTTAGAATTCCGCATCATTTCAAATTCAAATTTTATTTGTCAAATACATAGTCATACATGGTATGATATGCAGTGAAAAGCTTTTTGCGACTGCTACAGACCACAGTATTGCAAATGTTGCAAGTATGCATGAACCAATATGCAAATATTGCAAACATAACCAAATATTACACTTTTATGTCTTTAACATAAAATATGTGTAACAGATAGGGTGAAGGTGTGCAAATGAGTGAAAGACAATATATAAGAATATATAAAAAGTAAAAAGAGCTGAGATTGTGCAAAGAGAAAAAAAGTGCAAAGAAGCTCCTCCTCATTCTCTCTTTGTTGGACTTAAGGGAGCGGAAGCGCTTCCCTGATCGCAGCAGAGAGAAGAGTCCATTGTTGGAGTGGCTGAGGTCCTTCACTATCTTCCTGGCTTGCTGTAGATGGATTGAAGGTCAGGGAGCTCGGTACGGATGATGCGTTCAGGCGATTGAACCACCCTCTGTAGGGCTCGCCTGTCCTGCATGGTGCTGTTCCCGAACCAGGTTGAGATGTTTCCCGTCAGGATGCTCTCTACGGTGCAGGAGCAGAAGTTCCTGAGCACCTTGGAGGGCAGTCTGAAGTCTCTCAGGCGTCTGAGGTGGTAGACCACAGGTCCTGCGTGATGTAGGCACCGAGGTAACGGAAGCTGTCCACTCTCTTTCATGACTTTCCTGTTCGCTCTTACAGAATTTACTTTACATTTACAGCATTTATCAGACGGCCTTATCCAGAGCGACTTACAATCAGTAGTGACAGGGACAGCCCCCCTGGAGCAACTTAAAGTTAAGGTGTCTTTCTCAGGGACACAATGGTAATAAGTGGGATTTGAACCTAGGTCTTCTGGTTCATAGGCGAGTGTGTTACCCACTAGGCTACTACCACCCCACACAGTTATTTAGTTTTTATTTTGTGATAACTTTCTCTTATAAAATCGGGAACATTGTGTCCTTTTCTTATTATGTTTACATACGGAAAGTCTTCCAATTTCCAAGATAATCAGAAACTGTTAAATGCAAACGACTATTAAAAAAGATACCTTCAACTGGTGGAACTCGCTGGTCTTCCTGTTTACCAGCTTCAACTGGTCATTAAAAAGCTCTGTTAGCATTAGCAGTTTTGTAGGACTACATCAAACTGTGATCAGAATGCCTTATCTAAATTAGCAGAACGCTTCTGGCAATATTAGCTACAAATAAAAAAAAAAATGAAACAATTGTCAAATGTGATTTTGATCGATTTACATTTACATTTTTACATTCACATTTACAGCATTTATCAGACGCCCTTATCCAGAGCGACTTACAATCAGTAGTTACAGGGACAGTCCCCCCCCGGAGCAACTTAGGTTTAAGGGTCTTGCTCAGGGACACAATGGTAGTAAGTGGGATTTTAACCTGGGTCTTCTGGTTCATAGGCCAGTGTGTTACCCACTAGGCCACTACCACCACTATAAACAGATATTTATAGTTTGATTAACGTTGAAGTTCAGTTATTGTGCAGAGGTGGAAAGTAACGAATTACATTTACTCGTGTTACTGTAATTGAGTAGTTTTTGTGAGTAATTTGTCATTTTTTAAATTGTTCTTGTAATAGGTAATTTTACTGTTACTCAAGTACTTCAAGCACAGAGTAAGTAATCATTTGTTTTAATGTTACAACAAATTCACATTTAGTTTAATGACAACTTGACTGCTGTTAGAGAATGTTGCTCAGATAATAATTTTTTCAATGCTGACTGACTGTAGTCTAAACTTTTGCAGCCTGCATCCTGAACACATGTTGGTCGTGAGTAAAATAGCCTATACAGTGCATCCGGTTCTGTTTTTCCAGCCTTACAGCCTTAGTCCAAAATGGATTAAATGCATTTTTCTACACCCAATAATGTAAACGTGGAGGTTTTCATGCTTGGTTTGTGCTCTGACATGAACTGTCGACTGTGGGACCTTACATAGGCCGGCGTGTGTCTTTCCAAATCAGGTCCGATCTACTGTTTTATCCACAGATGGACCACAATTAAGCTGCAGAAACATCTCAATGAGGATGAGGAGAAACAAGATGCACATGTGCTCAATATTAAGCCTCATGGCAAAGGCTGTGAATACTTATGTGTTTTCTTGTTTTTTTTTTTTTTTTTTTTATAAATTTGCTTAAACCTGAAGCAACCATTCATATTGTCATTATGGGGTGTTGCGTGTAGAATTGTGTGTAGAAAACATTATTTCATCAATTGTAACATAACAAAATTTGAAAAAAGTAATGCTCTGTGAATACTTTCTGGATATGTGTTTTGCCTGAATAGTTCATACATTACATTACTGAAACTGAGCAAGAGTTTCACAGTCTAATACCATAGTATTCTGTGGGAAAATTTTTATTTATCAGTTGTATTTTTAAGTAAATACAACTGATATATTTATTTTTGCTCTAAAATGAACAAAAAGCACAGTTTGTTAATAAGGAAATGTTGAACATTTTCACAGTTTTGGATCATTTTTTGCTTTATTTTCCCTTTTTTATTGTAATGTTTGAGTTAGACCATACAATTCAGAATTTTGTGGCCAAGTTTTGATGTTTTGATGGAAGTTTTGATGGAAGCAAAGGGTCAAAGTTTGAAAGAACACTCTAAAGAATAGACATATGCTGTGAAAAAGAATCCGCCCAATCTCGTCATAGCACAACAGTAGCTATTATTCACTTCAAACATTATAACTTTTTATTTTCTACATTCAGTTACAGACTATTTTCAGTTTTCCCCCTCCCTGTGAATGTATGTTCTTGAGCCACTAGATGGCACTGCTTGCTTTATTTTTTTCTGTCTGGACTACCGGTCCAAAGTCACCAACTCATTCATGGTTATTTCTTTTTCTCACAATGAAGGCTGAAAGTAAAGATTCAAAACTATGACAAGGCGCACATGAGGTTTCCATTTTTGGTTGTCGGTTGCCATTCATTTGCATCTTGTAAAGCTGCTAATGCCGATGACAGTGGTGTGTACAGCGGTCATGAAGCGGTCAGGACTCTGATCCCTTAATCAGATTTATAAAATACACCTCTGATTAAAAAAAAATGTAAAAAGTGTTCAGTGCTATTGAATATTGTATCATTTTCTTTCTTATATAATGATAAATGTAACCTTTTTGTTTTTGTTAAATCAGTGATTTAAATTGCTTAATTGGTTCTTGAATAACCTATAATGTTTAGCAAAGCAATATTAGAACATGTTTAAAGACATATGAAGAATGTGTCTCTCTCGTCACTTACTGAGAGATGAAAAGGAACGTGATTTGTCATGTTTGCAGATCCGAGTTTGATATCTGCTGCCGGCTGTGACACAGGCCTCTTCATTCATTCCTCTGTCAAAGACCGCGAAGCTCAGCAAAGCTGTCACACACTGGTGGCAGTGGGTGAGGACAAGCCTCCTGATCCATCACAGCAAGTGGAAACATGACACATGTGCGACTGCGCACACACACTCACTTCTCCTCTACCTTGTGCATCACTTCCTCCGATAGCGCCCCCCCCCCCACCCCTAAAGGCCTGGTCACAGTTCCTTCTCCTATCCACTTATCGCAACCGCTTTCCCTTCTCCACCTGAAATGGGCTCCAGATGTCGGAACAGAGCAGGAGTGTGAGAGAGCCCTTGCTCAGCGATATGAGCAGTGGAGAAAAAGAAAGCAACAGAGGGGGGTGCACTGGTGAGCGAGCGAGAGAGAGAGAGAGGGAATGTTGGAACAACATAAAAGTTTGTCTGGATGCCATTAAGTTCAATTTGATGTAATGTGCTGTTTTGGACGTGACATTTTAAATGGAAACTGTGCTTTCCAGATGAGAGAGATTTTGCTGGGGTGCTCGACTGAAAGGAGGCTTGGGGTGACGGAAGGAGGGTGGGGGGTGTGTTGTACTTGAAGCCCTATTTAACAGATTGAATAAACACTGCTCTGTTCCGTGGCTGGGCAGGCGCCTGCTTGCACTTTTTGGGTTGCTTCCTTCAGCAATCAGCCAGTCGGGAGTGTGCCCGCTCCAGTGTACAGTATCATGTACAGGAATAACAAATCTGGCCGGGGGTATTCGCCAGCGCACACTGCCTCATTGTGAGCCGCCGGCTGCTTTCTTCGACAGGGTGCTGACTACATGTCAGCCTCAATTGGGCTTTCTGGACCCTTCCCCATAACTGTTCCTTATTCTTTTTTTTTTTCATACTTTCAGACTATTCCTCATATATCTTTCTTTTATTTATTTAGTCCTCGTGGGCTTCCTTTGGTGGGTCACATATCATAAAGCGCCTTTAAAATAGGTCTAAATTATGGGGTGAAATGAAAGCTGTAGGTTTAATCTCTGCAGGGACTGAGATGAGGACAAAAGTGGAACTGTGAAAATGGAAGTGGGTGGGAAGTGTGGCCTTCTGTGTGGTTTTACAGTAGGCCTGTCTGCCCTTAATCACTCCGGAAGGCTAATATATACCTCACCATATCAGAGCAGTCGAGCAAGGGTGCTTACAAAGAAGCTTTCATTGGATATGTGCACAAAACCAAAACACTGCAGAATTACCTACAGTTTTCAGTTAAGAAAAACCCTTTACAATGCACTCTATGTAGGCCTTCACGATGGCACGGCCTCTGCAGCTGAACAGAGCGGGTTTGAAAAATGCCTTTTTGAATGATTATAGCAGGATGGTCACACACAGAGATCTTTCTAACTGCAAGTTTAGACCATAAACTGTATGGAGGTGTATAAGATAGATGGGCCACTTAACTAACTATTTGCCACAAAAATGATAGATATAGTGAACATAACTGATTATCTCACTTTTTGGTAGGCAGCACCAATCAAAATTGGTCCAAGGAAGGAAAGCTGTTGGCAACAGTGAATGGGTGGCCAGGGCTCTGTCATGGACGTGGTGTCTGATTGGATAGAAAACAAACTGCAGCTCAGATTGGTGAAAAAGTCCATACTGGTGCTCAGACCAGTCAAGTTACCAATGTGGACGTGAGCATCAGTACTGGGCCACGGAGCAGAAGAGGGACCTATTGCATGTCTGCATGTTAATTAAATTAACTATCATTTAAAGATATTTAGCCACCTTTAAATTTACTTCAATAAAAAGGCTTATGGACAGAATCGATGTTGCTGTGCAGCGTCTGTGTTTCTTGTAAAGCCAACGTGCTGCGTGTGAAACTCGTCCCTGTCCAGGTTATAGAGACCAGAGTTTACACATCTTCCCAAAATAGCCGCACGAGACTGGATAATTGGAAACATATTTGGTACAACTGGGGGAGAGCAGAGCGGTTTTCTTTATCTCAGCCGGGCTTAGAGGACGCTTTCCTGTTATCAGGATCTTTGAAATAACCAGGGCTGGGGTCTTCATTGCGGTTCCCAGACCCCATGTGCCTTTCGTACGCTGCAGCCAAGCCCCAAATCAGACTTTGATAGGCTGGTCGCACGCACAGACCTCAAGAGGGTCTGGAAATCAAATGGAAATGACCATCTGGGTCATAGTGCCTACATTTTACTAGGAAAACGTAAGTACCAGCTAAACGAATAGCCCTTCCATGTAATTATTAAAGTAAGATAGTTGTTAGTGATGATAGGCTTTCACCATATAGAATGTTTTTAGTAAGTGTATATTTGTTTCTAAGAAAAAAAAATTATTGATGTTGATCTATGCACATTAGTCTAAATGTTTCTGAGTGGTCACGTTTTTTTATATTTTACTTTTAAGAGGTAATGTGAAGTCTAATGCATTCCAAACAAGGCATATTCAATTATAATCAGTCATTAATAAGATATGCATTCGGCTTTGTAAATGCTGTATTCAAAGATTTTTTTGCTTAAACATATTCCTGTTCCTATTGTTCCTGACAATTAACAAAATCGTTGTTACACAGTCGTTGTATGTTAATGGATATTGTTAATAATAACAAGGACAACCAATGAAACAAAGGCAGTGTTGATCATTCTCTTTTGGATCAATACTGGCAGCAAATGCCAATTGGATTCAACATGGAAGCCAAGAAAAATCCTAATTTATGTTTCTTGTGTAAAGCGCAGCATTTTGGGACTCGTGATAATAGTCTCTGTGTTCTGAGTTCTTGTTCTTGGCTCCTTCTGCGCTAGGACCCAGTGGACGAGGAGGAGGAGGAGGACGGGAAAATGCGCGCTGGAGGCAGTAACCGAGCGCGAGTGTGACAGGCAAAAAAAAAAAAAAAAAAAAAAAAGCGCAGGATCTGGGGAATGAAGCGCGCCGCGGACCCGTTATTCCGTTCATTCCGGGCGCGGCGGGACGGGACGAGGCGGGCTTGCGTCTCGTTGGGGGGCTTCGTATCAGTCGGCAACATTCGTGAAGTTTTTTTGAAGCAGGAGAAGGAGAAGAAGGCGCGTCGGTTCAGTTGCGCTCGGGCTGCGACCACAACCACGGGGGTCTGTCACAAGTTTTGACGTGAACCCGAACTTTTGCGGGGAGGCGGGGGTTCGAGGAAGCGTTGGTTTCGTCTCTGGATCACATTTGAGGACTTTATTGGATGGAAATGTAATTTTTTTTTTCCCTTCTGGGGGAGCGCTGCGTTTTGGAGAGAAGCACGCCGCGTGAAAATGATGCCCCCGTCCGATGATGTGGACGGATGATGACCGCTCCTCCAGGCGCTGGAGCAGCCCTCTCACCCGGCCAGTAACGCGGACCGTCGCCGCGGCCCCGTCCTTCCTTTCCAAGGCGCGGGATTAACTTTACGCACGGCGCGCCGCCGAGGCGTCCCTCTCTCTCCCCTCTTTCCGTCCCGCTCTCCCCCTCCTCATGCGCGCCGCGGTGAGATGGGCTGAAACGGGGGCGCGCTGAGCCGAGCGAGATGGGGTCAGCGTTGGTGCCCGACGTTCGCGGCGCCCTCTGGGCGCGCCTGCTGCTCCCGCTGCTCTGCCTGGCCGCCGCCGCCGCCGAGGCGAGGCCGGGGGACGCGTGTCCCGGGCTCGTCTCCAGCGGCTGCAGCTGCTCGGACGAGCGTCCCAAGGCCCACGCCGCGCCGGCCGACCGCAAGAGGGTGAGCTGCAGCGGGGACGAGCTTGCGGAGGCTCCCGAATCCGGCCTGCTGCCCAACCGGACCGTCACCCTGTGAGTAAAACACCTGATGTTTATTCATCTTTACCAAAAAAAGTTTGTCAATGGACCTAACATAATAACAAATTAATTAAACGATAATCATTATCAGCATAGAAAACCGATCAGTCAGGTCAATTTCCAAATTAAACCAAGAATTTAGATTACAACATGAGAGAAATACAACTGGAAACCTCTATAAAAGTCTTCCTGGGTTAGAGGATTGGAAACGTGGCTATTCAGGTGAGATCATGCAGGCCAAAAGTTTGGACAGAACCTTCTCATTCAATGTCTTTTCTTTATTTTCATGACCATTTACATTGGTAGATTCTCACTGAAGGCATCAAAACTATGAATGAACACATGTGCAGTTCTGTACTTAACAAAAAGTGGAGACCTGGCCTCCACAGTCACCGGACCTGAACCCAATCGAGATGGTTTGGGGTGAGCTGGACCGCAGAGTGAAGACAAAAGAACAACAAGTGCTAAACACGTCTGGGAACTCCTTCAAGACTGTTGGAGAACCATTTCAGGTGACGACCTCTTGAAGCTCATCGAGAGAATGCCAAGAGTGTGCAAAGCAGTAATCAGAGCAAAGAAACTAGAATATAAAACATGTTTTCAGTAATTTCACCTTTTTTTGTTAAGTACATAACTCCACATGTGTTCATTCATAGTATTGATGCCTTTTGTGAGAATGTACCAATGTAAATGGTCATGAAAATAAAGAAAACACATTGAATGAGAAGGTGTGTCCAAAATTTTGACCTGTACTGTATAAAATGTGATTTTTGAGGTGGAATATGAGATTCCCTGATTCACCAGATTCTGGTTCCCCGATGCCCTTGCCTGTTCAGATGCCTGTTATCAGACAAGGCTCGTGGTGACCCCTTGACCCCGGCCCCCAGACAACATGAAACACAGAGTGTATTTGTGACCTAGCGAAGCCCCCAAAATGTCTGAGCTGGCTCAGCAACAGCCTCAAGTGCATAGGCCGAAAGCTTGGGCTCACTCGCATTTTCCTTCAACTCCGGCAGCCAGGGAGCTGAAAGCTGGACAGGAGGGAGATCAGCGCTGACAGAGCGCTGTCACGCAGCAACCGCGACTATTGGGCCAGAGGAGAAACTGCCTCAGCCTCTCTTTGTCAACTCTTTGGCAGTATTTTGTTTTTTGCTTTCGGGTCCAAGGCAACCCTTGTGAAAAATGTACTTGACTATTTAATTAGGCTTTTTAACAATATATAACTACATATAAGTAGTGATAACGATATTAAAAGGATTTTCAGCAAATGTTTTAGTAGTCCCAACCCAATTCAGTGTTACATTTAATGAGCATAAAAATGAATGTGGAAAATGTACATGATCCGGTTTTAAACACTGCAGAGTGTTAATGAGCACTGCCATATTTTCTGTGTATGAAAACAAAATTAATATAATTATTACTTTAACAGTTCTTTTATTTATATGTATTTGTTTAGATATTTATTTATTAGAATAAGCACATTGGATTTTTTTCATACCTCTAAACCTCTCTTTCTCTCTCTCTCTGCCTTGCTAGAGGAGGATAAACAGAAACACATTTCCAGACTAACCTATCTCGCTCCATCTCTCGCTGACTATTGAAAGGTAGCCCTGCACATTTTAAATCCCTTGTGATGAAGATAGGAGGACGATCTGTTCTTCGCGTTTGTAGTACATAATATGCATTGCCTGAAACGTCGTAGTTGTTGTAGGCGGTGGGTGGATTTCCTTAGCAGTGTCTTTCACTAGTTGATTCTTGCGGGCCAAGTAAAGGAGAAGTAAAGTTTATTCATCTTTACCTATAAGAATATATTATAACAGTCATTTGTGGTATAAGTCACTATTAAATAGTCCCTAAAATATAAACATGCTACAGTAGGTCACATTGGTGTCACTGAAATAGGCGGCTATCATTATGACACCTAACACAAACTTTGTGCCAGTGGAACTTCCACCTCCTCCGAAACGCGCCTGTCTGACCCAGTGGGAGCAGCGTTTGCCTGCATATGGGTGCAGTAAAACAAAAAAAACCCAAATAGGCCCAGCGTTGCCTGCAGAGGAGACACAGCCAGTGGATTTATGCCTCAGGGAGCCAGAGGCAGCCAGCGCTCCATTTATAGGGCCTTGTGTTTCTGCTTAATAAAGGCAGGATAAACATCTGGGGAACATATTGCTGAAAAGCGGAGGTCAGGCTGTGGAGAAAATAGCCTGGGTGGGCGGTGGCGATTGAAGATAATCTCGCATCCTCGCACCTTTTAATGTTGTTTATTTGTTTTCTGACCTCTCTTGTGCGCAGTGGGGTGACTTTTATAAGTCTGTGTGCGCTAGAAACAAACAACTCTGGCCCATTAGCGTTCTGGGCTCAGGAGAGGGGCGGGGTACAGCATCTCCACAGCAGCATTCGCTGAGGCTCGGCCGCACGATGAAGCACAACTGGGGTATATACCCACCCCCAATCCCCCTGACCTTACAGAAAACCCAACCGCTCATCCTCCCCGTTTTTGTGACGTCCCTTCCAGATGTGGAATGTGCAGAGCCGTGTTGATCTTACTGTTTTTTTTTTTTTTTTCTTCCTGACATTCCTGAGACTCTCCAGGCGGCATCCCAGGTGCAGTATGGAAGCAAGGGGATGTATTCATGACCTTCTGCAAATCTCCATAACACACACACACACACACACACAAACGCTGCACTAGGCCTTGTCTTCGTACGTTCGCTGCCAGTCCAGGGTGTTGGGTTTGAGGCTGGGGAGGAGAGGACTGAGGGGTGGCTGCATTAGTGGCTGAGGTCACCGGGTGACAGGAATGATTGACTGTGTTTTGGGTGAAAGGGGTCAGATGGCCAAGCTCACTGACAGAGGGTAATTGGGCTGAAAGCAGTACGAGGAGAAACGGCTTGATTACGATATTTTGCGGGGTGTTCTGCAACGGTGACTCGACTTTAGCCAAGTTTTTTTTTTCGGACCAAGGCGCTGCTGCAAGGCAGAGTTCTGGAAGAGATTGCTGGTCCAACTGGTACGGGGCGGGCGTCGGGGTCAACCAGGCCGACTACCCAGCCGCCGATTGTAAAAGTTCAAAATGCTCCTTCGCGGCGTTTCTGCTCCGTGTGTGGGAGCTTGTGTCTGAGGTTTTCATATCGTTAACGTCCCGGAATTGTGAAATGTGGAAATGACTGGCCTTTCCCGGGCTGCGGGGTGAAGGCTACTCAGGCGACTCAGTGGGACTGGACGGGGTCAGCAGGACCCCTTTCCTCCGAGAGCCCCGGCCCCGTGGATCCGCGGGCTGCTGAGGGTAATGCACAACAGCTGGCTCCCATGAACATTCCAGCTGAGGCCTCCGAGCCCGTGGGGAATCCCAGTGGGGGATTGTTTATTAAGAGTATTAGTCAGATATTTGTTGCTTTAAGAGAGCGTAAGGGGAACTAACGCAAGAGAACCGCATCTACGCCTCACGCCGCAGCTCTTTGATGGGGTTATCTATTGTTTACCAGTAGGCCAAAGGGTTTAGTGCAAAAATGTATAAATCCACACTTGTGTTGAGTAATATTTTCGCGAATGCTCGACGGGCATTTGATATTCTCGACGCACTCCGATTACTAATCCTTCCCTTCCCTTTTCCCTGTTCGTCTCTCCCCTCCGCATCTCTTTCACTTTTTTTTTTGTAACCCCCCCTCCCTCCCCTCTATCATGAGTTCATCCACACGCAGTAACTCTCAACCTAAATATTTAGCCGTCTTGGTAGGAAACTGCCATGTCTAAACTCCTTCCAGATGGCAGCCCGCGCAGGCCTGTCTTTAAGGCTAATTATGCGCGGCTGCGAAGGCGCTGGATGTCGGGCGGAGGAAGGAAGAGGATGGTGAAGGAGAGCGACCTGGGGGGGTACAGAGGAGAAATAACCAACCTCCATCAGTGAGGTTCAAGTATATTACAGCATTTCAAGCTTTATGCGATTTTTTTTGCCATTGAAAGCATTTACTCTCCCATAAAACAACAAAATATAACACTTTTTGCGACCAGTTTTTCGACTTTAAATGAGGCAAAAGTAACTGGAGAAAGTCTTATCTCATTATCTCATGTAACCCTTCCCTTGCGCGGCTGTGTTATAATTGGATTATGCCACGGCGAAATTCTCACCAAGAGGGTTTTTCTTTCTGCTACCTACCTGACGGATCAGTCTGAGATGATGCTAAGCAGAAAGATAGATTATCACATGCAAAGTCATTTGTTTTTTATCATGTGCTTACAAAAAGGTTCTTTTTTAGAATCTTCACCTTCACCAGGGCATTTTGGAGTACCACGTACCCTCATGATTAACTGGCCATTTTCAATCATCGCTTATTACTAATATTAAATTGAATTTGCGATTCTGTGAAAAAGTAGGAAATCAGCAGTTTTTTTTTTTATTTTTTTTATTTTCCATTTCACCCACAGGGAAGGTATGAGCTTCCAACGCTGCTAAAGCGTCCATTAAGCTTAAAAACTAACAATGGTGCAAACACTTTCTTGATGTTTATTTTTACCAAGGACTCTCCTTGGCTGCACCCTTCCCTCCGAGCCGGTGGAGTCGTGCGAACTTCCTGGCTTAGCCGACCGCAACATCCACTCTGGCCTCCGGACTGTTCGCCAGACGCTGAAGTGCCCTGCTTGTGTCCAGCATTCTTGGGCCACATGTTGAGCTGCGTTCGAGTGTGAACTATGCAAATGCCGGGTGGGAGTATGCGCGCGTCTCCGAGGTGCTGAGGCGCCATCCCTCTGCGGCCTTGGGAACGTGGAAGGTGGAGCTATCCAGCCTCACCCTGCTGGACAGCTGCCGCCAAGGTCACTCTGTCTGTGGGTCAGCTGGGGTGAAACACACCCAGACGGTATCAGCCTTAACATTCCCATTCCACACTCTGGGCTTCTGACCAATGTTTCAGAATACCTCAGTGGCGCCGTAAAGACAAAAATACATTTCCCAAATTTCATAATCACATAATGCATGCTGGTGGATAGAGCCGGTCCCATGCTAATCTCTTCTGAAACTTCAGATTTTTCATATATTCAGTTTTTTTCCATAGGGGTGTAATGATAGTGTGGGGAGGCTGTGTGGGACAGCCATGTTTATGTCCCTTTGAGGCTGACTTCAGGCCTCGGCCGTGTATGTAATGGACCTGAGTGCAGGGCTCGGCCTGCATGTGGGATGGGGCTGCTGTGGTTAGGTGGTGTGTCTCTGTGTGTTTTGTCTGTTTTAAGGTTGTGGGAGTACTTAAATATATATGTGTGTGTGTGTGTGTGTGTGTGTGGATTTAACTGTAGCAGCTTGAGTAATTTAATTCCATATGTGTGATCAGGCCAGGATGTGATAAAGTGTGTCGGTGTGTGTGGTGTGTGTGTTGGGGGCAGCGGGGGGGGGGGGTTATCCCTCAACCCCAGTGCCCCTTCTTTAATGGCACAGATCCCTTATCAATGGGCAGAATTCTTAAGGCAGACAAGAACCTTCAGTGGCAGAGGCCTTTCTGAGGACAGATGGTTTATTTACGGTGAAACGTGTTGAGAGGGAGTAGGCCTGTGCACATTCTTATATTTATATCTCAGTGAAGAACAAAAACCCTTACAAACATTTCAGCCAAAATTTCAATAATTTTACAAAATGTGTGTTTACCAAAATTATTTAAAAAGTTGTTATCCTCGTGTTCTCAGTAATTGTTAAAGCAAATGTGTGCATTTGTGTGTGTGTGTGCGTTTGTGCATTTGTGTGTTTATTTGCATATGATAACAGGAGGACCAGGATCTTCATCAATCATCATCATCTCATTGGAAGTGGTCAGATCTTAGACTTTGACACCTGTCCCTGTCCATCGAAATCCCATCTCTGTTAAAACAGATGTTTTACACACACACACACACACACACACACACACACACACACACACACACACATACAGAGAGACTCTCTCTCTCATTTCCTCTCTGTCACGCCCAACACATGCGGCCTCAAAATCCCCCATCATCATCATCAGTGTCTCTGAAGGAAGCAATCAGAGCGAGATACGTTGTCATGGGCCTCGCCTCCCCCACCACCCTCTTCCCCCTCTGCGACTTGTTATTTTAGTTTCTCCTTTCATTTGGCCCGTCTTATCTTCCTCCAAATATGCCTGAGTCGTTCCCTCTATGGCTCCCGACTCGTCCCTTTCCCTCATTCCCGTTTCCTCCCCTTCCCCACACGAGCAGCTTCCATGAGTTCCTGCAGGGCTTGTGGTCTGGACCATATGCAAACAGGGTGTTTCTGCTTAATCCCGCAACAACCTGGATGACTTGTATGTGTGTGTGACGAATGACAGCATCGGTGTTGACCTTGAGGACGAGAAATGGCCCTGTCCAGGGTCAAACGCAGACGTTATACTTGTGTCAAAAGCGAGTGAAGAACAGCTCATTGTTAGCGCCGTTTTTTTCCTTTTGTTTGTTCCATAAATGAAGTGTTTGTTTAATGAATTTGGTCTGACAAAACTGTCCATTGAAAAGCACGCAGGGCCACGGCTCCCAGATTCCTGTGTGCAATTTAACTAGCGTCTGAACCCAGACTCGCCTAGTTATTTGGGTCAGGGCCCTTTTCGGGTCTACCCCCCCATTAATACCTAAATGAGTTCCCAGAGTGCTTGCCCACTAATGTGGGAAAGGGTGGATGCTCTGTGTTTAATCTAATTAATTGTGTTGTGTTTTAATTGTTGCCTTATTAGATGTTTGAAAAATCTGCAGGCGTGGGAGCACAGTACAGTACGTACATGCAGTTCCAGGACTTCACAATGAGCGGGACTCCTGTGGACTCCACTCTAAAGGCTCTGCTGTTGTATCTGGTACCCTTCCCATAGTCCAGCAATTTCAACTACACTTTTTAGTAGGTCATGATCACAGTGTACAGGGAACATCCCTGCAGTGTTGGAGATGTTATGATCCAGCAGTCTTGCCATCGCAATTTGGTCCTTTTCAAAGTCACACAGTCAATAGTTACAGGGACGGTCCCCCTGAAGACCCTCCAGTGGAGACACAATAGTAAGTGGGGTTTGGACCTGTGTCTTCTGGTTCATAAACATGTGTCTTACCCACTAGGCTACTACCACCCTAAACTGACTCATTTGCTATTCAATTAACCTTCATAATGTTATGACAGATTGATGCTTTTTGTTGAATTAGATATTATACCTAACTGAGAAGGTCTTTATCTACAAACTAATATCTCATGTATTGATTGTCATGTGTGTGTGTGTATGTTTAGTTCTGAATGCATGTTTGAGTGTTTGGAAGTGTGGGCAAAGATGTATGTGTGTGTGTGCATGGGCACGTGTGGATCCATGCGGGAAGGGCGTTCATCACCACAATTCCCAAAATAGGATTCTATCCTCACCCTCTAATTAGAGACTGTTTAGAAAACCCAGATTTTAATTTTAGACCATGGAGGAGCTACACTCACTCACACACATACACACACACACACACACACACATATGCCCATAGGCCTTTAATTTTGGATTTTTGTGTGGCAGAAGGATTTTCTTATGCTACACTATATTGCAATGGTCTCTCTCTCTCTCTCACACACACACACACACACGTGCAAGCGCACTCTCTCACAACCACAGACCACAGAAGTCTTCACTTGTCTGCCTGGGCTGCTCACCACAGTACAGCATGCAACCGGTCTAAATGCAATACAGCCTCTCGCTGCTTCCTATCAGCAGCTGTATCAGGTTACACTACAGTCGCTACAATCTCGTTAAGTTGCGTCCTTCAGTTGGGCAGGGCCAGTAGGGCTGGATCATCTCCAGTCAGGGCTTGTGACATTGCGCTCCTCAGGGCCGACTCGTGAGGTGGTGGGGGATATTTGGGATGCTGCATCGCTGGCAGGGCTCTCTGGCCCTTGCTGCCGCCACACTGCTCCCCCGGTCTGCACAATGGCCCACATTCACATCTCAAGATGCATTTAGGGACTAAGTGCTTGTTGTGCTGAAGGGCCTGTGTGTGTGTGTGAGCGTGTGCGTGTGTGGGTTTGCACATCACAGTGGCTGACCTTTGTGTATGTGCATGCGTTGCAGATGTGCATTGTCCGTGCATCTACGTCCATTTTTTTTTGCGTCCGAGGGACAGGACCATCGCTGGGAATTGTGTATTTGTGGTATGGAGGTCTGGAACTGCTGAGGCAGCAGGCAGTGTGGGGACAGGCTGTGGTTATTAGTACAGCTCTGTCAGCCCATTGCTCTGCAGCCCTCGAGGAACTCCAGTGAATGGAGACTTAATTTTTTTTTTTTTTTAAAGCTGTGGAGGTGTGTGAGTGTGTGTGTGTGTGTGTGTGTGGGGGGGGTGCTTAGCCTTTCATGCACACACACACACACGCAACACACACACTGCAGCACATACACTCCTGCAGTGATGCTGCCTTAATTGGGCTTGAAGGCTTCATTAGTGGCTCTAACTGAAGGGGTGCTGTGAGGAGTGGGGGTGTCTCTTCAGTCAGCATGCCCCCCCTTCCTTCCTTCCTCCCGCCCTCCAGGCCTCCTTGCTTCCTCCACTGTGAAGCGTGCTAACTAACTAACTAAGATAACTAACTGTCCCGGACATGGAGCAGCCTTCTGGGGTCTGACGTGTTTACAGCTTCGGCTTGGGTGGTGTAGACCTGTCCCAGTCACTCTCCACATCACATCATACTTCATTTATCCTAGATTTATACATTCATTTTTTTCTGATTTGTTTGGTTTTAGCTTCACAATTATTTATGGATGGCTGCAGTTACTAAAGTTATTGTAGCTGTAAATGGCATTACAGTGTAGCAAAATAACTGGTTGGTTTGGACCAATGAATCGAGAACCTATTTTCCTGAATGCTAAAGATATGAAGTTATTTACAGTAGATCAGCTGAGCCAGACCTCACCACACACTATTCCCACAGTTCAGTAAATCATTTTTAGAAACTGTTCTGTCCTATTATAATGGTATAGATCCTATTTTAATAGTGAAAAACATTTAATATTAGATTTAAATGTACTAAACGTAATATCATACAAATTAATGTATATAAATTTGTTCAGTTCACATTATTGTAGTATATATGCTAAACAGTTTATAAAAGAAGATAGTATGTATATAATGCACATTCAAATAAACAAACAGAATAAATAAAAAAAGAGAAGTACATATACCTGGGTGTAATTAGCATTTGTCTGTACAACATTTTGCAACTTATTTAGCACTATCTGGTGTTAGTTACGGGTTGCTTATACTACGGTTGAAATATAGCCGAGGATCTGTGTGCTGAAACAGGGATAGGGGCCAAGCGGCCCAGGGCTGAGGGAGAGAGTGGATCGGTGGGTGGGGGTCCGCCGCCAGGGCCGGTCTGTGCGAAACAGAACAACAGAACACAATCTCAACAGTGGGTCTGGGCCCACTGGACTCACCTCTCCACCCACCCACCCCCCGTTATTTTTCTTGGAGGCTATGCGGAGCTCTCTTCATGTGATGAATGTGATTTTGTGTGCGCGTGTGCGAATGGGAGGCTTTACCTCGCAGCACATATTTCCACTGTAGATTCTTCTCCCGCTGGCGGTGCCTCAGTCTCGGCCCCAACACACTACTGTAGGTGTCTGTCTGAACAGCAAAGCTCATTCACACCCCCACCTATCCATCTCTGCTATTCACACACACACACACACACACACACACACACACTCACATCGCAATCTGAGAATCCTAGCCTCCACACGCACACACACCCTGGACCAACGCAGACGGGCAGATCACTTGTTGACGCTTGTTCGCTCCAGGGGTCACACCAAAGACAGACAGCGAAGACTCGCCCCCAACCCCCCCATACACACATCTGCCCCTGCTGCTGCTGGGTGAGGTGTGGGAAAGTTGCTACATAACACTCTTTCATAATTGCCTCCTAGGCTATTAAACGTGGCACTTGGAAAGGCCGAGCAGTCTTGTAAAGGCCCCGTTAACAGCCAAGTTTTTGGTAATGGAGCTTTTAATAAAAACCGGGCCGTCTGTCCTCTCCCCCCTCTGGACTGTGGGCTTTATCGGCCTGAAGGCTACTTAATAAAAATGAGAGCTGAAGCCAGGGCTCACATGAAACGCACTGCATGTAACTGACAGTGAAAATATTATTTTTTATCGTCCGCCTTTCACAAAGAATTAACACTATCTGGAAACACAAAATCTCAGACGTCCCCAGAGGAACCAAACTATTTCAGCTATTTCAACGTCTTTGTACCTCTTGTGGTAATTTTATTTAATTATTTATATCTTAAGATTTTTCTCTGGTGTGATGCTTTGAAATATTAATTTTTCAGGCCTATTTTCAAAAGCACTACAAGAGCGTCTATTCACAAATAAAATGTAACAAAGACGAATTCTCTATGTTGGAGAGAAGAATGCTGCTTTACTTTTTGTCTCCTTAATTCTGAAACATCAGTAATTAAATATATGTGAAAGTGAAGTGATTGTCGTTCTGATACACAGCAAAGCACACGGTAACACAACAAAATGTGTCCTCTGCTTTTAACCATCACCTTCAGTGATGTATGACAGGTGCACGGGGAGCAGTGTGTGGGGACGGTGCTTTGCTCAGTGGCACCTCAGCGGTTCGGAATTCGAACCGGCAACCTTCTGATTATGGAGCCGCTTCCTTACCCTTCCTTCCTTACCACCACTGCCCAACTTACCAGCTAAATGAGAATGTCTGAATAATTGAGGAACTCTTTCATGGAGCATTTGCTGCTTGGTCTGAGTCCTCTTGGAGCTGTCATTGCTATCATTGTCCTCCATGAAGAATATGCCTACATTGAAGTGAAGCGATTGTCATTGTAAAACACTTCAGCAGAGCACACGGTGCACACAATGATATGTGTCCCCTGCATTTGAACCCATCACCCTTGGTGAGCAGTGGGCAGCCATGAAAGGTGCCGGGGAGCAGTGTGTGGGGACAGTACTAAAACTGTTCTAATGACACCCAGCACATTGTTAATTCTCTAACTCCACTGGGGACGAGACCACTGACACGGTGAAGTTATCGCAAATATGAGCACACGCTCATTTGCTAAAGGCCACGTGACCTTTGACCCAGCAGTATGCATATACAACAGATGCTCAATCCCAGAGGCCGTGTCAAATTTAGAGAGATCCGCTTCATAATGTCGGAGTAACTGGTTGTTATTCTTGTGTTTTGATTTTGTTGTTGTTGTAATGGAAGGCCTTAGCAGCCCGTCCCTTGGGGCAAATGGGACCTAGCAAGGGTAGAGCTAATGAGAGCGAGTGGGCTTAGCTCGCTGACGTCTTCTTATTAAATTTAAATCCCTGCCCTAAGTCTGCCATCCTGCCTGTGGTCTGGCCTTTCACTGGAGACGCGGTGGGGCTGAAGAACTGTGATTGGCTGTCCTGTACCATAAAGATGAAAAGTAGGCGCAGGCTTCAGTCCAATATATACCAGACAGGTCAACTTTATAACACTGAAACGTAGAAGCAAAGTTAAGTCAACATATTAAAGTGCCATTAAAAGCCTTGCCAGAATTGTTGCATCAGTGTGACTTATGCGCTTGGATTAATGCTGTCATGTTAATCATCTGAGGAGAGGAAAAGAGGAGAATTGGCAGAGTACAGCACTCCTTGTGTTTGTTTCGAGTGTCTACACAGCCAAAATGCCAAACAAGGAGTTGAATTTTTGACCCCAAGTTACTGGGTCTGACTATCGTGGATTGTTCTGTGGGCTTTTTGTGCGTTCGCCTGAGGGTACATAAGGTTAAGTTTCGGGTTCGGTAAAAGTAATTGTACCCATGCCCTCTGCACTAATCTGATCCTACTAAATGGCTTTAATTAGAGAAACCAAGGCGATTGGAATGAAACACTCACTGTGCGCAGTGTAGCAAATTTCACTTAAGCTCATTGCATCTAAATAAGAAACCCAGGGCCTCACGGGTTGGGATTTGGGTGGAGTTTGTTTAACCATCCCCAGGAAGGTGAAACCTCCTGTGGGGCCTGCGCAGCAGCGTGTCCCCCGACACCGGCGAACCTGGCCAGCCAGCAAAGTCCCGACACAACCATAACACAGGGAAAACCAAGCATGGAGAATCAAAGGCTCCCTTCACACCAAACCTCAGCTGATCAGGACCAGATTTGCGATTTGAAAGACAGGATATCCTGCCTTGTTACAGGAGGATTTTATAGGGGGAGAAAGAGGAAGGGAGGGGGTCTGAGTTGGGGGGAAAGCGAGAGGTATTGCCACAGACCTGTTTTTCTGCACACAGCTGCGTATGAAATGCGGCTCGCCTCTGCCGTGTAACTTTAGATCGTGGGCTCTGGACGGAGGGCAGAGGACGAATGCTGCAGCTGTGGCATCAGTGACCCCCACATTTTGAATCTGGGATATTTGGGGGTACAGTTTTCAAATACAGTTCAAGGAATTTTCAGACAAGTATGTCTACAGCCATAACACACAGTAGGGGGATAGTTGACATGGTTGCAATTTGTATTGATTGTATTGTATTAAACACACAACCATTAGCTACAATTTATACCTGAATACATATAGTCACATGACCCTATGAGTGGGTACACTAAAATGCAATGAAATATATATTTTCTAAATTAAATTGTCTGTATAAAGACCAAAATTTGTAAAAACATTTTAAAGTTAAAACACTCTTTCTAAATACTAATATTGTATATAATGGGGTCACACTGTTGGAATATAATCTTAAATTTGCATCTGGATATGCAGGATAGCTTTTATTTATTTGTGTGTGACAGACAGAAGGCATCAACAATATGTAACTGTCTCCACATTGACAGCCATGATAAAATGTACCATTCTGCCTTAACACAGTAGCCATGTCTATGAGAAGCTAAGAAAACACAAATTTTACAGCATTTATCAGACGCCCTTATCCAGAGCGACTTACAATCAGTAGTTACAGGGACAGTCCCCCCCCGGAGCAACTTAGGGTTAAGTGTCTTGCTCAGGGACACAATGGTAGTAAGTGGGGTTTGAACCTGGGTCTTCTGGTTCACAGGCGAGTGTGTTACCCACTAGGCTGCTACCACACCTATTAATTGGTTTAATTGGTCACTAATTTGGTAATTAATTTGGTTTAATTTGTTCAATTTAATAATTCTTCATGCAGGTAGTTCAGACAGTATAACAAAAATAGATAGTGAAAATATTTGTATCTTGAAAAGAATGGTCACATGTGGCTACTTTTGTCATAGTAGGTAGTACATATGATTGACAAGTAAGTGGTGGTCTTGTGACTGAAGGCTGACCTTGTGGATAGCATCATCTTCATCCTGGAAGACAACGCTCCTGTCAGGACAGATATGTCTGAAGGCGATAAGTAAATCCAAACCATAACACTTAAATGCCACATAAATTAGATTTTGCATTCTGGTGTTCCACTTTCATATATGGTTAAGCAAAGCCTGTGCTATCTGTTCTAGTGGACTTAGTTCAGCCACTGGCATTGTACCTCCGACTGTGTATGTGGAATAATCTGTGGTGTGGGGTTCAGGAATAAAGCAGCACGTGTGTCCTATATAGCATCATGCAGCATGTGTGCTGTGCCGCGCTGCATCTCTCACGCACTGAAAGAGAAGGGATGCATCTGCAGCCCTTGCATCTGCTCTGTGGCCTGAGGATACAAATTGGGCAGACCAGAGAAGTGACTGGCACAAGTTGGGGCAGCTGTGGTCGTGCTACTGCAGGGCGACGAAGGGATCCGTCTGCAACTATACATTACAGTGTCATGCGGTCAAAGGTGATTTACAACACAGGGAGGAGGTAGGACACATGCAGACTCATGTGCTTAAGCATTCTGGCAAAGAAAGTTTCCCCCAGAAAAGCTATTTCTATGCTCTATGGCAGCCAGACCATAGTTTAATATTAAGCAGTGAAAGTCAGAAAAACTTTTAAGCATTTGCTGTTTTTTAAGATTTCACATCTGCTGGTTTTATGTTAATTGCAGGAGCGATCAAGAGCTGCCAATCATTTACATATGAATCTAGTGTAATTATAAGTGAAAATGAAGTGATTGTGAGACACAGGACAACACACACAACGAAATGTGTCCTCCCTCCCTTTTAACCCAGCACTCTTGGTGAGCAGTGGGCAGCCATGACAGCAGTGGCACCTCAGAGGCACCTTGGCGGATCGGGATTCGATCCGGCAACCTTCTGATAACGGGGCCGCTTGCTTAACCGCTAGGCCACCCCTGCCCTAAGAGGAAGTACTAGGGGTAGTGCTAAGGCCTTCACCCTAAAGAAAAATTTCCATGATTCCAAATAAACATACATTTACATAAACTTAGATTCTATATTTTGTGTTTTGTTCATCCTTTTTTAAATGATTCAACATGTTTTCTAAAAACACCATTTCAGTAGCTCAAAATCAAAAAATTAAAACTTTTTTTTTTTTTTCTGGAAGACAGTAATTATATATTCAGGACTAAATACTTTTCAAATAGTCAGATTTGTACTACTAATCTTGGTACACTAACTGTTGGCCTGAATCTTCATGGATTTGTCTCAAACTCGTTTTTTGTTGACTGCTGTTTACTGCTATTCGTGTCAGGGGTGCATGCCTGGCTTGTGTTGCCAACACAATTTTCGAGTACATTTTGCAATAGTTTGCACAAACTTTGAAAATTGCCAGCAAAAATTGTACCATTGCCAGGTATTGCTATTCTACAGACTCTCATCCAACTTTCAAAACAGCTTTTCTCTGTTTCCTATCATTGCTTGCACATGCACCCTAAAACCATTTAATATCCTGGCTCTGTTCAGAAGACACCCACACCAGCCAGCTGACCAGAGGCACATTAAAGCACCTGTCTCTGCGGAACCGCATCTGGTAAAGTGACTGCTCTCCGTTTCTGGCCTGACCGAAGATGAGAGGTGCTGAGATGGAGAAAATTAGTCTCTGATCTCAGGTCAAAGAGATTGTGATGAATGAGGAGGCTAATGCACGGCTACAGGGATTCGGTTTGGCCTCTTTTTGATTGGACCTCAAAGCCGGGATTGCATTAGGAGACAAACTAATACAATTAAGAGACCTCTCTCGGGGCTAAAAAAACATTATCGATGTTGAGAATTCTGTGATGTCGGGGGACGCTCCCCACCCCAACCGCAATTACACGCTGTCCTGCTTTATTGATTTAGCTGATTTGGTCTTTACAGGCGGCAGATCTTTGGCTCTGATGAAAGAGCCACACTCTTTCTTCCTGTCTCCTTTCTGTCTTTCTTGCTCCCTCCCTTGCTTCCTCCCTCTGTCTTCCTGTCTTTCACTGCCATCCACCTGCTTCGGTTCGCTCCACTCCTGACCTTCGACCTCTCTCTGCCGGCCATGTGTAAACAGCTAATTGGCTTGACGGGAGTACTTGCCTGTTTACAGAGAGTAGTACACCCCCCCCGAGATCTGAATGTCTGTGTCTACTGTCACTCTGGATCATCTCAGCTGGAGAACAATGAGCCCATGCAACATCCACGCAGGGGCTGCTATGGCGAGACGAGACTCCCTCAGCTCACCCCAAGACTCGCTGTCAGGCTTCACATCACACGCGTCTTGTTTGCATTCATATAGCAGGTCTGAAATTCTTGATGGTGGCCTCTTGAAAGTTGTGGATGAGAAGCAGCAATGGGTTGGAAAAAAGAGCTTTTATATGCCGGAGTAGCACAGGAGAGAAGTGTTGGGGTTTGTAAAGTGGAAACTTGTAGTGGGCAAGAGCTCTAGGATAATGGAGGATAAAGAGTTTGAGTGCCACAGGCCTGACTTCCCCAACCTTTATTTAAATAAATGTGTACATAAATTTAGATAAACATAGATTCTTAGTTAGTCTTTTTTAAACGAATCAACACAATATGATGTCTAGTCTACAGATGGCTCAAAAACTGAAAATGTCCCATTTGTTTCCTTGTAAAAAAAAAAAAAAATGTTTTTTTCGAACTCCTGTTAAATTCTACATATGCAGTAGTCATATAAGTGCAATGTACGAGCAACTTACAATCAATAGTTACGGGGACAGTCCCCCTAGAGCCACTCAGCAAGTGTCTTGCTCAGGGACTCAGGGAAGTAAGTGGGGTTTGAACCTATGACTTATAGGTGTCCTGGTTTATATGTGAGTGTCTTACCCACTAGGCTACTACCACACTATATGCAGTATGCCTGAATGCAATATGTTTCTTTCTGGTATAACACACACTTAAATTAAATTAGATATAATATGTCATACCTATTAAAACATTCTTCTCAATTCAGTTTTTCTGCCATGGCAAGATAGATAGATCGATGGACAGATAGAGATTTGACAAATGACAAATGTAAATTGAATGTAAACTTGTAGTGTGTTTTACAGTTCATTTCTATTGCACCACTATCACAAACAGACTGACACGATCCTCCGCCTCGTTGCTGAATAATGGCCAATAAGGAACCATCAGTATCTACATTTCTCTGGCTTGGATTACGCGGTTTGCGTGTGCGCGCCAGCGCCTGAGTTTGTTGCTTCGCTCCCTGCGTCGAATTATTCAGGCACTTCCGGATCTTCTGCAGCTTTCATCTGGGGTGCCTGCACCGAGTTAGACCGGCGGTGGCGTGCCTAGCTGGAGCGTGAGACCTCAGCTCTGACCAGCACAGGTTCAAACTAAGGCTAGACCTGAGCCTGCCATCTCGTCTCACGTGAGGGCCTGTTGTGGCCGAGGAGCAGAGCTGCTCCAAGCTTCAGAAGCTTGTTTTCAGAACTAAAGTAGTGAAAGGATCTTCTGTATGACACTTTCGATTTCTCGATCATATAATATAATTCTAATTCTTTTTTTTTGTTTTTGCATGAACAGAGCGACCGCATCTGGCAGCTGCAAAACAAAAGACTCCAGAGAGTTCAGGCTCGACGTTCAATAAAACATCCTTACTGCTCATTACATGTAGGCCTGGGTTCGACACTATAACACTCCCAAATGTAATGGTTTCCTACAGGAGCCTTGTTTCCTCCTATTGACATGCTGGTCATGTGGCCATTGTAACTTTATTTAAGTGTCCAAGTGTGTGTGAATATTCCTTATGTCATGATTGTGTGCCTCTTGATTGGTGGCATAGGACTTGAATAGGCACGTTATTACATTGCTCTCACTGGCCACAGCAGACTCTCTGCTGATTGGACACCAACAGCCCGCTAGCGGGCGTTGGTTCTAATGTGTACAGCATCGTATGGGCTACAGCCAGAGAGTTTAAGGAGGCGAGGCTAGGCCTTCGGGTGGAACGTGACTCAGGGCAGGGCTTTGATGTGCCTGTTAGCGCCGCCACACGCCGCCTCGATGAAATCTGTTCGCTAGGTGGGCCGAGCGGCGTCCGTTCGGTGGCTCGCACTGATGTGGCAGGAAGTGGGAGGCCCGACGGCTGCCGCATCTGTAAATCCTGGAGCCTGTTCACAGCTTGCTCCGCTCTCATGAGTGGCAGACACTCGCGCTCACACACTCACAGCGCACTCACTGCATTCCACAGTGTTGATTAGAAACATGCTTCCTCCAGCAAAACAGAATTAAACACAGCAAAACAGCCAATTAAGTGCTTTGGGGAGAGGCGTGGCCGGGGACAGGGGGCAGGGGGCGGCAGTAAAGGTGCCCCTCGCTGGAAAGCACACCCCTCCGCTAATGACCCCATTTTACCACAGTGGCTCCTGAGGACGGGAACGCTGATGAAGAGTGTCACCGCCGACGGAGCAGACGGGGCCCAGCGAGGCGCTCTGGGGTTCAGAACAGAGAGAAGGAATGTGCTGGAAAAGTCGTTGCCCAGCCCTCGTTCGACCGGTCCCCGGGCACCCACTGTGGCCAGAAAACGCCGGTTCCCATGCCTGCGCTGCATTTTCCCCTCTTTCCCAGATAGGCCCGATAACAACCCCATCTCCATCCACACCATTTGGCAATCAGGAGAGGGGTAATCGTCTTGAGCTGGAAGTGGGACCCTTGTTTGAAGTGGACGCTCTTTCCTTTTGATGGTAATAATGTATCCTAGGCGATTATCAAGATTATGGTTTCCTTAGCACCCCCTTCTCCCTCATCCTCCCACCAGCCCTTCCTCCATCCTGCTTTCCACTCCCCCGCCGCTATTTAGTGCTGCGGATTAATTGGAACCAGCTTTCCGAACGTCTCCAGCCAGAGCGATTGTTGGAACAACCGTTGGGTGAATGAACTCGCATTTGGCCACTGTCTTCCTCTTGTAGCCCCCCCCCCTCTTCCTCCTCCTTTTTGTTGGAAGATGCTCACGTCGATGCAGGGTGCTGCAAACCGGCTGAGGTTTGGGCTGGATGAACTCATTTTGGCTCATTCTTGTCCAGTTTTGTACTTGTCTATTTTATTTGATTGACGTTTACAGTCTGGCCATAACGTGAGGAAGGAAACATAAAAAAATATGTGTGTGCATGAGCTCATTTGCAAGTGATTCCAATTGATAAAATGAGGGAAATGGCTTCAATATTCATATTCTAACTGTAGAGACCTCGGAGGAGTAATGAGGCTGTTCTGAAACATCGTTGGGTTGGGATATAAACCCATGTGTTGTTTTACATTACATAATATGGCATTTAACCTAATTTGTTTAGGTATTTAGTAACTTTGTAAATAAGGTACAATTTACTAGTAATATGCATATAAGCATTAGCTAGATTTTACCCGATTTGATTGAGGATTTCATAAAAAAATATTGAATATAAATTAGCTAAACAAAATGTGTGCAAATTGTTACCTCAATTTTCATGGGTAGATTCTATAGTTTTTTTTTTGTTTTATATAGAATGCATTGTTCACTGTGTAGTATGGAGATCATGAATGTTTGGCTTGTTTTTCTTGTTCATTTCTCCCTATATGTCTGGCCTACAGCATTTCCGCCACTACAATATGGCCTAGTGTTGGTGTAGCTTTGTCAACGTTGTTGTGTTTGCTGATGCCTGTTTTCTTTCCTTCTCTGTCATTCTTGCACAGGATTTTGAGCAACAACCGCATCAGAGTTCTAAGAAATAGTTCCTTTGCCGGACTCTACGCCCTGGAGAAGCTGTAAGTAATTGCTGCCATTTTTACTATCATCATCATTGTCCTCGTCGCCATCATCGTTGTGAACAGTGCAGTGAGGTTTCGAGACTTCCTCCGCTCCCTTTGATGTGCTTCCGTGGCCAGAGACGTCTGTCTCCAGCAGCTAAAGACGCAAACCTGTCCCGGCTGGCCGAATATAGATAATTTCCCTTCTTGCATATTCATCTGTGCAGTTTGGGCGGGTGCCGATCGCGATTTGTTCTGTCACGTTCTGCTTTCGCCAAGAGGCTATCGCCGCAATCACACAGGCCGTCCTCCAAAAGGGAGGATAAAACAGCGAGCACAGCTATCGCAGCTATGTGGAAAAGATTGTGTAATTACAGCGCCATTCATCTTCATCAGAGCAGCCCCACACTAGGCTACAAGATAAGGAGATCATGGGGAGGAGATGGCTTTTCGCTCACGGATGTGACTCCCGTGCTTTCTTAAAAGACGACGTATGTTCCGAGCACTGGAGGAGCTTGGCCTGTGCACCTTTTCTCGGCTTTTTTTTTCTTGACCCAGTTGTTCGGCCAAGAGGAAGTTATCAGACGTGCTATTATGAAAGCTACTGGCGAACCTCCCTGGCGTCTTATCCTTGCCCAGGCAAAGGATGAATGCTGAGCAAGGGTCTGGCAGGAGAACGGTGGGCAGCTTCTCCGTTCAGGTCAGACAAGAACTGCTTCTTCATGGGCCGAGTGGAGCGCCGGTTTTATGGTGTCTAGCGTGAAAGCCTCGTGTCATGGGAATGAGGAACAATTTTCAGATTGCTGTTTAATCATGCGTTTTTTTATCTCATTTTATCCTTTTTTTTTAATGAGATAAAGCAAGCGGCTCAGATAATGTTTAGTGAAAAGTGAAACGATTGTCATTGTGATATACAGCACAGCACATGGTGACACAACAAAATGTGTCCTCTGCTTTTAACCATCACCCTTGGTGAGCAGTGGGCAGCCATGACAGGCGCCCGGGGAGCAGTGTGTGGGGACGGTGCTTTGTTCAGTGGCACCTCAGTGAAGTGAAGTGAAGTGATTGTCACATGTGATACACAGAAGCACAGCACACAATGCACACAATGAAATTTGCCCTCTGCATTTAACCCATCACCCTGAGTGAGCAGTGGGCAGCCATGACAGGCGCCCGGGGAGCAGTGTGTGGGGACGGTGCTTTGCTCAGTGGCACCTCAGTGGCACCTTCTGATTACAGGGCCGCTTCCTTAACCGCTAGGCCACCACTGCCCCTTCGCACCTTGGGGGTTTGGGGATTCGAACCGGCAATGTTTTGATTATGGGTCTGCTTCCTTACCCTCTAGGCCACCACTGCCCCTTAAACTTCAACATTTTTAAATCCTAAAACATCTAACCACAAATATACACCCTAAAGGATTAGTTTAATTACATCCAAATTTTAAATGAAGAGTGATGTGTGCTGCAAGGCCCACTAGAAAAGCCATTAGCAGTGTCTGTCCAAAGTAAATTGGGAGTCTGTGCCTGGATGTTTATTTGAGGTAAAACGATCCGATACCGCTTGTTTTCGCAAGTGCAGACAAGACCCCCTGGGGAGCAGAGGGGTTAGCAGGGTGGGTAATCGGAGCCTGTCCACCAACAGGCCCAGGTAACCTGGGACACGGTTGAAGCTGGTGGGGGGTCAGGGTGCAGCGGGACTGCGGGGCCTTACACGAAGACCTTCAGGCGGGAGAAAATGCACGTGCTCACGCACATGCCAAACACAGACGCTAGCGTGCAGTGGACTGCTTACTACCAGCCAAAAGTTTGGATGCACCTATTCCTCTATGGGTCTTGCATTTATTACATTATAGAATGAAACTGAAGACACACGACTATGAAATAGCACACGTGCAGTAATGTAATAAAGAAACAAACGAGACAAAAGTTGAACATTTGAAGCTTGTCTACTCTCGACCACCTTAAGTTAGACAACGGTGTTGTTTAAAACAGTCCTGAAGGTTTATAACGATTTTTAATATTCACTTGTGTTATTGAGGCATCTCATGAAGTGACTTTTGACAGCTAACAGAGCTGTCATGAAGGTGAAAAAGTAAAAAAGTGAAAAAACAGATTCATAAAACATATGTTTATATCACTGTATTCCTGAAAAATGACTCCATCTTAGTCTCCATAACCCTCACACAGTAGGAGCGTCCAAATCCTTGACTGTATACAATACAGGTTGTCACAGAACCTGTAGTGAGTGAGTTACATATTCATTTGTACAACACTTCTAATATTTAATTAATTATTATGCCACAGTAATATTGCATGATGTTATGATATGTGTTACGCATGCTGCATTGTCACATGACGTCCTCCATGAGTTTTTAATCCAGTAATTTAGAATGAAATATTCAACTAATTAAACATTACAACATTCATTAGTGTTAGCACACAATAGTGAAAGTGAAGTGATTGTGATGCACAGCACACGGTGACACAACTAAACATGTCCTCTGCTTTTAACCATCACTCTTAGTGAGCAGTGGGTAGCCATGACAGGGTCCTGGGGAGTAGTGTGCGGCGACGGCACTTTGCTCAGCGGAACAGCACCATCCCCACGCACTGCTCCCCGGGCGCCTGTCATGGCTGCCCACTGCCCACCAAGGGTGACGGGTGAAAAGCAGAGGACATGTTTTTTGTTGTGTCACCGTGTGCTGTGCTGCAGTGTTTCACAATGACAATCACTTCGCTTTCTTTGCTGTTCTCCTTAGACCACAAGACGGGAACTGCTACGCGTTCAAATGCTCGCTTTGCAGCTTGTTTGCCTCCCCACATCTCTGTGAACACGCCCCCTTCAGGCGCTGCCGTGCCTTGTTGTTTTGTTTTGTCTTCATCTTGGTCGGCGTTCAGCTCTGGTCATTGTTTCCAGACTCGTGTCTGCATGTGCTTGTCATTTGCAGCAGCGGTGGACAGTTAGTCATATGTGTGGTCAGCGCAGTGATCGGAGGCCAGTCCACGAGGGCAGGGTAAACACACACGCCTTCCCTGGAGAATGTGTGTAAAATACACAGCAAGTCCAGTCGCTTTGAGTGTTATTTGAGAATTGTTCCTTTGCCGCAATGTGGGTGTGTTTGTTAGTGTGCTTGGGTAATATTTCTAACTCCATTGTTTGTAGGGATACATAAAGGAATATATTGTGTTAAAACAGCTTTAGCCGGGGTTTCGTACAGCATGCTTTGGCCCAATCATGATTGGTCATTCCTTGTAGAGCATTTTAGACCCAACTCTGAAATGGGAGCTAAATTAGTTGCCCAAAACAGGCTCTCCTAGAACCACAATTTTTCCTACATCTGCAATCCAAAGATGGCAAAAAAGGGCCACTTCCAGTAGTTCTAGGAACCGTGAAATAGCTCCTCCAAAAGGGCCTTGGATTTGTGTGTTTGAATCCTGGATGCACTTCAGGCCACGGCTCTAAACCTCTGTGGTTCCACTCTCCTGTGCATGAGTTAGAAAAAGTGGTAGAGTTGGAACTGACCATAATCACAGCTCTGGTGCCACACACACACACTCAGAGGTCCAGTCCCAGTCCACTGGGCAAGGGAACCCTCTGTCAAATCAAGCCAGGAGGCCTACACACATTTGGGGCTTTCATTTGTGCACGAGCCCCTAAAATGAAAGAGTGGCCTTCATAAACTGCCAAGCCACCCAGGCACATGGGCAGTTAGCTGTGTTTGTTTAGTCCACGTAAGAGCCATTCCAGCCCAATTTCACGTTAGTGAGCCCTTCTGTGCGCCTTTGTGGCACCCGTGATTCTTTCCATGTGTGACATTAGTGCTGACTGTGCAAATCCCAACCACTTTCAAGTTGCACCTAAATTTCCTTCAGCCACATTGTTAAGTGTTAATTGAGGCCTCACACACACATGCGCACAACAGGCATACACTCCTCCTCACCCGCCATCTCTGACGCTGGGATGTAGGACGAGGCTGGGCCGCTAATGAGCGGTGTCCTTAATGAGTTGTGGACAGATCACAGCAGCCTGTCCTGTGTTCATTTGAGCTGAGGTAATGAGAATAATGAGGCAGAGAGAGAGAGAGAGAGAGAGAGAGATCGGCAGATTGGACTGGCACCGGTCCAAGAGGGCCTCGGTCCCTGTGCACTCTGGGACACAAGGCAACAGGTCCTGAGCACACACATACACACACACCACATCACATTTTTTTGTCCATCCTTTTAAATAGAGCTCTGGAGCTGCAACGTGCACCGAGTACGAGGCGAGTTCATTATTGGAGAACGGCTGATCGGACTTGGTGGGGACAAGGAGTAGCGAGCCCCATTTGCACAGCTTTCCACACTGATCATTGACTTACCTTTGGTGGAAACAATGTTAACACTGACCATGGCAAAACTCACTCTCAACTTGCACACACACACTTATACATACAAACAACAAATGCATTTGCACTCATCATTAAATGAGATTACAAATAAGGTAGATTACAATATGAAAAAATGATATTTAAAAAAATGTCAGAATTATGGCAGTTGTAGAAAGATGCGACGGTCACTTGCGCTCTTGTGAAGACGTGTTTCCTTCACCGCCAGTGCTCATTCCCCCAAATGCTTCTCAGGCTCTTGGACTGGGACGGAATTGGGGATGGGGGGTTTTCGGTAAGTGGTGACCTTCTGTCTCTTATTATTATACCACTTTTGGCATTTTGTGATTGTTCTGATCATGGTAGGAAACAAGAAAACACTCAAAACCCTTCTAAACCTCACTGGACTTTGATGGAATCCTGCTGTTGCCATAGATGGTCAGTTGTTACATGGCCTGAAATTTTATTGCAATAAGACAAAGTTTGTTATTAAGGACAATGAAAGTATGATACTCTGCTTTACTACATATTACCCCCATGATCTTAACTAAGAAATTTAATACAACCATGCACCTTGCACAGCAATATTCTTCTAAATACATTCTTCAGACAGATTCGATACTTTAAATGCAGCTTTCTGAACCTGTAGAGAACAAAATCATCAGAAAATACTGGATATGCTAAGGCTCTGTTCATTTTTACAACTTGCTGTTGTAAACAAAGCTGTAGAGAGAAAAGCCATTGCCCTGATAAGGAGGAATGTTCCCATCCACTTATGGAACATGTCACTTGAACCTCGAGTAGACAGGAAGTATCGAACATGAAATTGGCTGTTTTTTTAAGGCCTCACCCATACGCAACAAATATATTTTTCTAAATTCATTATATTTTGTGTGTATTCATATATTGTGAATTCTACATGTTAATATATGTTTATATATTTTACAATATATTTTATATGTAAGCAATATATAAATAGATAAAATAGTATATATGACAATATATGAAAATACTGCAATTATTGCTGTTTTCATATATTGAATAAATACATATTTAATACGTATATAATACTATTTAATATATTATTATATATATACTGAAAAATTTCCTACATTCAATGAGATTAAATATTTAAAAAGGCATTGCGACTCTGGACTGTTCAGACTCTGGACTGTTGAGCACGGTGGCCCGGAAATGGGAGGAAGATCTGGGTAATGTTTATATAGACGATGACTGGCAGGAGGCTATGAAAAGTGTCAGATACACTTTTGTTTGTAACCGGCTTAGAGAGACTCAATATAAGATTCTACACAGGTTACATATATAACGCCAGTATTAATGAAAAAGATTGATTCCTCTGTGCCGGCTCTCTGTGTTAAATGCCACGCAGAGCTGGGGACATACTTTCACTGTTTCTGGGGGTGTAGGCTCATCTCAAGATTTAGGAATTTTGTTGCTCATGAAATCAGTACCATCCTTAAGATAAAACTGAAAGCTGATTCTGGCCTTTTTCTTTTGGGGCTCCCGTCTAAAAGACAAGCAACTTCACTGAAACTTGATGCCAAAAGTTATAGATTATTATAGATTATTATATAGACAAATTACTACTTCTTATTAGATGGATAAAAAATACTCCCCCCTCTGTCACACAATGGTATAGAGAGATTTTTGCAGTTTTGCCTCATGAGAGGCTGGCGGCTGTGCTTAGGGATAATATAAATAGCTTTCAGAATGTATGGTCTCCCTTTTTAGATCACTTATCTCCAAATGTGAGAGAAATGGTTTTGTGTGTCAATTAGGGTTTTGCGATGGTTATATTTTTTATATCTATATATATATTAAAAAAAAAAAATTATATAGAATGGTCTGTTGGGGTTTTTCGTGTGTTATAAATGACATGTTTCTATTAAGGTATTATTTAAATTCTTTTTTGTGTATTCTTTTGTTTATGGACTTGTTTTTATCGCTTAAGTTGTTTCTGTATTTTTGAAGTGAAATTCAAGTCACAATACCTTAAAGTGATTGTACATCTATCTGTAAATACTGAATAAACATGTCAAAAAAAAAAAAAAAAAAGGCATTGCAAATATATGGGGAAGTTTCTCATATATTGAAATATATTTACCAATGTATTGCAATATAAATTCTAGTATATAGCAATATACATAAGGGCATGCTCCCTTCATCTGTTAGGGAAGCCACTTGACTCCCAAACAGGAAGTACACTCTTGTCTGCAATTGATGAGCCGTCCATAAGCACCCAGGGAAAAGAATCTCCAGAGGACTGCGGGGGAAGGTTTCCATCAGAGCTCATGACCATAATAAGTCAAACAAGGGCTTGAGAATGTTGCGCTGACGCTGGTAAGACTAAACAGGTCTAAATCTCACTATGATTATGGAAAAGAATAAGACATATCTGTGGCGCCTGCGCTCAAGTTCAAGTAAGTTGGTGGGGGGAAGTGCTTAAAAATTCTGCATCTTGTATCTTGTGTGCTGCCATGCCTACCAACCAGGATGCATGCCAACCTAAACAAGCTCACAGTCCCGGTAACTGATGGCGAGACAGAGAGTGCACTAAGATTTGTATAATATGAAACAGGGTCTTTTGTGTGTGTGTGTGTGTGTGTGTGTGTGTGTGTGTGTGTGTAAGTCATGGTGAGTGTTAACATTGTTTCCACAGAAGGTAAGTCAACGATCAGTGTGGAAAGCTGTGCAAATTGGGCTCTCTACTCCTCGGCCTGAGGTAGTGGCGATGGCCAGACCCCGCCAAGTCATAGCCCAACGTGCTTTGGAGATCAGCCGTTCTCCAAAAACGAGCACAGGACTGGATAGTACATTTAATTCAGAACATAATATTTACTTTACTTTACTTTACTTTACTTTATTTAGCAGACGCTTTTATCCAAAGCGACTTACGAGAGGAAGACTCCAGCAATTCTCGTTCGACTTCTATAGAATATTGAGTTTACAATATATCATTTGCTTTTTTTATTTTGTTAAAGATTAACGAAGTAAATGCAAAAATATAATGAAATATAACAAACACGTTAGTCAGAAGCACCATTTCCTTCCAATTACAAGCAAACCAACAGTATTTATCTGTGGACGAGGGGGGCGTATTCAAATGAATGACCATGGTTTGGAGAAGAAGGGGTTAAATATGTGTCGGGGGGGGGGGCTGTTGTGCGTGTGCTTGAGTTGATAGACTCCAGATGTGTGTATGAGATAAACTAAAGGCAAGGGGTGTATTTGTATTGCAAGCCCATCTAAGTCATGGCCGACTGGACTGGGGCGAGTGAGAAACAGAAAAGGACAGAATATGCTTATAAATATTCATAAGCATTTGTGCAAATATAGTGATAAACTGAAACCCTTGTTTTCTGTGCATTTCATCTCATGAGAGAGTTTAGTATTTCTCATTTCAGCATTTCAGTATAAGCATAGTATTCATGCCTTCTCCCGGTGAATTAGCCTATCACTCCCATCATCTCCTTTCCCCCGCTCTGTCTGCTTTTCCTTCTCACCCTCACTCTCTCAGCATCTGCACGCCGAAGTCCGCCCACGGGATGAATATTCACACATTGCCCATCATTGTGTTCCCATTCATTGATATTTAGTACGAGCCGTGTCTGCCAGATGGTTCCCAATGGTAGTAGCGGCGCGCGGTCAGCCGCCAACGTTGAACTTCCAAACTGCTGTCTGCTCACTACAGGAGAAGGTGGGACAGACTGTGGTTTTAAAATAGACTTTATGGTCTTATTACGTGCATACAAATAAATATTTTATTAATTCTCGATACTTTAATTGCATTCAACCTTGGCAGCAGATCCCTTGCGCTTTCAGTTTCCGAGCCCTGGAAGAAGTAACTGGAAAAGTCCATTTGACAGCCAGGAGCAGGCAGGTAGTCAGACAGGGAAGCCCCTAACCTGGTGCCAGGTTGTGCCAGCTTCGCGGGTAAAAAGAGAACTCTGCTTCGGATTTCAAACTAGGCCTCGATGGGGAAAAATGGTGGACTTCTAACAAAGTGGCTTTGATAAGCATTGCTGAATAAGTGTCCTGTATTTTTGGGGTGAAGGAATCTAAATGAAGGGTGCTATCTGAAGAAAAATTTTACATGGGTAAATGAAGGCAATAGCATCAGTAGCCTCTATCAAACGTTATTAACGTTAATTAAACGTTATCGGACTTGGGCTGTTATTCTTCTAATATGTTTAGTGCTTGCCAGTAATGGACATTCCTGCATCTTAAACGAAATCAAGAATTTGGCCAGTGGGCCCGTGAGTGAATTCATCAGTGAATGAGGTTGTTTTTTTTGTTGCATGTTTCTCAAAATCAGATAAGGATACGTACCTGGACGAATTTCATGGATGCCTGCAGTTATCAAGTGAAGCGAGTGTGAAAGAGCACATACAGCACAGCACACGGTGCACACAACTAAATGTGTCCTCTATATTTAACATCACCCTTAGCGAGCAGTGGGCAGCCATGTCAGCGCCCCGGGGAGCCTGGCGCCCACCTTGCTTGCTTGGCAGTTCGGGATTTGAGCCCGCGACCTTCCGATTACGGGTCTGATTCCTTAACCGCTAGGCCACCACTGCCCAAAGGTATAAAAAAACCCTCAAAATCTCCCATGGATGGCATGAGAACGCAGATCTCAGATCACAGGAACAGCAATTTCAGTCCAGGTTGCCAAAGTCTGTTTTTGTCATGTTTCCCGTCGAGCCGTAGACGAAAGCCTCAGTGCCAGCGTCCATAACCGTATACGATTTCAGAGTTTTTCTTGGCATCAAGTACAACCAAAGCAGTCTAGGAAAGCATATAATCAGAATTAAGACAGGAAATGTTAGTCTTCGATAGATCTAAACGCGGCTTTTTTCCACAATAATATCTTCAGCGTGAGCAGGGGAAAGTTTACATTGTAGTCTGTTGTTGCAAGAGACACGTTTTGGAAGAAACTCGAGTGAAATGTTCTCTTTGCAACATTTATGCTCCTGATTTCATTTGTCATTATTTCATTATGGTCAAATACCACAGGTGGCGTTTTCCTGGCTGCTGCAGCAAAAAAAAAAGAAAAGAAACAGGGTGCTGATGATGGTGGAGTTAATCTGAACAGACAGGGAAACAATAATAAAGAAAAATAATCGGTGGAAGGTGCAGGGAAGCAGGAAATGAGTAGAAAAACAAGAGTCGGCCAGATCCTGGTTTCCTGTTTTGGGGAGGAAAATCAGGAGTAAGTTTGGGGGCTGGGCTACAGAGACCCCATTGTGAGCGTGAGTGTGTGTGTGTGTGTGTGGGTGTGTTGAGGAGTGGACAGGAGGTGGTATGGGGTGGGGTGCTGGGGACGGGGGGGTCTATGCAGAGATGTTTCTGCTCATGCCTGGACCCCCCCTTCCCATCTTTGCACAGGGAAAGAAAAAAAAAAGCGAAAAAGGAAACTGTAAAAATAAACGAGAAAGGGCCTCTGTGTTGGGAGACGCCAGCGAGACAGGAAATGACACGCAGCACAAAAATGGCCTCCGTTGGCCTCTTGCAGGGACCTGGGTGCCTGTTAACTGTTCGGACCCCTTTTCTAGGCAGAAAAACAGCCACACCGGCTTGGTACAAAGCAGCCGCGGCTGCAGGGGAGCAGGGAAATGGATTGGGGAAAGGGGAAGAAAGGAGGACAACATGCCCTCTCCGTCTTTCTCCCTCTCAGTTTTTTTTTTTTTTTTTTTGAAAAACCCCTCCTTAATGGAGCGAAACAGGAAATTCTTGATTCCAGTCTGACGATAATGAGTGGCCGTTCCCCGGCCTCTGTCATTCTCTCGCCGGTGCCCAGGGCCACAGCCTGAACAATGTGACTGGAGCACTCCATCTCCAGCACTCCGCGGTCCATAATGGGAGCACTCAAAAAAATGGGGTGCTCTCCATAATAACCCTCATGACCGACGCCCACAGCCTCCATGCCTGGTGGTACGCCTCGCATCTCCTGCCTGCCTGGCCTGCTCCAGGGCCCCCAGGTGCTTATGCCCTAGTCCCAGACAAACATGACTCTTCAGAGGAGCCCCGGTTCGCCGCCATTTAGGAGGGTGAAAACCATAGGGGGGTGGGGGAAGTGAAAAGGAGAATAGACGTCCGTATGGCAGCCTCGGGTATTAAGCCCACCTGAAGGAGACAATAGCCTCTTCTGGTCTAACCGTGGAGATGTACTTTGTCACAGGATAATCAAAGGCACCACATGTGGAGTTGCAAACCTGAACCGAATTCAGGTTTCGAGGCAGTAGCCAAAGCGCCATTCTTTGTTGTGAATGTTTATTAGGGGGGATATATATTCCCCTTTTCCCATATATATATATATAGAGAGAGAGAGAGAGAGAGAGAGAGAGAGAGAGATATATATATATATATATATATATATATATATATATATATATATATATATATATATATATATATATATATCTCTCTCTCTCTCTCTCTCTCTCTCTCTCTCTCTCTCTCTCTCTCTCTCTCTCTCTGCCTGTATAAAGCTGCCCTGTTCGTGTCTGTGCGCCCATGGGTCATGCATATGCGTCCTCCTTCCTCACCACAGGCAACAACCGTGACAGTATACAGTATATACAGTATATATAGACAGGGGAGAAATTTAAGTCCAACTTGTACGTTGATCTTTCAAATCCTTGTTTTCAAGATTAAATAGAAAATAGGTAAATCCAACAGTTATTGTTGAAGTGTAATGGAACAACATACACAGTAATTGCAATTTAATGGACAACTTGTGTCCAAACCCTCCTAGCAAAATGAATGTCAATGTGGTACACTTACACGTCTGCCTTGTTCAACCACCAATAGTTTGAGCCTTTGTGGAAATGTGTTTCTACAGACTATATAAAACAGTCTGTCTGTAATGCTTTCTTCCAATATCATTATGAAAAAAGGTTATCCAAATTTTGCCAATTCTGTCTCTGCACCGCATATCTATTGATGCATAATGGGTTTTAAGTGCATTTAAGTAAGCGGATTGGAATTATTTGAGAGATCTAGACATGACCACTGGCAGAATGCATATTTGTATTTCTCTTGTATTATTTTTTTTCTTCCAATACTAACTGTTAAACCCTCAATTATTATCAGCAGGGCTGGGCTCCTCTGGACTCCTCTTACCTTCATTTGTAGTGGTGGACCTTCATCTTATCCCACTGACCCCCTCCTCAAATTCTTGCCATGCAGTATCTGTGCTCTCTCTCCAGGGCTCTTGACCCAGTTTGGAGATAAGAGAGTGTATCTGTTGTGGGTCTGTCGAGCTTCACACTACCCTGACCTTTTTGAACTGTGTGTTTTTAGGTTTCTGGCACTCAGTGTCCCTGCTTTGTGAGACCATGGCTCTTGGTGTTTATAGCTCAGATGCACCCATTAAGGAAATGTGCGATACCACAGATTCAATACTGAATGAAAAAAGTCAAACTAAATGTTTGTGTCCTGTGGTGCCATGAGATTTAGTGGGGGTGAGTTTGGTAAGTTTTTGTCTTTGATACTTTGTGCTCGCCCAGGGCACCAAACAGCCTGGGGATGCCCCTTTCTGTGATGTCTCTGGTTCGGAATACAACTTGGATATGCAGTATGCAGTACTTTTGAGGTGTAGCATTGATTGTTGATATTTTGCAATCCATTTGAGTCAGCATTCTGAGCGATAGGATGCATGCGTGGCCCAGTGGAGGAGCTGGGATGGCGGTGTTGACGTGTGGGAGGAAACAGTGGGCAGAACCTTGTCTTTCATCAGCCTGCTAATGAGCCCTAGGACACACCAGCCAGGAAATTGCACCATTGTTCTGTCTGCCCTGGTCACCATCTCCACCACTGCTACTGGACACACACACACACACACACACACATTCACTCATACATACTTATTCTTGCAGGCACATGCATGAAGGCTAGACTACATTTTAATTGCATATTCATAACAATTTATAACTCAGATATAGGAAGATTCAGCCATTCATCGTGATTCTGAGATCTTTCAATCAGACATCATTCATTCAGTCTACATAAGTCTCACTATTCACTGTCACAAGGATGTTTTCTAGGAAGTCAGAGTAGACTTCAGTTCACAGGCACTTATCCTCTTTTGAAAATGATGACAGTTATGGTTACTTTTGTATCCATGTGATAAAATATCTTAGTGCCACTGAGCAAAGCACCGTCTCCACACACTGCTCCTCGGGTGCCTTTCATGGCTGCCCACTGCTCCCTAAGGGAATGGGTTAAAAGCAGAGACCACATTTCACTGTATGCACTGGATGCCTTGCTGTGGCGTGTCACACCTGACAAGTAATCACTTTCACTATTTTGAAAAGTAGTTACTGATGCTTTCTGTCATATTCACAACCATTTCATTGTATTATACTGAAAATCTTTTTAGGCCACATGGCCCCGCCATGACATAAATTACAGTGGCCCACTATAATGTTCACACATTCAGCGCACCCACGTGCACGCAGTAGTCGCATGCATAAATTACTCCAGAGACGGGGACAGTAAACAGCAGATCGGTTCAATTCGGTTCACTATTGCTTTTATTGGCTTTACTGTTGACGCCACTGTGATATACAGATTAGAATGTTAATACTAGTCATGAAAACTGTTACATGCAATATGTTTCACGTAAACAATTTACCACGTTCCTAATGTAAACCATTCCACCAGTGGTGAGAATGTACATTGCGTAAATGAAGTGCACATGTTTTACACACACACAAACTTTCACTGAAGCTCACTGTACAATTTTTAAGATGTCTGTTTTTTTTTCTTCTGTTGATGAAGACTTTGAACCCTCTATCTCTATAGTAGTGAACTTTTGAGTGGCCACTCTCACCTCTCACACCTTCCAAAGACTTCTGTTCTTGAGCTTTCATCTAATGCGAAGCCAGGAGACTGCTGGTCTAAAGTAGAGCACGTTCATCCAAGGAACAGGACATTCTGATGATTTCCCACACCCTTTTTTTTGGGAAACAAGTCATTTTTATTTGACTAGACGTGATTAGAAAAAGAAGTGAACTGAGTTTAGAGTCTTAAGCCAAATGGCGTAGGTGTTGGGTTGTAAATCAAGGGAATAAACAGTATCTGGCCTCTTTCAGAACACTACATTGTTTCCATATCATGGTCTGTCCTAGTCGGATTTTTTTTTCTTGATGCATGCACATTGAAGTCTCGTGGGCTCTTGTCTCCTCACTTGAGTAAGGGCCCTTTTTGTAGCTCCTGCCAAGAGAGATGAGAAATAGCGCTCCCATATTGAATCCATTTTGAGATCTCCACTCTGTGATCTATGTGATCAAAAATAACTCCCTGAATATCCATACTTGGGCTGATGCCGAGAGGGCCATTAGTAATGTCTGAGGATTTTCCTTGTTTGGGAACAGGGTGCACTTATTTCTTTCATTGGTGTGTATTAGATTATATTACTTTTTTTCATGGCAAGAAGGGATGGTTTTAGCAAACCTGATAATTGGATGGATTTTTGTGAGACCGTTTGCGCAATTGTTGCCTCCCTAAGCGACGGGAAAAGAGGGTCAAAATGTCAACTCTGCTGCCTCCATATGGAAATCCGTCTGTATTTTTCCACTGGGACCAGTCGCTTGTTTCTGCTGGAGAATGTATTGTTCATATCCCAGGTTAATGCTGACCTGCTCCAACCTCCCTATTCCCTCCTGGCTAATGAAAATAGTCCAGGAGTTTCAAAGGTTAATTTTTCAGGCTGGTTCTGGTCGGTGGGGGTGCATGCAGATAAGTGTTTCAGCACATGGCTGTAGGAAAGCAATGTGAAAAGCATGTAGGTGGGGAGATCTGGTCGGCCTGAAACACAATCTTCAAAGAGAATATGAATATTTATGGCCTTGGCATTTGCTATTGTAACTTAATCGTGGGAAGAGCAAACTGATCCCTTAAAAAAAATTGCATCTCTATATTCTCATTGCTGCCGAATTCCAGCGGTGTTTTCTTTGCTTCTGTGCTGCATCCCCATGAGCTCCGAAACCAGGTGCCTCACCGGCTCTTCTTTCCAAGCCTTTAAAATCCGGCAACAGTTCCTCGCCATTTCAAATAAACATTCAAGCACGAGGAACGTGGTTTGGTCAGGACCTGACCAACATGGACGGAAACGTAGACCTTAAAAATAAATTCTTGGCACATTTTGTATTTTACGTGGGTGTGGGAATATTTCTTTTTTAAATACAGATGTCCTGTCTCTGTGCTGCACAAATATAAACATCCCCACAGCACTTAACCCATCCCTGAGTAACTATGTACTCACTGGTTAACCGAACAGGCTGAGATTTAACCTTTTTTCACATTTATGGCAACATAAATGTAATGTATAACATAAACAAAACACATAATAGGCATGTTTACCCATAACAGTACTGATGTTTAACAGTATAGCTTAACCTCAATACAAGCGGGAATCTGATATATTGGATATATGTGATATTGGATAAAATCATGATTCTGTTGATTATAGGATCATTTTTAACAGTTATGTAATAATCATTGTTTTAATATTAGTTCTGCATAGACGTTCAAGCATGCAAATTACAAAAACATATTGCAGCATCACTTTTATTGCTGTTATGTCACAGGTTAGGCAGCAGGTATTGCTCATCAATGGAGTTAAATATGATATTTAAAAGAGACTGCTGATGTTTTTTACAAAATAATCTCTACAACTGCCTTACAAGGGTGGTGGAGAGTATGTTGTAATCCTTGCTTCATTGTATTTATTTATTTGTTTGTTCCATTTTTCCACAGAGACCTCAGGAGTAACCTCATCAGCACCATCATGCCAGGAGCCTTCCTGAGTTTAACATCACTGAAGAAGCTGTAAGTGTGCCTGCTGTCTACCACAGACATTGCTCTTTGTTTACCTTTGCAATCCACATAAAGCATTGTTAGTTGGATAACTAGACAGTTAAGGAAATGAATAGTTTTAAGCTAAACGTTGTTGTGCAGGAAACAGGCTGTCCTTGAGGAATAAGAAGAGCACAACAAAACACATCACAGCATAGTGGTGCATGCTTTTTTGTTGCTAACTTATAACACAGCCTAGTGGCATAAATCACCATGCACAGTAAGCACATAAAACAAAAGCAACTCGTAAATTAAGTCATAAAATCAAATGACTAACTGCTCTCCATTTATTGTGTTACAGCAAGCTGTAAACTTATATTTGTGACATTTTTATAAGAAATGACATACTGCTATCAAACCCCTGAATACTGTAGCCATTTTAGGCAGGCTTTTACCCCAAGTGTAGGTGTGGTTGCCTTCATTCTGAATGCAGTGTGCCAGTTAAGGGGGACATTGATCTCGTACATTTGTCACAGACTGTAATTTGGGTTAACGCCTTAAAATGCAGTGCAATTTTTATTATTTTATTATTTTAATGCAATATAATTTACCCAACAAGAAGATAAATGAGTGTGGCTCAATTCTGTCAACTTCAATTTTGTGAGCAATGTCTTATTAGCCAACAAAATAAACCTCACTTAAAAAAAAAAACTTTAATAATGAACGTTTTGCTATATTTATAGCCCTGTGTTCTGACAATGACTTCTTCAGTGAACTGTTAAATCAACAATGCTCTAGCTGTTTAGCTTGCATTGCGAAACATGCCTTTGGGTTGGAGACTGTGGTTGAAGTACTGGCTGCAGTCTTCTCTGAATGTTAAGGGCAGTAAAGTCCCCCGTAAATGTAACTACAATGCTATAGCAATCGCAGTCCCTTGCTTTTGCATCAAGGATTGATCTAAACTGTCCTTAGATTCAATCCTTGTTTAGGGATTGGTCCAATAGAAGGTCCAATCAGGATGTTATAGTGGAATTTTGCAATGTATCAGTGAGTCTCGAGCCATGTTTATGCTTCCTGGCCAGATTATTAGGGACACTGACATGCATCTTTTCAAGCTGGTCACTTTTCAGGCCCAATGCTGACCGCAGGTTTGCAGAACTAATATGGTGTATAGGTCAAACATCTCAGTAGGTCAAATTAGAAAACTAGTTTTCTAACGCTCCTGCTGAAGGTTCAATGCGACTTGCTGTGTTTTGCAGAGACCTGTCTAACAACCGTATTGGCTGCTTGACTTCAGACATGTTCCAGGGACTCTCCAACCTCACTAGGCTGTAAGTATATAAACACGCAGTTTGTTTAGCAGATTCCCAGATTGAATGCATTAGTTATTGAACATGGACGCGGTTATCTGTAGTTTTGTTGATGTGTTTGTTGCAATTGTTACACACAGAAACCTCTCGGGCAACATCTTCTCTTCGGTGGACCAAACAGTCTTCCAGGACCTTCCCTCTCTTAAGTTAGTGTAAGTACACGTAAATTAAAACCAAACCAGTTAAATCTGTCAAGAACATCAGCTTTCTAGTTTTAAGTGTAACCATGTGTGCATGACCTGATATCACAGACACTCATTTTGGAATAATAATGACCCTACCCTTCACCTTAACACCATAACAGTGCTCATGTTATTCCAGGATCATGCTTCTGTTTAACACCAGCTGGATTTGTCCAGTGGTCTTCTAGAAAAGCATGTTTTTAGGTCCAAACAATCTCTTGTGCAAACACTGGATGTAAACACTATCCAGTCTAGTACAGACTGTAGATTCTCAGCAACCGCGCACCTTGCAGAGAGAAGCCGGGGTCCTTTGTCACACATGACGGGATAATCCTGTAATGTTCTTCCGATCTGTTTTTACCCGTGCGCGCCATTAAAGTAAAGGCGTGCGTTTCCCATGATTAATGGAGTCCTCTGCTGCAACCCCCCTGTTAGGAACTTTAACTCAGAGTTTCTCCACTGCGACTGCGCCCTGCGTTGGGTCCCAGGCTTCTTCCGTACCAGTACTGCTCGGCTCAGTGATGACACCCTCTGTGCCTATCCCAGAAGCCTCTACGGCAAGCATTTGCGTGAACTCAAAGAGAGCCAGCTGAGCTGCGGTGAGTCTTTCTTTGCATTTAGAGCAATTTTTTAGAATTTTTGGTGGGGGATGGTGGACAACTTTATATGTTATGTATACAATACGTTTTGAGATTTTAATCTATTCAGACCAGAGTGAATTAGGGAAAACAATGAACTTAAATTATTTTAGCAAATGGCTGCAATATAACAAAGAGTGAAACATTTAAGGGGGTCTGAATACTTTCTGTACCCACTTTATATACTGTAACTGTGTGGTTGTGAGTATATAATGTATGTAAACAAAAAACGAAAGGGAGATTAAAAACTTTTAAATACTTTTTTAAGTATATGTACAGTACAGGCCAAAAGTTTGGACAGACCTTCTCATTCAATGTGTTTTCTTTATTTTCATGACCATTTACATTGGTAGATTCTCACTGAAGGCATCAAAACTATGAATGAACACATGTGGAGTTATGTACTTAACAAAAAAAGGTGAAATAACTGAAAACACGTTTTATATTCTAGTTTCTTCAAAATAGCCGCCCTTTGCTCTGATTACTGCTTTGCACACTCTTGGCATTCTCTTGATGTCACCTGAAGGTCATCACCTGAAATGGTTTTCCAACAGTCTTGAAGGAGTTCCCAGAGGTGTTTAGCACTTGTTGGCCCCTTTGGCTTCACTCTGCTGTCCAGCTCACCCCAAACCATCTCAATTGGGTTCAGGTCCATTGACTGTGGAGGCCAGGTCTCCACTTTTTGTTAAGTACAAATCTACCAATTGAAATGGTCTTGAAAATAAAGAAAATCTTGAAAATAAAGAAAACACACTGAATGAGAAGGTGCGTCCAAACTTTTGGCCTGTACTGTATGTAGGGGTGTTTCTTTTTATATTTTTGTTCTAATTGACATCTAAAATTGATTCTTGCAAAAGTCTGAACACTACACAGGTGTGTGTGACCATATATGGATGCATCTTACACACCAGCTAAATTAATAGAGGTTTGTGATCGGTCTGTAATGGTTAACAGAACAGGTCACATGTGTGCTTGTGCTGGAATCTTTGTAACCCAAAGCTGTGCGATTGGGGGTCCGGCTGTATTTGGATAAGATGTTGCAAGCATGTGAAAATGATGCGATCCCACAACAAAAACTCGGCACTGCTGCATTTTTTACTGTAACTTAGCCGGGGTGTCCGAATCCGACCTCTCTCTGGTACTGATTTCATATCTGCTCATTTATGCCCCCTTCCTCCTCCTCTCAAGTCCTTATTTGTGTTGGACTGCACGAGCTGCGACTGCCGGCTACACCAGTCCCCTCTGCGGTTTTAGCCGTTATGAATGGTCGCTCCCTTCCAGTGTCCTTGGCCCTGGAAAACAAGCTGTTTCACTGGGGCTTGTTTGAAAAACAATTTGATGGGCCTGAATAATGATATTGCAACAATAAAACTCCCCCACAGGACAAAAGTGAACATTTCCTGTCTCCTCTCCCTGCCATGGCTGAAGTCTTTGTCTTGTGTTCCTCCAGAAGGTCCACTGGAGCTGCACACCCTGTCCCTGCTGCCTTCGCTCCGGCAGGTGGTGTTTAAAGGTGACCGGCTGCCCTTTCACTGCACAGCCGCGGCTGTGGACAAGCTCACCACCCTGCACTGGAGTCACAACGGTCTGCCGGTCAGCAACGACCCTGAGCACGGTGTTCACCTGGAGAGCAACCAGCTGCACGACTGTACCTTCATCACCAGGTGGACAGTAAAAGCCCAAACGTTTTTGAATGATTATACAGAAATTCACTCAAGTAGGCATGAAAGTTGTTGAAACAACGATTGCAAAGACAAATGAAGACTGAATTAATGCCACTGATGACAGTGCATGCTGGGGTTCAGTGTACAGGAGTGAGATGTGCTGGTTTTGTGTCCCAACAGCGAGCTCATCCTGTCCAACGTGCTGGTTGAGGCCAGCGGGGAATGGAAGTGTGTGGTGTCCACCGGCCGTGGCAACGCCTCCCGCAGTGTGGATATCGTGGTCCTTGAAAATAGCGCCTCTTTCTGTCCAGAGGAGAGGGTGACCAATAACAGAGGGGAGTTCAGGTCAGTTGCACATAAGGTATTAGACTTACATGGACTAAAAGCTGGAATGGGATGTTTCTAAGTGGCCGGTAGATGCATATACATAAAGATATAACACATTGTATTGACAACTTCAAATATAGAAAATGTAAATATAATGTTTCACCCCAGGTGGCAGAGGACCCTGTCTGGCATCACATCCTACCTTCCATGCCACCCGCTCCGTTACCCATCTCTCTCCATAGGTGAGGAGAAGAGGGCGTCACGTTACTGCGACCGCTCTGGAGTTTGGGAGGAGGGGGACTATTCCCAATGCCACTACACCAATGACATCACCAGGGTCCTGCACACCTTCATACTGGTTGGTTTCCATCGATGTTGTGTTTTAGGGCACCTACAGGCTTTAGTCCATTTGAATCAAACTAAACTTGTTTCCAACCTTGGTGTGGTTCGTTGTGAACACAGTAAAACATCCACACCAAGACCCACAAAAAGATGTGGTCTTGATCCAAATCTAATAGCGAGCTCTGGTGTGGTGTGCCTTGTGAGAACACTTACTGAACCAAACAGGACCAAATGCTATAAATCACATGGTTTTTCATATACATTTTCATATACAAACATGATGGATCCTCTGAAGTATCTTCATCTGTTCTGTAGGTTTAATGCACGCCACTTCCTTGTCTTAATATGCACCTTTGGTGGCTCCAGTGGTTCAGCATGTGCTTCCTTTTCAGACTGCATGATTTGCCTAAAATGGTAAATGCACATATTATAAAACAAAATTGCCAGGGCAACAGCCAGCCCGCAAAAATTGACTTTCATCGTGAAGATGTCCCTCCAATTTCACACAAACATGTAGTTCACAACTTTGTGTGAAAGGAAACCGAACCACAACGAACTAAGATGTGAAACAGCCATTGGAGTTAACATTTGCATAATATGTTTACCAGGGCAACTCACTGGTTGTGGTTTTTGGATACATGAACTCAGATTGCTGTCCTATCATGAGTTTGTGCTTCTCGTTTTTTGGCTTTTCAGATGCCCATAAATACTTCCAATGCAGTGGCACTGGCCCACCAGGTGAGATCCTACACGCTGGAGGCCACGGGCTTCACGGACACAGTGGACGTGCTCTACGTAGCTCAGATGATGCAGAAATTTATGGACTTTGTTCCGCATCTACGTGAGGTGTGTGTGAATTACGTATGTGAGTCTGAGTGTGTCTGTCACTATTATTTGGCCAGTAGCAGTTTAAAAGTAATTATTCTCTTTTCACATTATTAGTGCTCACTTTGTATTATTGTATTGATTTGCCTGTGTGTGTGTGTGTGTGTGTGTGTGTGTGTGTGTGTATATATGTCTTTCAGCTGTTACAGGTGCTGGTGGAGATGGGCAGTAACCTGATGCAGGTGGAAGATCAGATTCTCTCTCGGGCCCAGAGGGAAGAGAGGGCCTGCAGTTCCATCGTCCACTCGCTGGAGACTCTCGCCTGGCCTCAGCTACACGCTGGCTCTCAGGACCTCTCACTGGTGGGCCTCTGCACAGATGCTGTACTATGTACAGATGTTTCAATTCAAAGAAATATCACAATCTCACATAGTCCCTGAATATCAGATATTCCTGAATATAGTAATGACCTTCATTGTGTTGAGATGCTTAGTTAATTAGTTAATGAGGTAGTGGGTTGTGTGTATATTGGATGATGTTCATTTTCCTGTTTGTTTCGCTACAGACCTCTCATAACATTGTGATGCTGGCACACCTAATCCGGCCCGCACACTTCACTGGAATGAGCTGCACAGCCTATCAGAGGAGGGAAGGATCGGCGTTCAGCCAGGGTCCAGACGGGCAAGAGTCTCCACAGGAGCAGCAGTTGCTCTTCCGGTGCATGGCAGGCGCTCATAACACCTCACTCAACAACTTCCCGCTGAAGGTAAAAAAACAATGCAGCCTGTCCCTTCACAAAGTAAATAAAAAATACTGTCAACAAATGGGAAAACCTTGGAACCTTGAAGGCAAAAATAAAATCTCTCTCCGTTTCTCTCTCTGTCCATCCAGAATGCCATCGCTCTGGCCTCTGTCTCTCTCCCAGCATCTCTGTTTCCTCCTGACGCCCCTCCAGAATGCAAACTGCAGTTTGTGGCATTCCGCACCGGAAGGTTTTTCCCCGTTTCGGCAAACTCCAGCAGCATGGCCGACCATTCTCGTCGCCGCACTGTCAACACCCCCGTCATTTACGTTGGCCTTGGTAATTCGCTAGAGTCTGGATAAACCTGTCACACACATTTATGTCTTCAGCCTCACATAACAGAACATTTACAGCACAGAATTCAGACGTCCATGTCTCAAAATACATTTAATCCAATTGCGTTTCACCGTCTACTTGAAACACCATTGCCCGACCTGATAGCTCATATTACATGTATAATTAATGCCCGTTAACGCTCACTGTTGTGTTCTGCCTCAGATGGCTGCAGCATGTGGAACCACTCAGAACCCGTTACCGTGACGTTGCGCAACTCGTCGCCAGGCAGCGACCCGGTGGCTGCGCACTGGAGTCTGCGGGCTCTGGGGCGGCACGGCACCTGGAGCCAAGATGGCTGCCATCTAGCCTACAGTGACGCCTCCACCTCTACTTTGCGCTGCTCGCTGCTCAGCAACTATGCTGTGCTGCAAGTAAGGCCTTGAAGATACAATGAAAAAGACATTGTGTTCAATGTATTGACAAAGAGCAACATTTCAAAGCTTGTTTTTAATTATACTTTATTGGACATTGATAGTGAGCTCTGTTTTTTGTGAAATACGTAAGCTAAATGTATAATAATAGGCACTGTTCTATACTTCCAAATATGAAAAAGCCATTATCTGGTTGGTTCCCCTTAAAACTAATTTTAAAGCAATAGGTGCATTTGAACTTTTTCTTGTCTTTCATCTCTTCTAGGAGGTTCCAGCCTTCCCGGGTCCCTCGTTCGTTCCAGTGGAAGTGCTTCATCCAGTGGTGTACACTTGCACTGCAGTGCTGCTCTTCTGCCTCTTCACCATCATCTTCACACACATCTTGCACCACAGGTATGAAGGAACGATATACATATACTGTTACATTGTATACATTTATAAAAACAATTCTGCAGTAATATGTATTGATGAATAATAATTGCTATGCCCCCTGTCCAAATATTTCAAGGGTTTCAAAAAAATCTTCTATATAAGTTGCGTACACATGCAGAGTTTACACTCACCTCTCTGTCTTCTTGTAGCTCCATCAGGATCACCAGAAAAAGCTGGCACACGCTTCTCAACACCTCCTTCCACATCGCTATGACTACAACAGTCTTTGCCGGAGGCATCACACTGACAAGCTACCCAGTTGTTTGCCAGGCTGTATGTCCCTAAATGCCCCAAGTCTAAGAAAGTTTACATGTGTGCTTTTGTGTGTGTATGTGTGTGTTTTGGATAAAAGTTTGAAAGTTTGGGTAGCTTGTAATACCCTGTGTGTCTTACACATCTTAGGTGGGCATTGCTTTGCATTACTCCTCCTTGGCCACCCTCCTATGGATTGGGGTCAGCGCCAGGGTTATCTACAAAGAAGCTGTATGGCGATCTCCACGGCAACCAGAGGGAGAGGTTGCTACAGCACCCACTCAGAGGCCCATGCTCAGGTCAGCAACGTCATCAGGGCGAGGCAGGAGCAGGCTTAGCACTGAAGACAGCATGCAAGCCAATGGCGAAGTGGGACCAGTCTGAGTCTGGGACACAAGGACCACCATCATTCATAAACCTCAGCCATATCAAAGAGCACTATTGTCCAGAGAGCACCATGGCCCATCTGTTATTTAAAATGATGGGAAAGCAAGAACAAAAATTTAAATGAAAAGAAAGATGGGAAATCTGCAGGGTCCAAATGCTGCATCAGTGACATGCTGTGAATGCAGAGGGGAAGAATGTGTGACCAATGAATCAGACAGAGGTTGAAGAGGTTAGGAGCCATCATAAATCTCAGTAGCATGGATAAGGATAAGGGTTGGGGGGGGGGGGGGTACTGTCAGCAATACATTTAAGACCACCCCCCCAAAGCCACTGCCTGGGCGGTCTCGCCATGCCTGTGATCTCCACACTGTACAGCTGACCTGCCTCAGCTTACCCCGACCCTCAGATCGCCCACTCGGTCTGGCCCATCAATGGAGCCTGGCCCCTGGCATAAATCACACACTGGCTCCCCCTCTCTGTCTTGCTGGATGGTGCAGAGCCTCCCACTGCTGGTGATAAGTGGGGAACAGCATGGGCCGGTTTTATTTACTGCACAGAAGTTCCCCTAACACAGAAGCCCAAAACCCCTCTGAAAAGGACACTATATAACATTGCATTGGCAATGACTGTATAACTGAAACAGGGATTTCTAAAACAATAGATACACATTCTATTGTTATTATGACATTTTTGGAAGACTTTATAAAGTGGGAAATCTAGTAAAATGTACGACGACTTTATGAAATGGTTTCCCTCTCACATCCTCAGCACAGTTATGCGATTAATCTAACGTGCAATTAATAAAAATACAATTTTGTGAAATTACATACATCAAAACAACTTTGCGGCAAATCCAATGGCGTTTCTGCAGGCTAGTGTATGATAATGTAGTCATTCATAAGCATCTTTTTGCATATATCAAATCATGACATTGAATTTATATAATGTATTTTTCATTGCTGGCATTTCTTTCACTGTGAACAATCCATCATATACCTCTTTCCATTGTGCAGGTTCTATTTAATAGCTGGAGGTGTTCCTCTCATCATCTGTGGCATCACCGCAGCTGTCAACATAAACAACTATGGGGACAACAATCCTTAGTGAGTATGATCATACAAAGCCTCCAGCAGGATGACCTGGGTCACGTCATTCCCATGTTTACTGCAGATCTGTGGCTTCCTCTTCCTGCTAGGTCCATTTTAATGAGCCATTTAAACGTACAGAAGTGTCCTTGTGTTACTTTTGAGGGCTTTGTCAGGCTGCATGTGACCCCCTAACCTAACCTTTTTATTGCCTGTGACCCCTTGACAGCTGCTGGTTGGTGTGGCGGCCAAGTTTGGGGGCCTTCTTTGTCCCCGCCAGCCTGGCAGTGGTGGTGACTTGGATTTACTTCCTGTGCACCATTGCTCGCCTGAGGCGCCAGGACTCCCAGAGTTCCAAAGAGGTCCCAGTGTCTGCTGTCTCCTCCCCTTTGCCCGAGACCCAACCAGCACTAAGTGGCAGTACCAGCCTGCTTTCCACGGACTCTGTGGTTGGCCCAATACATTCTGGACCATCAGTAGAGGACCAGTACTCCTTGAAAGTGCAGTTTCTGGCACTGCTAACTACTCATTTCCTGTTTCTGGGCATGTGGTGCTGTGGTGCTATGGCCGTTTGGCAGACTGACAGGGAGAGCCTGTTATTCAGCTGTCTTTATGGAGTGGCAGTTGTAGTTCTGGGCATCTTCCTGGTGGCTCACCACTGCCTGAGACGCCTGGATGTCCAGGCCTCTTGGCTGGGATGCTGCCCAGGCTACCGCCGTTCCCAGCCCATGCAGGCCTACAGCCACACCTGCACAGTCGGAGCTGGTGTGCAAAGCGTCTCAGAGCAGGGGTCTCAGCTTTACGTGGGCTTCCTGCCTCCGGGGGAGGCCAACAACTCTTCTTCAGCGAGGTCTTCGTCCACACCCAGTGGAACCAGTAGTGTCGGCCCTGGCCCCTGTAAGCTAACCAACCTGCTCCAGGCGACCCAGGAAAATGGTAGCAGTACTTCAAGAGCTCACCTGGGCACCAGTGGCAACATCAGCGCCAGTGTCGAGACCAGCAGCAAGCCATCAAACAATTTACCACCCAGCCTCAACTCCACGGCCCCTGTGCAGCCCCAGAGGAGGAAGACCACCGGCAGAACTAAAGCCAGCGGCACACAATATTACCACCGGGGGGACGGCAGGGGCCACTACCGCCTCAAAGCCCTGAGAGGGAATGGTGGAGGAGGAAGCCTAGGAGTTCTGGGCCCTCCTGGCGTGGAGCATGTCATCCACCACAAGCACGCTTCCAGTGAAAATGGCAGCCTCCGTAACAGCCAATCAGAGAGTCACACGGGCCCACTGACCAACGGCCGTCACGTGGGGGAGGCGGTGGCCACGAGCCCCTCAGAGGGCAGCGACGGTGGGAGCAGTGGCGGCCGGAAACCCTTTCCGCTGCTCCCATCCGTATCCAGCAGGGTGGCCACGCAGCATGGCACCCAGCGACGCTGTGCCAGCCGGGACAACCTCAAATTGGCTGCTGCCAGTGAAAGGGAGGCCAAGCGTAGCTCTTTCCCACTGAACACTGCTGCGGGGACAGTCATGGGCACAGTTACTGGCAGCGCCACCTCAGCTGCAAACGCTCCCAACGGGACCATGAAGAACTCCATACAGGACCTGGACACTAGTGGCACAGACCAATCCCAGAGTTCCATGGGCATGAGGAGCAGTATGTGGAAGAGTGAGACAACAGTCTGACTCCACACTTCCAAACTAAGCAGTGCACCTTTGTTACGGTTCTCATGAACCCAGCCGTCCCTGGTAATATAACTTCCAGAGTGTTTTATCCCCATAATGTCCCACGTCTAATGTCTTTCGCACCTGGAATTGAAATGAAAGAACTGAAGTGGGAATGTGCAGGAGGGATATATACAGTTACCGACTCAGACTTTATGCATTTTAGCATTTTAAATTTGTTGCAGTCTTGGGTTGTACCACAAGGTATAGAACCGATTTAAAGCAGACCAAAAAAAAAAAAGGTATGAGTAGTTTCGCTGAGAAATATGCAAATCTGTGCGCTTGCGCCCATTTCCCCGGCTAATCTAATGTAGATAGCAGAACATTTTGCAAGCTAGAAAGTTTGTTTAAGATTAAACGACTGCGCCCGATCATAAAAAGTTCTCTTGTGCTTGTCTGAATGCTTCACTCTATGCATTGTCAAGGGCTTAGAAGTGTAGTTCAAACCAGCCCTTTGCTAAAAGCATGTACCTTGTGACATTTTAATTTTGTTATTTGTGTGTGTGTGTGTATGTGTGTGTGTGTGCGTGTGGGTGGCTCTTGGAGAGACTGACAGAATGAAGGATTAAGAATGAAGTATTTTATAATGTATATATTTCCTAGGCATCCGTTCCTCAGCACTGAGAAACAGCTTTACTGCCTTTGTTGCTAGTGTGACCAGTTCAGTAGCATCCATTGGGCCGGGAATCTTTCTCCATTTTGCTGTACACTGCCAGATAAATCTGTGGCTTTGTAAACTTTTTTTTTTTTTTTTGAAACAAGTGGCACTTTTGCTCCTTGACGGCTCCCTTTTTCCACAGCAGATAACATGGGCCGTTATTGCCCTCTGTTGGACAGCATGAGTCCTTTTTTTTTTTTCAAGCACTGATAACCGAGGGACTGGGATATAAAATGGCGTGTTTTCGTGGTCAGTTAGTATTTATGAGAAGACTAAGAGGTTTTTCCTTCATGTACGGCAAAGACTGAATTTATCAGTGAGAAATACAATCTCGGCCTTATAATCAGGCTAAAGGCATGAATATATTTGCACTTCAACTGAGCTTAAAAGACAAACATGTGCAAGACGAAGCTTTCACTTCCGACTCTAAAGAGTTAATGAACTGAAGAGTTTGTGTTCCAAACAAATCCTCCTAAGAACTGTTTTGCATTGTAGCATTTTATCAGCATTTACAGTATTTCATTAGCCAGCATTGTTGTTTACACTGTAATATGCAAACTGAAGCTCCAGTCATTTGGTAGTCTGCAAGACCAAACCTTTATCCAGTGCTGATCAGGTAACAAGAATGCAATCATCATTTCACACTAAATTATTACCAACACAGTGTTAGCAATTTCAGGGATTACTGTACCAAAGACATTTTCAGTGTTAGAAAAGCTTCAGAGCTACAGCCTTTGTTCTTTTTTTTTATCTGTTTGTTCGTTTTGTCTCTCATCCATGGGTGTCGTTACTTAAGACTTGAAATCTCCACAAAAGACCTGAATGGCCGGAATCAAATGTTCTGCCAGTTGATTGTGGTCATAATGAAAAAGCGTGAATATTTCTGTAGTAGGATGTTTTAATGTGTAGATTGTATTTCCTCTGGATTCAAATCTTTGGCTTAAGTAACCCAAAAAGAAGGTCAGTATTACATTTAGGAGACGGGTTAGAGTTGAAAGTTCTCCTAAGAGTATTCACTTTCATCTCAAACGTTTAAAGGGAGATTTCAAAAATGTTACCTGTATTTATATTTTTATGTCCAGTGTCAGCAGTTTAAACACAAATAATTGTTGTTATTAAGTAATATATTTGTTCTACAAACCCAACCTGTGCCTTATATAAATCTGATGCAAAATAAAGTACTTTTAATAACATTTGCAGTGTTTTATTCAACCTATAATGAACAGCAATACATTTATGACAATACAGTTATGAGTGTTTACCGTATTTGATGTCTATACAGTACCAGTTTAATAAACGCTGTATATATGCCGTAATAAAATTGGTTAAATAGCGTTTGTATTCATGAATGTAGTATGAACATTCCTGAAAAGCAGAAAAGCCACTTTTAAACAGAAAGGGCTTTTTTACTAGTGCACTGGCGCCACCTGCTGTTTGCTATCAGTATCACCACTCCTTCTGGAGACGTCGTGTTTATACTGCCATCTAGGGTTTGGCCAGTTCCATACTTCCAGTCATTCTTCCCGCTCGGATTTCGGGGTATTTGATCGATGATGTTTGGTACAGGGTGTGTGGTTTGAAACATGTGCATCTGTAAAAATGCGTCTAAATCCAGTTGTGAGCAGTTTGCCAACACGGGACAATAGAGGAGGGATAATAAAAAAGAAACAGAGTCACCATCACATGTACGTGACGTACTTCGGTATAATGATAAGCTCTACAGTCTTTACTGTGGGTACACACCCACTTCGACCCTGGTCCTGGTGAAATTCCATGCGTAAAAAAATCTTCCATATTATACAGTACAGGCCAAAAGTTTGGACACGCCTTCTCATTCAATGCGTTTTCTTTATTTTCATGGCCATTTACTGAAGGCATCAAAACTATGAATGAACACATGTGACGTTATGTACTTAACAAAAAGTGGAGACCTGGTCTCCACAGTCACCGGACCTGAACCCAATCCAGATGGTTTGGGGTGAGCTGGACCACAGAGTGAAGGCAAAGGGGCCAACAAGTGCTAAACACCTCTGGGAACTCCTTCAAGACTGTTGGAAAAGCATTTCAGGTGACGACCTCTTGAAGCTCATTGAGAGAATGCCAAGAGTGAAAAGCAGTAATCAGAGCAAATGGCGGCTATTTTGCAGAAACTACAATATAAAACATGTTTTCAGTTATTTCACCTTTTTTTGTTAAGTACAAAACTCCACATGTGTTCATTCATAGTTTTGATGCCTTCAGTGAGAATCTATCAATGTAAATGGTCATGAAAATAAAGAAAACACATCGAATGAGAAGGTGTGTCCAAACGTTTGGTCTGTAATGTATATATCTTCATAGCACATTTTTGGATGGATTTTTACGTAATCACATCGTACTATTAGCTGGTGGCGAAGAAAGGCCCTTGACTCGTGAAGTGCAGTACCTTTTCTAGACAGAAGAGGCCGCCTGCACCTGGAGCCTTGAGTCTAGAGCAGTGATTCTCAACCCGGGGGGGGGCACGAGTAGGCCCCAGGAGTCTTTATTTGGATTCATCGGATCTATTTTCGCGGCTAAAATAGACCAAAACAGTCATTATTTCATCAAAAATATAAGTGAGCCCCTCTTCCCGTCCGAAAGCACCCACAGGCGGCCAGTCAGAGCAGAGAGGAGACGCACAGCCCTCCGCGTCCAGGCTGCAAATGAATCGCGCATGCGCATGGCCCATTCCCGGTCACTCCCTCTCACGCAAAAATAAATCACTGCGTTTAAATTGAGTCACGACATAGATAGATATATAACCGAGGGAATGGAGAGCTATCTATCTATCTATCTATCTATGCAAGGTGGTGTTTGGGATGTGAGGGGGGTGGGGGATAGGGGCACTGGAACTACAATACCTTTTTTAATAAGTTTGAAACTACAACAGAGTGAATAAATAGGTTGTATTCATCGCTGGGGGTCCTAGTGAACCAGAACTGACCACTTCATCGATGGTAACATGGAAGCACGTTGTAAGTCGCTCTGGATGAAGGGCGGCAGTGGTGGCCTAGCACAGTAGCGGTTAAGGAAGCGGCCCCGTAATCAGAAGGTTGGCGGTTCGAATCCCGATCCGCCAAGGTGCCACTGAGGTGCCACTGAGCAAAGCACCGTCCCCACACACTGCTCCCCTGGCAGCCTGTCATGGCTGCCCACTGCTCACTCAGGGTGATGGGTTAAATGCAGAGGACAAATTTCACTGTGTGCAATCACTTCACTTTGAAATGCCGTAAATGTAAATGTACCGATTTTACCACCGCGGCTGCACGGAAGCCGGCTTCGTCAGGCGAGTAGCCGCGCCGGGAGGCTCGAATCCTCGAATCTGATTGGCTGGAGGTCCCGTTTTATTCGTCCCTTTTGAACGCGGCTCGTCGAATCAACGATCAGCACGGCGTCCCCGTGCAAAGGTGGTTAACGGGCGCGGACCTGTTTGAAATCGATTGCCACATGTCAGTGACCGTTTACTTTGTTCTTAGTTCCAGAGGCTGAATGTATAAATCTATCTCAGATGAACTGCACTAATGTAATATGTGTGTGTGTGTGTGTTGCATTTAACAAGACAGGAAACCTTTTTAGATTCCTCTACATTCATTTCTTGTTTTAGGATTTATTTGCAGGATATATACAAACGATTCACATTTCTTTTTGCAGTTCAGCAATACTATGTACAGTATAAAATATACACATGGATAAAGTGCACTAATGAAGCAGTTGCTGCAAATATTCCATCGCCGCTTCATGGTTTCGACCATTTTCTACATTCAAGGCGTCTCGTCTGTCCAGAGTTGAAATGCAGGTGTGGGGTCCAGTGAGGGCCGTCCCCGGCGGGAAGAGGGCTAAAGAGGATGTCGGCACAATGGGCACGCTTCCAGTTCACTGATGACTCTGGTGGCGCATCCGAAGCACATGCAGCGGTGTCCACATCGCACCGTAACAGCGGCGCTGTTCGACAGGCACACCACGCAGACATGTCCCGCCGCCATGTCTGGAGACAGAAAGAGGTCCACAGTGTAAACGAACGTGGCGAGGGGGGGAACAACAGGGATTCCACGCCGGTTCGTATCTCACCTGGTTTCCACTGCTCGTCTTCAACCCTGTTGTTCTCAGGCCTCTGCAGTGACTCTGGGACATCCAGATATCCACACTCGGAAGATGTTGGAGGGTTTACAGGAGCCGGGCAGGATGTGCGGCATTGGAAAATGCCCTTCTTCACGGAACCTGAAGAGGAGCAAGATATGGCAGACGTGTCAGTCCCGCTAATTTCCCAGCGTTGTACATCTAGATGGGGCTTTCGGACATGCCAGGAACTCACCCAGCAGAAGCACGGTGCTGGTCTGTCCGTACACGTCAATCATGGCCCACAGTGGCTGCTGGCTGAGATCCATATCTGTCTGCATGCAGTACGTCCTTCCAGATGCCTGGTAGCACAGTTTGGCCCTGGAGGTCATCCAGAAGCGGACCTCGGAGCCGGGCTTGCACGCCGATTCGGACACGGGCTGCGCGCAGTAGCCGGGCTTGTCCGTGAGGTCAGGTATGGCCAGGGACGGCAGATGCCTGGAGCCGGGTGGCACGGTGGTAAATCCTATTCGCAGGGCGCCGTGCCAGGCTAGGATGCAGCGCTCCACGCGGATGCACACCTTCTCCCCAACCCGCACGGGCCGGCTGCTGAACACCAGGCCGTGGCGGAAGGAATGCGCGTCCCGGGTCGCTCGACAGGCCCCGCGGCTCAGGGTGACGTGCCTTCCCAGAACCTCGGAGTTAAAGGTCATGGGGCCCAGGCACCGCCTTCCACACGAGCAGGAGCGCTCCGCTTCTGTGGGACGAGACAGCAAAGAGAACGTAATTCCTCCATTAATTGACCTCCTGCCAATCAATGACCAAGTCGGCCTCAGTCACGTTCTCACTTCTGTCATCATCATCATCTTCATTGTAATTCACCAACCAGAAAGACCAGTCCTGCGGTCCTCTGGGAGTTAAAGGTATTCAAGATGTGGTTTTAAACCTAAGTCGCACGCCGTATGCTGCCTCACTTTCATTCTGAGTCCGTCTTCGGCAGCAACTTTTTATGATTTTAGTAGCTCATGAGAAGATACCACCACTGTCTGCGATAACCTGTTTTATGATGTTGTAATATAAGGATTACACTATTGATTATACTGGATGAGTTAATCTCAGTCACCCACATGATCCATGAAATCTCAAATTGCTTCTTAAGTGAATTCACTCGGGGGGGAAATAAAATAACAAGAGGAAAGATGGATATTGAGCCGCATTAATAAAGTCACAGGTTCAGTTTCAACTGATGAACCCACTGCTCCTCTCTAATCACATTTCATTTATTACGTGCTGCCAGAGCTATTAAAGTTCTTACCGTTTCTGCTGCGTGCCATCGTTCACTCCCCGCCGAGCGTGGATGTGGCCGGCTGAGTGAAAAGAAGAAGTGATGTTCTCGGAGGCAGCCGTTGAACTGTCAGTTTCTGTGACTGTTTGAAACGGAGGGGAGTGTTTGCTCCTTTATATCCGTTTGCACGTGTGCCACTGGCTTGTACACAAACATTACACATCACAGCAGAAGGGAAGTGGGAGGGGCCAACAACGCGGGAAGAAGGAGAGCTGGAAAAGTACCTAACGCTCTCTGGCAAACTTCCCAAAAAGCGCAAGTACGCTGAGTGTCTCGTGTTTCTGTGTGTGTGTGTGTGTGTGTGGGTGTGGGTGTGGGTGTAGGTGGGTGTAGTGGGAGTGGAAGTAACTTTCCATAAAGATAAAAACATTTATTGTAGTGATCGACATGGTTTCCAATAATCTCAGATGTTCCCATATCACATAGTCTAGATAGACTTATATTTTTTATCTGATGACATGAACCACTGCAGCAATTTATGTACAAATATAAATATATAGCCTTGGTTGGTCGCCTTTCGTATAATTTCACTTTCTGACAAGCCAACGATAAAGGGATATACAGTACAGGCCAAAAGTGTGGACACACCTTCTCATTCAATGTGTTTTTTTTTTTCATGACCATTTACGTTGGTAGATTCTCACTGAAGGCATCAAAACTATGAATCAACACTTGTGGAGTTATGGACTTAACAAAAAGTGGAGACCTGGCCTCCACAGTCACCAGACCTGAACCCAATCGAGATGGTTTGGGGTGAGCTGGACGGCAGAGTGAAGGCAAAGGGGCCAACAAGTGCTAAACACCTCTGGGAACTCCTTCAAGACTGTTGGAAAAGCATTTCAGGTGACGACCTCTTGAAGCTCATCGAGAGAATGCCAAGAGTGTGCAAAGCAGTAATCAGAGCAAAGAAACTAGAATATAAAACATGTTTTCAGTTATTTCACCTTTTTTTGTTAAGTACACAACTCCACATGTGTTCATTCGTAGTTTTGATGCCTTCAGTGAGAATCTACCAACGTGAATGGTCATGAAAATAAAGAAAACACATTGAATGAGAAGGTGTGTCCAAACTGTTTTTGTGTGTGTGTGTGTGTGTGTATGTGTATATACATATATATAAAATGATATACGATATGTTCAGCTGTCAGTAGGCAAGTGTTATGGGTCAAAAGGAAAGGTGGATGTGGCAGACTGCTTGTCCAGTGGTCTGATGAGAAACTTCCTCTCAATAAGTGATAGGGGACCTTTGATGGCACTGAGAAATTCCGTCCCAAAAATTCCCTTACGGAAGTCAATCCCTGTTTCTTTTGTCCAGAATCTACAAAGCAGGTGTCTGTATGAGCACACAAGGGTGGTTTTATCAGTGACTATTGCACTAGCTTGTGTAAAATCTTTACATTGCTCTGGTGATTGCATCATGATTTTTACTGCATCTCATTGTGCTATGCAATCTCCACAACTTCAAAAAAGCAAACCGCTTAATACATTCAGTACCATTCATAAACCATTGCAGTTTATTGCATTATCTCCAACCAGGCATTTTGATTGGCTGAAAGAAATCCTGACATCATCCTCTTGTTAAATTTCTTTCTCCTTAGTTAAGGAACACCTTGATCAAAGATGAACGTTTCATCATGGAAATTGCACCTAAAGTTCCTTCATAGAACTTTATTTGTTTTCTTCAGCCCTACATTGATTATTTATAAGGAGCAAGAGCTATATGGTGTGATTTAAATGTAATTCAATGTTGTGTTACTGCTCCTCTTAATTTGGTCAGGAAGACCAGTTTTCAGAACTATAGTTCATGCTGCTGCCACTACAGATCCAACACTGCATTGTGGAGAAGGTCTCATCAGAATGCACAGTCACCGTCTGAATGACTGAGCCTCCTGTCCCACTGGGGTAAATCCAGGTGGGATTTTTTTTTTCAGCACCGTATTTCCTCCTGTGAATGCCAGGAGTTTTTGAACTCATGTGGCAAGAAAATTCTTACTGCAAACTTGACACATTAAATCAATAAGAAAAGCAAACTGAGACACCTGTGCTTTCAAAGACATAGTGCTGCAATATAGTAATAAATATGCAAAAGTCAGGTAATGGAGAATGGTATGCTGATCCCATTCACAATGAAACTGAATGCAATTTGATCCCATTCACAACAAAACTGAATGCAATTTGTCCAGCCATCTGAATGCTTGCTGATTAATAAGCTGCAAGTTGCAAACTGCAAAGAACGGCACTCTTATGTACAGCCAACAGGTCTTCATTCCAAAGTGGCACAAAAATGAATCACAACCAGGTGTTGGTACCTGCAAATTACAGCATTGCATGAGTCAAAGAAGCACAATTGCACACTGTTTGTTCAAGTAAAAGAAGGTCAACCCATGTAGGATGAGTGCTGACTGACATATGATTTACATTTACATTTACAGCATTTATCAGACGCCCCTTTTCCAGAGCGACGTACAATCAGTAGTTACTGGAGCAATTTAGGGTTAAGTGTCTTGCTCGGGGACACAATGGTAGTAAGTGGGATTTGAACCTGGGTCTCCTGGTTCACAGTGAGGTTCACCCACTAGGCTACTACCATTTCGTCTCATCTTGATGTAACCTAGTTTGGTACTTGTATGTGCTGACTAATTATTCACATACAAGTACCAAACAAGGTGAGCAACACTGCAACTCTAGCTTTATTACATCAAAATGATGAAATATAAGATACACATATAGAGCATGGAGACTAAAACTTCATTTATAAGACATTCTCATCCAGAGATGATATGATAGTTTAGCTCTTGCAAAGTAAATTTATTTGAATACGATGTACGTTTAAACTGAACTTGCTTACGGTGTCACGCTTGGTAACACTTCATCATCATCAAAGACATCAAACATTCTCCAGTCTTCCATTACAGGGGAACCCAAACCATAAGCTTCAGGGATGAGCTTCTTACCTGAAGCTGAAGCCCTGCTGAACATGATCTCCACTGTTCTGCTTTCATCCAATCGGCACTGCCTATATTATTCATGTTATACATAATGTGTGTTTATATTATACACAAACACTGCCTCCTTCACCACGCTGTCCATCCTTTATGTCCATCCACATCTTGTGTTACTGAAAAGGCACTTATGTACTTTGCAAGGTGTAAAAAGATGCTCCACTTTACTTGAAAATAAAACTACCCCTTGTGTCTGTAACGCTAAGAACCATGTGATACTTTGGTACCTCTAATTATATATACTGTCAGGGCATGCTGTTTCAAAAATAACATAAAAAGGCCACAACACGTTTGAATAGAGACTTCGATCTTTTTTTTTAAAAAAAAACTGCCTCCAAGCCAGTGAAGTTGTGCAATCGCAGGAGAGCGTGTTACTTTAGAATTTCGATTTTTCATGATCTACGCTCCAGGTGCTCCAGAAGATTCGGAGAAATACAATATACAGTCTGTTTTCAGCTGCCGACAGTAGCAGCTCACTGATCTGATTTGACCACTCCAGAAAACAGATAGGGGCCGTCGTTATCTGTTCTTCTCTTATCACGGCGCCATAACACTGCGCAGAGAATTCAGTTTCACTTTGACTCTGCACAGAATGCAATGCATTTCTCATTATTGAAGTGTATGGTGTGAAATGAGGTTCCAGCCATTCAGTGTTTTTTTTAAGTGAACATGTTGGACAGGTTCCGGTGCCAGATTTGCACAGATGGGGTTGAATCATTTCTACCAACGTGCAGACGGATTTTAGTGTCAAACAATCTTCCTCTGACATGCTTTCAGGGACTTTTATCCCTAAAAAGGCCTTGCATATGGGACATGTTTACTATGTAATGTCTTCTGGGTGCTTGACAGATTTTTTGCATCCTACTTCTTCATTCTGAAAGATTTAAAACCCATTTGCTTCCATTTTCCATCACTGAATAATGGGTCCTTACACAGATATGCCTGGTGATTCCCAAAAGCCCTCATTACAGGGGAATTTATGAAGGTCAGGCGCATCTGCCTTGAGTTAAAATGAGTATTCCCACACCGCCACCATTTCCCATCGCTTCACCAGTATTTCCAGTAAAGGCCTTTAGTGCATCAAGCCTAATGGCAAGTTGCATGTTTGCCCATCAGTCATTTTTTGTGCTTATGTACTATGTTGTATGTAAGTCTGCATGGCATACAGAAATATTCACACAACAGCGATGACCTTGTTCAGCCTTCATTTTGGTTGCAAAGGAATGTTGTCACTGATCAGGTGGTGCATGTTTATCTGGAAAGCTCCAGCAACACTGGCATTCATTCATGCCTTCTTCAATCAGGTTCTATAATTACGCCCAATCTGGGTTAAAATAAGCCAGTCTGATTATCTGATTGCATTGTAAAAAAAAATATATATATACACACACACAAAACCTACAACAGCATAAAACATCATGTGAGTAGGCAGTTCACATTACTGTCCAATACCATTTCAAATCATCCTGGAATTCATTTTTCATCCGATTTGTTTAATAGAATCCAGGAACAAAGCGAGCACAAAACCTACACTGGGTGAAAAAATGCCTAGTTCATTATTTTTTTCATCAGACTGTCCCTTTAAGAGGCTGATTTAAATGAATCGTGGGTTTACTCTGTTTTGTCTTTGCTCCTGTGGTCTGATGATTTCAGCACAAACAGTTTTGGTTTTATAGAAATGCAGGTGAAATTCTCACATGCTGCATTCCAGCGGCATTGCTATCAATTTGGCTGTCAGCCATTAACCATGCAGACTAAAACGTGATAGCTATGTTGATGCACAGAACATTGTTGCCTCTGCCAATTATTACTTTTTGTAAGACATTCATATGGTCATCCTCACTGTGTGGTTTTCTTTCCCATTTCCGGCATCTTCAGCAGTCAGGGAAGACAAAGCAAAAAGTAGGAAGAGGGAGAGTTCCTTCCTGTTTCTTCACTCCGATCTCATCCAGGCCATCTGGAGACAGTGTGTGCTCAGGAAAACACATCTATTACACATTACACATATACATTCATAAAAAGTTGATTTTGTTTTTGTTAGTTTCACAGCGATTTTCTTCATAAGCCTGCAGCAAGTCCTATGTGGCATGGAGCTGAGATGTGTAACGTGTTAAATAGAAGATAGAACAATAGAACCCCAAAACATGGATACATGGAAAACAAAGATAACCAAATTCCCCCTGCACATCAATAGAGCATCAGACGTGGTATAAACACGATTCCCCCACCAGACTTGGACGTCTGGACGTAAGGTGAATTTCTGGTGACACGTGGCTTCTCATCATAATGTTGGGAACATGCACAGTCTACTGGTCAGAGCGGGAATCTGTTCTGCAGGGCACAGGTTGCATTGTTAAATAATACCAAAAATGTATTTTTTGATGATGTCTAGTTTGCTTGATACTAATGTTGTCTTCTTAAAATAAAAAGGTATTTACAACATCAGTTCAGCTTTTGTTATAATTGCATGATATTTCATAGTTTGTTTTAGCTCCATATGTACAGTGAAGGACATGTTTATGCATAATACACAATGAAAAGTCTGCAAAATATCATTTCATCATTTAATTTGTTTCTTTCAAGACTTATTGAGAACCTCATATCAGAACTTCAACATCTTGCATTTAATACATTAACAATACATTGAAAAGTGTAATAAACTGAAATAATTTTATTTATTTTTAAATTGCAATAACATATTTAGTACACAATCTTGTATCAGTAAAATAATTATCATTAGATATACTGATCTAAATGTAATATCTACATCCCACACATGCATCTTAGTGCTACCTCAGAATTCCAGGACCTGTCCGAGAAAATATCCAGCGTTTTGGACCATAATAGTGCAGAAATTCTGTAGTGTTCCCTACGATCCGATCCGGCATTGCAGCTTACACAATGCGACCAGGGCGCCAGCAGCCACACCATCAAAAATCAACTTATTCCCACTCTACCTTTTCAAAAAACTATTAATCTGCTGTTGCCCAATAACGGAACCATTCCCCAACCCCCCCGGCCTCCAAGCCAATGAGAACCCGTTACAGCCGCAAGCCACTGGCCAATCTGGGCCGGCATTCTAATGCGGCCCATCTTTATCAAGAAGGTGTCACCTCATTCTGAGGCTGTTCTTATTTATGGGCGGCTGGGAGAGAGCCCTCCAGCGGACATTTGTCTGGGAGAACGCCTGCACCGCTGTGTCAAAGGTGGCCCACTGTTGACTTTTGGAGTTACTACAAACAATGGGAAGGAACTCATGAAGGAGAGCAAGGCTGTGGTTTCACCATCAGCAGCCAGCTGCTGAGCATTTCTGTCCATCAGAAATACCCGGTAACCAGCTCTGGCATCTCGCTGAACTGGTCTGGAAGGCCTGCAGCCTGGAACGCTTTCTGGTACATCTCTTCAGATGAAAGAGTGACTTTGGTGATTTTGATGAACTGACTCGAAACATTTTTTTTAAATAGTCAAGAAGCAGAAATCTGGATCCAGAGGAGCCGCTGCCCATGGATCCCAACATTCCTGGGTCTTTCCTCTTCAACAACCAGTTGAACCAGTTCTCTTCGGACATTAAGGCACCCATGTGCCAGTACTCTGTGCAGAACTCCTTCTACAAGCTCAACCCAGGCCTCAACAGCCAGCTACCGGCAGGCACTCCGCACGGCATCAGCGACATTCTCAGCCGCTCCATGGTGGGGGCGCCCAGCACCACGCTCCTGTCCGGGTACTCCACCATGGGGGGCTTTGGAGCCACGGTGGCCACTCCGGGGGTCTACTACAACCGAGACTACAATCCAGCCCTGGGCGGCTTTCCCAAGGGATCTGAGTGTCCGGTGATGAAGGGGCGGACAGGCGGCTGCTGGACAGATGGAGGTTATGAGTGGAGAGGAGGCAGGCAGCAGTGCAGCAACAGTCAGTCCTCATCATTTTCACTCATCTTCATATTTTTATCATTAAAATGTATATATTTTTACTTAATGGTGTTGCATTAGTTTAATTATGAAATAGTCCGCATAATAATATTTATTGTGTGTTAATATTTTATAATACTACAACTAATAATATGGTATTCATTTTAAGTATTTATGTGGGTGTGCTAAAAGTAGACACACTTTATCCTTATTTTCAGCATTTTTTATGATAAAATATGTACAGTAAATTCATTAAGAATGATGCAATATGTTCTGAGAAGTGTCACATCCATGCTATTTTGCAATAAAACATGAACATTGTTTGCATATTTAAATTGGAAATATAATTTACCCTCATTTTAAAAGCAAAATGCTGTCAATATGGATATAGTCCAAATAACTACATATTTGGATTTATACTTTATGCACTTAAAAAAATGATCAAATGTTTAAAAGCACTGTGCAAAATTCACCATGTTGTTTTATTATTAAAATAGACTTTTATGATCAGATAACTGTCAATGAACATTGATCATCTTACATTGTTAATGTTATTTTTTGTGTTTTGTGTTCTCTTTCCTGGACAGTAACCGCGGACAGCGGGCATCTCATGGACGTGGCCGGGAGGAAGAAACACACCAGGCCAACGTTCAGCGGGCACCAGATTTTCGCTCTGGAGAAGACGTTCGAACAGACAAAGTATTTAGCCGGACCTGAGAGAGCACGACTGGCTTATTCGCTGGGGATGACCGAGTCCCAGGTGAAGGTAACACCACAACTAATATCTAATGTAACACTAATATATACATAAACACACTTACACACACACGCCCATATATGTAATGATTACATTTTGTTCTTGACCTTGAGTAAACCTGTTGTCATGGTATCACGTAAAAAAGAAAACTCTCTTTCTATGAAAATGCACAATGTGATATACCTTGAGATGAATTTTTTTTTTGGTTGTTAAATCGTCACATGAACTCTCTGCTCTGTGTGTGCGTCAGGTGTGGTTCCAGAATCGCCGCACCAAGTGGAGGAAGAAGAGCGCCTCTGAGCCCAGCTCCACCCAGGCCTCTCAAGGCGAGGGCATCGGCGAGGCGTCGGAGAACGAGATCGAAGATGAAGAGTACAACAAGCCCCTGGACCCGGACTCAGACGACGAGAAGATACGGCTGCTGCTGCGCAAGCATCACCGGGCTTTTTCTGTGCTGCGGCTGGGCCCGCACGTCTGAGGGACTCCGGCAATGTTGGAACAGTTCTCATAACAGCAGCAGGGTTACTGACACGATTCATAAAACTAAAAAAAGAAAAAAAAAAACAGAAAAATGCATGGCAATAAAAAAAAAAGCTAATTTTTTTATCGACAAGAAGCCACCGACTGACGTTACAATCAAGTGGATTGTTTGTTAAAAGGGCACAGCTTGAATGAACTCTGCTCCAAGTATGTAAATATGCAGTTAATTGAAGTAAATATAATTAAGCAGAAATATTTATTGTCGCTATCAGAAAATAACGTTTGAGTCTGTGTGTCTGATTTTTAGGGTGTGTATGGTTTACTACTGAGAACCAGAGGAGAAACGATCGAGCCCCTTATTTGAACTGGAGATACAGATGTCATATGAAAAAAAAAAAAAAGAAAAGGACAAGGGACTTCTTAATTAGAATTCTGCAATGGATTAAGATTCTGAATATCAGTGCTGCTCCTCTGGTCCTCACACCCTCTTTGTAAACATCCCATCTCGGTCCTGTGTACGTGAATGAGTGATGCTGCTGGAATTGTATAATAAATTATTAGAACGTCTGTACTGGAAGTTGTAGTGATTGATGTGTCACCCGTGTTTGCACCGTCAAAAGTCATTCACCATGAGAACCCTTGACCCTTGTAGAATAAAGGCCTTGAGACCAACGTCACGTGACATACCATAAATTACAGTGTACAGGGAAAGTGCTTTGGCCAAATAGTGAAGGAAGACATTGTGAAAAGGTCAGGGGTTAAGGCAGACTCGTGCACCTTAATGTCCAGAAAATGTCCTTTTTGGGAACTTTTTTGTAGTATATCTTCAAAACCAGAAAGTATTCCAGAGACTTTGAGCAAGCCAAGTTTGTTTCAGTTTGGGACGTTTGCCATCCAAACCATTCAGCTGATGCTGAAAATAAGTTTTTTTTCTCATATCATTGCACGGTTGTAGTATATTTCTGCAGCATTGGCTTTTTCTGGAAGCCTGGTTTTAAAATGATCTGACTGACAGCACCATTGTCATTCGGTCCCGTTCACCTCAGCAGCTGAGCTCTCAAAATCTATATGAAAAAGCAAATAATGAATCATCTTTTTTCTGTGCAATATATCCTCTTAACCCTGGAATAAAAAATAGTTTAAACAATAAACTAATCACTTAAAAAAAAAAAAAAAAACATCTTCGAGTGGCATCCAATGGCTGGTTGTGACAATATTATGACAAATTGTTTGAATGTAGATCACTGTAATTAAAGAAAATATTTTGGAGTAAAATTTTGAGTATTGGCTTGAGGAGGTGAGAGGACGTCTCCTACTGAAAAATGCGCTGAGATTGATTTTTTACTGATGATTCTGTCTATACGGGGTCAGTCTCTGCGCCCTGAGACTGGAGCAGATGGCGTTTCGAGACTCGCCGAGGTCGGTGTTGGGTTGTAAATGGGATCGGTTGCCATAGTGGCACAATATATACAGTGCCTGTCATGAACTGATTCCCTGTCTGTTTCCATTTGGAAGAGGAGGACAGCGTTCTGGACCAGGCCAGTGCTATAAGTCTCGATGGTTGCCATGGCCACTCAAAGAAAACACACAGCCTTATATGGTATATATGGTATGATATTTACTGTATAAAATCATGTAAAACAAAAGAAATTAATCACTGGTAAGAATTCAACTGTGGTCACCAGGGACTTATTCCACTGAAAAATTGAACAGGAATGGATGGGAATGCAGAAATTATGATAGTGGAGATCCTGTTTATGACTGAGGGTGAGTTATGTTTCCAGTAATAGTCTAACTGGCATAGAGATAGATAAAATATTTAATAGCCAATAATAAAAGTTTGTTTACAACAAATACTCATTTGTTCCTTGTTAAAATTCAGTTCATTAAATTAAGTACTTCCTGCCTGGGAACACATTTCTAAAAGCCTAAACATAATATTTTCTATTTTATTTGACATTTTTCAGACGTATATATGTAGAAAACTTGCAACCAAAATGAATTTTTCTAAAACAGCACATCCATTCACACCGTTCCATGCGGCTCACCCTCTCTGGGAAATTTGCCCTTGCTTGACTCCTGCTCTTAAGACAAATCTGAAGTCAAGCAATCCAACGGCTGTTCCAATTCTAAAGTATATTGATGGTGGGAATCAGATCCAGATTAACTCTGCACTTGAATGCTGTGGATCCAAAACAAGTTGGACATTGTGGAAGAAGAAATAATCCTGACCTAGTTCACCTTGAGGGGAGAGGCTCAATTTCTCATTTGTTTCAAAGAAAACTTCATTTCATACTTTAAGAGAGAAACATAATTGTATGTATTTCAAACATTTTACATTTCGTCATTTCATCTTACATTTATGGCAATTTTATCGGACTCTCTCTGGACACACTCAGGGTTAAGTGTCTTTTTCAGGGACACAATTGTAGTAAGTGGGGTTCGACTTTGCAGTCTTTTGGTTTATAGGCAAGTGTGTCACCAACTTGGCAACTACCACCATATTGACTTTGAAAGAAAACATGAGGCAAACGAATACACTCACCTTTATGTCAAAATGTCTCAATTTTCATTTTGTGTACAAAAATAAATTACATAATTTTACATCAGTTTAGTGTTCTTCCATCACTATCAACAATCTCCCACTAACACAATCACGGGCCAGTACAAATAGAGGGTGGCCGAGTCATGAATCAGCTACTGCGGCTCCGTTATCGACAAACGCACCGTGTGGTCTTCCACTTGACACTTAAATTATTGATTGTTCACAAATTTGCAGAAATTTAGTAAGCCACAGGTCACACAGATAATCTATAGCCTCAAGCTGAATTAGAATAATGGCTTCCACGTCACATCAGACAACTATTATTTTTACACCCCATTGACAATCAAGAAATAAATATTGATTATTCAACCCTGAAAGTCCTAACTGCCTCGCGAGTATTCAAGCATCCTGTACAAAAATGACTAAGTTCAGATGTTATGCATGTTGTATTTTTAAAAAAATCAAAGCATCGTAAGCACTCATCTGTACAATAATTACGTTTGCAAGTGTTGTCTTAAAACAGTATGTAATGATATAGACCATTGCATTACATTGCATTAAATGCCATTGCAATAATAAAACCAGAAGACCAGAACTTGGTAATGCTCCCGAAAACAGTGCACCTAACCTTTGTCACTTCAATACAAGTGAATGAAAGCAATTATTTGCACTTAGGCAAAGATGACAAGCCATACAGCAGACTGCAGTGATGTTAACGCGGCGCTGATTTTCCAACTTCCAATGGAAACACGTTCTAATGCTACCGGTTTACAGACTTCGGTCAAAGTCCAAGGCCAGAAGTAATAAAGATATAGTCCGGCCACAAAAGGAGAAAGCGAACTCACCGGAACTGTGCCAAGTGAGTAAAATGTGACATAACCCAAAAATTTACATCACGACCGACAATGGGTAAATGGGCCGGCAAGTATGGAATGTACAGCGAAGTAGCTTTATAGAAGTAACGTAAAAGTTAAACTGGATGTTGTAATGGCACAGCGGACCGACAGACCACTTGTCTGAGGAACCGTGAGCTGCGCTGCAGTGGGTGGGATTTACATATTTCATTCAGGGTGGATAGATTTCTGAGCCCGTCTCTGGCGGAGCACTTGATCAGAGCTGTTAGGTAACAATACCACTGAGACGACACAGAAAACTAGTAGTGAAGATCCAGGCATAACATTTGGTGGAGGCTGTATTATATAGTAAAATGTATTAGGCCGTATCATCTTAAATTTGCCAAGTCACTGTGATGGAAATGCATTCTTGATGTTGACTAAAGAGCTTACGTATGTTGAGTGTACATGGTTTGACTGTCATTAAAATATACAAATAGACACAGATAAAAACATTTCAGAGCCACAGTAAAGAACTGCAGATACATGGTGAACTGGAAATTGCAACCATCATCTCCAGTCGCTCATATCAGGCTAACACTGTCCTTTATTGCCCGTCCAGATGCCTTGGTTGCATTCAGTTTGCCTGGGAGGTTATTTTAGTTACTGTGGGAGGTGTAAAAAGGTAAGAAAATAAAAAAAGTTAAAATCTTCCATCCCATTGGTTTGTTGTGCAGGGGTGTTGATGGACTTGCTGTGCTTATCTGTGTATTACCGGTACTCAACAGAGTGCTCCAGCACTTCCTCTTCAGCCAGATGAAAGTGTATCTACAGACATAAGAAGATAATTATCCATCCATTCAGATAAAAATCCTGTAATCAAACATATTATCCATATGTTTTTTACACATCCTATAGCAATTTATTTTAGAACCATTATTACTGTATAAATTGTAATTTAATTCCTTAATTTAATGTAATGAAATTGTACATAATTTATTTGCAGTAACATGGATAAATAGCTTGGCTGCTTTCATAATGCATTGAATAATTTATTGTAGTATTATTTAAGTATGTTATTTGTTATCTGTTCATGGGAGAAATAAAGAAAACATTTTTAATACTGTGTATTATATGTGCAATTTATGCTCACTATAAAACTGTAATTTCCAGTCATTACATCGACAGATATATATTAACTGATATAAATCCTTCTGATAAGATTTACAGAAACAAAATGGAGAAATAGCCATACACAAAGCGGCAAAGCTAACCAACCGCACAGAGAATCTCAGGGCGCTTCAAATGATGGCTCTTTAGCAGCAGAAGCCACCTCCCACTGCACCTTAACCGAGAGCAGGACACTGAGGGAAAGAATGGCTAAAACATGGCAGTAAAGCCAAATCTTGGCCATAAAAATGCCAATACGGCTCTCGCTGGCCAGGAAGGCCATCAGTAATTACTGAAGGCAGGGCTGGCTGACTGGACGGCACTGCTGTAACTACCATTGACCACACTTGACAGAATCCAAAACTAATACATTAGGGACAGTACATGTCCCATCTGTACTATGTTAGGGAGTTTGGTTTAGACCACAAGAGACCACTAGAGCTGCCCTGGGGGACTTCTATGCTATTATTAGTTTTATTAATGCTATCCTATAACTTTGTGTATTGTAGAGTATCATTGCACAGTAACTGTGTAATGCGATATTATAGAATCAGGTTTTACCATTTTTTGGGTTCCATGATTTGTGTCAATGATCATTTGGCTTCAGTGCAAAGAACAAGAACACAGGCTGGAAAAGAAAAACAGAGAAGATGCATGGTCTATAACAAGACAGGCCATAAGGAGACACCCTGTGATGTTTCTGAAGCGCATTTACCTTATGGTCTCCCATGCAGACATTGGGACCCAGTGTGTTGTACACAACGTTACTCTCCCCCTCCTCTGTCTGTGAACACGATCACACATTCATTACGCTCTGCATTTGTTTCATCACAGTGATTTAACACAGATAAAGGTACTTATCTCTCGTCTACCACTGTTTTGATAATAGCATTATGAAATACACTATATACTTCATAATGATTGCTTTTACGCAAACTAGCAATATAAACTATGCTTCTTCCAAGCATAAGCTATTAGATGTTGCTGTTATCATTGATAATAAAATGCAGAGATACATTATTATATTGCATTATTCATTTACAACTGAGCATAAAAAGAATTGCTTCCCACCCTCTGGATGATGCCTTGTGCGCTGTGAGACATGAGAATGCGGTCGCACCAGGAAGGGCAGCGTGTGTTCATGTACTGGGTGGGTTCAGTGTAGTCCTCACTGTAGGGGTAACTGAGACACAAAAATATATGTTCAGCAAGAAGAATTGTGTAGAACCTTGTCATTTCTGAAACGTTTTCCAAAGTCAGTACTCACCTAGGAGGAAAGAGTATCTCCTCCTCCGTGATTACATCCTTGAAGGCGGAGACCTCCTTGTCATACTTCAGGAGCTGTGAGAAGACACACAGTGTAAGTCTACACTGTTCATACAGAACACAGCACTACATGCACTGGTACATGTAACCCAATTAAATACCGAAAATATCGTTAATATTAACTAATAAAACTATTTCACATTATACAACATTTAGTTCTTTTCTGCTCAACAAAATGACCCTTTATTGCCACAGTTGTATGTTTATTGGAACATATTAACAGCTAAATAGTGTCATTAAACCAATACTGCACTGTTTTATAATTGAATAATAATAAAAATAGGGCAAAATATAATTACACGTAAAAAGCTGTGGTAAAATACTGGATAATCGCACTGATCATTATTAAAGCTTGTTTTATGTTTGTTTATTGCTGTGTTTAAAGAGGCTATGCATATTGCTTTATTATTTTGCATTTATTTCAATGAAGTGTGAAAAGGAACTTCCTGTTAAGAAACTATATCACAGTGAATTGGCAGGACATTAACCACAACAGAAAACAAAAGTGTGATGGTCTTGCCACCTTACCGCTCTTCCATTGTCTTCTCTGAACACTGCCTGGTGCAGGTACTCAAACAGCTTTGTCTCAATGTGCAGCAGAACCTGGACAATGGTGTAAAAAGATCTGTGTTTACCCACAATCCTCCTCTCTGAGTGTTGGGATTCAACTCATTAACTCGTTACGACATCAATTGATGAAACGTGTTGTTCAGTTATTAACGAGGCCGATCTCTGGTCCGAACAGGAGGAGCTGAGGGTCCCTGGGAACCCTGCGCCGAACAGTGAAAGTCACGTTTAAATGAATTGCTCCTCAGAGCAGCCGGCCGTAATGTGAGTGCACATTTTCTCGACTGGCAAAAAGTCAATATCATCCCAGAACGATAAATCTGCTCCGACCATCAGATGTTTATGTTGGAGCGCACACTCAGGATGATGAATTGGTCATTTTATATGTATTTACTACGCTAAGACGTTTTGTATGGTTATAAAACCCACCCAAAGAGCTATTAAAGATGTGTGTGATGTGTGTGCTCATTAGAGCTGATTTAGAGAAGGATTCAAAGTCTTTTAACAAATCTAAAATATGCCTCACTGCTTTACCAAAAAAAAAAAAGGTTACACATAACACACATGGTATAAACTGCACGAAACAACGCTTCGCTGACTTTTTTACCTTGTGGTCGTTGTCCTTCTCCTCACATATGATCTTCTCCACTTCGTTGCTGCTGTCTTTCTTCACCGTCTGGACATCGGCTGACGTGGAGAGGTTCTGACGAGGAAGTGAGACATCCCGTGAAGATTCATCTAAACGTGGGTGAATCGCCAACGTGTGAGGACTGTCACAACTGGAAACAGGACAGTACCTGGACCAGGCTGAGCGTATCCAGGCGGAAGTTGAAGTCTCCAAAAAGGAAAAACGGCAGGGCGCTGTAGCTGCCGTCTATTATCCTGACAGACAAGAACACATAGTCTTCCAGTAAAATGCATTTCACTTTACTCTAACCAAACCAGGATACCGGTAAATTGCATTTACATTTACCAGAGCGACTTACAATCAGTAGTTACAGGGACAGTCCCCCTGGAGACACTCATGGTTAAGTGTCTTGCTCAGTGACACAATGCTAGTAAACCTGTGACATTGTGGTCTTCTGGTTTATAGGCGGGTCTAAACTACTACCGCCGTTTATATAGTTATATACAGATATACCTAAATGCAAGTGTACGGACCTGTTGATGACATATCTGAGCGCATTTTTGCGGTTTCCAGAGTACACGGAGGGGCTTGAATTGCAGGCAATGAGGTTGGAGGCGTCATGGAAGAGGTGCACGTTGACCAAGTCCAGACCCCTGTGGAGAAAACACCGGGGCCAATCATCACCTGCTCCTTTTCCAAGTTGCTTAAATATCTCTATTTTCAAAGAGCCAGCAGGATTTTTATCAATTGTTTCCATTATATTTCATGTTCCCTCTTGTAAAATATATTTTTTTATTCTTGTATAAATAAAGGTTAAATATCTTCTCACTCCTTGCCGATGTTGCCCATGTTTGGCCATCCCCTCCTGTTCCCTACCGGCATTATATGCAATGTAATAATTAAGGTCTAAACATTACAACATTACAACATTGGAGAGGTATTACAGAGACACTGTGGCAGTCTGATTTTATAATTGTAATATATATTACATTCATTGCATTAAGTGTGACAAATTTAATTTACTGCCATTTTTAAATGAACCTTCTACACAACGCAGAAACTTGGATGTGTCTGTGCATGTGTGTGTGTCTGTGTGTGTGTGTTGAAGCTGTCACTCCATCAGGGTGATATGATAACCCAGCCTGATAGCCAGAGCCGGTGCATGTCAGGTAACAACGTGCCAACGAACGCGGCCGTTAATCTTCTGCCCCTGCCACTCAGTCCCATTCTGCAGCTGCCAGCCATGCACGAGTAATGCGCATTGAATGTGTGGGTCCAGCTGAGTCACCCTGCCACCCTGAGCCAAGCTGCAAATGGACACCTTTTGTCTCCTGACACACAAAAGCAAATAGAAACCGCTGTGCAAAGAAACACAGGGCAACAACATCGCATGGTGCAGGACGGTTACGCCGACAGCAGACCCTTCCAAATCAGGAGCAGTTTGGTACGTACTGGTTGTGGATGAGCCATCTTGTCCTCATGTAGCCTTTCCTAGACCACTTGAACTGCAGCAAAAAAGGAAATACAAAGAAAGACAATTGCAGACATGAGATCTACACATACGTGGATGCAGTTATACATCAAACGAGGACGCATCATAATTAGCAATGTTCACTTTTTTATTTTTACTAGTCTCATAGTTGTGCCTCTCACAGATATAAGTAGATGTTTTAAATGAAACACAGACATTGATTCAGTGTCCCCTAAAGAACCGGTAATAGAATATAATAAATCCATTGAAATCCGGATTTTAATCCAGAAGGGACTATAAACACTTAAACTAATATGAAAAATGAGACAAGATTTTCTGACAATATTAGTGCTGTCAATGTTAACGTGTTGCAATTCAGCCTGGATGACCAGAGGCTGGCACCTCAATGTTGTGTTCAGTAATAGCAGTGAATTATGGGAGGGTATAATAAGCATGAATCATTCATTTGGATAGAAAAGAAGAATTACGTCTGCGGATTAATCACAAGTGCTAACGCAGACCGCACTAGACCATATGCATGCTATTCACATTTCATGTCCTCAGCAAACTAGGAAAAGCCGAGGGGATTCAACCTTGTTGTGTTTCATCATCATGCATTCACATCCAAACGTAACACAGGCGAGAAATTCCCTGCAAATACAGACCACGCACTCACATCAGGCCAGAAATTCTTCGGGAATTTTTCTTTCTCCATAGTGGAAACCCCATCCAGGCAGCCCACGTACTTGTTCTGTCCAGAGACCGCTTTGAAATCCTTAACTGAGGAGAGGGGGGGGGCACAGACAGGAACAAGGTAAACGAGCGAGAAAACATGCAAACAGCAAATCGATAAACTAATGTTAGCCTCATCGGCGCCACAAACGCGATACGGGGTGGGATCTATAAGCGAGCCATTAGGCGGTGCGGGCCCCGGACAGAGCCGGCGGCAGGCCTCATCTTTATGGCTCTTCCATTGGCCCGTTTCAGAAAGCTCATTCACGAGGATCGTGACTGGACTCAGCATCTGGATAAGGTCTTTGCTATGCATCCAATTCCTGCTGGAAGGCATAATCAAATGAGGCTGTTCGACAGGCTAAAATCTACCCTCATCTATAAACTTCTTGAAATATTACAAAATAATTGTGAAAGAATTATTTTCTTGTCTTCATACTGCCTTATGATCTTTGTATGCACCTTTCTGACAAATGCTATGCAAATACATTATGTGTAAATGGCTATTTTATTTATATAAATGAAACATAAACTGAAATTCTCCTTTATAACTAAAATAAATAGGAAAATAACTGTATAATTAATTACAGTATAAGAAAAGTTTGCCGGAGTTTTCATCTAACCTTACTATGGAATCAGATTGTAATATATCTCCATAAAAGCGTTTTATTCAGTGCAGCGGTACGTTAAGAGTGGCACTTCCACAGTACATAAAGCTCATTTACAAAAGGATTGGTCTATCTGCCTCCAACGGAACCTTCGGTCTGTTTGCACTGGTGGACGGCTACACGGCAGGGGACACAATAGCAGGCGTTTGAACAGCATTGAGTGAACAAATGTAATTTACTTGGGACCCAAATCGGTCCGTTGATACCGAGAGGGTTTATCTGGAGGGGGAAGTTAATAATAACTTATCCAGGCCCGACCCACTGCGCCTGCGTGTTTCTCATTCAAAGCACACATCTGGCATTCTGAGAGCTCTGATTGGCCATGGCCCTCTCGCGCTGGCTGGGAGACCTTGATTAATGGCTGACGGATTGGTGATTATACAGCCTGTGATTAGATGGGTCACTGCTCCTGTTGTGATTCCCCCTCGGCAGAAGGCGGTTAAAATGGGCGACACTTGTTGCACGACATCAGCGGCCGCCGCCTCCGTCTGCCTTCACAACACCGCGATGTGCGTCGGTGATGACTGGTCCGTTCGTCCTGCTGCTGAGGCAGGTTATTTCTCACACCATTACAAAGTATTCACAGAGATACGAGTTGGCGCTAGATCCTGTCTTTTAATGCTTAAAAATGTTTTCTTACCATTAAAATCGTACTGCTGGATGTTCTTCAAGCTCTTGTGGATGAAGTACATACTCCCTAAGGCCTGCAGAGAAAGGAAAACGAAAAACACGTGATTGGTTAATAATGCAATACATTGCGAGGTGCAGTATGGTGTATCAATGTTTTAGACCATGCTGCTATTCATTATTATTAGCACTACGTTAAAAATAAAGCTAAGAAGACATAAGTAATCATTTCACATATTTCACATCAGACCAGAAAAAAAACCCCACTCAGCTCCCCGTCATCCTTGGCATGGCGCTGACTATTTTTAATGTACTAACTGCCTGCTTCAGTGATCTCATTAATCGCGCCCTCCGAGATCAATAAGGACAGAAAATTAAAACAATCTAAAAGGGATTAAGAAGTGGACCCGCTGTCGGCCGCCCGTCACCAGGACGGAAGAAAAATCGGCCCACCGTCCGTAGGGCCTGGAGCGTGACGCTGCGCCAGGCATCCACAGACCACCCCCCCCCCAAACACATCTGCCCCCACAAGGGCCAGCAATTCATCTTAAGGCCAAAGCGATTCTCATTTAATGTGAGGGAACTGTCCCTTGACTGGCCCGTGCGCGTGTGAACGATTAAGAACAAAGATTTCTGGGGGGGTGAGTAGGCCAAAGGCATCCGCTGATCCACCGACAGATTTGCAAATGGATCCAAGGGCTGGATTTGCACAGTGCCAAGTTTCAAAATGGGCTGCTGACAACCATAGCAATTAAAAATATTAAGTTACAGGGCACTAATATGAAGCTAATCTACCCTACAGGCAGGGGTAACCTTTATGGGTCTATAACCTGAGATCACTTAAAGTCTTGATTTAATTTACGAAATCTCCCCTCATCTTTATTTTATTTGCTCAAAGTCACAGTCGTGCTTTGAAAGTTGAACTTTACTTTATTTTTTTTTCAATTGAAAGGGCCCTGAGCACACCATTTCTGCACATATATAAAAGTTTGTATGTGAAGGATGCCGAGAGCAGTGGGGTTCTAGCCAATGGACCACAGCTGACTACATCTCATTTAGCTGGTGGGGTTTTTACACACATCTACGTCCCTGGTGGCTGTTTTAAGTGTCAGAAACAACTGTGGCACAGCTGTGCAGCTCATGTGTTGTTGTTGGTTGTCGTGGAAACATAACTCTGAAGGGTATTTTAACTTGAACTTCACTTTAAAAACAGAGAATTTGTCATAAATATGTGTTGGGAAACTGCTGAGCCATGAAAACAGGGAATGTGTTACCTGGTGAACAATTCCAATACACACACACACACACACACACACTCAAAAAGAGCGAGCGCCTCTCCTCTCCTCCACACACTCAGCTTCACACCCGTCTTCATCAATCAGCCCCGTGCACAGTTTAATAAAAATTTATTGACTTACAAGTGATTTTTTATCAAAACACCATTTGTACCGGGAGCAGGAGGGACCCTCCCTACAACGTCCCCACACGCACCCGCCTGGCAGGCCGCCGGGCCACAGCCGCGGCGAAAACGGATGGGGAATCAATACGGCCGGCTCTGCAGAAAATACGGATGAGTGGGAGTGTGTGGGCTGCGGGGGGGGGGGGGGGGGGGGGGGGGGGGGGGGGTTTCGGGTGTCCGAGGCCCACGTGGACGAGTCTGCCAGCCTGCCGGACCCTCGAGTTTATTTATCATGTACAAACGTAGGGGCAGGGAATCAATAGTTTTAATCAAGAGTTAAATTTATTGACTTTTCCGCAGCTTCGCCACACCTGCCCATTAACTCCAGTTGGACGGTGTCCACTGCTCGACGGACCCGCTGTCCTGCTTCTGCCCGCACTCTTTCTGTTAGCAAGCTAGCCATCAGATTATTTCCATTGAGTCGTTTGTGTTGTGATACAACATGAATAAATCATAAAAAAACTACAATTGTGATGCTGGCACTAGCAGTGTTTGTACTAGCAGTGTTGGCTTGTACTGTACAAGAAAGGAGAGGACCCAGGCGCAGGTGCTCCAACAAAAAGATCTATTACAGTTGCAGGACAAAGGATTCTACTTTGGGGAAGGGGAAGTGGAAACGGGGGACACTCCACACATCCACAACTCCCGAAACCAACACACACATGACCATATCGAAAAATCACACTCACACCCGACACTACTCTCGCTCCACACGCACACACGGGGACTCTGGTGCAGGTCCTCCTTCCAAGGAGGGAAACCGGGTGTAGGTAATCGGGAAGGGGCGGGGCCTGTACTCAGTGCCCAGGGACCCTCGTGAAATAAAAAAAGATGACTTTCTTCTACTAACTGGCAATGTAAATGAATACAATATCAACAACGCTAATAGTATTACAGTAAATAATGGAAAGAACATTGCTTCACTACAGCGTGATTATTTTTAACAATGGCAGGGGACGAGGCAGGGAGACGTACATTCCAAAAATGGGAAGTATTGTCATTTCAGTTAATCTCAGTCAATGATATAAACTTTCAACAGCAAAAAAAAAATAAAAATACAACAATGTGCTTTATTTGTGCTGATATCATTATAGTGCTAGTGAATAATTATGGTTTTACAAATAAAACACGAAGCCCTTAGCTTAGCAATACTTTCAATATCCCAAGGCCACCCAAGACCACTGGGCTTGCAAAATCTGTCATAGGCTGTCTGTTAAGTTTATGCAAAAACGATCAAATGTGGAGACTGCATGACCAACATGCTGTGCAGCTGATACAGTGTAAACTGAGGCTGAAATGATGAATCGAATAACTCGAATGATTCGATTACAAAAAAATATTCTTTGCCTCGAGGCTTCGCCACCAAAGTCCATCTCTTACTGCATCACGCCCGCGGAGCTACGCAGCACCGGAATCATTGTTTTTCATGGACTGTTTTAACTGAAGCGCAGTTCAAACAGTTGGGAATATTTTTTCGCTGTGTGGACAACGTAATGCGGTGTATACACTGTAAAACGGACCCGGCTTACCATAATAGTACTTCGTCAATAATGCAGCACCTTAACCGAACAAATCCTCACGTAAACCGCAAGCTTCTACAAGGTGTCGTATTTTTATGATTGCTAACTAACATTAGCGCTTCTTAGAATGTACATTATTTGTAACTATTTGTGTTATCATGCCTCATCACTATCAAGAGAGAGAGCTAATACACCACACACACGCGCCTCATACACACACACGCTCTGATAGGTTACATCTCAAAACACGCCTTCCCCATATATAAAGTTGTAATAATTGCACAAAGACTAACATTGTACCTAACTACCTCATCTGGATACAACTGGAAACTGAACTGTATTTTATTAAATTGGATTATTAGAAATACTTGAATTGTTTATTTATATTTTCTTTTTTTACTATTTTGTACCTTTATGCTTTTTTTGTCTTTATTCTCAGATGGGCTATAGCAGTGGGGTATAAGGAATAACAGCCAATTGCTTGGTCATTTTAAGAGGATTTTCATGTTGCATAACACACTATTGATAGAGTTGTTTAAAAACGCAAAAGTATGAGGTATCCGATTATTAATCGATGAAAAAAATCGGCAGAATACTTGATTCCAAAAATATTAGATAGTTGTAGCCCTAGTGTAAACCGGGCTGCAAGAAACAGAAAAAAGGGAGAATCCAGCTTGCTACGATAAAATGACCTTTATAAAAGGACGGGTCTTCACACCAGATTCACAAGTTCAAGGTAGATAAAACTATAGCTTTTGTGCCAGGGTCCACATCCTGTGGAACACACAATCTAAGAAGAATTAAATCTTTAAATGCTTGTAAATGGGACTAAAAGTGACATTGAAGTGACTAATTGTCTCATGAGACACATAACGGCACAGCACCCAGTGCACACAGTGAAATTTGCATTTACAGCATTTATCAGATGCCCAGACGCAACTTAAGTGTCTTGCTCAGGGACACAATGGGATTTTAAGTGGGATTTGAACCTGGATCTTCTGGTTCACAGCCGCAGAACGGTTATGGGAACATTTTCTGCTTCACTTTGAATCCAAAGTTTTACAAACAAACAAGCTGTTTGTACGCTGTGGCATAGATTTATCCGTGTATGAAAACATATGCAAATATCGGAGGGTCAAATGAGCCATAAAGCTCTAAAAACAGCACACAGAAATTAAATTTACCTATAAGTAGATGTTGAAGTGCACTCCAAAAATTATTTGTTAAATTATGACCCCTATTTCCACACATTTGAATTATGCTATTTGAAACTAAGGCAGGCAAACAGGACCGTTCTATCAATTCATTTCAATTAGCATAATTCAGATGTGTGGAAATAGGTGTCATATATGAATTAAGTTAACCCAACAAACCATTTTTGAGTGTGGTGTATTTAATTTGTAAGTAGTAGTAAGCAATTACTTTAATTAGCAATACAAATACAATACAAATGTAAGTTTTAAATGAGATTTAATCTTTAGTATATCTGTATACATATTTAATTTGAGGTCAGTAAGTTACAAATTTATTTTGAACATGAACATTTGATTATTTAAGATTAATTTGAGTTCCCCTAGTCTGTATGTGGTCCTGCAGTGGCTAGAAATGGCGATAGGCCATTCTGCTATGATGTTCAGAGAGTGGAAGCTCAGATGGCTGGATGTGACCCCTTATGTCGTCATAAGGGGAATTTTTTATCCTGGAAAAATGCCGGCATGACTTCCTGTCAGTGGCAAACATTATGGTGAGTGAATGGTGTTGATGACCTTATTCCCGCGAATGTCCCCCCCACTTCTCTCTCCTCCTCATTAACATTTAAAGTTACAGACCCTGAAACGGGGAGTCCTGGGTAAAATCTCATTGTGGGACTGGTTCAAAGTGGCTGTAATTCTGCAAAAAGGCTGAATTTTGAAAAGAGACTTCAGATACAGGATTAAAGGACCACTGAGACCAATATATGTCAGGGGAGTGAACACTACAAACATCTATTAGTCAAATACTAAGGCTGGGGTGACACATCGACGTCATCATTGCGTTGACACAAAAAACGCAGATGCTTTGGGTTCAAAACAAAGATGGTGGTGTGAGGTGCACTTCGCAAATGGAGGGCGCACTTACTCTACGCAAAAGGGGAATAGAACACCGCACATGCAAAAATAATTAAATACATTAAAAAAATTAATTGCACAGATGCCCACGATGCCTCATCCACAATGCCACCCTGGTCACCGGTCCATATCGCCCGTATCAAAAACTGCCACTACTGTTCTCTGTGTAATACATGACTATACATAGTCACTTTCCTGAAATATTCGGAATAAATATTACCAAAATTTACTTTTTTGCCTAAATCCTCTTCTCATTATGCTCGCCACCAAATTGCCTACACCCTCAGTTGATCAGATCAGTTGATAAATGAAATATTTGAGAACTGAAAAACGTTTCAACGTGAAAGCCACCATGGTGGGATGCCGGCTTCTTTTGCTTTTATTTGTTCTAATAAAACACTTTCTGTATTAAAGTATTAATTCATTTGAATGCCTTTTTCACTCAGATATGTACATTAGAATGTATAAATTGCTATAACAGCTAATTAATGTGAAAATAATTGAGAATCTAACCAATATGGAAAAATTAATTGTTAGATTAACTGATGGATCATAAAAACAATCACTAGAGTTTTCCCCAGCCCTAGTAATCCCTGTTTTGAATAAATAGCATTCATAATGCCAAGCATTAGAGCAGATGGGCCCTACATCAGTACAAATCGACTGATTGAATTTATAAGGAAATGTGTTAAAGTGTAAAGTGTCATCTACTAAACATTCATCTTAATGTAGTCATCTAATGTTGTCAAATTTTAATAAATATGAGGAGAAAATGTAACATACAAGATTATAAAAAGATCATTAAAGTAAATATTACAAAGATGTATAGGACACAAATATGATATGAATTATAGGGGCAGTGGTGGCCTAGCGGTTAAGGAAGCGGCCCCATAATCAGAAGGTTGCCGGTTCGAATCCTGATCCGCCAAGGTACCACTGAGGTGCCACTGAGCAAAGCACCGTCCCCACACACTGCTCCCCGGGCGCCGGTCATGGCTGCCCACTGCTCACTCAGGGTGATGGGTTAAATGCAGAGGACAAATTTCACTGTGTGCACCGTGTGCTGTGCTGCTGTGTATCACATGTGACAATCACTTCACTTTAACTTTAACTTTAATAATGTAAGTATGATAACTCATATGAATCCACCTTGTTGAAGTGGAAAATGTCTGGCTCTGAGTTGCTTTTGTCTGAACTTAATGGCAACTAACTATTCCTGCTCTATGTCCAAGATGCTGATTTTTTTTCGTATCATGTTTGTGATCAAAATGAAAGCTATGCAAGGGTCCTTCAGTCTGCTTACTGCTAAAAACAGTGGAACAACACTCCACCTTGTGGTGAAGAGGCTCATTGCATCAAACAGCTGTCTGGACTGCAGAGAACACCACACTGCCAGAAAGTATTGGTCAAACATAGCGCCACAAGTCAGGTCTGGTCAGGTCAACTTACATAGACACTGTAAAGTAAAATAAAAAACCCAACAACATTTAAATGGCATCAGTTTGCAGAGTTAATTTCATGTCTGGTAAAAGCATAAGAGAGTCAGTATAAAGGAAACAGGGAGTCTATCGACAAGTCTGAAGACTTACAGTGAAGCTGTCCACTGCCTTGAAGTTGCTGTCCATGTAAATGCAGGATCTGTCAAACTCCCTCATCTCCTCACTGGACTCGATGCTCCTACAAAATGAGAAGTGGAATGTGTGAGCCAGTCCAGTCTTTTGATATGCAAAACTTTTAAACATTAGAACATTAGAAAATGCTGCCTCTTTTGGTACTATACAACTGGAACTGCACATTTCTCATTATGTGCCAAAGTTTTATGAGTCTACTAACACTATTCATTAATCACGTGACCATAACTAACACAGGGGGCCGCACAGTGGTGCAGCGGTTAGTGAAGTGGCCTGACACCTCCAAGCTTGTGAGTTTGAATCCTGTGTGTGTGGAGTTTACATTTTCTCCCTGTGATAAAACATTTTTTCTAAACACTCAATGCATCAATTGCATTTTTATATTGATAAAAGTTATATTGGCAATATTAATAATCTGTCGATTACTATGCAATCTTTAGTAAGAATGGAGAAACACAAACACTAAACACTAAGGCAAATAGTGGAAAAAAAAAACAGGGGAAGTGGGGTTCAAGTTTGCATTATTCACTAGGTACTGCCATCTCTCAATCTAACAACACTCTAGGTTAAAAGATAAATGAACAATAATAATCCAATAAACGATAACAATGGGATAGGCAGAATGATAGGCTGTGTCACGAGCATTTAATCCCCCACAGGACACCCAGTATGCAATCAGCATAAGTGCCTTACCAGAAGAAATTTTGTGCATGCTCCATGTTCACCTCATAGTCTTTTCCGCCCACTTCCTGGAAATGCAGGGCAACAAAGCGTGGCTTGTGTTTGCGGATGGTCTGTTAGCGAGAGAGAGAGAGACAGAGATCAATATTCAACGACCTATAACTGATCTAAATCCAGGTTCTTAGTAAGGCATCCATGGGTCATCTCTACAAATAGGTGTCCAAGCCAGGACAACTATACAACCTTTGCTTTAAAAACAGAATGGAAAAACTTGACTTACTGAGTAGAACTCGCACAGCCAGTTCTTCTCAATCTCCCCATCCTGTTAGCAGAAGCACAGGCAAGTTTCAGAAAGACTCATGAAATTAAACTGCCAAGAGTTTATAAAGAGAAAAACGAACATCATTCATTGAATAATAGTATCTTTCAATTGCCTGCAAGCCTTCTAATTCTAAAAATCATTATTAATTTGAGGCATCATTAATCAGAGGATTTTCCCTGATGATTTCTTAATATATAGCAGCATTTCTTTTCAGATATAAACCAATGAACACACCTAAATTATCTAGGATGTGAAGCATTATCGGTATCCAGTGTCATGGAAGTACCCAGGAAGTACCGCTGGATGGAGACGCCTAATTGTGAATGTTCATTAGGTCCCGGGTACATATTACGAACTTGCTTGAGAGTGAATTCAGTGTACTGATTTGAGGCACAAAATTATTGTAAATGCTACACAGAACAATCCTTCAGGCCAATCGATGAATCTTTCAGTGCATCAAGTTTTATTGTTCTCTGCAATTTAAGGAATAAACTTTTACACTACTGTTACTCTATTACGTTGAAGTCAACATTATGAATTTTAAAAATTGACAAATACTGTTTTCAATAGAAGAATCTCACAAATATAGGAACAAACTGCTTCGAACGGTCCACTCCTTGAACTGGGTGAGATCCACTGGCACTGCAAATTATCACTGCAAGTGTTGTTGTAGCAAGGATAAATGACAGGGGTGGTAGTAGCCTAGGTTCGAACCCAAGACACTTAACCCTGGACTGTCCCTGGAACTACTCGTTGTAAGTCGCTCTGGATAGGAGCGTCTGCTAAATACTGTAAATGTAAAATACCGGAAAACCTACAATTTAGCTTAGTAGATTGTTTTTTTTACTGATAGCCAATGTGATCAGAGCATCCCTAGTTAATAACAATGCTATAGACATTGGGGCATATTTATTAATAAAAGCTGGCTTTTTTCGCCTCTTTTATTGTATATAAAATATATATTATTTATTAAAAAAACATATATGGAATAGCAGCAGTAATACACACAGAGCAGCATTACTCCATTCGTGTACAAAAATTGCACATGTTTATTATGTCTGCTAAGCCTCTCTCACATGTAGCTGAAAAAAAGTTTAGATGAGTGTTGTATTGTGGTCTCTGGAAAAATTATCTAGTTTAAAATATCAGCTACTTTAATCACAGCCTAGGAACTAATCGGACTACAGCGTTTATAGGAGTACTATTACCCTGCAACCTCATTCTTTTCCTTAAACAATAGTTTTATTCAAATCGAGAAATAAAGACATCAATATGAACCTTTTTTAAAGGCACAAGTTGACAGATGGGGGGTGGAAAGGTGCAAAGGTCTCAAACTCCATGCTGTCCAAAGGGTGTACTTAATAATATATGAGTGTGTGTCAGGTGGGGAAGGAGAGCCATATAAAATGCATGAAATGAAAGTCTGAATGCTTCTAAAGCGACGGTTGTTAAAAGCATTTTTTTAAGGAACACTGAGTTCTCGCAGAGAAAGATAACGTAAGTGGCCAACCGGTTCTTTTCCAGTCAGGCATGCCATCCAGTAGACAATGATATGCCTGCGATGCTTTTGTTAGCTTTATCAGATTAAAGAGTTTTTTACCGACTAGTTTGGTGAAAAAAAAATCTATTTAATAACACATGAAGGCCGTGATGGCAACCCATTTCCCATTACAAATGTCTAGGCCTTATAAATGTCATTTCCCATTATAAATGTCTAGGCCTTCCTCGCCAGGACAGGGTGCTGAAAGTCAGTCTCCTCCAGGCTGGAGGGCTTTGCATACTGAATTTGCATGGTGCTGTGATCTGATGCGTGGGCAGAACACATACAGCGCCGGGGTCTCATGAGGTCACATGTGCCGGTGTGTGTGAGACCAACCTGGTGGATGGGATGGAAGGCAGGGTGCTCAAGATTTATTTTTTAAAATCTAGAATCTGATTGGTTGAGCCCTGTGGCACACCACATTTCACAGTCACCAAGAGGGGATTTTTTTTTCTTCTTTTAAGAGCTGCTATAAGTAATATGTTAATAAAGTGTGTTTTACTGTGGGGGTCTGCAGTGTACTTGCCAAACAATGGACATTAACTCTAATAAATAACCATATCCTGGACTGGCTCACACATGTAAACGTGTCACGGTGGCACGGCGCAACAAGGCATGTGGAAGGATGGAGCCAAACGCACGACTACTATAAAAGGGGATTTAATACACACCGCAACATGGCTTTCAAACACCAGCAGACAATCAGGACGGGAAACAAAAGGAAACAATTGTGCAAACAATGGGGAATCTGAGCCCCCCTAGACCTGCAACAAAACCCAGGCTGATAATGCCATGGCCCTCCATCGACCACCATGGGCACGAAGTCGGTCCTCCTCCATCCGTCCGCTCCTTCAGCCGGATCCCCAAACAAACTAGCGTCCACTACCGCACAACGATCAAACATGCGTGCCGGGAACCTGCCCAACATGAAGCCAACCGTGGACGGGGGACCGTGGGCCGGCGCTGTCTTCTGCTGAGCCGCGATGAAAGTTGTCCATATAATGGTCGGGTCGTTCTGTCATTCGGTTTTTATTTTTATATTTTTTTACAGTGTACCTGAACTAGTTTTTACAGTTAAATTACACACATCTTCAACTAATCTACTGGTTATTATGAAACATAAAATACTTACAGAATAAAGCAGAATTATCCTTGACAATGCTTATGTTTGCTTGTTTGGGAGAGGACCCTATATGGCAGTTGCCCATGAGGAAAGGAACAAGAGGCGTGGCTCAGAAAGCTGTCTGACGTTATTCAGTCCATAAAAGAGAACTCCAAATCTCACAACTGGTATTAGGACAATTATAGTCCATGGAAACTTTCCTCATGTTTACTTCGAAATGAGACCCCTTGAGAATTCATACTCAGAGCGTCATGTTTAAGGATCTCCGGCCTTTCGCTCTCAGGCCTACACTGTTGAATAAGTAAAAAAATAAATACATAAATAAACTTTTGTTCGACACTTAACATTCTTTTTAACCTATGCTGGGCAAAACAAAAAAAAATCACAAAATACATTTATACATTTAAATTCAGCAGATGACTGTAAAACGTGAAGACAAGATATGCATAATGAATGAATTCTCAATCAAGTTTACAGCAAAACTGAAATGAATCTGTTCATCTGAATTCATTTTATAGATAGAGAGATATAAAAATCACAGATCGGTGTGCCAGTCTGGTTTCTGAGGCTGTTCATGTCCTTATTTCTGTTTTTTTTTTTTTTTTTTGGATTATTTGTGCTTCTTTTTTACATGCAGGCTCTTGATTTTAAATTCTGCGGTACTTTCATTTCCTTTGTTCAAAAGCCCATGCTGGCCATCTGTGTTGTGCACGCCATTCTTGGGCAGGACCAGACACATGAAGACAGGACTTGCAAAATGGCTGCGTGTTGAAAGACACGGTCTCCGTCTTTCACGTTACCGGAGTGATTCTTCACGACAGGCGAGGTGCTCTGTTACAGCAGACAAAGGGCCGAACTCAACTTTCGGCCCCACGGAGGGCAGAGGCGGAGATACCCGTCTGTTTACAGGCATCGGCCGTCCTCCGGCCACGACGGGATCTGGCATGTTTTTTGAGGGTGCCAGATATGGCGTGTGGAAACGTGGGGCCAGGCCAACATTTCACTGTGCGCGAGACCGACCGATCGGCAACAATGACAGCAAAGCTCTGACTTCCACTGAGCAAACAGCGGCATGACAATTGGTGCAAGGTTTCCCACACCTCGGATTATTTCGCAACGGATGATCCTCTCGCTCCAACGCAAGTCACGAAGCAGTGAAATTACGGGTATTTTTCAAAGAAACTGACGAACAGATGAGGAGAAAAAGAGTCCATTGTGGGCCTGAAAACAAGAGCACACAAAAAGCATAATGATCTAATCTCGTGGGTTCGGTATGCAAACGCACGTAGTGGGGCAGTGGTGGCCTAGCGGTTCGAATCCCGATCCATCAAGGTGCCACAGAGCAAAATACCGTCCTCACACACTGCTTCCTTGAGCGCCTGTCATGGCTGCAGTGTTTCACAATGACAACCACTTCACTTGTTAAAGACTCACAACACTCTCAATTAACAAATGCACAGGGAATATCGGAATACAGACATCAGGAAGTAAGTGTTGGTATATACAGTACAGGCCAAAAGTTTGGATCCACCTTCTCATTCAATGTGTTTTCTTAATTTTCATGACCATTTAAATTGGTAGATTCTCACTGAAGAGATCAAAACTATGAAGGAGTTCCCAGAGGTGTTTAGCACTTGTTGGGGTCCAGCTCACCCCAAACCATCTGGATTGGGTTCAGGTCCGGTGACTGTGGAGACCAGGTCTCCACTTTTTGTTAAGTACATAACTCCACATGTGTTCATTCATAGTTTTGATGCCTTCAGTGAGAATCTACCAACGTAAATGGTCATGAACATTGAGAAAACACATTGAATGAGAAGGTGTGTCCAAACTTTTGGCCTGTACTGTAGTTTAAAACTGACAGATTTACAATTAAGAAGAATAGACAGCAGTAGACATCGGGAGCCTGGAAATGTCCTGCTGGTCCTCTGCTCCTGTCCCACCAACGTTTGACCCTGGCCTCTCCTCACAATGGATTTTACATACAAGGAGACTCGGGAAGACGCAGCCTGAAACGAACCCCGCCATTACGCGTTAATTAGGTGATAATTAAGATCCGGCCGCGTCGCTGGGAGATGGAAACTGCGCCGAGCCTGTTGAACGCGTCCGCCTCGGCTTCCGGTGCGATTTGAACTCGCGGCGAGCCCGGGTGCTGCGCGCTGATAGGTGACAGACTCGCCACCACCAACGAACGCACTCACACACACACACACACACACACACACACAGAGAGCGACGCCCCGTCCGAGGACCCGGTCGATACTGGCGCGCTTAAGTCGGTGACGGTGAAGGCGGGGGCGCGCTTGCTGTGAACGCGCCTCGTATCTCGGCAGAGCGGCGTCCCGACTTGTCTGCTCGTTGAAAGATGAATGGAGCGGAACGCGGCGTCCAGGTCGAGTGGTCGGCGACACGTGACCGCCGTTTTAAACCTCCTGGAAGCAGCGGGACCCCGCGGGGCGCCGCCGCCCCCGTCGGCCCCTGGCAAGGTTATTGTTGCCCGCCTTCCCCCCCCCCGGGGAAGCGCCTTTACAACTCAGCCCTAAGTCTCATTAAGTACTTAAGTGCCTTAATTTAAAAAAAAAAAAAAGTACACACGACTGTGTGCCGCGGTACTTACTTTGCCAAATAATGACCCGACGTTTGCGGTGACCAGCAACACGTCGACGCAGTTTTCCATGACGAAACCAGAACGGGGTCGGAACACAGAGTACCGGACTCCTCGAGTCGGCGAGGGGGGAATAATTCCGGGTCCAGTCACCAGAGTGGGTGCATAGTTCACAGCTCCGTCGTCGCATCGATCGCCGCCACCCCGGGCTTCCGGTGGCGGCGCGCCGCGTCTCTCCCCGCCCTACAGCAGCGTCTTATCCCCCATGGCCCCGGGATAATTCGGGACTCGGTGCTCTGGCCAGACTTGCCCGGGCGGCCCTGCGCAGTTCCTGCCTGGCCGCCGCGCGGCGTCGTGGTTCGCGCGCCCCGGAGCTCCGCCCCCCGGCGCGGGAGCGCGCACGCCGCGGCTCCGGCCGTTAGGCGCTTACTTAATCAACCTGTCTGTCTAATAAAAGCACGTTTTTCTTCCCCGACAAGGTGTTCAAGAAAGGAGTGTTTAAGACCACGTCGAGGAAGGTGAGAGGTTTGTTTCTCTGCGCCTCGTACACACGTCGAAACAACCAGAAATGCAGAGTTACGCCAGCCAACTCTGGACAAGTGGGCGTGGTTGTTACGCCAGCCAACTCTGGACAAGTGGGCGTGGTTGTTACGCCTGCCAACTCTGGACAAGTGGGCGTGGTTGTTACGCCAGCCAACTCTGGACAAGTGGGCGTGGTTGTTACGCCGGCCAACTCTGGACAAGTGGGCGTGGTTGTTACGCCAGCCAACTCTGGACAAGTGGGCGTGGTTGTTACGCCAGCCAACTCTGGACAAGTGGGCGTGGTTGTTACGCCAGCCAACTCTGGACAAGTGGGCGTGGTTGTTACGCCAGCCAACTCTGGACAAGTGGGCGTGGTCACTGTTTTTTTTTTTTTTTTTTTGACTAATTTGACAAAACAGCTAATAGCACTTAGATCCTTAGATAAACTTAGGGTCCTGCTTTAATGCTTTACATTGCTGGAAACTGTTAAAGGCCAGATGTCCAAGTATGCAGTGACAATAAGGATCAATAAGTCATCCACAGTGTTGTTGTTGAAGTAAAATTATATTCTGATGCTAATTTAATTTTGAAGTTGAAACCTTTCAGGTTTTCGGACGTACGGCTGGAACTTTGTTTTACCTCGGTTTGGATTAATAGATATTGTCCAGTTTCATGACGCCTGAAAGGGCACCAGAACAAGCTAGCATGGATATAATAAAGTTCACCCATTATGTCAAGACGGCTGTTCCCCCCGAAATTCGATTATTCCCACGCTTTTCTTCTCATGCTCTGAACAGGACGGTGGCCCGATGTCCATCTTCTACAGATTAGTCTTTCTTCAGATAAAAATGAAACATGCCGTGGTGTGGACACAGTGACAAATAATTCCTTTACTTTCACTTCACTTTCCATCCAAGGAAGTGCTTTTGTTCATGCGCTCTTTTGAATTATAACCACATAGGCAGATCCAGTTTCAGATCCATTGTAGACACTCAGGGATAAAGTGCTCTCAACTATTTTTGTCACCATTATAAATATTAGTAGAAAGTAAACACATAACGCATAAATATTTAATTGACACTGAAGAAAAGAAACATCTTTAACAAATGCATTCAGAGAAAAGCAAATCCCTCATCAAAAGAAAAAAAAATATGAAGAAAGGGCCGGAGTGTAAATGGGCATCTCTGGGTGTACCTTGAGGTCTGGGAACCAACCAATTTTTTTTGCAGCTGGAACAATTTGTTCTCCTCTGTGAGAGTTCCGAGTTCCCACCGGTCCTAACACGGTTTTACAGAAGCCATAGCGTGATTACAAATGTTCAAATAGCTTTAAATTTACCAAGATTTTTTTGGTGTCTGTTTGGTAGTAGAGAACTTACTTGCATGTCTTTAATATTCAGTACTCCTTCATTGTAATGGTAGAGCAGCCAAAACCAGCGGTCACAAGAGGTTTATAACTTGCGTGCGTCTTTACACTTGCATACTAAACTCCAGTCAAATGCATTTCCATCACGCTGGGATACAGGATGCAATCGCACGACTTACAGCACAAGGGATTTACTAAACTAGAAGCATCAACACACGATACACATATATTGAGTGGGTGGGGACAGGGCGGAAACACAACACATATACTCTCAAACATCAGCTAACCACAATCGGGTAATCAGGTAGACACGCACCGGACATGAAAACTCCGGCCCGGAACATGGAACCGGAACAGCCCCACCACCAAATCTCATTTAACTGCATCACAGCACGCGGTGACACAACAAAAATGTCCTCTGCTTTTCACCCTCACCCTTGGTGAGCAGTGGAGCAGTGTGTGGGGACGGTGCTTTCCTCAGTGGCACCTTGGCGGATCTGGATTTGAACCGGCAACCTTCTGATTACGGGGCCATAATCCTTAACCGCAAGGCCTCCACTGCCCCTGCTGTGGCTAAGCAACACCTACTGACAAATGCACAGTTGCAAAAACTATTGCAAAATATGCTAATTCAGTCATGTCCAGTATTGCTTTAGCAATACTTGTCATGTCCACGTCAGGTGAATGCGTTTTGATTGGAAAAGATGTGAAAATGAGAACTCTGTGAAAATGGTGAGTTGATACGGACGCTAGCCTCTGGCGAATACGTTTTGATTGCACCGGCAATGTAAGCAATATCTGGGATGTGGGAAATTTTTGACCATGATGTTAATAAATGTATAACCAACCCATTCTTGACTCTTATATTTGAATAACGCCCACTTTTTAATTTACTGACAGACGAGAACACAGCTTCTCATATTCTCCGGCACCGCCCACCTACATTAAACTGTGTTTAACCTACATGTAACACACATCTCTACGTGCAGCATTCAACTATTTACATCCAACCCGCTCATTCCCTTTCCCTCTTACGTCTAGAAAGCCTTTCTCGGAAGTGAAGGCTGATCAGTTCCCACTGTTCCTGAATGTAAATATTAACACTGTAATGTCTTTTTTTATGTTTGTGAATGATAAAAGGTCTGCCTAAGATGTAAGCCCTGCTCTAAAAGCTGAGCAACAGCCTTTAACCGTACTGCTCTATCAGGCTGATGTGCCCAATAAATTAGCCAAGGGCACGCATGGGGACAAGTCAGGCCTCTCTGAGGCGTGCCCATTAACCGGAATCTCCCTCCTTCAGCAGAACTCGACCTGAATGTATTTTGAGGTAAAAATATCTCCCGCCTCGACCACAGTGACCTCCAGAGACGTGAGGTGTAGATGCTCGGAGGATGAGACAAGATGAGAAGCCTACTACTGACCACACACCGAGCCCCTAAATGTCCTGCATATAAGCGACGCAGACCACAACCATTTACATTTAAGGCATTTTTCAGAGGCCCTTATCCAGAGCGACTTACAACGTGCTTTCAAGTTACCAAGTGATCAGTTCTGGTTCAATAGGACCCAAAACTTTTATTCACTCTGTTGTAGATTCTACAGATAAGTCAGACAATAATAAAGTTACACATTAACCTAAATATTCTCTAAAGAGGAAGGTCTTGAGCTGCCGTGTGAAGGTGCTCAGTGACTGAGCTGTTTTGACCTCAAGGGGAAGTTTATTCCTCCACCGAGGGGCCAAGACAGAGAAGAGTCTATATGAATGGAGGGACCAGACAAGCAAGACTGGAGGCTCAGAGTATACGAGGTGCAGTGCGAGGTGTAATAAGGGCTGTGAGGTAGGATGTAGGCCAGCATCAGTATTTTTGAACCTGATGCGTGCAGCTACTGGGAGCCAGTGGAGGGAACGTAGCAGAGGGGTGGTGTGGGAGAATTTGGGAAGGTTGAAGATCATTTACATTTACATTTACAGCATTTATCAGACGCCCTTATCCAGAGCGACTTACAATCAGTAGTTACAGGGACAGTCTCCCTGGAGCAACTTAGGGTTAAGTGTCTTGCTCAGGGACGCAATGGCAGTAAGTGGGATTCGAACCCGGGTCTTCTGGTTCATAGGCGAGTGTGTTACCCACTAGGCTACTACCACCCTACTGTCGTGTCAGTCGTGCTGCTGCATACAACCAGTCGTAACTGTAATAAACGTAACATTTTAATCTGTGTATGTGAGAAAGTAATTCTGGTTTAAATGATTGTGGGTTAACAGAGGACAAAGCCAAACAGTTTTGGGGAAAAAGCCAGAGTTTAATTTGTGTTGTTACAGTACTGGGTGAAACCAGTTCAGATACACAGAAGTGCTCTGAAAGCATCTCATTGGACCCTTTCAGCTCAGGTGACGGACCCAGTCATGGAGGGGGGACAGGAAATGGGGTGGTGGCATTTAGAGAGCGGGGCAGCTTAACAACTCACTGGCAGTAGGAGACGGTAGATGACAACCAGTTCTCTCATTAAAAAAAATATTAAGGTAATAAATAAATAACAATAATAAAAAATTCTGATCGATACCTATGTGACAGAACCACCTGCTTCTAGATTCCTTTGACTAAAGCTTCACTGGAATCTTTACATCAGCACATGTTCACAGAGAAAAAGTTGCATCAGCCTGTTCAGCTGTGGCTGATTCGGAACGGAAGTCCCATCAGATGTTTGGTAGACGGTTAGAAATGTTGTGGCCATGGAACTCACGACTATCAGGCCAGTTCAATTTTTGACAAATGGCAGAGAACCATCGCCATATACAGATTTTTTTTTTTTTTTTGCCGATATGCAGCTTGCCTCGGAGGAATGGCGCAGATCCGGTGCGTTGTGTTTCAAGTGGTGGCGTCTACTAAAAAGGCACAGTTCCACTGCTATTAAAAGATGCCAAATGCCAACAAACATAAAGCACTGTTTGAATTCGCTGCACACACTGCAACAAAATTGAAAAACATTTTTTTTCTTGAAATTGTCCTACAACAGTTCAATCTAATTCGAGGTTCAGTTTCATGAACCTCCATTTCCAGCATCAATATTGCCATTGCGCTAGAAGAAAATAAAAGTGTCCCACACCACAATTATAAAGGCGTCATCAAAATGAATTGTTTGACTGCCCTAATTGCTTTTTAAAAATCACACTTTGCTTAATGCAATGTCTGAATGCGGCCTCTCTTCCACCCACCCTGCCTCATTGTACTAGCTGCCCTGTCCAGGTGGGGGTGCTGGGGGTCTCACACGCTAACATACATCATAGGCAACCGAAAACATGTATTGACAAGCAGTATATTACATATAAAACAACGGCAATACGTCGGTCCAACATTGCAGAGCCCTGCCTGCGCTTGAGTAGACGTATGATTGAGTTCGGTGAGGTAAAGGAGCTGGGTCTTGTGGGGTTAAGATGGTAGCGGCTCATAAAAGAAATATTGAGATTAAATGGTACGAAAGTCAATAAATAAAGAGTTAATGGATGTAGAATGATAAAAATAAACTTTGTGTTCCATTCCTATTGAGGGAGAGTCAAAGGCCTGGGCCATCTGATTCAAACGAATGAAATGTTGTTCCAGGAACCTGAAGGTCAGGTGAGGGTCAAGGTGACTGTAAACACTTGTCCAAATGCCTCCTAACCGCGGGAGGAAATGTGTACAAACAGAAGCACCCAAAAAGGTTACAAGAGGACATTTCCACATCACAGAGTGAGTCGTCCTTTTCTTTCTCTTTCTCTCTTCCCCTCCACCGCGAAGTCACGCTTCTCCTTGTCTCTTACGAGCGGCTGCGGTCCTCTTGTGTCCCAACCAGGATTTTGCTGTAGAGCTTCTGCTGTTCCTCTTTGAAGGTGTCTTTGACTTTGCCCCTTTTCAGACCCCCGTCCCTGCAAGTAAACAAGCAGGGTCATCCGGCGACATAGGACAAGCTTTTCAGCCGTTTTATTAAAAACACTCCACCACTGCTGCGCATTTTTAAACGCTAGTGCTTCTCAAGTAAATGAAATGAAGATGTAATTTGTTTTCATGATTTAATTCAATATGACAAGTGTAAAAAGCAAACGATCTCAAATTATTCATCAAAAAAGCAACGTCTCTAATAATGTGATCCATTTAAGCCTGAGGTGCACAGTTTAATTACATTTAATTACATAGCTACTAAAAGATTTCCAAATCACTGTAATCAGTGGTGAAATGTCTGATATGGGCTCTAATCGTACTTGAGTGCAAATCAAGCCTTTTGGATACATCCCAGTTGTCACATGGTCTGAAATGATTTGTTTGGATCACGTACCATAGCATGTCCACCAGCCCACCTTGCCTGGCGATGGCTGCCTTGACTCGGTTGGCAAACTGCACTGCATCTTCCCCTTCCTGTTCCAAAAAATATATGTCTATTTCATCAGTGACTTATTATGCAAAGATATACACACACACACACACACACACACACACACATATATATATAATATATATATATTTAAAACAATTATATATATATATATATATATATATATATATATATATATATATATATATATATATATTATATATAGATATATATATATATATATATATATATATATATATAAAAAATAAAATAAATCAACCTCCTTCATTTAGGAACACTTGATATATAATTAAAAATGAGCGTTAAAAGCCCCAAAACCTAGCCATTTTAAATTTCAAAGTGAAACTTGTACCATTTTCAATAATATTACATCATCATTTATCATTCTGGTTGTGCTTTTTTAAGAAGGCCCATAAATAATAGATGAACATTCAGGTGTTTTCTGGAGCTGATCGAATCTCTCAGCCCTCCCTGTCATCAGGGACGGGCTGCTGAGCCGTGGGTAGCAGTGCTTTGGGAAAAACAAGAAAGGGGAAATCTGCGGAGCTCATCCATTTCCTGTTATTCAACGATGTCGCTCAGGTATGACCAGAGGGACAATGCTTTCCTATTGACAGCATTGAATGTCATCTTGTACATTCAAAGACAGCAGCAACACAACAGTAAAACACAAAAGTGCTAGTTAACAGAATATTACAGCATCCCTTACTTCTGTTCATGATCCGAAGTCACTACGGTTTATGAACCCCGTTTGATCACTCTTTCCCTCACTCCACTTCAGCATGGGTTTGACCCACCTGGTACAGTAGAAGTGCCCCGAGCAGACGGGGGGTGACCCCCGATCCACTTACCTCTCGGCTCATGGGAGGCAGGTACCAAACGCTGCACACGATGGCCCAACTGCTCATCATCCGGAGAAGGTAGTTCACCATGCCATACTTGCTGCTGTTCCAGAAGGCTTCTCCAAAACGCGGGTCATACTGAAGGAGTATGGGACTAGGTTAGGTCTGACACACACACACACATACACACACACTACCAGTCAAGATTTTGGACACACTTTGAACTGGTAGTGTATATACGAAGACGCACACAGATTTAGAAGTTTGTTAGAAAATTGTATTTTACCTTAATAGCCACAGGGTAGACAGTACAGCCAATCTCAAAGCTTCCTTTTTTGAACATCATGACTGAAGTGTTATTAATGCAGGTGCCTATCAGAACATCAAGTTTGATTAAAGATGTTTTTTAAACCTCACATTTTCAGAAAAGGGAAAGGCAGCAGTTGACTCACCTTCAGGAAAGATGAGGATGGGCAGCTTGCTCTTGTCCTGGACATGGTCACTTAACCTGCAGGACAAGTTTGAAACTAGTCAATCTGCTGTACAAAACCACAAAAAACTAAATCCCTTTAAACACGTGGCAATTATACAGAGATACAGAAAGCCCAACCCTGCTGACAGCTCAAAAGTGTCATGGCTGACTCTATTAGTCTATCCTCTAATCAGAGTAGTGAGAGGAAATGACTTCAGGTTGAAATAACTCATCATCATTATGTAGTTAAGATGGGACTCAGCAGGACTACATAAACACAGCATAATGACAGTCCAGCCAAACTTGATATAAAAATAACCAGTACTGGGTCATTAACTGTTAAGACTGTAAATGTAAAAGGATTCTTTTTTTCAGAATTTTTAGAATAATTACTTTTTTAAATAAGCAAATACATGTGCTGTGATATAAAAAAATAGATGCATTACAGTCAATACAAAATAAGTCATGAAATTATGTTATTCATGTTTATTTAACAAACAAAGAAATAATGATACAGTACTTTTTACATGTTTTCTAAAAGTATTCTGAAAAATTATGTACTGTAACAGAATACATTACTGAATACATGCATGGCACCTTATTCTCTGTTCAGCCATGGAGATCAAATGGAGACTATAAAAACCACACATTGCCAAATCTGATTTATGTATAATCCAATCTTAAGTCCCATTATCCAAAAACAACAAATCAACATCTATGAGGACTGCCCTAACGTAAAGTTCTCATTATCATTACATGCATAGGACACACTACTTTGACTGTCAAGTTGTCAAAAGTTCACAGTTGAGAAATGGGGTCCATTGCATGTAAAAAACTTTCATTGGTTCTTTTAGGTCCACACTCCCTCAAAATAAATAAACTATTTGCAACTGCAAATGTCATTACAATAGCAACAAGTGTGATTGGTTAAAAATTATATTTTGTAATGTATGTGATTTCATGGATCAGAATTTGAGACAAAGCATTGTTTTACACATGAAAAAATTCAACCATGCAATGTTACCTTTTGGCCACCAGGTGTCGATCCTTCACCTCAGACCGCTCAAACCAAATATGTGGGCAGGCCCTCACCATGGCCCTCTGAATGAACCCCATCAGACCACCATGGGTTTGACCTACCTGAAAGCACAAAATGTGCAAGCACACAAAGGCACAGAACACTTGTTTAAGAAATGATCTTACGCATCATCAATTTAAATGTAACCTCCTACGTATATATACAGGGCAATGGACCCAAAAAGATCTCACCATTGCATAGCAGCCATCGCTGGCCAGGATGATGACGTCAATGGGTGAGGTATGATTGGCCACGCAGATACCACCGTTCTTCGGCTTGTTCTCACTGACAAAAAAAAATGCATGTGAGACAATATGTGTGCAGAGTTTCCACAATACAGTGAAGAGATCCGTCCCGACAGGCCCTACACCCCAGGGGCTTTAAAATCTGACATCATCATCCCAGCGAAGAGAGAAGAAAATAAAGCACTATTCGCGATTATGTAAAGAATGAACAGGACTTTATTTAAAGACGGCAATGCTGACTGGTGAAAGCTCAAGTTTCACATGAGAGGTTCTGCGGCTGACCTCATACGAATGCCAGGCTGAGGGACGCAAGACTCCTGATCACGTTACCGAGAGCAACCAGTGAACCAGTGAACTGAAGTATATCACTGATGAAAGCCTGGGCATGTGCAACATTCCAGGTAAGAAATTATATGCATTTTTTTGTAACCCCCACGCTAGCTACACCCAAGTGTGAGTCATGACCCCAGAGAGTCTTTGCATTATAGACGACCATTTAGAGACACGGCAGAAGAAAGTGAAAGTACAAACTGTCCCAAGAAAATTAACATGAATGCTGGGTCCTAATTATGCCTGAACACGGTTTAATATCCTATTTTCATTATTCGTGTGTATCTAATTTTTCTTCAGTGCCTTTAAATGTCTAACGTTGACTCTAATGGTCTAACAAAGAGTCAGAAAACACAACCCTATATTCCCACCACTCTATCTCAGTGCCCTCTGTAGTCACTTCACTTCCTGTTTTGAGCACTAGATCTCACACCAGCTCATCGGAAATGTGGTTGCCACATGCTGAAGAGCATTCACTTCACTGTCAAAAAAAACCAACAACCAAATATTTAAGAGGTCAACGTCTACAAGTGGAAACATGCGAGATCACATGACGATGAGAAGTACCCTGATCATTCTGCTGATGAGTGATTCAGTATGTTCAGCAATGCTGCGTTTGTGTGTGTGTGAGAGAGAGAGAGAGAGAGAGAGAGAGAGAGTGAGACAAGATCCTTGCATATATGAGAGTGAGTGTACTTGGACTGGCCCAGGGGCGCTTTGTCTCTCAGCAGAACACTCTGTCCCCGTCTGACCATGCCGAGGTGCACACGTGTGAAAGCCCCTCCCCCCCGCGGGTGTCAGACAGGCGAGAGCAACTTCCTGACTTGCGCCAGCCTTCCTGTTCGGACTCCTCCACTTACGACGAATTCCCCCTTTTCCGCTGTACCGGTACTGAAGCTGGGACAAATGCGGGAACGCCATGCCATTTCTGCTGACTTGAGAGTCCAGCAGGGGCCAAGTGACAACTCCACGCCTACTACACAAAGCAGCTTAAAGAAAGCCACACTTGCTTCCTTTATCTAAAGTTGCCTCGCTTACTCCACCCACCTCTTGTGATGCTACGGGTTTCAAACAAGCGTTACTCACGTTACTGTAATTGAGTAGTTTTTGTGAGTAATTTGTAATTTTTTAAGTTGATTTTGAAATAGGTAATTTTACTTTTATTCAACAAATTTTTTTACGAAGTATTTTCGTAAGTATTTTGCTTCGCTACATTGGAAAACATAGGAAATTGCACAGGTTTGCAAGCGGCATATTTCTCGGATCACAGCTCCTCAAACAACCGTTGGGTCATAAAGTCGGTCATTTACCTGCCAATCAAAAAAAAATAAAGAAAACAGCAGTACAGGAACTGGGCAAAACAACCAAATTCTTTATTCTGTTACATGTGCTTAGCATCAGATTTTCAATGCTGAGTGTCTGTAGCCTAAACCTTTTACAGCTACCACATGCAGCCTGAAAGTAGAATGTCCTATACAGTGCATCCAGATTCTATACACTATTTTTCCTCACATTTCAACCCCATAATGACAACGGGAAAAAAAGTTTGGCAAATTTATTAAAAGTTAAAATAACTTATAAAGCAATTGAAAATCTCATGTATTCACAGCCTTTCTCAATACTTTGCTGATATACCTTTGGCAGCAATTACAGGCTCAAGTCATATTAAATATGTTGCCACATGCTTGGCACACCTCTCCTTGGCCAGTTTGGTCATTTCCTCTTTGCAAGACCTCTGAAAGATGGGAAGTGTTGGGCACAGCCATTTAAAAATCTCTCCAGAGATGTACAGTTGGATTCAAGTCTGGGCTCTGGCTGGGCTGCTCAAGGACATTCTGAAGTCACTCCTTGGCTGTGTGTTTAGGGTCATTTTCCTGCTGAAAGATGAATCGTAAAGAGCAGGTTTTCATTCAGGATGTCTCTGTACGCAGCTGCGGTCATCTTTCCCTCTATCCTGACTAGTCTCCCTGTTCCTGCAGCTGAAAAACATCCCTACAGCATGATGCTGCCACCACCATGCTTCACCGTAGGGATGGTATTGGCCTGGTAATGAGCAGTGCCTGGTTTCCTCCAAATGCATGTGCCTTTCCAATGCATGTGAAATCAATTTTTTTCACAAGTGGACTCCAACTAAGCTGCAGAAACATCTCAAGGATGATCAGGGGACACTGTGTGTACTTGTGCTATCTCAGTTTTTATTTTTAATAAATTTGCCAAAACCTCAACTACATTTTTTCACTTAATCATTATGGGGTGTTGTGTGTAGAAAAAAATTAATCCATTTTGGAATAAGGTTGCAACATAACCAAATGTGGAAAACGTGATGTGCTGTGGATAATTTCCGGATGCACTGTGTACGTTTTATGCCTGTGTATTCCATACATTATATTGCTCAAACTCAACAAGAGCCCTACAGTCTAATGTTGTAGTATTCTGTGGGGCAGGGCACTTTATTTCATGTTTTATATTTTTTCTTTTTACTGTAATGTTTGAGATTGGCCATATAATTTGGTACTTTTGTGGCTAACTGTGTTACTTTTTATGGGGTGGTTTGCACATTATACCGCCTAAATTCTCAATAAAAAGGACTAGTGCTGTTAACTAAGTAACTTTTACTCAAATAAAAATTAAGTAATTTTATTTTTACTTTTACTCAAGTAGATTTCTTTTACTTGAGTAGAACTTAAACAAAGTAAAGATACTTTTACTTAATAATTTTTTTTTCAGTACTCTTTCCACCTCTGAGCACTACAGTCCCTGACAAAGGTCTTGTTGCTTATTTATTTTGTAGAAACACCTGCTATTAACCTGACTTTCAATTAATCACTTGGTTAGAAATAGCTCAGTATGTGATGGAGACAGAATCCGACAAACTGTTCTGGTTGACACAGGGACGTCAGGTGACCAGGTCTCGTGGAGCTCTGCTGCAGTGGAAAGTGGGCTGGCCTTGGATTTTCGAGCCAACAAACGGTCCTCTCGAGCAGTTGTCTTGTGGGGTCAAATCTTTTTTTAATCCTCTGTACTTGACGCTTGAGGGTGTCTGCCACATCAGCAGTGGATCTGGTCTTCAGCCTCTTGACAATCAACACTTTAGTCTCAGGGTGAATCTGCATGTTTGCAGAGGTCTAGTTGCAGTTGATGTGAAGGTCTAGTGGACTGGGGTTCTTTTTATACCCACCTGAGACCTAATTGATCCATTATTAGTCACCATTGAAGCTCATATGACAAGGCGACAACACTTATGTCTTTGCAAAAATGGACTCAATGGGCTTTTCCAAGCTTTGAATATTAGAATATTTTTTGACAGTTACGTTTTGCACTGAAACATTATTACAAAAGCTGTTGGGAATAAAATGAGCCATTTCTTTAAAAAAAAATCTTGATTAGAAATATATTTCAGCAGCACATGAGGTCAATTTGTACACAAGCGACAAGACTTTTGTCAGGGACTGTAGTACCAGAACTAGTGTAAAAGTGACTCTTCACCCTGAAAGAGCACAATGTCAAATCTAACCAAAATGAAAGGATTTATGTGGAATAATTAAGAGCAAAATTGGAGCAACAGATGCTTAAAATCCCAATCCCAATATAACCGAGAGCACAATACCAAGAGGTGATCTTACATTTGGCATGAAATGTGCTTTCAGAATGAACCCAAGTCACCGGATATATGAGACGTATCTTTACCTGTGGTGGTAGGTGATGATGGCTGTGAGCGCTCTCACACAGATGCGGTAGCACATGAGGTGTGCCGTCTCGCTGAGGAAGTTCTTCACCCTGCATGGCACAGAACAGCACAGAAAATTACAGATGGAAACGAGTCAGCGTAACATTATCAATTATGCCCCATGCATCTTATTTAGCACTTGAAAAAAATGATAGTCCCTTACCCTCAGCCTGTTTTTATTCAGCAAATGTACTAAAACAATTGCACTTATATGCTGATAACAGAGGGAAGATTTTGAGAATTCGAATCTGCCTCAGAACTCAATATAGCCCTAGTGACCACTGAACTGTACCAAGAACTGCACATCCGCTTGACTCCACAGGGCAAGTGACTCACACAACAATCATTTAACGTTGTATTCTATTCAGATGACTATGGAAGGGAAAAGAATACACTTTAGTAAATATTAATTCTTTGTTGGCAGCCCTGAGGATTAATCATGGGATGAAGAATCAAGCCGGTTGTGCAGGTCGGCAAGTGAATATGAGTTATGTTTGCTTATTTGGTCACAGAAGTTAAGTCAACATGAAATGTTTATCTGGGAAAATGGATTCCCGTTCTTACCTCCCGCTAGGCAGATACCCAACTAGGGTGGTGAGGACGACAAGACAACTGACTCCAGTGAAGGCCAACGTTACCCTGGAAACATGTGAGACGTGGATTTAATTTTAAAAAATGTTTCCATAAATTATACACCCTTAATAAAAAAAACACCATATAAAATTGGTATTCTGTTTAATCTGCCAGTAATGGTAAGTAGGCAATCAAAATGTGATTGATTGATAGACTTACTTTTTTCCAAATTAGCATATTAGCAAAAACAACACATGTAAACACAACATGCGGTTAATAGCCAGTACTAAGAGTTAAAAAGTGGTCCATTGTATGACTATTGAAATTCGTTGAATGAGTAAAAATGTTGCGAGGGGTAACCGTGTTTCAAACATCTGCAAAACCTTCAGATTTTAAAATACATTGAAATACTAGGACAAGTAAAAATGCAAATATTATTTACATTTTATATTTTGTACCATATTATATTTGTATTAAATTAGTATATGTCTTTTTTTAAGCTAGTTGTTTTACACACAGTATTTAAGATACCTTTCCGGCTCAGGGACTGCACCTAATTTTGTTGTACTTTTTACAATGACAATGAACTAACCATATTCTGAAATGTTAGCATTTTGGTTTCCTTTTCCAGATAATTGGCCTAGACATATTGAACTCAGATGTGATAAAACACTGTTAAGTTACATTTCAACAGGAAGGGGGCAATCACTTGTCACACAGGGCCATGAAGGTTTGGATTTTTCCCCTCCCTTAATGATAAAATCCTTCACTTAAACACCCTTTGTGTGTGAGAAGCTTTGTACACAAGAATTTAACTTGATGTAAAATTGAACAAACGACACGTCCCTTTAAAAAAAAAAAAAAAACGCTGACGTGCCCTACAGTGAACAGATCGACCTGAATCTGAGACACCATAAGAATTGCTGCAAATCTGTGATTTAACCTCCAAAATCCAATTAAAAATGGAATACCCAGTTGTGGTGACCTCTTATTCCCAAAGAAAAAAAAAGCACTCAATTATAAGGATTCTTTAATGGCCGGATAAAGAGGAGAGGCGGGTTATTTAGAAATGTGGGTTAAAGATGGACGTCTAATCCAGGTGAAATCCCTGGATAGCCTGAGAGGCAGATTTATCCTGGGTGCTTATTAGCCTCCTGTGTGTGTGTCTGTGTGTAAGTGTTTAACCCACGTCTGGCCACTCCAGTAGAAGATGCAGAAACCTGACCTGACCACACTTTCTCGCGTTAAAGCACCTCGTTCCGGCCTATAATGAATGAGACTGCATGACAATTAACTGCACTTCCTTAAAGAGTTCTCATTTACAACATTTAAGAAGCTAAATTTATTACCAACTCCTGACCAATCTTATGATCTACATTCCCAATAACAGGAACTATTCTCTTAAGGCTCCATTAATGTTCTGAACAATGAACAAGGCTGGGATTTGAAAACAAATCCATTTAGTTAATTCAAACCCCAATATGAGTTTTTTTTTTTGTTTAGAAGGCAGGTGGGGCAGGTTAGCTGCGGCTCATTCAAAATCCTGCTCCTGATCAGCGGACCGTATGCTCACCTGAGTGGCAGCAGGAATCCGTAGCGGATGAAGACCCCCAGCCCCCACAGAACGGTCAGCCTGGTGCTGATGTGCTGGAAGTTGTAGTTGCTGCGAGTCAGCAGGTTCCAGGACTCCAGCTCCTCTGCTGAGAATCGCTTGGTCACTTCGTCATCCACGATGCTCTCAAGTCCTCGCCGGCAGAAGTAGAAGATGTCCGACATCTCAAACTCTGAGGAGGACGAGGAGCCTGAGGCCAAAGGGGAGGAAGACAGGGTGGCGGCGCCGTCCAGGTCCCTGTTGCTGCCGCTGCGCCGGATCTCGGTCATCTCCTCCACCAGTGATGTGGGCTCTTTGGCAATGATGCCTAATGCCAGAGAGAGACACCATTTGTTGATGAACACTGATGAAATCTTGAGAACTGGAATTCAGCTATAGTTTTAGCAAAAAAGATTGAATACACCAATAACATTTGGAGGGACATTTGCTAACAAGTGGCTGACCTAGTTGATCTGACAAAAAGCAAGGCCTACAATCTGATTTACTTCTGAAGGTGGCCCAGACATATGACTCCTGCTCAAGATCAAACCAGCAGGTATATTTGGAACTGTAGCAGATTGGATCAAAACCTGGTCAATCAACACAAAGCAGCAGGCAGTTATTATGTCACAAGGGGTCTGTGTCCAACGTGGGGTGCCACAGGATTCAGTTTTAGGACCACTATTTTCTTTTACAAATTTACATGAACGATATTGCTGGAGGTATAGCAGTGGGAACCAAAACTGGTGTTTCCTTAATATATTATTGAAAAGCCTTTTTCATATGACGCTTTTGGTTAACCAGTTTTTTATTGATAAAAAATGGTAGATATACCCAGGAAAGACTTAAACAGCACAAACTTACCATTAGTGTAAGGTTTATATACCGGATGGTTCCTTTCCTTAGCTCCTCTTTCTATCCTGAGAGTGGCCCACTGAAATATGAAACAAATTATTCACCTCTGAGGAATAAGGCAAAATATCTCGTTAAATGTGGAATCGTGTGGCTGTACAGAAAAAAAAACAAAAGGAGGGGCTGTGAATCTCTTAATTGTTCCTGAATTCGCAATAAAATTCTACTCCCAACATTTTAGGATTTAGGATATCCTAGATATCCTAATACCCGACAAGCATCCGTTAAAGCATAATGCTCACAGACAGTCAAATAACTAATGTACTGGACTACAAACCTTGATTTACCAACCAAATAAATAGAAGAAGTGGTAGTAGCCTAGCGGGTAACACACTTGCCTATGAACCAGAAGACCCGGGTTCAAATCCCACTGACTACCATTGTGTCCCTGAGCAAGACACTTAACCCTAAATTGCTCCAGGGGAGGACTGTCCCTGTAACTACTGATTGTAAGTCGCTCTGGATAAGGGCGTCTGATAAATGCTGTAAATATAAATGTAGGATAACTCTCCTGCAACATACAATCTTCAGTTAAAAAAATTAACATACCGTTATTACTAACAATTATCAATAATAACCTTATTGTTTATTGCCATCTAGTTGCTTAATAAAAAAAAATATTGTATTAGAAGGCAATAAACTAATTTTCACATGTGTGGATGAGAGTTGGTTTTGCATATGGGAATCAACGAATGAGTTTGTGTAATCCTGGTCTTGTTCTTTCCCTTCCATGCTGTGCATGGCCTTGGGTGTGGTGTCCTGCCGGGGCGACGGGGTCCAGTACGCCCCTGCGCCCCCTGTCGCCCAGGAAGTTGGACGGCAGCCGCTACAAAGGACAAAACTGTGTCGTTATGCAACAGAACCGCGACCGAGTGTGAATAACACCATGGGCTACATACAGCAGAGGAGGCTGAAGCCCACGCACTGTGTCAAAATTCAGCCAGACCAGACAACCTTGGGCACCGGGAAAGCCAGCTCCCAGCTGGGACAGCCATCGATCGATGCAGGCCTGATGCCCAGCCTGGGCCCTACATGACAGCTAAAACAAGCTTCTTCTCCAAAGACCTGCCAGACAGATAATCTTCTACAAACAGAACGCTTCGTGGTTTATTAAAATGCTTTTATTTGTGCGGTTGTGGGGCTCTTGCACTTAGTGGGTGGCTGTGGTTTAATGACATTAATTAAGGTGGTGAAACTCCCATGTCACTCATAAGAGTGTTTTCTAATCATCTCATCATCAGAGGGCCGAATAAATAACATGGAAGGTAATTTAGGTGTAAAAATAAAATAAAAAATCCATAGCACTGCCTTCACCTTATTCAAAAAGGTCCAGACATGAAGGCACCGGCTCCAGTTGGACACATGAAACTCCCCAGCTGTTCTGAGTGCACGCCAACATGTGCAAAAAAAGAGGAGAGGTTTACATAACAGCCCCGCCCAGTTAAAAGAAAAAGGGGAGGGGGGTGATTTGTGGCCACGTGTGGAATACCTCAAACACAGATTTACCGAAGCTGGTCTGCATGGCCCGTTCCTGCTCTATTCACAATCAGGTCTCTTCAGCAGACTCGCGTTTGAATTGAAAACATTCGACCTGTATGATGCACAGGGATAAACTGTCACAGCCTGTCACAGCCTGTCACAGCCCTCTCCACTCAGGACGTTCATTTCTGTCACGTGGCCGTCGTGTCCGTCACGAAACCTTGTACGGATTCTGCGGCTGGCTATATTCTGGGGCAGCGGTGGCCTAGCGGTTAAGGAAGCGGCCCCGGAATCAGAAGGTTGCTGGTTCGAATCCCGGTCCGCTAAGGTGCCACTGAGCAAAGCACCGTCCCCACACACTGCTCCCCAGGCACCTGTCATGGCTGCCCACTGCTCACCAAGGGTGATGGTTAAAAGCAGAGGACACATTTCGATGACAATCAATGACAATAGGTGGTAGTAGCCTAGGGGTAACACACTCGCCTATGAACCAGAAGACCCAGGTTCAAATCCCACTGACTACCATTGTGTTGCTGAGCAAGACACTTAACCCTAAGTTGCTCCGGGGGGGGACTGTCCCCTGAAACTACTGATTGTAAGTCGCTCTGGATAAGGGCGTCTGATAAATGCTGTAAATCTAAACAATCACTTCACTTTCACTTCTTCACTGGAAAAAAAAACATATTTCACAAAAAAAAACAGATCACACCAAAATTTCTATTGATGCCTCCTCTTGATGACTTATTGCATGAAACGGTGCACTGCACTTAGCGGTTTGAATTAAATAATCAGATTGTTGAGATAAGACATATAACCCCCTGAAGATAAGGGCTTCCGTTTGGTGTCTACTATTCAACACAGTACAATAACCTTGAGATAGTATTTCTGTTCAGTAATATAATATATTAAAGTCCATCAGTCTCTCTTGAAAGAAGGAGGTGACGGATAATTTAGTTCCTTCAGAACTGAACCTTCTGACCAACCACTAAGGTCCTTTTTGGAATGGCACCACCACCAACTCTGTCAGACACGAGGCCTGGCACTCACCTCAAAGATCTTAAGCAGCGTCTTCATGTAAAGCCGCCGGATACCAAAGGACACGCCAAATATGGCAGGCACGATGATGAAGACGAGGAGCAGCGTGATCCAGACGGTGAACGAGATCCCCAGCAGCATGCATAGCAGGTTATCAAAAGGAAAGTAAAACGGGCCCATTTTCACACACCAAAAAAATATATTATTATATCCGTAATCACCAGGACCTGAGGGGGGCGACAGCTTCGTGTTCAGGCCTTCTCACGGCCTCGGTCCAGTTCAGGCCCCAAATCGGTGCTTCATCAGGATAAGAGGGCCGCGGTCGCCTGCTGCCTCTGCGTTAAATCCCCCATCCTGCCGAGGCCGAGTTCGGCTCAAGCGAGCGGTCCATGCCGGCGTCCGCCCAGCACCCGCGGCCCGCCTCTCGAAATCCGCGAAATCCTGACAATCATCCACGCGCGCGGAGGGTCGGCGGCCGGTGGGCCCGGGTGTGATAATCCATCAGGCGGTCCTAGCCCGGGTCCGCATTCCAACGCGCCAACCTTTAAAGCACGAAGACAGATGTGCAAGATTAGCGCGAGCTCAAACATCAAGTTGCTCCAGTGGTGCTCTTTAAAATACCTCATTAAAACACTACCGATTCACGATAAACACGTTATTTACCCCGTGGGAAATACTTTTGTCCTAAAAGCAACAAGAGAAACTAAGAACAGAACGGAGTAACAAAGTAATAAATAATGAACAACTGTGACAGGTGTCGTAAAGTGACATTAATGAAGCGACATTCATACGCTTTTTGTAGATTTGACCTCATGACTGTTGGTTAGTCCAACATTTGACAATGTAGGGCTGAGAAAAACGAACGATACTGTCAGCTGGCGCCCCGCCCTGTTTGCTGTGTCCCGGGACGTTCCCTCCACCTATCTCTTCTATCCCTGCTTGTTACACCGTGCGATACGGGTTGGTGGTAGATATCAGCTGAAGTGCCACGTGCCAAATGATAAACTTTATTCCCTCCCAAGAACATCTCCACGAAGAACTTCACACATAAACACGTATGACTCCAACCTGCACGCTACCAGCGACATTCACGGAGAATAAATTCTCCAGCGTGTAATCAGAGGAGAATTATTATTATTATTATTATTTTTTTTATATAATAATAAGACACACCCCCCCCGCCCCCGCCCCAGGACCGTTACTACCGGGTTATTACGGTCCGGCCTCCCGACCAATGGGAAGCCGCGGGGCGGGGCGGGGAGCGCAGCCTCCCGACTGCATCCTGCTCGGGAACGAGGGGGGGGGAGGACGACGTTTGAGCCCCGGAGCGCCAGCCGGCAGCGAGAAAACAAACCCCGTCCATTGTCCGGGGAGGACAATAAAGCAGACAGGCCCGCGGCGGAACAAAAAAAAAAAAATAACTCCCCGCCCCGCTGCCCACAGCGCCGTTCTTTATGCATTCTTTTTTTTTTTTTTTTTTTTATCATTATTAGTGTTATTATTACTGTATTTATCGCGTCGTTATGAACCTGACTGTTAAGACCCAACTTTTTTTTTTTTCACTCCGGCCAAATCAAGTGGGAGTTGGCGCCGGCGCAGCAAGGGCCACGAAAGTTACCCCTGCCGGGGACAGACCGCCATCGGCGGCGATTTAAAAATAAAAGGACGGTTCTGCGTGGACTCCACTGTGCCGCACGGAGCGCCGATGTCGTCGCGTCGCCGCGACAATCCGCCGCCCGTCTGAATACTTGGGTTCGAACAGCAACCGAGAGATAAGAATTAAGCTAAGGGCGAAGCTAACGGGTCCGGGCGGCTCAGAGTCTCGGACGAAACAACGACGGCGTCCCCGAGTGTCCGCGTGATGTGATGCCGGCTTCATCGCCACCATGCGGCCGCGGCGACCCCACTCGAATTTCGGAAAAATTAGAACATTTGACAGAACGCGCGGTGGTACTTACGCGCTGGGAGAGGAGGCTCTCGGGGCCTCGTCACCTCTGCTTATCTCTCGGCGAAGCGCCGGGGCTGCGATGCGCCATGGCGCGGGCACCGTGTGTGGGCGGAGACTTACGAGGCACGTGGCCCCGCCCATTGTCCAGCCCCCCGCTCACCCCGCCCAGGACGCTCATCGGGTGCTCTGCTGGGCTCTAGTGGCGAAGAGATGAACTGCACTTCAACCCACGTTTACCCCTTTAGTTGTTTATTTTCGCTGTTGTTTGCAATGTGCAATTGATTTAACACGTTTTAATGTTGCATAATCACTCAATCACTCTCCTGAAATGCTCGGTCCTGTTGCTCAGTAGGGGAACTCACCCGGCACCGTAGGGCGAGTGCACACACATCTATGATGTGTGTCACCTGTCCACCTAGTTTGCATGCCTTTAGGTGGAGAGAGGAAACCAGAGAACCCAGAGGAAACCCACGCCAACATGGGGAGAGCATGCAAACTTCGCACACACAAAAAGTCCGAGTGAGAATTCAAGCTCACTACCCTGGAGTGAGTTTGAATAAAAATGATTCAGCGCTTTCAGCAAACGTTGAAATAACCACCCCCTGAGCCTATTTAAGTCATTGCTCCAGGGATATCTTTAAAATATGCAATAGTTAAATTTTCTTTTGACAATTCATTTAATGTAAAACATGTACATACTACATTATCAAAACAGATGTTTGTGGTTTTTAATACGTTTTGTATAGTTTACCCTCTGACTGGTACTTAGAGCAACATTTGACAATGTAAGGTTAAATAATTTGTTTTTTAGCATCTTTTAATTATTGTAGAACAAGAAAAACTCATTATTGGCTGGCGCCCCGCCCTGTTTGCTGTGTCCCGGGACACAATATTCTCGCAAATTAAATCTTTGAAGATACTGAACTCCTCCCTCCATTGCCTGCTAATAGGATCCTTAAATAGATTATATTTATTTTTGTTGCACTGTGTGAGTTGATGGTAAATATGAATAAAAATGCTGCATGTCATTATATAAAAAAATATACAAAAAAGAAAAAAACACATCTTTGCAATTGATTTTTAATTTGACACTTTATCTTCATAAGAACATCTCTATGAAGAAGTTATAAGAATGTCATTACATAAACATATATATTCTTAAATATGTATGCTACAAGCACAAAAGAAAAGAATTTGCTCCTCCATAAATTCACTTTTTTTTTTTTTTAAGTCCACATAAAAAGTCTCTTGCTGCACATCCTCCAGCGTGTAAGCAGAGGAGAATTTGGGGGTGTCTGTTTATTCCAAGCATGTTTTTTTTTAATCATGCACTGGTCTCCACTTTCTATTAACCTTTAATACAAAAAAAGGTTCACACAGAGCAATAAACCAACTTCGCCGCAGACCAGCAGCACACATCAATTACAGTTCACAATTTTCTTCTCACACGACCAGCATTACCAGACAAAAGGGACATGTGAACCAAATGTACTGCAGAGTCCTGTGGGGATTTTTTGTTTGTTTGTGGCGGGGTGTGTGCTTACTCTGAACTTAAGTCACAACAGTGCTTGAGGTAAAAGTGCTCAGATGTATTTTTATGACATTTCTTAATAACACATTAGAACATGTGAAAAGGTCACAGAATGGTCTGACGGGTACCCATCATGCTTGAAAGAAGTGCATTTTGTTGGCAGCATACCAGGGAGTGTATGTGGAGCTGAATTTGCTCCATGTAACACCAGGAATGCACAAGTGTATGAGTTAAAGAGATAGCATGAGTGATAGTCTAGCAATGACAAACACAGTCTGCAAAAGTTTACAGGAAAGTTACTTACACTTACAGTGTAATAAGTGGCACGCGAGGCCTTTTAGATTAACATTTCCCCCACCCTGTTAGCTACACTGGAGTAAATTACAAAACAAACGAGGTATAAACCAACCTCTATTGAAAAAAATATTACAAACACGTGTGTCATTAATACCAAACAATACACAAAATACAGATGAAGGTCTCAACGAACACTGAGAGGGAGACGGCCACCACCCAGGTACATCTGCAGCAGGTCGTCTCCATCGCACAGCCAGGCTGGCTGCTGGAGGGGCTCAGGAGTCGCACGTGGGAGTGGTGCGGTAACCACGGAGCCACCCGGACGGGAGGGCCGTGGGCAGCATTGTCATGTCTGGCAGAGACTTGAGCAGGTTCCCTTCCATGAAGAAAGTCCCATCAGAAATGTCAACGCCTGACAGTCGGCGTGTCTTTTGAAAGTATGTTGGCGGGTGTTACACCAGCTCATCCAGCAGTGTCCCTATGCTCTGGTGTTGCTCTGGAGGACCGGCGATGGGCTTGTTGCACATGGGACAGACGCAACGGACCTCCAGCCATTTTACCAGACATCTGAAACAATAAATAATAGGGTTAAATGGGAAAATTAACTGGTCAACTGCTGCGATTAATTCATTTGTGACGCAATTAAATACGTTAACACAACTACTTTTGTTTACTTCCTGTTTGAGGTATGAGCCATCTAGAGAGAGACCATACAAAAATCCCTACAAAAAGATACAGACAGTGAAGGACTTCTACAGCGAGCATACATTCAATGAATTTCAAATGAAGACAAACGGCTGCCCAGGCACTCAAACGCGTGAACAACACACTTGCTGGGGGGGTGTTGAGGGGGGTCTGGAGTCTTTTTATCAAGCAAGACCAAATGAAAATCTTTAAATCACACACAGAACCATGTGACCCACTTCACAGCATTTTTGGGGAATGAAAGATAGAAAAAAAGTAGCCTTACAGAACTACTGGAAAAAGCCAAAGTAATTTGCTTGGAATTTTATTTACTGTCAGAGTCTGTAAAAGACAAGATCATCTCCTCATCACTCCCTGGGCCTCTGTCCCATACTAGGCTCTTTGTAATTTAATTGTAATTAATCACAATTGCAAAATGTGTGATTCATTAGTAATTATTTATTTCAGACAAAGAAATTTGAATAAATGTCAATTTCGGGTCGCCCTGTGTTAAACTAAAAAAAAAAAGGACAGAATAGCCAGTAATGAACAAAGGAGCAGAAAGCGCGCAATGTTAATAGAAATAATAATAAAAGCGTGACTGTATAAAAATAGCACGTGTTGCAGAGAAACGGCTCAGAAACAAGAGCTTAGATATTTTCAGCAGATGCCAGGTGTGACATTTTCAGGAATTACTCACTTCCGGTGGAAGGCATGTTGGCATGGCAACACTCCCAGTTCATCTTTCACCTTGAAATCCTCCAAGCAGACCGCACACGTGTGCTGTGGAGATCAGAGACAGAGGCAGGAGGAGACATTTTAGCCGCGTTCAGCAATCCGCCGTCTGACTTCCTCGTCAAACGCACAAAAAACCCCCCCCAAAAAAACACCGCCACGGAAATGGCAGCTGCGCACCAGATGTTTCATAAAATAAAGAGAAACACCTTGCCATACAGCCACATATGTGTAGCAAATATATACGCAGCAGGCTCCCTCACCCCGTGAAGATTCAACTTCTTGGTGTCACCTTTTAAGACAACCTGCAAACGTTGGACAGAGGACGTTTACTCATCCAAACATTTTCATAGCACCTGCTCACTAAATAAGGAGAAAACAAAGCATCATTCTTACCTCTTTGTATCCAAACCGCTCACTCTGTGCCTGGTGCCTTAATTTACTGTGAGAAAAAAAAAAAAAACGGGGTTAGAAATATATCAGTATCGCACCTCAGCCAGCAGAGGGCAATATAATTAGTGATGGAAGTTGCGCGCTTATTTAGGTTTCTTGAGCCACAAACAGTTCAGGAAATGTTAGCGTGACCTGTGGAAAATAAAGGTGGAAAGGCCCGGGTCTGCGGAACAAGCCGAGGCCTCGCCTTTACGCCCCTGCCATCGTGAGAAGTTGCACCGTTTACCTCCAACTGACCTCTTCCTAAAAGCCGCTGTGTGGCGACCGTGCGGTTCCGCAGATGTGCCAGGAGTCTACGATTAACAGAAGCGAAAGCGGAGGGGTTCGTGGACGCCTCTGCAGCGGAGAAAAATAAGATACTTCCCCGGCTTATTTCTATTTCTATGCCGGTCTCATATTGCCATGAATCATGGCTGAGGGCGAGGGCCGGGCCGGGCCTCGGCGCTCGGTTAATTAATTCTTTGAGTGAGTCATCCTAGCGACGCCACGCACGCAATCACAAATTTCTCTTAGCGCCCTGAAATCGAGTGCGGCCGGCATGCTAATTCAGGCGCCTTCTCGGTGCCCCGCGCTACCAGCAATCCTCGTTTGCCTGCCTGTGTGTGTAATTACAGAGGATTAATGCATTTAATAAATGGTTCTGTGCAATGCTGGGAGCATCATCTGAAAAGCCAATAATTACATGACCTTTTAAACACACAATATTGAACGTGGAGAGCCAATCTTTTTACATTTAATGTTTCACAAGAGGGTTATTTAGTATATTTTCATTATTTCGGAACATAACAGACAAGAGTGTGTGTCCATCCCGGCATGAATTTCAACAGAAAATTTGAATTGTGTTTTACACACCTACACTATTTGTGCATTTTTTTTTTTTAAATATGCATCCTTGTTCCTCTCAAGGTTCTTTCCTAATATTGTTTTATTGATTGACAGGTTGGGGTTTTCCTGTTTTCCTGGAGATTCGAGCAAGCACCTATATAACATAAAGCCCAGTCACATATAGTTGGTATCAGTAAGACCATTAGGAATGAATGGGGTATATTTTTAGGTGTTATTTAGACGTAGTGCATTTGGGTTGTTTGGAATGTGGTCATGAATGTTCTACTCACCAATTCCACCAATTATAGTTCTTAAATAAAAGTGCCGATAATTAGTTTCCATACTTGATTTTGTAATGATATGGTCCCATGATGTCTGCTGATTAGGAACGTATTATTAAAACCGAAATCGAAGGTACACAGAGGAAGGGAATGAGACAGGATTGTTGCCAGATTGGGTTGTTTTGTGTTTTATAATCTTTGGCACGTCGGAGGTAAATACACGGAGGTAATACTGCCACCAAACTTTATGCACCACTTTCGACAATGCAATGATTATGCAAAATCTAGTTTGATCACGAATCCAGGAGTGTGCAAAATTGCACAACAAGGAATAGATTCTGAGCTTTGAAGCAATGCTAGTATGATGCTGTATAGCACAATTCAGTTTGACTGCTAAGTTTTGCCACGAGTTATTATAATAATGTAGTAGCCTAGTGGGTAACACACTCGCCTATGAACCAGAAGACCCGGGTTCGAATCCCACTTACTACCATTGTGTCCCTGAGCAAGACTCTTAACCCTAAGTTGCTCCAGGGGGACTGTCCCTGTAACTACTGATTGTAAGTCGCTCTGGATAAGGGCGTCTGATAAAAATGCTGTAAATGTAAAATGTAAATGTAAATTTATTAAAGCTGCATGCTATGTGCCTTAAACTTATGGCCTGTTAAAACATAGTGAAAACATGGCTTGTGGAAGGTTGATATGAGGCTATGATGCAAATCTGCATTCCCATCAGATGAGACAACTCTGTGTCTGCATTCTCAACCCCACCCCTGGGGCTCCAATGCTGCAAGAAGACCATTAAATGAGGAAGGACAGGGCTGAGCTGAATGCTGGCAAAGCACACAGAGCAAACACAGACCAAGGAATAAAAAAAAAAAAAGAAAACCCACACAATGTGCAAAAGAACATGAGCGTATAGAACAATTTGAAATGGTTGCATAAACACTAGCCCTAATGCACGGAGCATGTCTGGCCCGGACTGTGAACCATTTAGCCTTGTCTGCACGTGGGTGTCACGTTAGCTGAGATTTCAGCCAGTAAACACCTCCTGGAGATGGAAACACAGGCAGCATTGATGAAAACAACATCCCCTCAGAAACTGACTGCCGATCTGCATGCCAAATTGCTACTGAACGCCAAAGCAGGACGACTTGCGTGCACTTTAATTATCTTCTGTTATAGTGTCATTTAAAAACAGGCCCTGTGCAATTAACACACTGAGACCTTTTCTAATTCACGACTGTGTGGTCAGTGTGACCAGCCATCAAGCTCTCCAAAATGCACTGCCGCCCGTCTCCATAGAGCGACTTCGGCACTTCCTGCCTTTGACCACCTCATTTCCTGTTAGTGTTGCCTTTCACACAATTGTCCCCACAGTCCATCACCACGGACCATATTGTCAGGGGACGGCGACCGGTTGTGTCCTGGAAAAAACAATAGAGAAACGGTCCGGCGAGCGTGCGGCCGTGCCCTCGCTCACCTTATGAAGTAGCAGCAGAAGATGAGGCTGAGGACGAAGACGAAGATGCCCGTGCCGAAGATGACCATGTAGATGTTGAGGGGCAGGTCCTGGAAAGTGATGGGGGGCATGGTGCAGGTCTTGTTCGAGTAGATCAGTCCCAAACCACAGAAGCACCCTGCAGAATGTGAGGAGAAAGAGGACCACCAGAGCGTCAATGGCAGGCCTGTAATTAGCGGGGCAGCCAACGGTTGGGGGCTGCAGCTGTGTCCGGTGAAACACACACACACACACACACACACACACACACACACACACACACACACACACACCCAGTAGGGAGAGAATGGGAAGCCGAATCAGAGAGCTGGCAGGGTTACAGGGCAGGTTGTGTAATCATAAAAAAAAAAAACGTGGTGACGATTAAGGTTTTGCATTGATTGCAAATTAAAGCCATCACTGACTCAAGAACTAATAATATGCTGCAGGCGTCTCAATAGCATAAAAAAAAAAAAAAAAGATTTGTCTAAAAAAAATCGACGTTAAACTTGAAAGCACAAATTCATCAGTAACTAGGCAAAGATATCTGTGATATTCTTATAACTGGAACCAATAATATGGAAAACTTTGCTCAAATTTTACGTGCACTGGTCCAACTGGTGATGACTGCTCATGGCGCTGTGTAACGAAAAAAAAAAAAACAAAGGGGGAGGCAGGAGGAAAGGGGGGAGACAGGACCTTGCACTCAGTGTTGCCAGATTGGGAGGAATTTGAGGGTTGGATATTTCTGGACAGACTGCTTGTTGAGAACAGGTATTGAGGAACCCAATTCTTATTTAAGGATAAGTAGTTTTGAAATTGAAATACTTCCCATTGAGTTTTGGCAGTTTGGATAACCGAGGACTCAAATAATCCCACTTCTGGCAGCACTGCTTTTGCTAGCGGATATCTTAGTTGGTAGGACACTTCCCTAGGAAGCAGAAAACCCAGGTTCAAACCCCACTTACTACCATTGTGTCCCTGAGCAAGATTCTTAAACCTGAGTGTCTCCAGGGGGGACTGTCCCTGTAACTACTGATTGTAAGTCACTCTGTATAAGGGCATCTGATAATTGCTGTATATTTAGTTTGTGCTTGTGATGTATTTATGGGGGGGTGGGAATAAATCAACCAGAATGGGAACACAGAGTTCTATGGGTGCAAACAATATGGGTTGAGTGGGTCGTAAAAAAACAGAAAAATATTAAATGGTCTTGTGCAATCTGTTTTATTTCTGTCAAACCCGAAGACATACCCAAGCATTTTTATAGCACTTTTAAGATAAGGTTCCTAGTGTTTATCAAATATGGTGTCATATACGTGTGGAATTACAATTAGCTCTTGTCAATCATCTGTGCAAATCTCACAATTTTTGGTAAAAGCTTGGGGACAAGAAACAGCGCCACACTTATATTGTGCACATATAGATGTGCGTTATCAGTACCAACAAATCCCATTCCATTGTATAATGATAGAACTTCTGTGCAGGTCCCAGCTCTACTTGTTTTCCGATTATGAAAATGAATAGAATTGTTCATTAAAATGTTCATGAAAATCCACTGGAACACGGGCATGATATGACGAATTTGTCAAACAAATGTTAGTTAAATGGGCTACTGGTCCCGGGTTTCATTATGCTGTGCGAAACATTTTGTTCCAGGCTGTTCATAATTCCTGGTTATTGGCTTTGGTTAGCCGCTTCTTTTTAAAAATAAAAATCTGCCAACATCGATACAAAGCACAAAATACCTAATGCCTATGGTAACGCTGGACTTTATTTTTTTCTCCACTTTCCATTGCCATTCTCCCTCAAGACACATCAAAGCAACACACTTCCCAGGAATTTTGGCATTCCCACTTGTCTTACGAAACACCTTGTTTGTGAGTGGTGTGAGGTGGGGTATTTTGGTCTGGAGTAACAACACAATCATCTCTTTTTTTTTTTGGATGTCCACCAAGCACATTTTCCCTTCGGGAGGCTTGTATTGTGCTAGAAAAGAATGGTCCAAACAGGTTTTGTAACGTGCCCAAAATTGGCTTTTAAGATTTAAGATTCCACTCACTCTCTCCCACACACACAAGCTGGGGAGCCTCTGTGGATGAGAGAAGGCCCGTAATCCACAGCAGAAAATTTGGGGCAAGCCTCTCCCACTCCAAATACCGTAGGAGCTCAGCCCTCCTGCTTAATGAATCGCAGCCCGCAGTGGTAATGAAGTCTTCGCTGCATCTCATACTTTTGAGAGCCATGCTTCTGCAGGCAATGGTAAGGGAGATGTTGCGCTTAAATTAAACTAATTCTAATGTCCTCGATACTTCTTCTGAGACATACAAGACGGGTGGTGTTAACATCTGACCGGCTGAGACGTGCGATTCTTACTGGGTGATGCATGGTCAATACACCGGCTGAAATTGTTTTATAATTACATAACGGGCAACTGTCCCGCTATATGCGATGAATGATGAATGCGTGCAACTGGATGCGAGATGATTGTTATTATGATATTCTATTACGGACTCAAAGCCAAAGTAAAATGCAAAAAAAAAAAAGCCCCCACATGTGATCCCCCCCAACCTCACTATATAATGATATATGCAATAGTATATTAATATATTAACATTTTGTGTTGTGTCATTACATGGTTTAAAAATGACGGAGACAATTTTCCAATGAACCCAAATTTGTCAGATTAACAGTACTGCCCTGTGCTGTGATTTACAGTGACGTGGCATCAGTACCAATAAAAAGTCTTGAATTGAATCACCTAATCTGATCATTCCTACAAGGATGGTAATTCTTGCTAATTTCACATACTGATAAAAGTGGAAATTGTAAAGCCTGATCCTGCCTTAAATTGTGACCTCATTAGTAGTGCAGGTGTTGTGCAACCTGGTTTTGGGAACAAAGACATGCAAGCACGCCGGCCCACAATGCACTACGATGGCGACAAGAATACAAATTCGGGGGAACAGGAACAGCGGGAAACAGTTTACAGCTGGAAAAGCACACAGAACACACATGAAAAAAAAACGTCCGCCCTTGAACCACCACATCCTCGGTGGGGCCCTCAGACAAGAGCTGTGAATCCACAGTTTACCGCCGCTCTGCCGTCAATCGCTTCGCTACGTAAACACGGTGCGAGTTTTGCGTGATTACAGGAACACACAGAAGCTCCAAGCGACATGAAACGCCCTTGGATTTCACAACAGGCCCCGTAAAGGCCCCAAACCCATCCAAGCATGACTGCACCGTTCGCACCGTAACCACAGAGAAACGTCTCCTAACCGTTCGCGGGGAACGCCAACGTTTTCCAAAACGCGTTGAAACTGGAAAGTGGCGCATTTACCGCGGGGCACAATCGCGCGGCCTAGCCCCGCCGACGCTGCAGACTCACCGTCTGCGTGCCTTGCACCCCACAGACACGTGCCTTTAGCGGCCCTCCGCTGGCACCGTCCCCGGCACGAAGACGAAAGCTCTGTCTGGATTCGGCTCACAAATTGGGGACACTTTTTGGGCCTCATTTTTTGCGCGACAGACGGCCTTTCCGCAAAAACGTCAAGCGCACGGTATTGTCAGCCAAAGTGTAACCAGGTGCCGAATAAACATGTCCAGCATTTACCAGACGCCCTTATCCAGAGCGACTTACAATCAGTGGTTACAGGGACAGTGTCCCCCCCTGGAGACACTCAGGGTTAAGTGTCTTGCTCAGGGACAGGATGGTAGTAAGCGGGATTTGAACCCGGGTCTTCTGGTTCACAGGCCAGTGTGTTACCCACTAGGCTACTAGCGCCCCACCAAACATAACGCAGGGACAGGTGGACGTGTCTGAAGCAGAGCCTGAGAAGCACACTACAAACCATTCAAAGTTTAGCTTTTAGCTGGCGCAACAAAAGGTGAAAATGTCAGCGATGGAGTATTCCGAACGCGGTTATGCGGCGAGACGTAGGGGTTCCAGGCAAGGGGTTCGCCGGAAAGTGTGGCCTCGCGATCACGCACAATGGACAACCTCGCACAGCCACGCGAGAGACGATCGGTCCGTGCGTCATGATGATGAATAGAAGACGGCGAGATGCGATAATCTGCCAGCCTGAAGATGAAAGCACCAGCAGAAGCCGCGTCGATGGTGACACAGATTGCAAGATCCCTCCTCTGTCGTTTCAAAATGGTTCAGTTCCCTAAAGCGAAGCTCAATTTCTGCTCTTCACAACGTACAAAGAAACGGACGGTTCGTGTTTCTTTGTGACCTCGGCAAAAACGGACTTTACATGCTTTGTGGCCATAGGAACTTACAATTACGGCATTTACCAGACGCCCTTATCCAGAGCGACTTACAATCAGTAGTTACAGGGACAGTGTCCCCCCCCTGGAGACACTCAGGGTTAAGTGTCTCGCTCGGGGACACAATGGAAGTAAGTGGGATTTGAGCCTGGGTCGTCGTGGTCTTCTGGTTGACAGGCTACCACCACCCCTGCCACACCGGGACCCACCACACCGTAGGATAAATAATCATTATCATGTATGATAAATAATCTTTCATGTAGCAATTTTTTTTTTTGCTTTAATGAACAATTCTATGTGTCTTTTGTCCATTAGTCCATTTGTCACTCTGCAGCTTGTTTCTGATACAAGTGAGCTGACCACATTCTCCTCAGAAACGAGTGCTTGAAAGAGATGAATGTCCATGTCCAAGTGCGGCCGGAGGCCCTTTCTTCTCTAAAGTGTGGGGTCACCGACGGAACTGGATTCAAGAGGAAGGACCCCTCCGTCCACCGCTGCGATGAAGTCACCCAGGGACGTGGTGTCCGTCGCTCGCCGAAGGACTGGCCATGTGAGGCCTTTTAAAGGTACGAAGGTGGCGGAATTTCCCCCCCTCAGGAGACACGGCGGGAGTCACGTGACAAAGCAGCAGGTGGAATACATTTCTCACCTCAGCCTCGGCCGAGACACGTAACTATCCCAGATCTCTCGCTCTCTCTCTCGTACGCGATCGCTCTTTTCTCTTCCTGTCCTGTTCCTCAACGACTGGACCAGCAGACGTCCTCGCCACCGGCCGACGCCCCCACAGCAGAAACAAATGTGGGTCACGCTACGCTACGGCGTTGTGTAACCACGGTCGAGTGTAGCGAGCGTCTTGCACACGAAGAAGGAAGAGAAGAAAACCGGTGACCCCCGGACCCCAGAGACGGGCTCGTCCGTCTTTTCATTAGCATGCGACGTAGACGGATCATAGCCCACTTTCACCGCGCCCGGTGTGTCCTGTCAATGAATGAGGTGGGGGGTGGGGGGTTCTGCTGACCTATATTGCCAGTCTGCAGGGGCACACCGTTGCGTTGCCACAGCAACAGAACCCCCCCCCCCCCCCCCCCCATCCTCTTGACAGCTCTCATTCTTAGCTTCGGCCGAGGAGCGGCCTCCTCCTCTCCAGAAGCACGGTCCCCCGGCGGGAGACCTAGGCGACGGAGGCTACGGGCGGGACGAGGGGAGAGGGTGGCGCCGCGAGGACGATATCGTCCTCTCCGAAATACCAACATATTACAATCTTGTATATTTGTCCTGTAAACCGCTACAGACTTCATTTCGTCAGCAGATAAGCTCACAAACGACCCGTTTCGTACAGCACGTTGGTCCAACCACACCCATGCTTGGAGAGAGAGCTGGACGTGACAAAACAGCGTAAACACACACACACACACACAGCAGAGTTCAGCCGATTCACTTGTTCTGCGCGGCGCTTCACGGATCATGTCCGTTTCCCTGAGAAAAGCCTCCGGTAGACGACTGACGGAGTTCACGCAGAAGCCAACGTCCTTACGGTCCCCCAGCAAACCTTCTAAAGGGTTTTTGGGCCCAGGGCTGAACGTTGGGGGGTGTGTAGACAAGCACCAAATAAACCAGCGGCCTTCGGTGCCGTGGCCCTTTTCAAGCACGACTGGGGATGAGACGCTTCCATCCGGCCACCACGTGACCGCTCAAAACTGTCAGTCCCAACCTTCCAACAAGAGGGGCGGTCAACTTCTCAACACAACAATACATAAAACCAAATTATATGCATCTATCTCGATCTCTATCTATCTATCTATCTATCTCTATCTATATATTTATCTAGCTATAATCCGATGTGTGCCATTATTAAACTGTATAATAAAATGCATCAACAATAATAAAGGAGTCAGCTCGACAGACGGAGCGGCTTGAAGAAGGAAGTTCCCGTCTCACCGTTACACCACTGGAACGGGTGCATCAAGCACCGCGGCGGCGTTTTCACCGCGGTCCGCGCTTATAAACAAAGAGCCGATGCCCTTTGTCTGGCGACGAGTCCTCCGTGCAAAAAAAAAAAAGAATCATAAAGAAATGGATCCCCTCCCGTCTGATTTAAACGAGCGCAGCCTTGCTTCGAAGCGCGCAACAAAGTTGCATGTTATTACTATTATTATTACTATTAATATTCGCGACAGTCGGGCATAGCCGCGACGCGCGCGGCCGCGGAAAGTAAACACGAACTCGGAACGAACCGCCGCGGTTCGCGTCTGTTCCGTTCCGCGAGGACTCGACTCGTCTCGTCTCGTCGGGCTGCGACAGGTTACGTCCGCCGCCGCGGTCCCCGACAGCGGCGTCCGCGGAGCAGCGTGCGCGCGCCCGCGACCGAGGCGGGTATATGTACGGCGGCGCGGGGGCGCGCACGGGGAACTCCCGCCCCCAGCGCGCGCTCAACAGAAAATTCGCCGTGAGCGTGCGCTGACGTAACACGGGGAGGCAATTTATTTATTTAGTTATTTATTTTGGCGAATTGTTTTATTTGAAATAATCTACAGCGGTACGGTACAACACACATAACCACAAAATACACACAAAAGAGAGAGAGAAAAAAAAGTGAAGTGATTGTCACATGTGATACACAGCAGCACAGCACACGGTGCACACAGTGAAATTTGTCCTCTGCATTTATCCCATCACCCTGAGTGAGCAGTGGGCGGCCATGACAGGCGCCCGGGGAGCAGTGTGTGGGGATGGTGCTTTGCTCAGTTGCACCTCAGCGGATTGGGTTTCGAACCTGCAACCTTCTGATTACGGGGCCGCTTCCTTAACCGCTAGGCCACCACTGCCCCAAGAAAGTATGTTCAGTGATCCATGGTAGTGTGGGGGGAATAATAAGATGTGCAATAGTAAGTTTTGAGGTGTGAAAGTTGTGAGGTGTGAAAGTCCAGGGGGGGACTGATTGTAAGTCGCTCTGGATAAGGGCGTCTGGTAAATGCTGTAAATATAAATGTAAGAATACTGCCGATTTTCCAGCATTTCTCTACCTGTGAGGCAGAATCAGAATCAGTAACCAATCTCAAAGGGGGGTGGTAGTAGCCTAGTGGGTTACGCACCTTACTACCCCACTTACTACCATTGTGTCCCTGAGCAAGACACTTAACCCTGAGTGTCTCCAGGAGGACTGTCCCTGTAATTACCAACTGTAAGGCGCTCTGGATAAGGGCGTCTTATAAATGCTGTAAATGTGCTGTAAAACAAGGCCTGGATTTGAAGTCAAGTTGAAGATTTGAAGAGACAGGGGCAGTGGTGGCCTAGCGGGTAAGGAAGTGGACCCGTAATCAGAATCCCGAGCTGCCAAGGTGCCACTGAGGTGCCACTGAGCAAAGCACCGTCCCCACACACTGCTCCCCGGGCGCCTGTCATGGCTGCCCACTGCTCACCAAGGGTGATGGGTAAATGTACATTTCGTTGTGGCACTGTGTGCTGTGTTTCAATCCGTTGACTTTCATTTAAAAAATGCACAAAAAAGTCTAAAAATGTGCTAACATTGATGGAAGCTATAACCACATTGTGCAAATCACCCATTTGGGGAAAAATCAGTATTTCGATTATTTACACTGAGAAAAGTGAACACTGGTTAAAGTTTTAAAAATGGAAGTAATCTGCCACTCCTAATATTTTAGCATTGACATCTAGTAAATAAACCAATCAAACCTGCTGTAACCTGTTTATTTACAAGATGTCAATGCTTAAATATTAGAGGAGTGGCAGATTACTTCAATTTGTTTTAGCCAGGTTCACATTTTTCAGTGTATGTGAAGGACCTGGAAATTACTTATTGATTCATCCAGGGGTGAAAGCAGAAGTATTTTTTAAGTGTGCTGACTGTAATCTGTAATCATCAGAGACCTTTGACTGAACATTTTAATTCCAGAAACCAAGCAGATGCAAATAACACCTTGATAATGTCAGAGGTTTAACATTGGAGTTGCAACACCTTTTGTGCTGCCCTTTCCTGAAAATGAATGCATGCCTCACACACACACACACACCTTTTCTTGTAATAAGTTAAAAGACATCAAATCACACGCCAGCAAGTATAATGAACAGCAGATTTTGCATTAAACAAGTATTGCCATCATACACTACCTGGATGAGCGAATAGGCAAGAGCGCTTGATTGGTTAATTTCACAGTTCACAGCATCCTCCATGTAAACAGAAACCAGCACAGCGATGCAGTGGGTGTTAATTACAACGTTTTGAGATGAAGTGCAGATGAATTTCACGTGTCTTTAGCAATGTGCATGCAAGGAAACATTACAATATGTATGCAGGGCCTCATTTACACTGCCTTCATTAACTATGTATGGTAATGAGCTTGCCAGGGCAGTGGGCAAGCTCTACAGCAACATCTGGACATGCTGGAACAATGTTGCCAGATTGGGCAGAGGGCTGTAAATAGCTTCAAATCACAATTGTCCAAAAGCGATCCTTAACATGGCACACAATATCGGAAACAGACAACAGAAACAAAAGCCCGGATGCCCGCAGCACAGATGTCCATTCAAAATGGGACAATGCAGGGTACACTGGACAGACAATTATCGCAAGGAGTCCAGCGCTTTAGGCTAGAGGCCCGACACGGAAAAGGGAAACACTGTAGTATCAATATGCACACCAGAATGGTGGATATTATTTGAATGATGAAATCCAATTGTGCTGTACATGTGAATCTGAGGTCAGGCACTGAATTTATGAAGGGAACGTCTGACATGATCGCAGACATTTGATGCAACAAAGTAAAGAGAAAAATCAACTACTGGATGTTGGGTGCATTGTGGAACACAAGAGAAACATTCAAGAGAAATACAATAGCTGAACCCAAAGGTCAAAAGCATGAGGATTTCCATAACGTGGCAATAGAAAGATAGGCCTATAGCAAAAGACACATTTCAACATCTGTTGCTGAGGTTCAGTTTGTGATTTATTCTCAGTTTTTAAAAGAACATAAGTGAGGAATACGTGAATACTGGACTTGTTAGGGAAAAACACATTTTTTTAAAAAAGAAGTTGTGCAGGTTCCAGTGGAACCACATTAGGGAATGACACCAAGTTGCTGCTTTTGTTCTCTTCTTAGAAAAAATAGACCTGCTCATATGCAGTAATGTTTCCTACATAAACAGGGTTGAAGTTGTATATAAGAGCCTTGCTTTCTTCGTTTGGGCTGCTGAAGTGGTGCAGGCTTTTCTTTCCTTAATGAACACAGAAATGAATATAGATGGGTATATCAAATAGAAAAACTTAATTATTGTTTTAATGGTTTTATTCTGTTAAAAAAAGAGAGAGAGAGAGAGAAAATTGTTCACCTTCGCCGACAAAAAATTCGGCCAGTAGAGACGACACGCGAACTGCATTTTCTGAATGTGGGAACTGGTAGCCGGGATTCCACTGGAAACGGTTAACTTCAGGATGCCACTGGACTCCGTAGAAAGGATATTTTTTCCCTTGTTTGCAAACATTTGCAGAAAAGCACATTAAACTTGTACCCTCCTCAAGATTTTTTTGTACATTTTTTCCATTCTTGATTAAAATGGATTTTTGTTAAGGGCTCAAGTTGATTAAGTGATTTATGAGGAAGAGGGCACACTGTGCATTTTCACATCGTTGCTTCTGTTTTTTCAAGGATGGAAAATATGTTGTACCTTCCATGGTTGAAACAAAGACCGATCCATCTATTGCTGTGTTTGTGGACAGTACTGAGAAGAACTCCCGTAGTTTAACGTTGTTTCTGAAATCCTAAAAAGCAACATACAATTAATACACATACATTTTCAGTTGTTAGGCAGATGATACAGGCAGTATTTTTTACTTAACATTAAAAAGTTGCATCTGTTGTGGTCTGTACAAAATGATGTATTATGTCATTATAATGAAATCAGGCCACACCTCCTTGGTTACTCCATAATGATGGAAATTTCCTGTTAACGGCTCCTGGGACAAAGACGCCAAAATGTCGGGAGGAAATTTTTCAAACATCCGACTGGAGTGCGCCTCTGGTACAGAAGAGACAGAAGACAAATGTTCACATTTGTAAGACTTAAAAATCATTTCTCTGTAATGTATTTCCATACGTTTGCATGGTAAACGTTTGCAACGGTAAATGTGCCATGGGCCACATCAGGAAAAAACAAAGAATAGTGCAGACATTTAAGTGGAAGGAAGATGAAAGGAAAATGATTAATTTCAGAGAGAAGGTATGGATTCTGGCCTTTTCATGTTTGATAAGGTGGTGAAGTGGACTAGAAACATTAAACATTACAGAAATGAGAAAAGGTGTCATCATTTGTATGACCAAATGTCAAAACCCTCAGTGCTATAAGGGGTGAGTGTGTCGGTCAGTATTTGCATGTCATGTTCTACACATTTTCACTGGCATATAACATTTGTACAACAGTATGTATCTCCACTTCAGTGGCTTTTGGTGACTAAATATGTTAAATGAAATAAGGGTGAACATGAAAAACCAGAATCAGAAGGAAAGAATTTGTGACATGGCCTGCAAAATACTAATTTAAGACCTAATGGCTTCTTCCTGTTGACACTGATTTCACAGATGTCAGTCATAAAGGGGCTAAATTTGACATCGGAATCCAAACAGTTTGTGTGTAGTTTGATATTTAAATTAGTTTACAATTAATCTATGTGTTTTTTGTCATTGTGATGCACTGCACTGCACACAGTTTACACAACGAAATGTGTCCTCCAGGGAGCAGTGTGTGGGGATCTTTCGTTTTACCCCCGAGCACATAATTTGAAGGTCACAAATCCTGAACCAAGGTGCCACTGACGTGCCACTGAGGTGCCACTGATCAAGGTACTGTTCCCACACACTGCTCCCTCATTTCATGGCTGCCCACTGCTCACCAAGGGTGATGGTCAAATGTAGAGGACACATTTTGTTGTGTGCACCAGGTGCTGTGGTGCAGTGTATCACAGTGACAATCATGTCACTTCAAATTCAGGACCCAAATTTGTAGGTGTGATGCCAGAACCCCAAACACTGGGTTAGGGTTAGCGTTTCCATATTCCCCCTATAGTTATTTTGTTTAAAATTAGTTTTTTTTTCTTTTATTGGTCAATAAAGACTTTCATGCACCAGCTGTTTTCCTATTCATTTTGCATCCTGCTAAAATTCCATTAAAAGTTGCACCCATTAAAGACTTCAAATGTGTTTTTGTTCTGAGATGGAGAGGAAATGCTATCTTCTCCACAGCAAATAGGATGATCTTGTAAAACAGAGCAATGGTATCAGATGCATATACCTGTGCTGAGGTTCAGGGCTAGCGCTATGTTCTCAGCCGGCGTTCTGCTCAAGACATTCTCTTCAGCCACCAGCACAGTTAGTAACTGAAGGCCGAGACATGTTCCCCAAATGGGGAAGTAGTCACCAATATCATTAGCCTGTGTAAAGCAGAAAGGCAGCACCTTATTACAATCATTTAATTACTGATTAATAATTCACTTTATTCATCAACTATGTGGCACATGCAAGAGCAAAAGTTACATTTATGGGTGTGAACCATATACAGTTCAGGCCAAAAGTTTGGACACACCTTCTCATTCAATGTGTTTTCTTTATTTTCATGACCATTTACATTGGTAGATTCTAACTGAAGGCATCAAAACTATGAATGAACACATGTGGAGTTATGTACTTAAAAAAAAGGTGAAATAACTGAAAACATGTTTTATATTCTAGTTTCTTTGCTCTGCTTACTGCTTTGCACACTCTTGGCATTCTCTCGATGAGCTTCAAGAGGTCATCACCTGAAATGCTTTTCCAACAGTCTTGAAGGAGTTCCCAGAGGTGTTTAGCACTTGATGGCCCCTTTGCCTTCACTCTGCCGTCCAGCTCACCCCAAACCATCTGGATTGGGTTCAGGTCCGGTGACTGTGGAGACCAGGTCTCCACTTTTTTGTTAAGTACACAACTCTACATGTGTCCATTCATAGTTTTGATGCCTTCAGTGAGAATCTACCAATGTAAATGGTCATGAAAATAAAGAAAACACATCGAATGAGAAGGTGTGTCCAACCTTTTAGCCTGTACTGTATAAACATTCCCATCACCAGACTTACTGGTAATTAATTACCTTAAGAGCAAACCTGTAGAAAATCTTGGCAGTCTGTGCAAAGGCCGATGTCTCCAGGTCCACTGATCCTCCAATGAGCAACAGGCTGAGTCAGGCAAAAAAGAATAAGTAGTTCAATGGAAAAACACAAACCACCATTGCCACTACATCCCTCACTTCAAGTGAGTTTCCAGAGCCTGAGAACATGAACATGAACTGTGCAAAAACTTGATTCTGCTGTTATACTGTATGTCAGCTCTGGCTCATTCTTTGGGATAATTCACACGCTTTGATGTATGTGACAACTATATATTTTTTAATTGCTAATTTGCAGTTTGATTTGTTCCATAATGTAATATTAGCACAATGCATATTTTACCACAAAAATTAGCCCCTGAAAAGTGTCAGCCCATGATGGCATATGATGGTATGAGGCGGACCGTTCCTGTAGTGTGATTAAGCAGTGCTGCCAGCAGTTTTACCCTTGAAGCAAGTTTGAAGACTTTCTTGTGAATCAGAATCAGAAAACTAACTGACGAATTAATTAAGGCCAAACCAAAGATTCATATTTCTTTGTCTTTGCACCAGGATGGTTAATAGAAGGCAATGCTGCCATCTACAGGACATCATTCCTCAAAAATCCAGAACTGCACCCAGCGCCTCGGGCACGTCTGTGGTCTGTGATTATACCGTTTCAAATGTTGTTGTTTCAAATAAAAGAAGCAAAAAATATCACTGTCACTAAAAAAAACTCATGCCCATGTCAGGTGGAAATCGGTGAACCTTTGGTAACCTGCGATTCTCGTCAGTATTAATATCAGAGCATTATTTGGTATTTAATTATTTTAATTCTCTAATGCTTAATGTGTTGCCTAAACTGATCCTACCTACACTGATCCTGCACTCTGGCTCATGAATCAGCCTGGAAGGCACCTAGAGGAATGGAACCAGTTGGGTTTCATGTCTATACGGATTCATGTTCATGGTTATACAAGAACCTTATTCTGCTTATAACACTGACACAACATTGCAAAACAGCACCATCAATTCTAGTGAAAAACAAAGAGGATATGGTCATGAATGTTTAATGACGACGGTGGAATGTGGAACTAGTTTATGCTTGCTCTGAAAGATTAAAACATGGGCACAGCAAAATTGTTAAAGTATGTAAAGGAATCGTTAGACAAAGGTTTTAAAACTGCTGCTATCTAAAGAACAGTAGTATACCAGAGCTTCTTTATCTATACATTTACATTTACATTTACAGCATTTATCAGACGCCCTTATCCAGAGCGACTTACAATCAGTAGTTACAGGGACAGTTCCCCCTGGAGCAACTTAGGGTTAAGAGTCTTGCTGAGGGGGAAACAATGGTAGTAAGTGGGATTTGAACCTGGGTCTTCTGGTTCATAGGCGAGTGTGTTACCCGCTAGGCTACTACCACCCCACAAAAACCACATAATGTGGTGAAAATAAGGAAATTATATACAGTTTAGGTAAATCAATATTTGACACTGTTGACAATGTTTGACACACGTTTTTGTGTTTTGCTATCAGCTTAGTTAAAAGGAGTTTTTACTGCTTTGTATTCGTGTCTAAGAACTTACTGTAGAGCCTGTGGGGACAGACCTGAAACTTCCAATCATTTTAAAATCAGTTAGAGAATGATACCTCAAATCTTACCCATTAATTGCCTTGAAGATGTTTTTATATTCCGCCTCAGTCTGATTTAACCTATAGCAGTGACACACAAAACATGTATAAATTCACCTTCACACTAAGAAAAAAAAAAAAAAGTTGTGACAGCAGCATCCTACGTGACTGGCATCACTCTGCTCCCCGCTGACTCCAGGTATTTCACGTAGGAGGCAGGGATGTAGGTCTTGCCAAAAGGTTTCATGTCATCGTCTGCAACCTCCTGGGTTAGAATCCCTAGAAGGCAATTACAGTGTTTTCAACGCCCTTTGAAAAAGCGAGTCCATACAACGTGCAAACTGTTCAATTGGATAACCGTGAGCCTACCGATAATTGGCCGATCATTTGTGCTTGCCACCGGACGCGCTGTGCTCAGACTCAGCAGAAGGAACCAACAGGCAGCGTGGAACAGCATCATCCTGAAGCCAAACGTTGCGGAGCTTTCAAACGTTGCCGCGCTTTTATATGTGCATTTTCCTGCCCAGGGAAGGAGGAAGTGCCCGAAAAGGAGGGGCCTGGAGTTTCTGCGAGGAAACTGCTGCGCTGAGGTTTGGAATCTCCAAACTTGCACTCACGTGACCTGCTGCGGCTCAACTTACAGTAAACACACATAATGTCGTATATTTGAGTTCACAAAGCCATGTGAGGTTCAGTCATGTGACTGAAAAGTGTATGTCAGCTGCACTATTTATGAATGCATGTGCCTTTCATGTGACACTTTCCAATGCCATGCAGCCGTAAGTAATATCTGGCGTGGGTGGAAGTAGCCTAGTGGGCAACACACTTGCCTATGAATCAGAAGAGCACAAAGAATCACAGGTTCACAGTGTCCATGAGCAAGATACTTAACCCTGAGTTGCTCCAGGGCGTCTGTCCCTGACACTATACTTTCAAGTCACTCTGGATAAGGGCGTCTGATAAAAATGCTATAAACGTCAGATGCAACAAAGATCGACAGACCCTGGATCTCAAACAATACCTTTTTGTTATTATTATTATTATTATTGTACTCTACAATAGTCATGAGTCATGAAAGAATCTGAATCAGAATTACGTTTATTGGCCAAGTGAGTGAACACATACAAGGAATCTGATTCCTGCCGATCGTGTCTCTCAAGCACATAAACAACAACAATATACCATATAAAAAAAATCTTATATACACAAAAATACAAAGATTACAGATTATTAAGATAATACAAGTGTACATTAAGTGCAATTGTAACAGTTCAGTTGTTTAGGAGGGTGAAGGTGAGGTGAAAAACTGCAGGGTTCTGTATTGTCTGTATTGTCAGCAGGGTGTGTGTCCAGGTGGTGAGGGATCTGTGATGATCTTCCCTGCCCATTTCCTGGGGACACCAGTCACATTGTCTGCCGCCCGTCCAGTCTGTTGCGGTCGGTTTCTGTCCTGTTCAGTAGCTGCTCCACGCCAGACTGTGATGGAGGAGCCCAGGAAGAACTCAATGACTGCAGTGTAGAACTGGGTCAGCAGCTCCTGTGGAAGACTGTAATTCTTCAGTTGCCTAAGGAAGTACATCCTGTGCTGGGTCTTCCACTTATGAAAGAATATAAAATATTTAATAGCCTAGTCGAATGAGCCATATATGCAAGATACATAGAAAGCGGGATACAAGCTGATGCCTATTCCAAAAACACATGGGTACAATAGAAAAATGCATTTTAAAAACTGGGTCGGCTCTGGCCCTGCGCTCTCGACCGGATTCGGAATCAGCCGCCGAAGGTGCCCGAAGAGCGGCGGAGATTGCCGAGCCGCGGGGGCGAAGGAGTCCGTCCTTGGGGCGAGCGGCATGACGGCAGCGTGAGTTTCGCAGCTCCGACCACCATGCTGGGTCTCCTTGCCAGGACGGCGGTGAGTGAAATGCAGCTCGGCGACTGACCGAAAGGATGTCCGTTCGCGTTCGGGGACGCGAGCGGCGCGAACGGGGTCACCGCCCACCGAGGCGCGCCATGACGGAGCCTGGTCACAAAATAAGCCTGTTACAGTCTTATAAACGCGTAACGCGTGACAGGTCAGCATGCCGTCCCTCCGGCCGCTCGGTACGGCCCTGCAATCACCGAATGAACGCGTGCGGGTTAAAACGACTTCGTAGATTGCACGAGTGGATGCCCGACAGGAGTGATACGAACTTTTCTTAAACGACCCGCCCGTGCCTTCACGGTTGTCCATTTTGGAGCAGGAATATGAACTTGGTGCGTTTAAAGGGCGTGTTCGCTGCGCAGATGCGTTTACAGCGTTTATCAGACGCCCTTATCCAGAGCGTTGTGCTTCGTGCGTGCCTGCCATTGCAGACCGGGCAAGGCAGGGTGTCCTGGGCCAGACCGAAAATATCAGACAATGGGAATCGCTTCCGATCGCGCTCTCGAAATTACTGATCGCGGTGAGCATGCAAAGGGTAGAGAAGTGCAAAGGAGCAGGGACTGTTCATTTCACAACGTACAATGTACACAGAGAGACGAGACTGCGAATCTTCGGGGATTCATATTGTGCAAAAAGACATAAGACAAAGTACATTGTCCAGAATAGTGCAGGTCGAGACAAACCAGGTCAACAAGTTCAACAATATATCTGTGTATGGATAGTGTATATAGTGTATATTGGTGGTAGTAGCCTAGTGGGTAACACACTCGCCTATGAACCAGAAGACCCAGGTTCAAATCCCACTTACTACCATTGTGTCCCTGAGCAAGACACTTGCCATGTTGCTCCAGGGAGACAGTCCCTGTAACGACTGATTGTAAGTCGCTCTGGATAAGGGTGTCTGATAAATGCTGTAAATGTAATATGGTATATGATATACTGTCATAGTAATGATAGTAGTATTAGTAGTGATATGACATGATATGATTATAATAATAATAACAACACAGCAGCACAGTGTGGGGTAGTGCTGCTGTTCACATGTCCTCAGGACATGGTGTATTTAACCAATGTATGTATATGTAGCTTATTACTCGATTTGATAATAGATGAATAGACATATAGAAATAGAAGAACAGATAGATCAGCAAAATGCAAAACTGTCACTTATACATGTAAGTATATAAGTGACTTATTTGTGTTTTAGAGCACTTATGGCAAACTATTTGCCTTTTCTGCAGACCAGGTGGGGCCTGCCGCAGCCCTCGCGCCTGGTGAAGCCGATGACTGTGCTGCAGATGCCCCAGCGACCGGTTGTCCATCAGGAGGGTCTTCCAAAGCTGCCAGTTCCGCCGCTGAAGCAGACCTGCGAGCGCTACCTGGCCGTGCTGGAGCCGCTTCTCAGTGAGGAGGAGCTGAGCCACACTCACAAACTGGTTGCCGAGTTTGTGAGGTCTGGCGGGGTGGGAGAGAGGTTGCAAAAAGGCCTGGAGCGGCGAGCTCGGAAGACAGAGAACTGGGTACTCTCTTTTATCATATATGTACCATAATTACCTCAAAGCTGCCCAGTGTTGAGCAAAGCACAAAATGTTCTCAGTATGTCAAGTAGGAAGTGATCAGTGGGGGACATTTGTCCTTGAATTGCAAATGTGAAATTGTAATTTTAGGATGTGTCCACGTGGATCAGCTTCGTTCATTTACATTTTTGTAACACAATACATTATAACACCATTTGCTATGATATTAGATAGCAGTTTGTCACTGAAAAGGAAGGAAATTATATATCGATTATCTTCCTTATCTTTTCTGGTTCAGCTGTCTGAATGGTGGATGCAGTCAGCATACTTAGACTCACGCATGCCCGTTGCCGTGTACACCAGCCCTGGAGTGGTGCTTCCCAGAATGCACTTCCAGGATCGCCAGGGGCAAATGAGGTGAGCAGTGCATCACTGAAATAAATAAAAAAAAAACCCCGTGACGTTAAGGTTATCAGATCAATCCGTAATCAAATGAAGAACAGGTCCTTCCATTCTGGCCCTGTTCTTGAAAAGCCGGAAAGATAAGGTTAAGTGTTAAAAGAGGCCACCAGCTGAACAGCTCGATCTTGGGATTTGGATTCCACACTGACCTTTGCACACGCTTCTCTTTGCAATCTGTCTATTTTAAGCACAACTAAAGAGAAAGTATTATACTGTGTTCAACAGCAAATACCGGAAGGCAATCTGAGACGTTCTGTTCACTTCAGATGTTCTTTTTTTATTCTTTAAAGGTTTGCTTCTAAATTAATCGCAGGAGTTTTGGATTTCAAGACAATGATTGACAAGTGAGTGCAGTCCACAAGACTCACAGGATGTTGTCAGCATGTAATACATAAAATGTACTAATAGTGTCTCCACTGATTCAGACGCCCTTTGTTATAGTGACACTTTGCCTGTGGAGTACCTAGGCGGGAAGCCACTCTGTATGGACCAATATTACCAGGTGCTGTCCTCATGCCGTATTCCTGGACCTAAAAAAGATTCAGTCGTGAATCATGCAGTTGGCAAGACGCCTCCAACTCACATCACAGTTGTCCATAACTTCCAGGTACAAATATCAAACTGAAAAGATTTTTTGGTCTTTTTTCATTCGAGTTTTACTGTTGTCATGGTTTACTTGTGTTTTTTTTCTGGAAGTTTTTTGTCCTAGATGTTTATAACAGTGACGGTACCCCACTGACAGTCGACCAGATCTGTGTTCAGCTAGAGAAGATTTGGAACTCCTCCCTGCAGTCCAATAAAGAGCCCATTGGCATCTTGAGCTCCCAGCACCGTAATACCTGGGGGAAGGCCTACAACAACCTCATCAAAGGTGAGACATGGCCAGTGAGATAATCTTCTAAGAAATGTGAGGAATTTCCAGCATTTTTCATTAATATGACAGATGCGGAAAAAAGTCAAATTGCCAAGCTCAGAAGTTCCCAGAATGATGGTGAAACATTTATATCTGTACAGCATATCATTGAGTGGTTCTCAGTGACTTTCAGGCCTTTTTGCCAACATATTCTACTTCCACATGAATGAGGGAAACCGAACAGAACAGACATTACAGCGGCATGAAAAAGTCTTGGCAAGCCTTGCGGTGCATGGAAGATGTCACAAGAATCCTGCAGAACTAGAAGACCTTTGCAAGGACAAATGGGCGAAAATACCCCAAGTTAGACTCTTAACTGGCTAAAATATGTGTGCACAATTTGTGATTTTGACAGAGAGGGGTGTCACTAAGAAGTGGCAGCTGAAGAAGTTATTTGGAAGGGGGGGTCAAAGCACTATTCTTATATATTCGTATATATATATATATATATATATATATGTGTGTGTGTGTGTGTGTGTGTGTGTGAGTTGAAAAGCTCCTCCCAGCTTCAGCTGTTGTCATTGGAGTGGTATTTAAGAAATTCAGCAGTGCTAAAGCCTCTGAAAAGATGTCCTGAAGGCTCTACACAAAGAGTTGGACCAGAGCCACAGCACCAGCATTGTTGTTGTAAATGAGGAACAGTTCAGTTTTGGTTCAGCACTGGATAAGCATCTGTGGTGGTGCTGACCGCTACTTCAGGGAACTCCTCAAATTTGTCTCCTCGCAGCAGGTTCTTGATGAAGGCAAACTTCCCCTTTGTGTTCCTATCCTGCAGCCTGCTTTAAGGGGTGGTAGTAGGCTAGCGGGTTCAAATCCCACTTACTACCATTGTGTCCCTGAGCAAGACACTTAACCCTAACTTGCTCCAGGGGGGGGCTGTCCCTGTAACTACTGATTGTAAGTTGCTCTGGATAAGAGCGTCTGATAAATGCTGTAAATGTAAAGATGTGTAACTATATTCACATTGCAAGAAGCATGGTATTTTCCATCTGGCTCTTAGTGTGTTTGTGCTTTCATGCCTTCTCAAGGAAGTGTTTTAGATCTGTAATACCTGTCATGCTCTGTACCTGTCGTCTGAAAGAGGAAGCAGGGGAAACAATATAAAGCTCCAGTCTCAGGACAGCCGGTTAGCCAGGCCTTCTTCTCATACCATGTTCTGGAGAAAGATCAAGGGGAATTTCTCCCACTGTCCCGTGATTCTTGCTTGATTGTGATGTCTGGCTGGTCGGGTCTCAGCTGTTGAAGTTTTTCTTGCGGTGTTCTTCTGTGAAGTGGTTCACTTTTTAGGGACGAAACTGGACGAAGCTCACATGATAAAAACGCTGCTCCGTGTAAACAAAAAACTGTCACGGGCTGGATCAGAAGGTGCAAAGCAGACGTCCCTGAGTTGGGTGGAGAAGCTGGAAAGCTGGGTGCAGCAGAGTGAAGATGCTCCGCAATGCAGGAAGGCAGCGAGAGAAGGAGAGCGTGCGAGCTTGGGTGCGGCTGTTCAGAGTTCGGCGGCAGGAGCAATAGGGCACTTGGTTACCATGGCGTTCATTTATGAAATGAAAAATGAATTTTAAAAGCCAGTGAGAAGTTTCTTGCGTGGGTCCACAGGAGTGTCTGTGTGAGCCACTGCTGATTCTGGTGATAATGAGACTCAGGAAGAGTTGTTTTTTTTTTTTTTTGTCTTCAGACAAGACAAACAAGGAGTCAGTGCGGGCCATCCAGAAGAGCATCTTCACCGTGTGCCTGGATGCCCCCATGCCGAGCGTATCGGACGAGCTGTATCACAGTCGGGTGGCCGCCCAAATGTTGCACGGCGGGGGCAGTCGCTGGAACAGCGGCAACCGCTGGTTTGATAAGACTCTGCAGGTCAGCGCTTCAAAGCCGGGGCTCTGTAGGTCGATCCCATTCTCTGTCTAAGTGTCATATTTGGCCTTCTGCAGTTCATCGTTGGAGAGGACGGGTCATGTGGACTGACCTACGAGCATGCGCCAGCCGAAGGGCCTCCAATCGTGTTTTTGGTTGATCACGTGGTACAGTACATGTATGCAATCAGCTATGTTGTTACTTTTTTTTTGTGATAGATCTCTTCTTCCCGCATGGCAGAGCTAAAATCGTTGCACGTTTGTATCTTCACAGGAAAAGAACAGAGGAGGTACGGACCCCCATGATTCCACTGCCGATGCCTCAGAAGCTGCGCTTCAACATCACTCCAGAAATCAAGAAAGACATTGAGAAAGCCAAGCAAAACATGAACATGTGAGCACAGTTGATGTTCGGGATATATAACATATACAATATATGCCACAATGTTTTTTTCAGTGTGTGATGTTAAAAAGTAAGTAGGATGTTCCCAGTAGGATACTTCACAGAGTGTGCACAATAATGGTGAACATACCCTGGGAACATACAATTTTCCAAATTGTCCTGACATATTAGACCATAGACTTGACGACTTGAGTACCACAAATAACCCTGCGGTCTCAAATAGCACACCACACGATGCGGAATTGTCACAATGTGCTTGAAAAAGAGCAGAGAAGTAGTCAGATATTTTTAACGACGTCTGCAGTTTGATTTCCTTTTGCTTCTATTTGTGTGATAGAATTTGGAGATTCCTGTAAAAGAAGCACAGTAATGATGAATGTGTATTACAGAATGGTGCAAGACTTAGATGTGAGAGTTCTCTCGTTTTCTCACTTCGGTAAGATTTTCCCCAAATCTCAGAAGATGAGTCCAGACGGCTTCATACAGATGGCTTTGCAACTCGCCTACTACAGGTGTGGTCAGCTCTGTGTAACTGATTTTAATTGCTTTATGCATAAACTTATACTTAATTAAGCAAAATCTATTTCTATAGCACCAAGTAAACTAAGAGCCGAAACGAAAATGCTATAAAAATTAGTATTTTTATATTGAACAATTGAACATTTTGTCAATTTTGTTTTTTAACTCACGAATTAACAGAATCACTGGAAAATTATTTGACGTGACAGTCTGTGCTATACATGGTCAAACACAGTAAACCTAACCTCTTTATTTTGTCATATGTGTTTTTAGAATGTACCAGTTCTGCTGCTCGACATACGAGAGCGCGTCTCTGCGGATGTTCCATCTAGGTCGCACCGATGCCATCCGCTCCACCTCTGTTGAGTCTTTTGCTTTTGTTCAGGCCATGGATGACCCTGCTAAACAGGTCAGTGAAAGTGAAGTGTCATTTGCATTGTGATACACTGCAGCGATGGTGCACACAGCAAAATATATCCTGGGAGCAGTGTGTGGGGACGTTTTTTTCGCTCAGTGGCACCTTAGTGCTCACCAATTCTCACTTTCTTCACAGTATATTGTGTAATTTGTATTAACAGAACACAGAGAAGGTGACCCTGCTGGAGAAGGCCATTAAAGTGCATAGAGTTTATGCAGACATGGTGAGGGTTTTTGGTAAAACTGGCTTGTATTTAATTTTGTCTGGAAACCGTTGATATGGACAATTACACAATTCGTGCTATTTGCTTTTGTCTTTTGTCATGGCCAGGCGATTCATGGACAGGCCATTGACAGACACCTACTCGGTTTGAAGATGCAGGCGATCGAGGACCTGACCTCTCTGCCAGATATCTTCATGGATACAGCCTACGCTGTGGCTGAGCATTTCAACCTCTCCACCAGCCAGGTATCAGTGTCCTATAAGTGTGTTCTGTCTCACAATGTTTCCTCGTTGCCATCAGCTATGTGTGTTGTAATGTTTTCATGATTGCTGAAATACTAAATAATTAATTGTATTTAATTATCATTATAACTGAATTATAATTATAATGTAAAGTTTTTAATTAACATATATTTTACATTTCAATAGCAAATGTTATAAAAAGACTTAAGCTTTTCTAATTTCATAGAAATATAACAAAATTTGTCCATGTTTTGGACGATCAGGTGGGCTCTACAACCGACTGTGTGATGTGTTTTGGACCTATGGTGCCTGATGGATATGGGGTTTGCTACAATCCAATGGACAACCACATCAACTTTGCAGTGTCGGCCTTTAATAGCTGTGAAGACACAAATGCTACAAAGTTTACCAGGTTCGTAGATTATGCCCTGTTGGACATAAAGACATTGCTGGAGCAGACTCCCAGGGCCAACATATGAGAGCCCTCAGGGACTAGTAAGTGGAAGTCAAATAATGGGGCTGTTCCGTGCTCCCTGACTGTGATGATGCCATCTATTGCGACCAGAGGTTGTGAAGTGGAGATGTCACACTTGTGATAGAAGCTGAGTTTTTATCAGTGTGTCAGCAATGCCAAATGGAGGGAATCCTGATCAATCCTGAATCCTGTAACAAGAGTATTGCGACCCTCCAGCATAGACAGTACAACTTCAGTGATCTGAAAGATCCAAATATAATAAGAAATGCACTGTCAACACAATGCAGACATAGTTAACAGTTTGTGCTTGAATATATTATGTTTATGTTGCCTTAAATTTCAGTTTATGTGTTTTCGTGCACAATCATGTTCTTCCTGGAATAAAACTTGCATTAGCCTTGACCATAATCATCACCAATGCAGTCCCAGAACAAACAGCAATACAGGATTTTCAGATTGTGCCTAAACCATGTTGTGATGCAGTTTTTATCGTTCACTGGTGAGGGTGTCACACTGGTGTTTAAACATAATTTCAGAGATTAGAACACCTATATCATACTTATTGTGCCTTTACAGGATTCCTTGATCTATTTATCAGTGTTTTCTGTATTCTGAAGTAAATAAAGATAGAAAAATTCTAATTTCAGATCGCTGATGTTTGGGGAAATAAAACAAAAAGAAAAATAAACGGATTTTGGTATTTTTTCCTAGAGAAAAACATTTACACACAAAAATATGTATGTAATATGTAATAAAAATTTACTCAGGAATTAGCAAAGGAATATTCTGCTTGGAACGTCCCTTTGATTTGCTGGTACTCTCCATGGAATTCCACCTCTGCCCTACTTCCAGACGAAATCCAGAGGAACAGCTGATGGCCTTTAAACATAGTGGTCTTCAGGGTATCAACATCGCGGATCTGGGAAAACAGATGGTGAAGGAGCAAGTCTAGACAATATCTACAAAGAAATAGAGGCTTAGAGAAATGCGCAAAATCCTAATGGTTCTTATAACCTGCCAAGCACTTGTGAGTCTTACCAGTACATAGGTGGAATGGGTGGAGGTGGCGTTGAACATGCTAAGAGCCTGGATCTTAATACGGCGTGAGGGAGGTGCGTTTATGAAGACTCTGCATGTCTGTGATCCTGAGGAGGAGCTTTTGGTTGGATTTTCTATAATCCCAAATGGACCAAACAACTGAATGTCACAGTCTGTGAAAAACAAACACATTATAATCACTTTGGCCGAACTTATTTGTAGGTATTTAGTGATATATGGTCTGAAAACGGGTCTTCTGCAGAGTTGTTTATGCTCAGGTGCAGTTACGGACTCATCTCAATATGGACCCAGAACGTCAAAATCAACTTTGCAGACATCCTTACCTTCATGGTGGCTTCTTTTGGTGTTCTTCAGACTACTGTAGGTGAGTAACACACCATTGCCAGAGCCCAGTCGTCCCTGGCGCACCAGGAGGACATTGGTGCGAGAGGTCACTTCACTGCCGGCCATCTTCTCACATTTTCGTATCAGTATGAGCCTGTCGTAGAAGGCCAAATACTCTTCTGCCGGAGTGAAAATGCTCTTGAAACTTCTACTTATTTCTACTGAACTTCATGGTTGTAAATTGTATTTGAGACATCACTCACTGGCTTTGCAATTCAGTGTGCTTGATTCAATTCTCATTTTGATGACTTCACCCAGAGGCCGACCAATCGCAATGATGCATCTCATCTGTCTGACATTCCTCAGATCTATCGTCCCTGAAGCCTGGAGCAAAAGTTGTCCACACAGACCTACAAATTAAACAAAATTTTGTCTCGAGATAAAGTATCCATAACTGATCAGGACGTTTTTCAAAATAACTTCACAAAGGTGATCAATGGGACTAATGTAATGATAATTAACTCCTTCAAAGGAGTTAGTCAGCAGAACAAGAAATGGTTGGAAAAAATGCTATGATCTTTTAGAGTGCAGTCATTCAAAAGTAAAGTAAAAGTACTACATTGTACAGTAGCCTAGTGGGTAACACACTCGGATGAAAACCAGAAGTTCTGAACCTGTGACAACTTATGACCATCTGGTCCCCGAGTTGCTACAGGGGGACTGTCCCAGTAAATGCTGATTGTTAGTTGCTCTGGATACGGGAGTATGACGTAACCACCTAACTGGTTTGAGGAGGCAGGGTTGGGATTTCAGTTGGAGAAGGGGTCGTCCCAAGCGGTCTGGGTGAATGCAAGGCTGTCTTCAGATTGTCCCAAGCGTTCATCTTGCTTGAATGTAAAGAAGTTCTGGTCATATGTACCCTGCCAGTGTTGTGACCCTGTGTGGTTCCCACTGTGGGCTGAGGAGTTGTGGTCAGATCTGTGATATTCTGAAGGGCACTGCACTCTCCTGTGTGGCAGGCCTGGACAGTGATGGGCTTGGGGAAATGCATGCACAGTAGCGGGCTAACGGGATTGGGATGAGTCGGGCCCACGCAGGAGACCGTCCTAGACTGGATTCCAAAGCCACACTCCACAGAGCACTGAGACAAAAAAGGAGCAGAGGATACAGCAGGAAATTAGCGAGGACACTGTATTAAATAGTTAAAATAAAATATAAACCTTCCTTACAAAAGTCTGAAATGGAATTAGTACTCCACCTTGCTCCACTCCTGCACCTCCCACCTGAAGGTGCAGAACTGTACTTGACACGGTACTGCGGTAGGGGGCTTCTTCATCGGAGCACATTTCTCCTCTGGCCGCTCACCCTCCAGGCCTTTATCGTACTGAACGCAGGTCACCCATCTTGCGGCCACACCCAGACCACATGATGCCGAGCAAGAGCCCACCTCCCAAACCTTCCATCTGTGGAGATGTGCAGGGATTTGAAAGGGTTAATTAAAAGCTAAAACCCATTGCCTTTGCACCAAAGTGGAGAGGTTGTTGTACAACGATACATCCTCCCACCCGATAAATAAACAGGTTGCTTCCAGTCACACACAAGCCAGTATCTGTCTAAATTTTCATCTATTTATTAACTGACAGCTGAGTATAAGGCACAAGAGCATGTCTCTATATGTCAGCTTTGATACAGCCTGGTGAAGAACCATTTTGGTATTTTGGTCTTGATGGTTATAATCACATTGCTTATATAATTATTTGAAAGAGGATTCAGTGGGAGAACCTAAGCATGCCGTTTACGTACCTGGGAGGACAAGGGTCCGAGTTGCACACCACTAACTCCAAAGGTCTGGGAATGGACCGGCAGGTTGAATCACTCACCACTTGTTCCCACCCCATCCCCTCTGATTCCCTAGAGCAGTACAACACCCTGCGGGCCACACCCCCCCCACAAGACATACTGCATGGCTCCTGAATGTAGCGCCACCTGATGGGAAAACAGGAAATGCTCTCAGGCCAAATTGAAGGTGGTGCAGAAAACATTTAAAAAATCTTGAATTCACACAAGCAGCTAAGGTCCTAAACTCACACAGCAGGACAAGGTATAGAGTTGCAGGCTTCTGTATGGGCCTCTGGCTTGCTGGATCGGTCACAGTGCAACTCAGGAACAGCAAACCTGGTCTGGTGATCCACACAGGAATACCATACCTGCAGTGTGCCTAAAGGCAGACACAGAATAATTAAATTTTCATTTTTAATAGTTTCATTTTAAATGCAGTGATCTTACCATTTCCGCAAGTTTTAGAACAGTGGCCAATCACAGGACTCCACACATAGATATGATCTGCCATAGAGTGTGGCATTAGTTTAGGAAGAGCCTTATGCTTCTGCTGAGCCTACAATAACGAGATACAATATTGTATGTTATTTTGTATGTTTTATGTTATTTACACAATACATTATTTTAGAAAAATATATTGATTTGTTACCTTATCCAATGTCTCCCAACCAATAGGGCAGACGTCAATAATGCAGTGAACAACATCTAGGGGTCTAGGTTCTAGGCAGAGACTTGGATCCACCGCAGAGTCCTGGCCACGGTAAAACTGCATACACGACACATTCCGTCTGGCTTCCCCTGCCCCACACACTGCAGAACACTCTCCCGGGTCTGATGCATGCCATCTGCATCACAGAAACATTTGTGCAGACAGTGGGTTCATGTCATGTATTTCATGTGCTTCACAATATCAATGTAGAAAGCTCTTGTCTCTAATGGCAGAGGCACTACCTGGCTGGGCAGGGCTGTGTGTTGCAGGTCTCCATAGCAGATGGTTCTGAGTTCTGTGGACATTTAGAGGATGGTACCTCCATAGTCACTGGACCCTGTCTCTGTAGACACCTCACTAGACGAAACCGCTCACCCCCACCACATGAAGTGCTACAGGGGCCAAACTGCCCCTGCTCCCAGCTGTAGGACACACACACACACACACACACACACACACACACACACACACACACACACATAAATCTATGCAGTAACGTGTAGTAAACCAGACTTCAACTAAAAAGAGATCAAAACTGCAGAGTACAACAAAGAGTATATGCAGAGTATAACAAAGTATACCTGACAAAGAGAAAATCTGATTTTGCAGATTATTGGTTCATGTTCGTGGTTTGACTATATTTATTTCACGGCTGCCAAATTCATACGTTAAGCTTCAGAGGTACCCTGAATACAAAAAAATGCAGTCTGCATGAATTCAAGTTCATTTGCAGCTGTGATACCTCCAAGTTCGACCTCCTTAAATTTTCATATACTAATCCTTGAACAAAACAATTTGGTAATAGCAATAAAACATGAAAGGGACTGATACGAATGGACTATCCCAAAGGTCAACAAGGTATATCATGACCCCTAGTTTATTATAGTAATTATTTCCATAATTTCCATTTAACATCAATGCAATTGTGACATTAAAAAACCATTACTGAGAATCTGTAGGCATCTATAGAGCATTTGATCTGTTAATATCAAAACAGCAGTGAGTTAGCAAGCAATTCTCAAGTGACCGTTGCACTATTAGTTAACATTAGTTAAGTTAGCATTAGTTAACCTACTAATGTTAATATTTGTTATTGTATTGAGAATGATGGAATGGACTAAGAGGGTCATAATCAATTTATTATAATAGGTAAACCTTCACTTAATTTGCAGACATACTATTCCTGGTTGGATTATCCTTAAAAATACTACTTTAAGGATTTTCTTACTTGCAATCATCAAGACATTTCCCTTAAGTACGAAATTGAACTAAAACACCAGTTGTCATGAAGTGGTTTACCTGGATGGGCAGTCTGGTTGGATGCAGACTCTCACCAGAGGCAGCGGTCTGGGTGTTGACTCACAGAAGACCTCCTCCAAATGCTCATGAGCGTTTTCATCCATGCAGACATAAGCAATTTTTTGGAAGCCTAAAGGTTAGGACATAAATAGTCATTCGTAATAAAATGTTGCAAATTAGTGCCACGATGAACAGTCATACCTGAGCCGCAGGAGACCGAACATTCTGGTGTAATGGCTGACCATTTGCCACTGGGTGCCCTCTGTCCAGCACTGTTTGGTGTGTAGTAATGGTAGGATATGTTTGGACTTGTCTTTTCTCCATACTCTTTACCATATTTCCTAAAGACCTGGTAGATGTTTTCAAATCACATATAAAAATATTTTTATGCAATAATAACAATGACTAACAATGACTTTTTTCCTATTACATAGAATTTGTGCAGTAAGGAATTTCCTTTCAAAACAGCCCCTGTAATTGTCAACTGTCAAACCACATCTTAGTCAAAGCTTGCAGGTATTTTTTCATCATTCAGCCAGTCAGGCTTTGGGCAAAAGCACAACCTGACTGGGAGTTTGAGTAAATGCAGCTGTTTATTACAGTATTGTGCCAAATATTTCTGGCTTTTCTACCCTAGAACTACAAACCTGTATGTGAGTCTTCTCCTGGACTGGCCCAGGTATCACCAGTTCTTCCTTGTCAGGCAGCTGGTCAGTGGTGAGGTACAGGTGGTATGTCATGTGACCGTCTTCCAGGGGAGAGGGATGGGTGGTGTTTAATGCAATGCTGCCTGTCCCAGACACTACGTATCGATCTTCTACCAGCACAGCTTGCAGTCCAACAAAGATGGAAATGTTATGCATCATTTATTATTATACTTACAAATTTCCAAATGATGTCATATGACATTTCAATAAAGAACAAAGTTCAAGTTCAGGCTAGTGGTGTTGTTTTCAGGACTTTAAATACGGTTCCTGTCAATTCTCAAAAAAGTAAATCGGTGTTAAGCTGGTGAAATGTATATTTATTTTTCCAAATAAATGAATTTCATACCCAGGTGAGTGAACACTGGTTTCCTGTTGATGACATGGATCTGTGTGGCATTCACTGGAAGGGTCAAGAAAGTGATGTACTCTAAAGGGCCAACATGGAGAAGCATAAACTTTGAAAATAAGAATACACTTGTGTAAGTGGTGAAATTGAAGAAAAAAAAACATACATCACCTCTGCTCTCCCCACCGTGGTATGAGAGAGAGGTGAGGTGACAGGTGGAGCCGTCACCCCCACACACTCCACAAACATCTGCCACCTTCCCAGAATTCAGCACACCATCACACCCAAACACCTGACAACCACAGGCAAGTGGAATCATTCAGGAAATACAGAAAATTGGTTTGCTCATGTCATCCTTCCATTCAATAAGTGGCAATAAGTTTCGAGGTTTTTATTTAAAAATAACATTAATTTTGTATACTGTATAATGACACTGGAAATATAGATATTTGTGCATTACTATTGTAGTGTAAAATGCTTTAGAATGGATTTTAAAAAATGAGAGGGCTCTGACCTGACACCTCCCCTCTAAGCATGCGCTGATAGAGCCTGGCGTAACCGAGTGGTCAGGTTCACAGCGTGTTCCATCAACGAACTGTGACCCACGGCTCACAATAAAGTCCTCCCCTTTGGAGAGACACATGAACTTACACTGCATGTCACCTGAGAGAAGACATACCACAGTTAACCCTGCAACAGGAAGGAAGACCCCAGCAAAGTCTTGAAGCTTATTCCTAATTTCATAATCTCCATAAATGAAACAGCCAGTGTGTAGAACATATACATTAAACAGCCATTGGAACATAACACCTTGTTGTATGGCCCAAACTGAGTTCATAGGACAGTGATAAACCGATTAACTTGTAATAGTCAAATGGTGGCACTTGAAATTCCTGAGTTGACAACTTGTTTACCTTTGATGTAGCCTACGGAGGGCATCCAGGAGTGATGAGATGCCCGACTGGGTGAGGTATAGAGGGGCAGGGGGTCTGTGTGGGAGCACTGTTCAGCCATGAAGTCCAGCTGTGTGTTTCCACAATGCTAATGTGTGACAGTTGTAAGAAAAGAGGTATTCTGTTTTAAAGTTCATTGTAGTAAAGTATCATTTGACTGCAATAGCAAAGCATCAATCAATCAGTGTACCATAATTCTATAAATTAGACAAATGCCACATTGGACAACTTGTTTATTGCTGATTCCCTGTTTTTTTACTTTATATGTACCATACCGGCCTGGATATAAATTGACCCCATTATGCTTTTGCATTGACAGCGAGTGTAAGATGAATGCACCGTATCTTGGTGCACTTATCTTGTGTCACTGTAAACATAACCTATGGAACAGTACCTGGGAACCACAAATTTCAGCTTCTATGTTCTGCCCTTCACAAGGCCTCCCTCCAAACACTGGCCTGGGGACACGTTGGACACCACCACTCAGTAATCAGACTGTCCATTAGTTTGAATGCGGCAAGATATTATTTCACTTACCTGGGATTATTACATTGCCTTTTCCGATAGATGATACCCCCTCCACATGTCCGAGAGCATGGTGAGAACTCGGACCAGCTTGACCAGGCACCATGGACTACTGAGTAGCTCCATTTGGAAGGAGACACACAACGCCCCTTAAGACACCACTAAAGTGGCCAGGATTTTAGAAGGTGTTGATTTTAGTTGATTTTTGAAAATGTTGTATGGACCATGTTGAGGGGACTTAAATAACCTTGTTGGGTGCACATTCAGTGCCGTCCAGAAGAGGCACCAAGAGACGAGTGCAGGTGCTTTGGTCCCCGGGAACAGTGTGGCATGAGAGAACCCTGCAGACTGCCTGAAAACACAAGAAAAGTCAGACAATAGAGTTGCACTACTTACCTCACAAGATTTTCCAAACACTTTCCAAGCAGTGTATCACCAGAAAGCTATCCACAAAACAAGGAAATGATATACAGCGGACTTAGCACCATTGTCTCAGTGCACGAAACTCCACACATTGAATAAATGTTGTGCTTACATTACTAGGTTCATGAGGAAACATATGCATACACAAAGCCAAATTTTCCACGATTTCAACACATCTAATGTTAAATGTAAGCTAAAGAAATGTAAGCTCTCCTGGTTTGCCTGGTAGTTGGTCTTATGTTGTTTTTGCAAGTTGTGGCCCATCTTGGCCAGCTATAAAAAACAACATGAGCTGGTCAAACTTAATGGTCTGAACTGTCATAACTAGCATGAACAGCAAATTAAATCGACCGAAACATGACATATTTGCAGGTCAAGGATGGTCATGGCTGATATGACCAAGTCAATCTTGGTGGTCCAATAGCTTTACTAGATTAAGCAGGTCATTTCAGCATGGTTGAAACCACCACAAAGGTAAGCAATAAACCTCTTAGCATGAATCACATGGCTCTGAAGTTAAGGGATAACCGATACTCACCATGTCATTGTCTCTGAAAGAACAGGCCTTAGCACTGCTGCCAAACGCAATTCTGCACTGATCATCCACTCCATAATACAGCCCCGGTTTCCAGTCCTGCAGGGACCCCTCCAGCAGAGGCAAATCTGTCACACAGTCTGCTTTGCCTGTACTGCCAACAGAGTTCCAAGTCCTGAATTTACACACACTTCAAACATAACTTTTACTCAACAATCCTATTGACATGAGCATGATGTAGAACTAGACCCAGGAGCACTGTTTTTCCCTCTAGTCAACTATGATACCTGAAGAAGTTCTGCAGTCGGGCCCTGCTACACTGGGACCATGTGAGGTCCACACTGTTGTATCCCCCATCTGAGGCCATCATGAACCCACTGCTGCTGCATGAGTTATCTGTTCCATCATGACTGACATTAAAGCTGAAAGAAATGCAATGAGTAACATACTGTATACATTTCTTGTTACTCCAGTTAACGTGTAAATGTGTTTCTGTTATGTTAGGAGGTGGTGGCACCAATGATTGAACAAGAACAACAAGCAACAATATGGACTACAAAGCACTGACAAGAGTGTCTGATAAATGCTGTAAATGTATTGTAGATGTAATTCTCTGTGAATGTACCATAACTGAGATATTATTGGACAATCAAAAGCTATCTGAGATGTCCTGCATTTTGGCACAACTACTTGCCTGTGACCTATTTCATGAGCAATGGTGATGCCCAGGTCAAAGCCTGTGTCTTCTGTGATGATGCAACTCCATTCACTGGAGCAGATTCCTCCCAGTTGGGTCACACCCCTCACCAACTTGTTCCCATTGGGCAGGAGAAGATCAAACCTGTGGTAATGGATTTAAATAAGTGAAATAAAGAAAGTTGAGGAGAATGTGATTAACTCATAAAGATCTTACCGTGTGATGTAGAGCAGAAGATCTGCATGCAGGGGATCTGTATCATTAGCCGGATTGATTTTACGACCCCATTCACAGATGCTTCGGAGAGAGGACGAGATGTTAGCTGACATCTGGATCTCTGGCTGGAAGAGAGTCAGGCACCAAGTGATGTTCACTTCCAGGCCAAGCTTCCATGCCTGGCAACCCAATAAAACCTGTCATCATATGGCTACAGTCGACACCTACCTCTGGTTCAGTGAGGATGATCATGCGAATGAGGTGCACTCGCAAGTTGGCACCCAGCGTGGCATCCCGCAGTAGTTCTGAAGCCTAGACGTAAGAGAGTGGTCAGACAGGAACCATCATCACACAAACAAGACCTTTGGACTGGACCACAATGAAATATCTAATCCACTAAACCATTGTGTGATTTGGTTTTAGGTAAACTGGTAATTATGGTTGTGTAGAGATGGATACATGGATGATACATGGATGATGGATGAGCGAAAGTGATGACCAGCAGCTTGTGAATCTTGTGTTACCACTCACACACACACACACACACACACACACACACACACACACACATGCACAGTCCTGCTCACAATGTTGAGATTGGTGAGGATGTATTTCTCTGTGTCCTGCCGATGCACTTGCTGCACATCAGGCCCCACCACAACCAGCAGCTCCAGATGATTAACCTCAGAGGTCAGGGCAGATCTGGGGAGCCTGGTCTCCACTGTTCTCAAACACACAATAACTCACAATATATATGGCCAATATTTTTCAATCTTTTTTCTAACCTTTAAGGTGACCTGTTACCTGTGCATTTCAATTTGACACAGGAATTTGTTAAGCTGTACATATATGTACATATAAACATCAACAGCCACAAGCAATCAACAAGAATTATTTTAAAACTTACTCTGTGGCAGTTCAGGAATAATCACCCCTGGCATTTCTCGATGAAACACTAGGTGGGCATGGCCTGATGTTGGGCCCAAGTCCTTGATTAGGTGGCTGTGTTTTTGGAGAAGTGGTTGGATGTACAGTCTCCTCCCTTTCGATGAGATCAGGCCTTGCTGAAAAATCAGAAACACATATGACAATGCACATGACACCCACAGCACAGGCAGAATAATGCTTTTTATGTGTTCAATTGTAATATACATTTCATTTACATTTACATTTACGGCATTTATGAGACGCCCTTATCCAGAGCGACTTTCAATCAGTATTTACAGGGACAGTCTCCCTGGAGCAACTTAGGGTTAAGTGTCTTGCTCAGGGACACAATGGTAGTAAGTGGGATTCGAACCCGGGTCTTCTGGTTCATAGACGAGTGTGTTACCCTCTAGGCTACTGCCACCCGAATTGTTGTTCAGTCAACCAATTGTTGTTCAGTCAAAACATTGCAAATGTAAGCAATGTAAAAAAAAAAAAGGCTGTCAATCGATTTAAAATATTAAATAGGCAATGGTTTAATCACCACCAATCACAATAAATTCTTAAGACTAAAGCTTGCTAACAATGCAAATTTAAAACTATGACAGAGCAAGTCTATTAAAAGGCTCAAATGGGGACGGATGATTTTTGGTTTTAAATTCCATTGGTTTTCTTCAATATTTATTTGGGCAACTTAGAAATGCTTTGAAGCGCTTGACATGGTGATCTAATGTATTTAAATATTTTCATCTGGTGAAAATAATAATTTAATAACATGATTTTTCCATGTATTATTTAGAGTTTGTCTCTGGGTAGGATGAATTTTGCATCCATGTCATAGGTCAGACCCCACACAGGAAATGAGCAAAATGCAGCTGTGGTAACTGTGCTTTTTCATTGTCACACATGACATATTTATAAATTAATCACAGTGATTAACACATTTGTGTTAATTCGTGTTTGACTGCCTTAGTAAAAAATACAGTAAACAGCAAAGCAGAAAGCTCACCAGATTTCCTTGGCAGAGGGAGACAAAGGCTCTGGTTTGACGTGGTCTCAATACCTCAAGTTCTTTACAGCATACACTCTCGCCTACCCTCACAACACTCAGTGTGGAGTTTAAAGGTTTCTCCACTGTAGCTGGACACCAGAGGGAATAGTCACTGTCCCTGGGGACAAATTCGTAGCTGTCCCCCATAGCGTGAAGGCGGCATCTCTCTTTTTCTGAAGGACAGTCGACCCAGATCACCCCGAACTCTGGCACTGATGTAAATAGACATTTAGCTGAGAAATGGTCTATTATTCAATCAAAGGCAACAAACAAAGTGCTTGTCAGAGGGCTACCTCCATCTGAGCTGTTGGCGTCAAAGTAATACATGAGCTCCTGCTGGCTCAACAAGTCCAGAAACCACTTCACAGAACAAGAAGAAAAGAGAGAACAAGAAGAGAGAATGTGTTCAACATGCTCAACATTAAGAGGCCTTTAGCTAGAGGTCATGGTAAAGGATGATTTGTATAGACCTCCAGTGTTTATGAGGTCAATGTACTTTATAGATTCAGTACCTAGACAAACACATTCTGTTAAATTTCCACTTACTGTTTGTAGCGGTGTAGAGGTGTCCAGCGAGGCTGTTATATACAGGCAGGACACAAAACACAGCAGCACGAGGGCTGCCATGCTTACCTTTTTACCAAACAGGCTGAACCATAAAGTATCCAGTCTTCCACATATGGCAACACACATACACACACACACATTAAACAAACAGCATGGAAGCACTTAGTTGATGAGTGACAGAGCTGACATATTGACTCAGGAATGGGAGGGAACGGCCCTCTAAACTTTTTTCTATTGGATCTCTGTATTTTTCAAAAGAATTTGGTTCTAAATAACTGATCTTATTTGAATATATTCCTAGATGAAGTACTGTGAGTGATAATAATAACTTTTGTTGATTCCTTTCAGCATTTCCCACTTGTGGGAATAATTAAGGATTACCTTATCTTATTATTCCAGTAATAGGGGATGTAATGGTTTGCTTTGCATTAAAGATTATCCATCCACAAAGGATTCCAGTCCAAACCCTGAAGCCTCAGGGAGCTTAATTGTATGGTGAGATTAAAGCAGAACGAGCTTCACTTACTCAGATGCCACTCTAATGGTACTGATTTTGCTTTGAAGAAACCCATCATAGGCTCCAAATACCCCATCAACTTTGGTGTAAAGACAGTAATGTCCACTAGATGGCGGCTAAAGCCCAAAACAGGGAGAAATAATGGTACTGTAAGATTTGTGAATATTCACGTTTACATTTACAGCATTTATAAGACAACCTTATAAAGAGCAACTCAGTGGGGGTAAGTAAGTGGGGTTTGAACCTGTAACTTTATGGTCTTCTGGTTCATAAGTGAGTGCATTACCACCCTAATATGAATATGATTGATCGTTACTTGTTAATTATTAACTTCTTAAGATGAAACTATTGGGCTTTGAAGTGTTGTTGATCAGCCAACAATAAAGTATTTGTCTACACTAAGGAACTAAACAGTAGTGTAGCTATTTATTAATACATGATGTGTCTATTACATGTAGATATATATTTATAAAGATAAAAGTCAATGAGCAATATGGTATTATAGATCTATTCCAGAGATTTGAGTATCAGTTAAGTCCAGTGTTTTTGAAGTTGAAGTTGACTTTATTGTCATTTCTGCTATATACATGTTCGACAGTACATAGTGAAACAAAATAGCGTTTCTCCGGAACCTGGTGCTACATGTAATATTTGAACAAAGTTACATACTGACATAAAGTGCACATGTGTGACACAGACATTCTGGGATACTTCAAGTGCAAACAGGGGACACAGACAGTGCAAACATTTAACTTAAACACATAGACAACAATGAGACAGACAGCGCTAAACTCGCGAAATAAACTATTTTATTAATGCATTTAACATCAGTGATGCTTGCCAGTTGCATTTCTGCAGAGATCTGGCACTAACGTTTCCCATCCAAACCGTAAGCTTAAATATTAGAAGAGAAGCAACCAATACTCTCAGATGTGAGAGCTTAACAGGGCAATATCCACTAACACTCTGCAGGGTGTGGGCTGAAATCTTGTGTCGGAGTCTGCGCGGCCCTTTAATCTGTGCGGCACCGTTGGGTAATCCGGTGAAAAGAGCCCAGATGGGCAGGAGCCTTTAAATAGCACAGCGCTGAGAGTTAATGCGCCTCCAGTTTAACATGCCAACAGGTTGTTTATTTTCTCATAACGGCACAAAACAAATGTTCTATTTCAGCTCCGAACCTGGTAGAGGAGGTTGTGAATACAGCCTGGTGGCTACGAGTACAAATCCTGTTACAGATAATTGAATTCTATTTTTACGTGTGTTGCATACACAGCCACGTGAAAATAGAATCGAAAGAATCAGTGCATGAAGAGTTCTGTGAATGCCTTTTAGGATACTCTGTAACCGTGTATTCTTTTTTTAAGACTTCTCAGTCCGACTCAATTAAACCAGGGTCTGAATTGCCAGTCATTCATGTGATGCTTTTTCTTTGATGTTTCTTTCATGTCCTAAAGTGATGAAAAAATCTTACATGTGCTGAGTTTGCATGTTCTCCCTGTGCTAGTCCTCAAAAGCAGATCCACTTTATAGGCATTTAAAAAGTGTGTGAAATAAATACATAAAATACATAAAACATACATAAATACATCATTTGTCCGGTACAGTTTAACATGGAGGATCACAATGGTGCTGTGTCCTGACCCCCAAAAAAAACAATATTGTATCATGATATCTGAAGATATTCCCACCGCTAGTGCCCACTGTGTCTGGGACTTTGACCTGCATAAATAGAATTTGAGAATGTTTCATGTAGGACATCAGAGCACAGGCCTTCAGGGTGATACAATGTTACATGGATGTTACCTGAATTTAAATTTATGCCAAAATGAGAACTGAGTATAGAATTTATGGGTAATGAGCAGACTATATAACTTCACCTTTTATCAGACTGTCAGTCCAGTGTGGTGAATATTTTTGTGCATTTAATTGTTTGAAATGACATGAAACATGAAAACACATTCTCATTATGTTTTACCACACACTTTATTTCAGATGTTTTCATACTTTGTCATTCATGTCATTATGAGACTTTATGAAATCTTTATTTAGGAGCATTTGATCATGAGTTCTTTGGAGCTGTGAATATTTAATTTCTTAATAACCGTGGTGATCCAAATGCCCCTTTCATCCTGTAGCCTGATAGTGAGGCTTTCACTTCGCTCACTGGGAAGAGTCATCACTGATCTGCATAATATCCACCCCAGTTAACATGATTCAATTCCCCACAATCAATGTTTTGATGATTTTTTTTTTACTTTACTTATAATAAATGTGTTATGCTTTGTCTAAAGTTCATGTTGTGAACAACAAAATACATTTTTGGGGTGTTGATTTTTTAAATTATCGCTCCAGAATCCAGCAGCTTCCAGTGGGGATGTGTTTCTGTTTCACTTCTCATCATCATATTGTTAAGTATTGAATTCATGTAGGTGTTGAAGTTTGTGCTCCAAACTATGATAGGATAGCACTCAAACAGCAATTACAGCGTATTTTAAAGGGTACATACACAGCATTAACCTTTTGCATCAGACAGCTAGATATCAATCCAGTCCTTTAACAAAATGCAGCATGTTCATTGAGATGTACTAGCTTTACAGGATCCAATAGTTGTCTAGCACACATCTAACAAGGACAATCCTTGGCCAGTTCCCCTGATTCGCTCGCCCCATCTGTCATAGTGAAGTGGGAATCTGCTTCCGGCTGCCCTGAGTGCTCATCCTCATTTTCCTACCCTGCAGTCCATTATCTCTGTCCACATGTCACAAGCCTGAACAGTCTGTCTTCTGGACTAAGCAGAAAATCTATTAAAGGGTACAAGAGTTGCTATGACTGGTGTTCATCATGGTGATGCTTATTATTAGTATAGAGACAAAATAAAAAAGATGTTGGTCATCTACTGGATGGCAAATACTCCATCATTCAATTTACTGGGGGCATAATAATTATGGAAGACACCACTCCGATAGAACGATTGTTTTTGATTCATAGAATTAAGTAAAATGGAAGTCAATAGTGTTCCTGTATTTTTTTACCATCATCGATTAAAACCAAATTAAAGCCAAAGCATGAATATGTTCAATTTGAGAGCAGGTCTCTTGTGCTTCATCAGCTTCATTTCAAGTAACCATGCATTATTTTAGAGGAGAATGTTTGTTGTTATGACCTCAGGAAATTGATTTCCTGCTGTAGCATTTAATGATTTGATTTGTTTTTTCACAGAAGTACTTTGTGTGAGTAGCAGCCTTTTTCGCAGAGATTATGCAATTTTCCAATAGAAGATCTTCTGGGTTTTTACAGTGTCATCCAGCAGGGCTTAAAAAGTGGGGTTCTGGATGCGACCCCCTCCACATCCCCGTAATGTCAGACACACCCCCTGGCTTTCTGGGGCGCCACTTAAAATCTTTGCCTAGGGCTCCAAATTCGTCCTTCCTAGATGGGACTTTTAGAGGTTATGTGTTGGATTGCTATGATTTTTTTCCAAGAGCTTTTTTTGGCTGTGTGGGCCCATTAAGTTGTTAAATTTACATTTTTATGACACATTATGAAACAGATTAGCAAGTTTGTAGATGTAAGTCAATGGAAATGCCCAGTATGGAGTGTTTTAAGAAAGCTTTGGACAATCACAAAAAACTTTACAGCCATATTTGTTGACCTTTACTCATAAACTAATCATGAAATGCCCAGAAGAGCTCTTGTGTTTCTAGTAAAATGTGTTAGTGGCAGCATCATGTGTGTAAAGCACCAATCAGCGTGACAACAGGGCTCTGATCACGGACAGTAGCCGCTGATTAGTGGACAGTGAATAGAGCCCCGTAAAAGGGAAGAGACTGCAGCAGGACAACGCTGGTCCACTGGGAACTCCTTGCTTTGTATTTGTAGTTTGTAACTACTGTCTTCAAGACACACACCTTAGGGTCTGTTTCCTTTTGTCGGCCATTGTGCCTTGTTTGAGTTCTATATTGTTTGAGAATCAATCCTAACCTGACACGATGCCTTTCTTCTGCGCCTGATTCTCTCTCCAACCCTGAGACGAGACAATGTGATAGATCTGATCTTTGATTCAGGTGTGAACTAAAAATAGAGCAAATGACGAATCAGCACAAATATTTGGCTCGGGCAGATCTAATGCATGAGTTGTGTCCAGGCCTGGCTATGTGAGATGTCGCTTTCTCATCAGTCATTTCTGTTTGCTTAACTGAGTCTGAATTAACTGACTTTTTATAAACCGTCATGGGCAGCAATCTAATCCCTGTGTCTAGTCTGCACAAAATTAAAAAAGGACAAGAAACAAAACAGTTTTTATTGTTTTGATGTTAAGATGCTGTTGGTGCACAAATGTGTGCATGCATCAACTTATTTAGAAGTCATCTGAGTCCACTGTGGCCCAGGACACAAGATGAAGGAATGTGGCCATATGTGTCATAATCCATCTGAAAATGAGGTCTGGGTCACTGGATCCCAATGCATATTGGGTACATTTACACTCTGATCACCAGAGACAAACGGGTCCAATGTGGGTCTATGTCTGAGCCCGAACAATGACGTAAATATAGAATTTGGGCCCCTCAGCCAAATAGTTTAACACTTTATGTAAACTGCATTTTTAAAATAAAGTGCACTTTTTAAATATGGCAGCCTATAAATCTGAAATTTCAACGTATGAGATTGCTGTATATATCAGATCATTTTTCCATGCAGCGCAATTTAAATCAATTTAGTGATTTCTGCCAAATTATTCACACTAACCATCTCCAAGCCATTAGCGAGCCACCTCCAGTAACAGAGATGAAGCTGTAAAGCTAATCTAATTTACACAGAGCAAACACGAGTGAGGTAATCAAAGCCGAGCGAGATAAGCAGGCGTTCCCTCGATGAGCTTGAATGCATTTTGACAGGATCTTTAGAATAACCTGTCCTTGCACACTGATATCAGAGTACCTTCCTCTGTGAACGGCTGCTGCTTTATAAAAATCTGCTTACTGTTTACTGAAGCCACCTAAACTAACGTCCTGGCAGATGGCTCCACGTCAATCCCATTACATGCTTAGGCCATTAATGCTGCATGTAAGTCATTGTGATAAAATGTTAATTGAGTGTGCTGTGAGCGCAGTCCTTTTTAATTGGCATGTTAATATATCCGCACTGACACCTGTCGTGTGTGAGTCTAACACCATCACCCACCCTTCAAAGCATTTCTTCTCTTTTTGCAGCATCTTGTTGGTGTGCATTAACCCAGATTCACTCATGAGCTAGTTGAACAGCTACTTAGTGTTGGCGGAATTAAAAAAGGAAAAAAAATCCCAAGACCTTCTATGAATGCAGATGAATATTGGGTGGTAGTAGCCTAGTGTGTAACACCCTTGTCTATGACTTAAAACACCATTATAAAAACATATAGGTTGGGAAGTTTACTGACACTACACAAGCTTGACCAAACAGGGGAACTTGTTGATTTGTTAACACATGGGAATTCGGGCAGCGAGACGTCTAGTGACAGATGGACAAGTATGAGAGGGTGACAGCTGCCAGGGCGCCTGATACTTGGCAGTCGCTGCCTTTACAGGCAGAATTTCAGCTCCATTTGGGAATATTTAACCAAGCCCTCCTCTCCCTGTGCCAGGGCATCTTTCCTGCTCTGCTCCACAGTTAAGGACTCCAAATGGCCTGTTAGTGCCAGTTAAATTACTTGCTCAGACATTGATGAATTAAAAATAAATAAACACACACACACACACACACACACACATCATTGAAAACCGTTGTTTAATTGACTAGGACCCGATATGTAGATACATTTCGCGTAACATCTCCAAAGCCATTTCTGTCTTGAATATAGAAAGTGTTCGTAAGAGCTCTTTTAGTACATATATTTTCTAAACAGGAAGGTTTTCAGTTTGCATTTGAAGATCCATTTAATGACCCAGCTGTTCAGACATCTAGTGGATGTTCATTCCACCACCTGGGATTCAAGACGGAGAAGAGTCTAGATGAACGCTTTCCCAGTTCCTTGAGAGATGCTATCAGTCGAGCAGTGAAAGATTGGAGAGATCGAGGTGCAGAGCGAGGAGTGATGAGAGATCTGAGGTAGGAGGGTGCTGACCCCTTCCTTGGCTTTGTAGGCAAACATCAGCATTTCCAATCTGGCTACAGGAAGCCAGTGGAATGAACGTAGCAATGGAGTGGTGTGGGAGAATTTGGGAAGGTTGAAAACAAGTCATGCTGCAGCGTTCTGGATCAGCTGAAGGGGTCAAGTAGTGCTTAGAAGATGACCAGCCAGAAGTGAGTTACAGAAGTTCCGTTTGGAAATGACTAGAGATTAGACAAAAGTCTGAGTAGCCTGAGTTGACAGATATTGATGATTTGGGTCCTAAAGGCTGTTCTGGGTGAGTTAGAGAGTTGATATTAGATGCTACGTTCTAGGCTTTTGTAAATGTAGGAGAGAGACTGGTCTATAATTAAAGATATCAGAGGGATTGGTGATGGATGGATTTCCTTTTTGAAGACTGTTGGGATGAGACCAAATGTTAAGGACTTATTAAAGATGGATGTGATGAAAGGGAGGAAGTCATGAGAGATAGATTAAAGCATTGTACAAGGAATTGGATCCAGTGAACAGGTGGTTGGTTTGGATGAAGTGAGTTCACTTGGAGAGAGATGAGATGGATCTGATGTCAGGGTTGGGAAGTGATCCAGTGAGGATGGAGAATCCTGGCTATTAACTAGGCAGAATATGCACCTAGTTATGCACAATATGCAAAAACTAGGAAAATATGATGTGTTATTTGCAGGAAGTCCAATTAATTTTGGTAAAAGTTTGTTTTTGCAGACGTTTTTAAGAAGAATGCAATATGTTGATAAGTCTGAGTCTAATTGTGACTTCCTCCCTTTCCTTTCTGCTGCTCGCAGCACCCTACAATTGCTATGTATTGCATTAGAGAACCAAGGAATAGGAGAAGTCCTCTTGGGTTTGGATGATAGAGGGCAGAGGAGGTCAATTGATGAAGAGAGTGATGAGATAAGAGTGTCGTTGGCTGATTCAAGTGGTAGGGAGGAGAAGGAGTCAGGATTAGGAAGAAGTGAGAGGGCATGCAAAGCAACTGATAAAGTAGAAACTATGGTGATGAGGTAGTTTGTGGCCTTTGCGACCTATGCAAAGTATGGCCCTTCACACAGTTACAGTGTGAACTTTATTTGCACTCTCAATGAGATCATACACATTCACACACGAACACCTGTGGGAAACTCTGTAGGGGTCAAAGGCCATCCAAGGCTTGGGAGGTATGGAAACAACCAAGAAAATACTAGCAGGGCCCAGCAAGGCCAAATAAATTATGGGGAGCAAATCCTCCACCATTAGACAGAGTTGAAATCATGTCTAGGGAGCTGGTGATGGTTGTTGGTTTTTGGCAGAGAGGGCAAGGTAAAATAGAAGAAGAGGAAGAAGGGGTCAGAGACATGAAGTTGGGTGTTAATGGAGTCTGTACTTGATGATGGGTGACAAGGTCTAAGATACTTCCCTTTTTATGAGTTGAAGATCCATTATTGCTAGTCAGATTGAAGGAGTGGAGGAGAGTTAGAATATGGAATATGGAGAGGAACACTGGAGCATGTCCTGTGGAAGATTGAAGTCTCCAAGGAGGTTTAATGAAGTATCAATGGGGTACTCACTAAAAAGAATGTCTAGTTTTGTCAGGATTTGCTACAGCTGGCAACATTACCTGGGGCCAATCAGGACGGCTTTTAAAAAGCCTGTGATTCCACCTGCTGCAGCGGCGGCATTTTGGTGAACTCTGTGATGAACTTGACCTTTGTTTTGGACCTGGCAACTGTTTCTTTGTGTTTAATAATAATCTTATATTATGTTCCGCCTCTGCACTTCCTTCCCCCGTCAGCTCGCCGACGTGACAAGTTTGTCTACAAAATGTCCAAGGGATCAAGGGGGACGTAGACAAGAATGATTGACTGATATTAACAGCATGGAACTCAAACAATGAAATATTGAAGTGTAAAAAAGACTCTGGATAGCATGATACCCACTTAAAATCAGAAGAGAGAGCTGCTGGTTTAGCAGAGTTTAGCCACTATAAAGTCTGTCTTTTTAACTGCAGATTGGCAGTTCCAGAGCGCACCAACCACTCTAGTTGGTGATGGAGACAAAAGGGAGATGAGGTTTCTAATAACCCTGCTTCTGTGGTTAAAAGTGCCTTCTTGGAAAAGTGGCAGATGTAATAGTTTCAGAGCACATGTTATCCAATTAAGTAGTTGCCCCTAAGAATGTGAATAATCTAGAGTACACAAATGAACTGGTGAGAGCAAGAATGCACTATACTAGGCCTGTAGTGGATCAAATTTGAATTTATTGAGCCTAATCCTCGCCTCTGAATTATCACTTTAATCAGTGACAAGTACTTGCCTGAGAATACTAACAGTCTTGCCTTAAGCACTAATACTAACAGCAACAAGAGCAACAACCATTAGACCTAACAGTAACACACAATAAACCGGTCAGATGAAGATAAAAGGCATTTAAAAACAGTCCTACCTTACCAGACGAGAAGAATCCCAGATAGTAGTTTAACTGTGTGACAACTCACACAGTGTGTACACAGATGCCAGATACCTATTTGGGCTCTAAAGACTCAGAAATGTGATTTGTGGGTTAAACTAGTAAAATTAGTGAAATTAGTTTTGCCATTCTTACATCACGATGAAATAAACAATGCATTTAATTCAAGCACTGTTATAATTGCATTATAATTAATCTAAATATTGTACTTTTCTGCTGGGTCTCAGTTTATGCATGTCAGCAAACCAAATATAGCGAAATGCTGGATTGCTTTATACATAGTTAACACACAGACACATACAACATTACAAATGCATGATAAAATCAAACTGGTGTGGCCTATTTGGTGGTGTGGCCCCCTCCCCGCCACCGGAGCTGGGAATCCAGGTGTTATATGCATCACTGCCGGAGTGACTTCACCAATTCAGACCATGAGTCAGCACAGTCACATTTGACACCCTCTTTGTCCTTGTTTGCCCTCTTGTGCCTTAAAGAGATTACAAGAGAGCTAAAGTAAGACCAGCCGTACCAGCCGCAGACGACTGGACATGACATTCCACACACTGCTGCAGGGGCTCATATCGGGAAAAGGAGTGATATGACAGTTCACAACATTCCCTGCTTTTAAGGAGCAGGTAAAGCTTCAATCGGCCAGAGCTCTGCTCTGTCAGCCCGCCTCTGTCTGCAGAGAATGCTAATGGAAGATGAATTACTTGGCTGCAGACCTCCTCCATTTTGTCATAGTCAGCATATCAGCATCACTAAACCCTTCATTTTACGAGAGCAGATTTTTATAGACATTGAATGGCTCCCGGTTGAATCGATTTCCTCAGACCAGGGCAAATGTGAATTGTGAAGATGATTGACTGGTATGCATGCATAGACACTCACTCCCTTTCCATCAAAATTTTGTCCTAAGCAGGGTCACGGCTGCTGGAGCCCAATCTGGGACACAGGGTACAGGACGGGGACTCACCCAGTGCACATATACTAGTCACACATACACTCTCACACCCATAGCCCAATAAGAGCCACCAATTCATCCAGTGTACATGACTTTGGCATGGTATCCACAAACCTTATGTGGAGAGCATACAAAACTGGGATTTGACCTCGGAGGTGAGCAGGGTCAGCGTCCAGTACTGGCGGCCATCTTGCTTGCTGCTCGCTCATTGTAAATTTGCTCTCTTTGCTGCTAAGCCTTTCTGTACCATGACTGACCCTGCATCATGCCGACTGCCTTCCCTACTTATTCTCCTGGATTTGCCCTTGACTGTCTGTTTTGACCATGTCTTTTTGACATGCATTTGCTATACTCTGTGTAGTATTATGTCTTTGCATGACTTCCCTGATGGCCATTGTACCACCTGGTTTGGTTGGTTTGTTTCACAGATTGTCTGTGACTCGGCCTTGGAAATCAAATGATGCTGGCATTGGGAAAAAACTCTTTAAAGCACTAAACGTTCCAAAATTATCAATGAGAAAAAAAGGCTTTATTGTTTACCACTGGTTTGATGCCAGTAATGTCATGCCCAGGCTTTCTGGGAGGATGGCACAGCCAAGTTTTTAAAATAATTCCCAGACATTTCAAAGACATCTGTGTGCATTTAAGGCTGCTGGCAGTGTGCCTTATTTTCTTGTTTTGTTTCAGGTGATATCTTAATTGGCATTGAATTAGCTCTCTGGTGAAAAGATTAATCATCAGTATTTGAATAGTCATGGTTTCCTCATTCTGTGTGAAATGGCATTGAATTCATATTTTCTGACTCAATGACAAATATTACACCAGAGGCCTTGGATGAGATTTGCAAAGCTGCTAGAAGAGGTGGTAGTAGCCTAGTGGGTAACACACTCACCTATGAACCAGAAGACCAGGTTCAAATCAATTGTGTCCCCGAGCAAGACACTTAACTCTAAGTTGCTCCAGGGGGACTGTCCCTGTAACTACTGATTGTAAGTCATTCTGGATAAGGGTGTTTGATAAATGCTGTAAATGTAGAAGAAAGAAAGTGAAGTGATTGTCATTGTGATACAATGTCATTATGATACACTGCAGCACAGCACACAATGACACAATGAAATGTGTTCTCTGGTTTTAACTCATCACCCTTGGTGAGCAGTGGGCAGCCATGACAGGTGCCCAGGGAGCAGTATGTGGGGACGGTGCTTGATCAGTGGCACCTAGGAGAATCGGCAACCTTCTGATTACAGGGCCGCTTCCATAACCGCTAGGCCACCACTGCCCCGTGGTTAGCCTAGTCGTTTTCACTGTATGTTGTCCTCTGTATAAAAAAAAAATCTTTCCCCCACCCCAACTAATTAACAAACAAGGCCCATTGCATAACCTTGTGTATTGCGCAATTTTTGCTGTGTTTTGTAGCTGTGTTCGATTGGTATCTCATTGGCGTTCGCTGTTTAACGCTCGTCGCCGTTTAACATTCACCAGGATTTCGGCAGAAATTGATGCTAAGATGTGGCACAAAAGTGTTTATTTGATTCACTCCGAATGCAAGATCACGTGGACACTCTGATATGTTCCAATAAGCATAAAAACAGTCATCATAAAAACAGACGCCATCACATGACGGAACTAAAAAAAAAAATTGTGCCCACCTATACATCTATTCATCGAGCAACTGAATTTCTTTACATGTTTGAAAGCATGACGATTGGTGGAGAAAATGTTTTAGGGGAGGAGTGTGAAATTCAAAGCATGACAAATGGGAGGTAGCCGTTCCCCTTATGACGACATAAGGGGTTCAAAAGATCCAACCGTAGTGGATTTCTATCCACTGCAGGACCACAGACAGACTAGGGGATTTCATATTAATAATAGTTAATCTCACGAAGTGAAATTATGACCGTTTTTGGGAAATTAAGATCTGCTTTTTTCAAATTGCCTTCAATTGCCTTTTTGTTTGTTTGTTTCGTTCTGATATATTTTTAATTCACAATTTCAGTCTTGTTTGTTCTATATGCACATGTGCAAAACAGACCTACAGGGTATCTAAGAAAGTATTCAGTGACTTTGTATCCCAGAATTCCCATCACATCTGGTTATATAAACCTGCTTATAGCACATATACTGGAGACAGATTCATTTGTTATGAGTTAAAGCTGCTGGACATTTGACAACACTTCTGAATAAATGTTCTGAAAATAAAAGTCCTGTATGTTCTGTGGCACCTTGGTTAAAATGTACTTGTTCACTAAAGTGCAAAATAAACTATGGCCTAAATTGCTAATTAGAGCCTAATTTGTATTTATCTGCTTGCAGTACATAAAAGTACTGAGCTGAACCCACCTCATCAAGCAAGAAGAGAAATGGGCCCAGCCCGTCCATTCCTACCGAGACTTGTGCATGGACGAAAGTGGAACCACTTAGGCTAATTTGACACTTCGAATGGAACTAATTAACCGTAAGGGATTGCTGGCTCACGGAGACGTAGAATTTGTCTGGGTCCCCCTTTCTTCAGAGATTCCTGTAATCTCAGCCTGTCTCCTGTAATTAGGCTAGTCTACACAGGGACCAGACGCGTCACCGATCTTCTGCTGTCCTCCATTCGGGAGGGGGCAATGGCACAACGTGCCGGGTTGTGGTTCAAGTTAATGGCCAACCGCTGTATCAATCTTCAACCACCGTAACGGGGGCCCATTTCTGAACAACGGACGGCCTGTCCAGTATATCTGAAGAGGATCATAGTTAAATCCATATCCCTGATTGTCATAACTGATTAACTGTCAGGTTTATGGTAAGAAATCAAAAAATATTTTGCTTACACTGATGCCCCTCTTTCAAATGCTACAGTACAGGCCAAATGTTTGGACACACCTTCTCATTCAATGTGTTTTCTTTATTTTCATGACATTTACATTGGTAGATTCTCACTGAAGGCATCAAAAGGGCTAAACACCTCTGGGAACTCCTTCAAGACTGTTGGAGAACCATTTCAGGTGACGACCTCTTGAAGCTCATCGAGAGAATGCCAAGAGTGTGCAAAGCAGTAACCAGAGCAAAGAAACTAGAATATAAAACATGTTTTCAGTTAATTCACCTTAATCCACATGTGTTCATTCATAGTTTTGATGCCTTCAGTGAGAAGCTACCAATGTAAATTGTCATGAAACACATTGAATGAGAAGGTGTGTCCAAACTTTTGGCCTGTACTGTATCTTCTGGTGTATTTATGCCGGAGCAATATAGAGAAATGACGTTATTTCGTCTTTCAACGTTGCAACAACGTTGCAGCAACGTCTACGCAACGCAAAATGCCCGCTGTGTACCCGACGCAGCCCGAACAACTGTCGTTTTATGCGCGCACGGTGTAAACGCGCAGCTCCCGGTCCACCGGCGGGGAGGGTGTGATGTCAGGACAAAGTCCCGAGCCGCGCCGCGCCGCGCACCGGACACGCCGCCCCGTCACTCCGCCAGAACGGCGACGGAAGCAGGAACGCGGCTCGTCGCCGCCGCCGTCGTCTCTTTTTAGCCCGGATTTAAGAAGAAAAAAAACTCTTATCGCTTCTTGCGTTGTTACTGTGGCTTTTGTGGCTTTATTTGTGTGACGCGGACAGCTCTCCACTTTCCTGGCGTGGACGCACTTCCCGTTAGGCTGCTGGTAAGTGACAGTCACACTTGTCACGTTTCTGTCATTTTGTATCGGAATAAAACGGCGTTCGTTCACGTCTACGTTGGTCGTTGCGCCTCTCCTGGTTTAAGCTTGAAGTCATTACCCTTCACCGTAACACCAATTACGCGCCAATTACCGCTTATTAGATGACCCTGGTGATACGGGAGCAGCTTTAATATCTCGTCACTTTGCAGAGTTCGTGGTCACTTTCTTTCTTTTTGCCCCGGCACAGTGTAGGTCGACGCAGGGTACGTTTTCAGGCGGTCGGGACGGAGCGGCGATCATCTGCGCCAATACTGTCACGTGGTCACATACCTCAATTAAAAACCGACAGGTAAATCTAAATAAATATAAATATCATTAATGTCGTTATGATGAACGTATGTGAAAATAAGAATTGTGTTAAAGGCGCCTTCAAGTCGTGCCTCGGTAATAAAACGCTCTATTTCCCATGAGATTATGGTCTGATTATTAATGCACGTATTCCTGCGTGTTATGGCTCCTGCAGGCGGTGGATTTGTGTGTGTGTGTGTGTGTGTGTGTGTGTGTGTGGGAGTACAGAAGGACTCGACTGATCAGTGCTGAAAACTGAGGCCACGCACCCGTAAAGTCCGGTCTGCTGTTTGTCCCCAAGGGCCATTGAAATTGCTGGCCGAAAGCTGGTTTTTAATTCCATTCGTCTCCCTGCCGGAAGCAGACTTGCAACTTTTCCCCTCTTGTTTGTTGCCCGAAACACTTGAAAAATGATTAAAGTAATTTAGCCTGACCTCGGGCCTCGGAGTCTATCGATTGGACTCCTGCAGTGTTGGCAGGGACCTGCCTTTACTGTCCGGGCTGTACTGTCCAGGAGCCAAGCGTGTAAAAAAAGTACAAATCTCTGAAGAAAGCCTGGCGAGAGTTGGCTTGTGCGCGGTGAAAGCGAGACCTCCGTGGTTTATACTGTGTTAGGATGTCGTTTGTAGAGCAAGCGCGTGGTTCCGAGGCGGGGAGCACGCCGGGATCGACCCTGATGTGACCCCGCCGCTGTTCGTTTCTCCACAGAGCCTTTTGAACCATCGAGGAAGGGGGGGACGGGAGGAAGGTCCCTTCTCTCCTCCCCACACCGACTGCCTGGGGGAGTGAGCTGTCTGAACCCGGGTTGGGCAGCAGGTTAACGGGAGGAGGTTCCACTGCCTGGGGACAATCGTGGGCACCCAGCCCGGACTGGTGAAAAGAGAGGGACGGGTGATGCCAACACGCTGCCGAATCGCCGTGGTCAAATTTTAAAATTGCTGCATTAATCACAGCTGCTTCTCAAAGGCGTCCGTGTACAGTCACCCCCCCCTCCCGGACCGGGCGGGGCCGCCTTATCGGAGTTGTTGAGACGGCGGCACCTCTTTGCAAGGGTGTCCAAACGCTGAGGAGACAGAGGTGGGGAGGGCGAGAGAGCGAGGCTGGCGGCGGCTGCAGTCGTGCGTGAACGGGCGGACGCACGAAGCGGAGACCAGGGGTGCGCGTGGTGGAAATGCATCACTGAGAGTCCCTGCAGTGGGAGTGGCGCGCATCCAAGCACTTAGATTGAGTCCACTGATCGGAAGGGAATGCCCAAGGGCTGGAGGGGGCTTGCGAAGCGAGAGCTGGGTGAATCCAGAGGATCGTGCCGGAAGAGAGCTTGATATGGGTGGATGGCATCGCCGCTGGCACTGACCGCTCTGTGGCGTTGGTGGGACGACCTCATCTTTCTTCCCTGAAGGGGAACTCGTGGGGTGTGGACCTCCATAGACTTGGGGCGTGCTGGTGAACCACCAGGAAGGGGAAAACCTGCAAAAAAACACACCAACCATGGGGAAGTCAAACAGCAAACTGAAGCCGGACGTAGTGGAAGAGCTGACCAGGAAGACCTACTGTAAGTACCATGTGACCATGTCTTCCTGTTCAGTTGAGATGCAACATATGACAAAAAAGACAGATGCCATGGTGTTCTTGGTAGGTCTTTATTTGAGTTTGAATCCTCTGGTAGGTAGGCTTTGACGGGTGTCTTATGTGTCTGCACAACATGAAACCCATCCAAGACAGCCCCAACTCGATCCCTTCCATAACAGCTAGACAAGATGAGTCAGAATATACATGTAGACCAACAATCTTAACTCACACACACACACACACATATATATATATATATATGTCGGCACCCTGAAACATTAAAGAGAAGATTGCAGTTTAGATGGTGCAACAGACTATGATGTTCCATTATGGTGTTCCATTGAGACATGAGTATGCAGATGGTGTCTGGGTTGTGAGAGCTGCTCTCAGAGATAGCGAAAGCAGGCTTGCCAGTGGGAGAGATAGTTTCCATGGCGGCACTGAGCAGTATACAGCACCGGTACAAGAGAGCAAATACCCCCCCCCAAACCCAACTCCCACTTTCACCACGAGCGGCGCAAGCTGTACACATAATGATGACATCTCGTTGTTTATTCCGCCATTGTTGCATGAATATTTTATTCATTCCATCAAGTGACACAAATTAGGGCTTACATTAAGGCTACACGCCACGTTTATTTGGACCATTTAATTGGAACAGTAGGCCTCCGTTTGTGGTGTCCACAATAGTAAAAGCTGTCATGTGGATCACTGAGTGTGATGAATGTGCAAATACATAACTAACGTAAATCAGCAGGCAAATGAATGCACAGCCAAATGTAACACATTCACATCCGCCGCGCTGCCGTAGCAGTGAAATCGCACGATGCCGCTGGGTGACGACGCTTTATTTTGACCCAGCCCAAACAGATATGCTGTTTTACACGTTTCATTAAAACAATTTTGCAGCTTTTTACAGACCAAAAAAAAAAACAACAAAACATACAGTAGCTTGTGTGTTAATAGTGGAGTAGTCGCACACTGGTTGTTGTTCTGTCACTGAGGGGTGGGGGGAGGTTGGGAAACTGGCAACCATTGGCTTCTTAATGATGGTGTTTGGTGCACGCTCAACTTCACAGAGGGGGCAACACGGACAGCGGCTGAGGCCGGAAATTGCAGTGTTGGGGACGAAGGGGCATCTTGCTTGGATGGGCTGTCTTCCGCTGGCAGTCGTCAGCTTCCTCATTTCGTCCTTTTCTTTCTCCCCCCTCCTATCCAACCGCTTTCTTTACCCCCTAATTGCCTCTCTCAGAGCATCAAATGAAAAAGTGTAATTATAGTTTTATCAGCTAAGCATTGCACCGGGGGCATTAGGGTTTTTTACACTTCGTCCCCATTATGTCCACATTTGGACTCTTATCGCTTCATTTTTTTTTTCAATCTCATGTTATCTGTCCCCTCTTATTTCTATTTATTCACTCTCATTCTATGCCTGTACAATCTCATCATCTTTCTTCCATTTTTTGGTCCCATTTCTTCTGTTTTATTACTCTAATAATATAAAGGCTAATGCTGAGGCCTTGTCTGTCCATGCTAAAACACAAGAGAGATTGTACAAATCATAGAAAGTGCATAAAATGCATAAGCAAGTGTAACGTTTTTAGGTCATTGTAACCTGAGGTTTATTATTTACAGCATTAATCAGACGCTGTTATCCAGAGCGACCTAAAATCAGTAGTTACAGGGACAGTCCCCCCTGGAGCAACTTTTAGGGTTACATATCTTGCTCAGGGACACAATGGTAGTAAGTGGGATTTGAACCTGGGTCTTCTGGTTCAAAGGCGACTACCACCACTAGTATTTAGCGCAACTGAAACACAAGTGCAGTCCAACCACGAGCTAGTATGTTGCAATTAATGCAATTATCATAGTGAGGAGCACAATGAACTCATGCTAGACTGACTCCTTCTTAGTTTTGTGTGGGCATAAAAAGAACAAACTTTTACAAGTGCAGCATGTTCCACAGCCAGTAGACACTGTTGTTATATATACTGTGACACCGTTTGCAGTTGTGAATTTGTGTGACTTTCACACCCTTGCACATCCCCACTTGTCAGAACTTAGTCTGTGTAGGCTAATGTGTCCAAACAGTAGATATTTGGAATCACTTGCTTTGATTTTTGGTCTGCCTGTCTTGACCGGATACAAATCTGACAAAATTGTATTTGTCATTTCACTCCAACATTAGGATAATATGGGATAAAGAGAACAATATTATGCTACCATTGGCTATTACCAATGACTCCCCCTCCTTCTCCTCCTTAGTTTATTATCAGACACACCCAACTGAGTGTATGATCTTCATGATTTTCAGAAGACATTTTTATCTGAAGGTTTGTTAAATAGCAAATATTTATAATGCGATGAATGTTAGAGATTGAAATAGCAGGCAATCACGCAGTCATCTTACCCATATTGCAAAGATGGACTGTCCAGTCACAGATGTGTTTCTTATTGAAATTATAAACATTTCTGGCAGCCATGAGGTTGCTGGTTCGAATGGGTTGGGTTCAATTAGAAAATAAGAAAGTAGGTAGGCATCAGTGATCAATATGGGTCCCTATACCATTTACCAGTTTATAAAACGTTCATTAGGTCTCATATTCTAATGTTAGATGTATGGACACTCCACATGCACAATACTTATAACACCATAATACTTATTATTATACACAAATGATACATATAAATGCTGTTCAGAGAATAAATTTGGTCTTTGGTAAGATTGCTGCACTAAAATATAGAATACAGTAACGTTTTTATTTAGACTTAGACTTGTACTGGTTCTAACCACAGCCTTGTATTTGCATCAGTCATTCCGACCTTGATAGTCATAAACATAAATGTTTAGATATTTGTAATGGAGTGGCCTAGGGAGGAAAAGCTGCCAACAAGTGCTCAGGGTATGTGGAAACTATTTCCAGACGGTTGGAAAAGCATTCTGGGTGGAGTCATGAGACCGACTCGAGATTTAGTGTGAATAGAGGTCATTCATTCATATACAATTATACATTTAACACATTTTGGGGGTTACTGGATAATTCTAATTCAGCCATTTCTTCGATGTCTACCTACCTGTCTGTCTATCTATTTATCTATATCTACCTATACTTGTATATTTTGAGGAAATGGAAGATGTTCCTGCTTTTAAATGTGATTTTCTGTACTGTACTGCAATGGCCTGCTGTCCTTGCCTGCACCGAGTAGCCACTCACTACGGTACTGTGGTAAATTACAATTACACTCAGCATACGTCATGTTGTACGCTGAGATTTTAAGTCCTTTTAAACACACACCAGTGCTGTCTGACCTTATAAAGGGCAAAACCTGGGGTTACCTACTCTCCACTTCAGCAATGAGAGGCCATTAGCTGATCTACTCTGAAGCAGCGTGAAAAGAGCAGGCTGCAATAAATGACTTTTTGTTTTTTTTGTACCTTGCAGTAGTCTAAGTTATCCGTCAGACTCAAATGGAAGGCTGGTTGTGACAGTGCTGTAACTGGATGCTTGCTGGCAAGCACAGCGAGGCTTTCTTGCCGAGCTTCCAGCAACTCTGTCCATCCCCTCCGGCCTGATTGCATTACTTTCCCCTCTCCTTTGACCGAGTTACGCAAAAAAAACTTGATTACAGCCCAGTCGGTAAGGCTTGCTTCTTTTTAAATGGCAGCTTAGGCCGCCTGACTGTGGAAAAGGCTCTTGTCTAGCAAGTTTCTGTTTTTCATGAGTGGGCTCTGGAAATGACTGCATTGTTTGCAGCTTGTGTGAAAATATCACCCTTTCTGTAGCAAATACCAACCCACATTACAGGGGTGATAAAAGTAAGGGAGGTTGGCAGCTTTGTTAAGCGTAAATGTTCATAACCACGCTGATTGAGGTTCTGTCAAAAGAGAGGAGGGACATCATTCTCTTGTCATCTTTATGAACGTATCCGCCCTGTGTGCAAGAAGGAAACGCTTTAAAGCAGTAAATCACATATGATAACCTGATCCTGACGTGACCGTTGTTATGTTGCGGTCTGTGGAATCCGTTTTCACCCTCTTCCCCACACCCTCCAACAAAATGAACTCCACATTCATGCAGTGGAATGCATTCATTTTTAATGAAATTGATATTATGGAATAGATGGAAACAAACTTGTGTAGACAAGTGGGCATTATACACAAACATGCTACATCGGTAAAACTCACTAATATCCATGGTTTGTCCAAATTCGTCTTTTATGCCACATTTTCCACATCGCTGAAATAACAGGGGCCTGTTTTAAGGGTGCACTATACTGTATAGAGACAGGAATGTTTATTAGAGCAAAAAATGTTTTTGACTGAAACATGAAAGACTGCATATAGACTATTATAACGTCTCCCGTGCTGGACAGTATAAATGCAGGGGCATAATCCTTTGAGACGTGATTCTTCTTCTTCAGTTAAAAATACAACATTCTGACCCATATATGCCTATGATAAAGAAAGCATCAGAAACAGAGTGTTGTGTTGCTCAGCCTTTTAAATGGGGCACTATCCCCACAAGGGTCCTTGCTCTCATGTCTATCTTTTGAATATATTTTGATACCACTGATCGAACGATCCAAATGATTCCACATGATCTGTCATAAATGTTGATGAAAGAAAATGTTTGCCTTTTTTTTTTTACCATTATTACAACATCTTCATTAAACACACTGGCAAAGAGCAGACAACCGGCTGTAACTTTGGAAGCTGTAAGTGAGGATTCTGAGTTTGTCAGTCAGCTGTTTTGTTAGTAAAGACCACAGAAATATTTATGTATTTATGGCCAGACTGGTTGAATGGTGACTGCTAAATACTACTAATTTATTTCCTGCTAGTTATTTAAACTGCTGTGGCAGTTTAAAAATAGTGGCACTACACTAGCAAACTGTTATGAAATATTGCATAAAACATATACTGTCATTTTTCAGACACCATGAAATGATTATGAACCAATTTTGATAATTCACTGCTAACCATTTTGTGTTTAAGAATGACACCTTCGTGTACATCAGCCCTAATGTAGCCTCCTTATGTAACGCCGGGCTCTGAAGTGAAATATTAGGCCAGTTCCTGTGAAGTCAAATTTAGTTTAAAATAGACTCGGTGGCAGCATTTGACAGGTGCTACAATGCGGTCTGTGAAATGTACAAATGTGTACTCACTATCTAGGGCAGCAGCTCTGTGTCCATTCAGTAATATTAGCCCCAAAGGATTTCATATCTCAAATTCCAGATTAGGTTTTTTGCATACATTTGAATGAAGAGTGGATAATCTTGTCATTTTGTACAACTTAATGCAGTTATTCATAATGTCAATCTTTACTTTACTTTACTTTACTTTACTTTACTTTATTTGGCAGACGCTTTTATCCAAAGCGACTTACAATGGGAAGACACCAGCAATTCTCGTTCGATTTCTATAGAATATCAAGTATACAACTAAGAGCCCTGATAAGGCTTAGACTTGTCATTGAAGAACATGCTCGGAGAGTGTTGGGTGCTAGACTAAGAAAAATTATAATGTATTTATACATTTTGTATTTATTTGTTAAATGTGTATGCATGTGTATGTGTCAAGGAGGACTGTATGCTAAGGACACAGGCAGTCACGTACTGTAAGATGTACAGTGACCCCCCCCCCCCCCCCCCCCCCCCCCCCCCCAAACTCTGCACCTGTACCGTCACACACCAAAATCTCACTCCCAGGTTTATGGAATCTCACTCCCAGGTTTATGGAATACTTGGCAGCTCTGTATTAATCATAAAGATAATCATAAAAAACATGTTCATGTTTGCTGCATTTATCTAACCTTTAATCAGGAAATTACTGGCTGAGAAAAACTGTGTTTCACTGACCAGCATGGTCATTGATGCATAAGCTGCAGCAGGGAGCGCTAAATGCTGATAAATGGTAAACCAATGGTTAAAAAATAACACATTAATGAATACGTATTAGCCAAGATAAGACTGTATTGGTGGCACAGAGACCAGAATAACCTTGGACGATTGGAAAGCGTTTTAACATGCATGATCTGGACAGACTAGTTTGCTTGTTAACTGTAGCTGGTAGAAGATTAACTACCCAACAGGGATTTTCTTGTTTACTTGCATATTCAGTTAATCAAATAGCATCCAAGTGACAAAAGTGTCTTCAAGAGAACTAGCATTCCAGGAATCTAGTAAAATGTGGACGTTTATCCACATATGATGTAAATTGTACATAGAATTACATTATTCAGTTTCAATTGGACTATGTGCTGCTCTGTACGTTCTTCTGACATATTTCTTTCCCCTAAATATTCCACTAACATCTTTTGTAATCACAGTGTGTGGTTTTGTGGCTTTCATGTTCAAATACATAATTAGTACAAGGTCCATCTGTACCACACACCAACATATCCCTAGTGGCACAAATGTAAGGCTCTACCGCACCCGCACATGGTGGGCAGAGCTGCGTGTTGGCTGGCATCATGTAGCTGTCTAAATAAGGATTTATTTGTGCACAAATTAAGTTAAATTTCCCCTGGTTTTCACCAGCAGATTTTACTGTTTGTTCCTGAACTGGCATCATGTGGCAAGACATGCTGTCGAATGTCACTGCCTATTATAAACTCTTCTATTTCCGTTTAAGCCTTGGTATCGTGTTGGCATTTAATCTTTGCTTATCCTTTTTGAGGCAAAACAATATTTCATATGCAAGAATGCTTATTTTAAAATAACTCAAAATACTGGAGGTTAATGTGGGACTCTAATAAGACTCATGTGACTGGCCATCTTATTCTCTAAGCAATAGGTTTTCTGTGGACACTGTGTGAACTATGTCTGGGTAGCGGGTAATTTAACTAGGTTATTGTGCTGTCTGCTGAATTCTCCTTTTAGGAACTGCGTGAAATGTAAAGTGATTTGTGTACATGACTGTAAAATACTGCTCTTATGATTGGAAATACTGGGTTTTGGCTGAATAGCACTAACAGCATTACCAGGGTATTTTCGTCCGGTGGACCTGGTGAATCTAAATAAGATTCAGGCAATCAGGTGGCTTCCAGCTCAGAAGGGCTGGTGACTTCCCAGTCAAAGTTTTATGAGTGCTTACCTGGGGTTTCGATAGTTTAAATTGCTTTGGTGTGTGGAACTGAGCGGGGAACTGACTGATTTCAGCCAACATTCAGCCGGCATTTCACATGTAAACAGAGTAGATTGCAAAGAAGTTCAGTTACTGGTTGAAATATGTCATAACAAGTCCATGTTTCTTCTGGATAAATGACTTTTTCTGAGACTAATCGGTTATATACTTGGGATCCAGGTTGTTTTGAATAATTATAAATCATAATGATGATTCTTCAAAACACCCTGTTTCTTATAGAACAATTTATGACCTAGAAATTCCTCTTTTTCACAAAAGCAAACATATACAAGATGCTTGCAGCTCTAGTCAGGATTGCCTTTACCTCGATATGATCAATGATGCATGTTGTAGCTTGAAGCATCACTTTGTGGCTGCTGTAATTAGGTCATGATATCAGAAAGTGACAGCACAGCAGTGTCTTCTTCTAGCTGCATTGGAATGCTTCCTCTGTAGTTATATTCACGCCTAATTTACTCTGTTTTGTTTTCTTTTCCAGTTACAGAAAAGGAGGTGCAGCAGTGGTGAGTATTTGTCTTTAGAGCCCCTATTTCCTCTTTCCCAAGCCCACCCTTCTCCACGCTCCACGCCCAGCGTGGTTGTCTGCTTTTGGCAGGAAGGTGGAGCAAGCTTTCATTTGTCTGCCAGCCATGGGCACTCTCAGCCCCAGCGCGCTTTTCATCTCTGTCGAGGAAGCAACAGAGACTCTTCCCTGATGCTGCGCCGATTCCCGCGGCCCGTAACACAAACGCTCCCTCTGCAGCCAAAGTCACCGCGCCTGGCCCAAATAAACAGGCCATGTGTCTTGTAAGCTCTGACTGGAGACTCAGCCCCAGACAGGCAGGCTGTGATCAGCTCGCTTTCCCTTTCCGCTGGTGCACATCTGAAGATGAAGGAGCCCAGTGAGACAAACCAGCCAGGAACAACCTAAAAGACATCTGTGGCAGAATGAAAGAGTCCACTCCCAAACTGAACAGTCAAGCATTCTGATTGGTGAACTAATGAATGTGACTTTGGAGAACATGCATTATGTTTTATATAGCAACCTACCACAGGGCGGACAGAGGCGCACACCACTCACACTCACACAGCCATACCTAGGGACTATTTCACATGTGCTTTTCACAACGCTTTTATACAGAGTGACTTACAATCACTTCATAGTTACAGCAACAGTCCTCCTGGAGCACCTCAGGATCAAGTGTCAGGGACACAAGGGTAGTAAGTGTCATGTCTTCAACCGCCGGTCCACTGCGGGCTCCCCTTTGTATTTTGGATAATACAATAGAATACAAAGGGCTACCCTTTGTATTCTTGTATTCTAGTTGTATTCTAGATAAGATAATTATCTTACTCATAAAACACTTCAGTACCTTCTGAACTGAACTTTATTATGATTGTTCAGTAAAATAATGAAATACATAACTTTATAAAGAACCTTTTTATACAAATGCCATAGATTTAACTCCAATCGAGTCAGCTGCTGGACAAACTGGACACAAGCCAGATTGAACCATAGATTCTTGGCAGAGTTTTGACTTATTGCGTTTAGTGTGACACCATGAAAGGCAAATGCAGCCAGAGACTCTGGACACATCTTGGTTCTGAAATTAGACATGCTGCTTTAGGATTTCATGAAATGGCTCTTTGTACCAGATGGCCTTTTAGGAGATTTGGTTGACAGCAAAATGCAGAAGGCTGCAAAACTTTGCCTTGAAGCCGTGGACCCCATTTTTACAAATCGCAAATCTATAATTTCTACTTTTACCTGATGCTGATGGAGGAATAAATCATCATTTTGGAGCCAGTAAAATTGTCACTATAATAGTGCATAAAACAAAACAACAGTTAGTACTTTCTGAACACTTGCCTACCATGTTAAAAGTTTAAGAATGAATGGTAAGGCTGTTGTTGTGAGTGAGCACAATTGACTTATTCATCAGCAGCCATATTCTATACTGAGCCATATTCAGTTTGATTGCATATCAATTAGTGTTTAATATTTAGCATGTATTCTCAAGGTTTCACCTAACAAGTTAAGAACCAACAAGACACATCAATGCATATGCACTGTGGTCAGTAGCCCTTCGGGACTCTTAACCCCCAGGCCTCCCGAACTTCAGCATAAGCCCCCATCAGCACCGTGGGCATGAGCAGCAGCAAGCGAAGTGTTGTGGTGGTAGGACGAGTGAATAGTGAGAGCTAATCTTTACCGAGGGGATATGCCAGATGGCGCATAATTAGTGAGGCAGGACGCCCAGACATTGCAGAGTGATGCTGGGCTGGATAGATTTACATCTCGGGATGGGTCGATCTTACTGTGCGCTGTATGCAAATGAATGCCGCAGCCCATTCTGGTTCTGTCCTGCAGTAGTCAGTCACCTTTAACGAAGCTCACCATAGATATATTGTCTGATAAGAATAAGAAGACAGTCTAAAACACCTCACAGCCTCAAGTTTTTATTTAACATGTAAAATGAAGATAAATCTGCATATTATTTTTACTTTGACAAATGACAAAGCAAAGGAAAACTATACAAATCTAATAAATTAGTGGAGAAACAAGTACAGACAAGCAATTACCTTAAGTATACATAAAAAATGCTGTGCCGACCCACTTGACCTTGATCCTTGATCAATATGGCAAGAGAAAAAAATCCAGGCGACTTTTCAAAGACGATTTATTAATTGAGATGCGGTGGCAGGAGCTTCCATCACAAAGATGTTCAACTGTGCATTGTTTCAACAGGCACTCAAATCACATAGTCATTTACGTCAATGGAAAGTAAAGAGGGTCAGGAATTGTGGCCGAATCTTGCATGTTGAGAAAAACAGAACAACTCTTCCTCTGGTGATTTAAAATGGTAGGACTTGAATCTAAAATAATGAGTGCGATGCTATAGTAGTCTATAGTAGTCTATTTCATTTTACAATTATTGTAGCCAATTTAAAATTTACAATCTTTAAAACTGACTAATCCATTAGGTCAGCACAGTAGCACAGAAAATTACACGACCAACAAAAACCAAGAAGAATACACATAATCAGAAAAAATATCACTAGGGGCAAGAAATAGATTGGCACAAGTAGAGGTTTCTGCTGCCTTTTTCTCATTGCATGTCCTGTGCTGTCATTTGTTATGCTAGATGTACTGAGAACCATTTTTCCATTGTCCTACACACAAAGGGACCCATTTTCTATAAATACAGCCAACACAAATTACTACACTGTTAATTTTTACAGTGGAGGGTTGAATGCTTGACTGCTAAAAAAAGACAATATTGATTCTTCAAACTCAATGAAACTCCTGAGCGTTTTGTGTTTTCACAAGTGACCATGATGACTTCATTGAACAATTGGCTGTCCATTATTTAACAGCCCTTGTGGTTGTGATGGTGGGAAAGTGGCTTCACTGAATCCAGAGTGCAGACGGCTGTGCTCACTGTTCCGTTTTATAATCCAGAAAGTTCTGCTGCCTTTTTACTTTTTTAACGTTTCTTTTATGTACATGGAAACTATTTTGAGGAAGCACGCCGGTTATGAGTTCTCTCCATGTCCCCATTGAATTTCCCCTGGTCCCATAAGTACATAGCTAGTATCAGTGCAGGACAACCACCAAAAAAATGTTTCCACAGGCCCCCTACTTTTTTTTAATCCCCTACCTTCATATAAAATGTATTTATAGCATTAGAAATTGCATTTAATGCTATGTAAAATGGAAACGTAGAATCTAATTTTATACTGCTTTATTTATTTATAAATTTTGGAACTTGTAAAATGTTACATGGCTGCTCTAAACTTAACCGAATATTCATTAGATCGTAGATTGTTTATTCTTCATAGTATGAAAGCGTACAAGTAATGTTATGCAACCTCATGGATGTGTTCCCTATTAGCTGGGAGCACTGTGTTTCCAAAGGAAAACCACAAGTCATCAGAGAAAAGTCATTTCCTCCTTTGATGAATGGTACCGCTGTTGCTGTGGGGCTGTAGACAGTGCCCGACTCTTGAAAAATAGTAAACAGATGTGAGAGAATGTTACTGTCTGACTCTCCCCTCCAGTCTCAAAATGTTGCCTAGTCCAAATGTGCTTTTTTCCCCCCTATCCTCCTTTTTAACGCTGATGACTCTTTGTCTCCAATTGGCCTCCCTCAGTTGATGAAATAATTCATGACATCTTCATCCCAAATGGGTCATCTATGAATCAGTATATTCAGTATACTGAATGCACATCGAATAGCAATTAGGTTTCATCGCTCACAGTCCACACTACACCTTGGCTCCACTATCGGCAGGAAGTCTGTGCTGTGTGGATCACAGGTTATGCAAATGCCAGGATTAATGTGACCTCCTTGGCTTTTAGCTCAAGCTCTCTATGGAATTTCTCCCTTCTTTTATGGGGAAGGATGAGGGGTGTTACTTTTTATCTCTAAAGGAGTATAAGTCCCTCAGAGTGAACAAAGGGAAAAAAAAGAGCGTGTGAATGAAGAGAGGTATTGTGCAACACTCCTCTCTTTATCAGCCTCTGGCCTTAATTAACGCTGTCCTTCATTAGTAGCTGTGAGACCTCTGGCTCCATGTGCAGTTCCATCCCGTAGAACCTGTTTTGGTGAGATAGAGATGTGCCGGTCCATGCCCAGGGGTCAGTTGCTCTCGGCTAGCGCTACCTTTGAACTCCGCCTTAGTGCCCTCTACACATTTACATTTGCAGGTTTTCAAAGCTCGCACTTAACATAATTGAGTCCTGATCTCCCCAAATACTCAAGTTTGTTTTCTAGTATCTTCACACCAGCCGATTCACACCGCTGGCATTTAGTAGCAGCAACATGAGTGACTCCGAGTTTCAACTGTGAAAGAAACATGATCGTTCATCAAAGATGTGGGTGTGCTTCAATGAAGTTATTCTGTAATTTGTACTTTCTACTTGATGTTGGAGTAGGCTATAAGAGGTGGTGTGGAGCAGAGTGGTATTTCCGTATAGTGAATGGGCAGGAAATTGATCCACTAGCGTGAATAGGCATGTAGGATGCCAATGACGTGATCAATTACATACACCTTCAGTTGATCAGATCTGCTGATAAATGAAATGAAATCACCATGGACACCATGGTGGGCTGCTGGCATAAAAGTTTGGACACACCTTCTCATTCAATGTGTTTTCTTTATTTTCATGACCATTTACATTGGTAGATTCTCACTGAAGACATCAAAACTATGAATGAACACATGTGGAGTATGTAAATTGTAACGTACAAATTTGTGACACACCGGGGAACTTGGGGCCGTCATGACAGGTGCCCATACACCTATCCTGTAGTCCTGATCATCCCAGCTGACACCAGTTAGGCTTAATGGCCCCCAGAGCACCCAGACGTTGCTGCCACATTGAAAGTGGGCACTGGCTCTTACCTCGAGTTTGGTTTTTGTTAGTTTCTGTCACTCAGACACATGCTTGTTTTTGTTCTCGCCTTGTTTACCCTGGTTTTGGCCCTTATGCCGTTTCTTTTGTTGTCATTAACAAAATCCTTTCCTTGAAAAATGTCCGACTTCTGCACATTCTTCACCCCTCAACAAAATTGCTATATTAGTCCATTAATGTGAGACTAATCGAGAAATCCAATCACATCGCATCAAACGATTAAAAAAAAATCATTAATAGATGAATCTCAGAAAAAAAACATGATTAATCATTAAAAGATAATCATTTTGTCCAGCCCTACAGCCAATTCTGCCATGTTTGTTTGTGCACCAGTTGTTCCAGAGCAAGGTAAAATAATTATTACGCCTATTATGCTACCAAAGTTCAGCTATATTGGGTCCTCATCTTGCATGGTACAGTATGGCATGCAGTTGTATAATGTGGCATACAGCTAACAATGTTTGGGTACAGTACTCATCAATATGTGAGCATATCTCCTGCAACACAGCTCAAACACAGTTTGAATGACAAGACAAAAAACTTGAACACCCACAGAGGGGGGTGGAATGCCCGTATTATTACAATTTAACAAGTGGCATGTATATTTAATAGTCACATTGTCAGTTTTCTGTGAGGCAATAATCTGCTGTCAGATTTATTCATGAATTATGCACAGCATCAAAGGGAAGACCGGAGATGGAAATGACATAGTTATCAGCTCACAGATCCAATTAAGGTTACGTGCACAGATGGAGTTATTAAATGACTGACGTCTAACCCTTTGGTTAGCTTCCTTGTTTCGGAGAACATGCCTTCTAAAAACGCACTTGTTTTCATGAATTTCACCCCTGCCTTCAGGTACAAAGGCTTCATTAAGGACTGTCCCAGTGGCCAGCTAGACGCTGCTGGCTTCCAGAAAATCTACAAGCAGTTCTTCCCCTTTGGAGATCCGACCAAGTTTGCCTCTTTTGTTTTCAACGTATTTGATGAGAACAAGGTAGGTTCTTTTTTTAAGAGCATTTTGTGGTGGGGCATAGAGACAACACGTTTTCACACTTAAAACGTTTTCCACTTAGGTGCTATATTATAGTGCCTAATTGTTCAATCAAGATTTACCCCTTACGTTCTTTACCTAAAGGAACCACAGATGTCTTAAGAAACACCCTGAACCATGAAGCCTTGTGTAATGCATTCCATGGGAAATTGTTATAGAAAGTTTTACTCTACATTATCGTCTTGAACCCTCCATAATCTTCTCTTAACCAATCAGAGGTCTGGTAGTTAAAGCGAATTAATCATGCATCTAATCATCTGTTTTTTTTTTCTCTGAGCTTCATTGCGTACTCTTTTCTGACCTGAGGGGCTACATGGTCTCTTACACTTGCTAAAATGGTGGAAATATAAATTGTAGGAAAAGGTTGCTGCCCATCTGGTGCCAGGGACGATTCATTTTTGTTCACATGCCATGTCAATATTTGTATGCATGCATGTTTCTGCATGTCTCTCAGTGTTTATCAGTGTGTATGTGTATGTGTGTGCATATGGACACAGTTTAGTGGGGGGTTGGTGGCACAGTATGTTTATTGAAAGGCTTTTCCCATGATCTATTATTCATTAAATAGCCTCATTTTGTAATCTAGGCAATCTGTTGATGTGATTTAGGTCCCACGACTGTTGATGGATGAATGACCTCCACGGCAATACTGAGCCATGGGGAATCTCTGTTCCCCTTATTTATTTATGGGCTTCATTTGTAAACCACCCTGGTGTTTACAGTATTCTCGCACTCCATGACTGTGAAAAATGTTCTAGATGAATGCATAGTAATGAACTGAATTATATTAATTATTTCTCATACGCTCAGTAACTTTTTAAAAATTCTTCCTTTTATTATGTTGCGGGGTTTTCAAACAAAAGAGAATGCATGCAACCAATTAAAGCTATGTTCCCATGATTTTCAGATAAACATTCAGTAGCCACTGCAAATATACATTTAATTACCAAACCACTGGCAATTATACCAAAATCATTAAGATGGTTTCTGGTGGAAGAGCTGTGCACATGGGTGGCTGCATGTTTGCATTCTTGTTGTCCTGGCACAGACGATGCATTATTAAATAAAAGTGTCTCTGCAGACTGCAGCCTGTTAAGGAGCAAAGTACAGTACAGAACTTTTCATGTAAAAAGAGAAAATTGGAACAGGAACAGAACAATCTCTCAGGACAGTAGTTGCATTCAGGCACAAACTGATCTACCCATCATTCTAGGAATTCCTCTGTGAATTAATAAAAAAAAAAAAAAAAAAAAAAAAACTCCCTATCTTTCGCCAATCCCCAAGCCAAGTTATGAAAGTGCGGCAAGCCTTGGGGTGCAAATGTGTCCCTGTTTTTTCCACAAAGTAATTGGTAACAGTGAACGCACTTGATGTCGCCTGCAACCGCGGTCAAGTCGAAAAGGAAGAACAGAGCGCCTACGTTCCCCGAGGCCACAGAGCGCGGCAATAGATCTGCATTCATAACACAGACGCCAGCCTGTATGGGTGTTTTTTTAGCTGCTTACAGTGTGAAGTGACTTTGTGGGTATCCGTCAACGGAACGTGTCTTTTTGCTAATGCCTGTGGCCTCGTGAGAGGGCCAGGTGCAGAACAGAAATAGTGCCGAGCCTTTTTGCACAAGGCTGCCCCACTTTTCCTCCGAATCCCACACACAACTTTTAGGATGGAGGTCACTCGCTTTTCCGTTTTATCTCTTCTCACGTTTTCCTCCAGACTCTTTCACTCTTCTGTCTTTATCAATCTCGCGTTTTTTCTGAACAGGATGGTCGTATTGAGTTTTCCGAGTTCATCCAGGCCCTGTCGGTGACCTCGCGTGGGACCCTAGACGAAAAGCTGAGATGTAAGTCAGCCAGTGACCCTTCAGTGCACCCTGACACGTAGGCGGCAATAACGGGTGATTTGGTCTTCCTTTGTTATGGATGAGGCGGGCAGGGTGGGGATCAGAATGGCCTTGTGTAATCAGAGTCATAATGGTGGGGACACTTAAAGTGGGGGTCTTGGTTTTTAGGTTTACTCAACCAAACATTATTCAGATCAAAAGCACATGTAAAATATTGCAGGTTAATTGCAATGACACTGTGGATGATGCAAGTACTGGAATTTTAAAATCTGAATGCATTTTAAATCCAATCAAAATGCATTTGATTGGATCTTTAAAATTCCTTTTGGGAGAAAAAAAGGAGATAGACTACCAGTATTCTGGATTGTTTAGCACATAAACATTGTTGGTTTATATTTATTATTCGTAAAAAGAGCCAGACCCTTTTGACTGGTAGTGTATTATTCGTAACAACAAAAGGTGATGGTTCAGTCTAATAAAATAGTACCCAGAATACCAACCAGGCCTGTTTTTCTGAGAGACACATGCACATATACACACACCAGCTGTCAGTCTGTCGTCTCTGCAGGGGCTTTTAAACTCTATGATCTGGATAATGACGGCTACATCACACGAGACGAGATGCTGAACATTGTGGATGCCATATACCAGATGGTGGTGAGCTATGCTGCGTCCGCAGATTCACTTGCCAAAGTTCGATGTCTAGCCATGGTATAAATATACTATTTCATGCCAATTGGATGTTTGTTTTTCAGGGAAACACTGTAGAGCTGCCGGAAGAAGAGAACACCCCGGAGAAGCGAGTGGATCGCATCTTTGCCATGATGGATAAGGTAGCCTTTCCCAAAATGTCCCTGTCCTCAGTTACCCCTTGGTTACTCTTTTTTGTTTCCTGTTCGTTTGAGACATACCCGAAGTGTCGGTTCGCTGCATCTTCACAACTCCAATCCCTGGCCAACCACTACGGTGTCACAATCATCGCATGCAGTCTATAAACACCAAATGGACATGCCAATTCCCTTAACTCTGCAGCTCGGGGCTAATGCACACCCAGGCCGGCCTCGGCCTGCCTCAGCTGAAAGACGATCTAGGGAGAGCGTTTCTGCGGTTGGGGAGAAGTTCCCCGAAATAAATCTCGCTACTAAAGGAGCGGTGCGGAACATGGGAATTAATGGCTTAGCCTGGCCCGCACTCAGTAGGGAGAGACTAGACCAAGCGAGGTGGAGGCAGAAGGTGGAGTGGAGAGCAGTAGGCACTTAAAAAAATCCTCCTTCACTCCTAACTCCCTCTACTGGTGAGAGAAGGGAAATACGCCAAACCTACAGGAGAGCAGCCAAAAACCGGAGAGGCTTCAAGGACAGATCTTGGTGGGGAAAACAAAATCTGCTGCGCCTGCTAAAGTTTTATAGTCCCCCCCTCGCTATTTCATTTACACCCTGACTATAAAACAGGTGGGTCCAATAACAGCCCACAAAAGCTGATACCTACCTACTTATTATTCTTGAGACATTCATGGTTTTCTCGCCCACCTTGAATCAAAGGTAGCTGTCACACACGGTTAGTACACGGTTATGAAGACATTAAGACACGACTTGATGTCTCTGCTCTCTGTGTACATATATGTACAAAGCCTGTTTCCTCACGTGCTGCAAACAAGTATAAAAAAATTGCATTAAAATGACCCTCACAGTCATCATCGATTTACAGTATGTGTTTGTGTGTGTGTGTGTGTGTGTGTGTTCTGTAGAATGCAGATGGTAAGCTGACGCTCCAGGAGTTTCAGGAGGGATCGAAGGCCGACCCTTCCATCGTACAAGCACTGTCACTGTATGATGGACTTGTTTAAGAACCCGAGCCTCGCGTCAAGGTAAGGTCAGTCACAGGCGTAGAGGCAACTGGGAAATCCTACAGATTAAATTTAATAATGAAAATGTTGGGTTAAAAGTTATACTTAAACACACATACATTATGTGTCATTAATGTTTGTTGTTGTTATGTACTATGAATATATGTACAGTATAGAATACATCTGTATGTATATTGTAATACATTGACCAGTATTAGTCAGTACATTACTAATATATCAATAAATATAAGGTGTGACACGATATATAGTGTGTTGTTTTTGTTGCATGTTGCCCGTTGTGTGGCTTCATTTTATGGTTTGGTTCCTTCTTGTAGGCCTTTGTGTCTTTGTGCGCCTAGTCTTTACTGATTGGATTAAGTGTCCTCTCAAGTCTGATTATCTGCTGATTGAGAGATGTGTATACATCATTTCTAGGATAAGACTGGCTCTCCTGTAGACCTCTGGCCTTCAGAATGAGTATCAGTCATTTTGTAACCCTGTCCTTTGTAACACATATATTATCCTTTTGGTTTTTATTATGTTGATCCTGACATGTTGGCCTCCTGCATCAATCATGGAATTAGTCCGTATTTACCTAATCGTCAACTTTGTATCTGTTGATCAGCAAGAGACATCTGAATTTTGGTTGACTTGCCAAAACGTGATCTTTTGTCAGAAAACGAAGCAGAGTACGCGAGGAGAAGAAAGCTTCACTTCGAGGGGATGAGCACAGTGCAGAATTGGCCTTTGTCAGCACTGAATGTGCCCTTCAGTCTTTGCATAAATTATTCAGGATCCATCTGCTGATTACTGGCAATCAAGGGCCCATGCAGACAGGAGTTGCCTTGAAACTTTGGGCACTTACCTTTCTGTCGAAGGAACCGCAGGGTGCAGTTACTGGAGGCATGCAAATGCTCTCTTCTGCGCCAAGCAAATCAAATATGCATTTGTTGCACATTGCATTATGAGTATCACTCATTTCCATAATTCTGCCATAAATTAGCTTACTTGTTCTTTTTTTTTTTCACCCATCTGTCGTCATATAACTTAGACGAATGTTAAATGGTGTTGCAGTCATTATAAATGTATTATTCATTCATGGGGCTGGAGGATGCGTTGTCACATTTCTCTGAAAGCACGTTGTTGAATGTATTGATTTAAATTTGTCATAGGCACTGCCAAAGGTCTGATCCAGTGCCACCTCTCATGCCGTGGGAAGACTTCGGTGACTTCATTATCTGGCCCCATTCCGAACATCGATCAGGGGTTGTGTGAGAATCTACCATAACGGCTTCATCTTCATTTTCACCTCAAAGCAAACTTTGGCCATTTTTTTCCCTGAGGAGACAACGGACAAAGATATCTCTGGCTTGATATTTATTTTTGGGAACTGTAAAAGTGTGTCGATGTGTGTTTGAGAGAGAGAGAGAGAGAGAGAAAGGATGTGCATTGGACGATATTTGGGTGCACGTGGACAAAAGGGATTGCAGGACATCACTGATGTCGAATACTTGAAGAGGACTGGTGCACTGTGTTATCTGATTCACACTGATTGTAAAGGGGAGCATGAAGATCACACTAATTTATATCTGTACATACTGTAAACCTTTAGACTTTATCATTTGATATTATAATTTTCTTTGCTGAGATTTTGTGACAAAAACAGAATTGAATTTTTTATTATGATTATTTTATTGTTATTTTACTGGATTTGAGGTATGCATTTTTTTAGGACAATCCTTGCTTTTATTTAAAGACGAACGAGTTCTCACATAATTTATTTAACTTTATGTGCTTGTTCGTCTGTGTGGTCTCACTACTGGAACAGTATCAGGTTGGTGCACTACAGCATACTGTAATCAGGCAATGTAATGTACTGCTGTTCTCCATAGTTTCCACATCTGCTCTGAACGTTCTTTCACAGGACTTCTGACCACGCCTGCTGTACCTGTTTTAATGGAGACACAAACAAACAACACTCCTGTCTTCGTCTGTCTCTCTATAAAGCCTTTAATAACCTGAAGCTTTGTTTTTGGGTCTTTATTTTATAGAAGCATCCTACATAAAACCGAATACTATGTCTGTACAGTTTGATAGCTCAATTGCCAAAGTAAACTGAAGAAGGTGTAACGGTTCAAATGTTATTCATCAACAATGAGATTTATATTCTTTTTATTACTCTCCTATGGTTGCAACTTAACATAGGTCTGTTCTTTTTCCTGTGCAAGACAATGAGACACAGAAGATCAGGACAGGAAACATGTTTCTTAAAGTGAGTCAGCTTCTTTGAAAGAGTCTTTGAAACCTGGATTCACGTTTCAATTTACTGATTCACTGTCAGGAACCAGTCGCCCACAGTAGGGTCATGGGTGCCGGAACCCATTCCAGGTCATTAGGTACAAGGCAGGAACTCAACCATTAACAGACACTCGTACACCTACGGCCAATTTTGAGTCGTCAGTTCACCTTTGTGGCAGTGGTGGCCGAGTGGTTAAGGAAGCGGCCCTGTAATCAGAAGGTTGCCGGTTTGAATCCCAATCCACCAAGGTGCCACTGAGCAAAGCACTGTCCCCACACACTGCTCCCCGGGCAACTGTCATGGCTGCCCACTGCTCACCAAGGGTGATGGTTAAAAGCAGAGGACGCATTTCATTGTGTCACCACGTTGTGTTTCACAATCGCTTCACTTTCACTTTTCCCCCCTTTTTATGTGTTGCAGTGACTTAAAACCTACATTTTCAATCAGAATGTATTACATTCCATGCATAATATGTTTGCTTTTCAAGTGAAGCCATTAGAGTTAAAAAGAATTTAAGTCTGAACCCTAGGCTTTTGACACATTTGATCATGTTGACATGTTTGATCTTTTACAAGTTATACCACCATTGGGTGGTATACCATCGCATAACCCATATTATGAAACCTGGACATGAGTATATATCTTTTAATGCTCTACAAAATGTGTATTTCCAAAGACATTCAGGGACGTCCAGCCATGTTTGTCGCCTGTGGCTTGATCAGGATAGATCACAGGTTGCCGTCACCCATAGAATCCTGGGTTTAGCCAAATCAGGCATCTTTTTGTCTGGGGTTTATGGAAAAAGACGACCCAGGGGTCACTTTGCTGCAGTAAGTATCACAACCATGATCACGCCAGAGGGTGTTGTTCATAGACGTTGGGTTTTAGTTAATCTTTGTCAAACCACAGAACTGTCTGGTTCTGTCAGTTCAAGCATCTCATGAAATTGAACCCATTGTCTAAAACAGCCTCTGACTGGTTTTGTGGTGTGTGGGTTTTTTTTGCGTCAAAATGATGCCGTTGGCCGCCTGGTGGCCTTGGTCGGCAAAACGTAGGTGTCCCATGGTAGAGCTACAGGGAAAGACTGTAGAGAGTCCCAACACCACAGTCCTGTCCTGATAAAAGACAGACCACCTTCAGTTCCTTGGAGGGTTCTTCAGACTAGGCAATGAAATGAAACAGATCTGGAACCCCTCGGCGCAAGAGGCGGCTCAGTCTCTTATGAATAAATTCTATTTGTGTTTAAGACATGAGACGTTTTTGCAGACAAAACTACAGTTGAGGTCCATTACAATGCCCCCCCCCCCCATCACTTGAATATTACCTAGTAAAAAACTCTCTAGTGGTGGAAACTGAGATGTTTTTGTTCTGAAAATGTAATGCAATCGTTCCTAATTATCCTGAAAATGTTTCATACAGAATCAAACCGAAGTAAAAATTTGTCTTCAGGAACTATATCCATTGAAGCATAAATAAGAAATGACTTATGTCATAACCCCCTGCAGTCATCTGACACCACAAGAACCAGAAAATGAAATATATTGACCTTTATTAACATCTCAGGCCATGAAAAATAGCTGGAAACCTCCATCTCAGTGATTAGGATGAGTGGAGATGTGACAAACATGCCTGGAGGAAGGTGGAGTTTGGGGCTAATTTGGAATTTTAGGGCAGAATATAATATTTCTGTGCATAATATTAAGATACAATGAGATGCAACAAAATGCATGGGGTTTGCATGAAAAGGGCTGTGACTGGATCTTCGAGCAGGACTTCACTGTCAACAGACTGAAGATCGGACCGTCCTACTTAGGGGACCATATTGGTGGATGAGAAGATCAATGCTTTTGACGGCTTTTGCAATTATTTTGGTAATCAAAAATGAAACCACTGTAGTGAAAATAGGAATGTCTAATTTCTGACAACCTTAATGATTCAAACACTGCACTGACAAAAAAGTCTAATATCCAATCATGGAAAATAGTGGCCATTCAGTATATTCATTTTATTGCCACATGATGTTGCTGAACCCAGACCTGACCAACTAAAGCATTAGCTTATCGGCCTTTTGGCTTCGATCAAGTAGTTGTAGAGTAGCGTGTAACACACTCGCCTATGAACCAGAAGTGCAAGGTTCCGACCCCACTTACGACCATTGTGTCCCTGAGCTAGACACTTAACCCTGAGTGTCTCCAGTGGGACTGCAATTCTAGTTAAAAATGCATTCAATGTAAAAATGTAATTATTTGTATGATGTGGGATATTTTGAGTAGTAAAACATATAAAACCATCTGCAACAATATCCAATATTATCACATTCTCATTGAATGAAGTGACAGCTGCTCGTGCAACATGTGGATTTTTTGAACCCCAGCCAGCAAAACTGGCAATGAAATGCATTATAAACTTTTAGAGGTCTTAATGTGCCATGAATCAGACATGCTAATAGGGCCAACTTTTTTAAGTCGTGTTGCACAATCGCAATAATTTGGGACAAAGGACCCTTGTTTATCTCGCTGTTCATTGCTGTTATCTTCAGGCCTAGACTCTGTCGCCTCTTCAGGAGAGATAGAAAAAAAATGGATTTACTTCGGCTGCGAGACAGAGGTTGAGAATCTGAGTCTGAGTCTTGCTACTTCTGTCTTGATTTTAACTCTGTGGCAGTAAATACAAAAAAACCCGGGCCCATTTGCCTTGTTTGATGTCATCATTAAGCTAAGCCCACTTCATCAACCCATCACTCTCAAATGTTTTAAAATACTCTTTATTTGTAGCCAATCAGCCTTATACAACAGAACGTTTACATTTATAGCATTTATCAGACGCCCTTATCCAGAGGGACTTACAATCAGTGGTTACAGGGACAGTCCCCCCCTGGAGACACCCAGGGTTAAGTGTCTTGCTCAGGGACGCAATGGTAGTAAGTGGGATTTGAACCTGGGTCTTCTGATTCATAGGTGAGTGTGTTACCCACTAGGCTACTACCACCACACAACATTTTATATTTTTATAAACGGATCTTTCTTCATTCTTTTGTTGTAATTAATCATAAGCTGACATTTAAAATGATGTGTGTGTTCAGTGTATTTCTGAACAGTTCTGCATGTGCGTGATTGTGAGCAATTGTGTATGTCGGTGTCTTCTAGTGTGTGTGTGTGTGTGTGTGTGTTGGGGGTTGGAGAAAGGGTATGGTGTTACAAACCCCCCCCCCCCCCCCCCCCCCCCCTCCACCATCCTTCCTTCCTCATTATCAGCCCCTCGCTCCTGTGGCAGGCGTGTCACCCCGGGGCGCACGGGGCACCATCAGCTTCAGCAACGGGGGACAGCATCCTCTCACTTATACCCAAATATCATCATCATCAACAACAACAACAACAACAATAATAATAATAATAATAATAATAATAATAGTAATAGTAATAATAATTAACCAGCGCTGCGGAGAGCGCTGAACAGTGTCCGGGATTCTTCCCGGCCGTGTCATTCCATCCTGCACTCCGCGGGACCCCGAGGCTCCGGGATACCGGGTGTATTATTAGATAAGAGCCCGTGCCAGCTGGGGTAAAAACGACCAGCTATATTTATAAAATCCACGGTCGCTGCGTAAAAAGTTTATTCCCACCCCCCTTCCTATAATCACAAGCAAATTCTTTACAGCTCCGAATTGACTTGTGTGCGCAGGGTGTCACCGTTGGGTCAAGTTACACACACACACGCACACACACACACACACATCAGCTTGTTACTACTCGGGACCCTTTTAACACCCCTCTCCACGCCCCCCGTTTGGAGAGTCTCGGGGGGGGGGGGGGGGGGGGGGGGGGGGGGGGCGCACGCTTCAGTCCCTCCAAAACTTTTCTTCCCTTCCATTTTCCTCAAGGATGAGTTGAGTGGCGCGACCCTCTCCAACATGCGCATGCGGCACTTTTTTGGGGGGACGGGGTGCTGAAATGCGACGTTTGCTCCGATGAGAACTACGGAGAGCTGCAACTTTTAATTACTTTTTAATCCGTTTTTTTTTTATCTTTTTTATTTTAAAGAAGCCATCTCATCTAGAATGACGGACTTGAGGTTGTGGGTAGAGTTTTGGGGTCTGGCGCTGTTCATCTGCGCGCACCGGAGCTCCGCGCTGCCCCGGACGGAGGGGAACATCGTGCCCGCTGACAGCGCCTCCACGCTGGCCTTTGTCTTCGACGTAACCGGCTCCATGTACGACGACCTGAAGCAGGTGATCGACGGCGCTTCTCGTATCCTGGAAAAGACTCTGAGTCGGCGGACGAGACCGATCAGAAATTTCGTCCTGGTTCCTTTCCACGACCCAGGTAAACACGCGTAGATGTTCCTGTGCGACCATACATCAATGAATGGGCTTCAGAAATAGATTTATTACAGAAACATGAGAAAGTGACGGTGGTCGCGAGCTTTAGTGACACATCTGCTCATTACGGGACCTTGTCACTTCCCCTGAACTAATTGCCACCAGAGCCCGCTGACATGCACACGGTGGCAACCTTCACTGGAGAGCATGATGGACAGCGTTCCTTCAAAGTCTCACCAAAGCTTAAGCAAGAGCTGACCTGGGTTTTAATTCATGGTGGGTTTGGACTGTGGCATTCTCAGTATTGCAGTGTTGTGGACCTTTAAATCCAGTACAGTTGCTGATATTGGTGGGTATTAAATTGCACCCAGTGTAAACTGAAGAAGTCTGGATTTTAACGCTGGTCCTAAAGGGTGGTGGCATCCATAGTGAAATTGAGAACCACTAGTAATTAATCATATTTCTGCATTTTTTTTTTGTGCGTGTATGGCGTAGCTTTGATAGAAGGAGAAGAAATGGACATTATTCAGACAGGCACCTACTGAATTGTGGGCCGCTGTTATATCAAATGATCATAATTCTCAATGTCAGACGCACCGGAAGGATGGCTTAAGCTTTACCTTTCATTCCGTGAGTAGAAGACAAGACGTCTGGGACCAAGTTGTCCAGTGTCTGAAGTTCAAGTGCTGTCTTCTAGATGTACTGGTTGGTACTTCTGGGCAATTTCAACATTACACTTTGAGTTTAGTTTTTTTTTTTTTTTAAAGCAACAGTCGTCTGGAATATTTAATTAAATCTTGTAAAATACACCCATTATATATTTGTTAAGAAATCTTTGTGAGAATCATGGGTCAGATTCAACACTTCCATGGTGACACATAGAGAAAGTGAAAGACAGCCGGGCGCTGGGCTCCAGGTATGGTCCCAACAGGTCCCTTGCAGCGGTTCTCCCGAGAGTTCCGGATAGCGCCGGGGGAAGGGGGATGTGACGCGGCTGATGAGAAGCACATGCTGTCTGCTGGTGTGTAATTACCCCCAATCACCCCCAAAACCAAACTCTCCGGAACAGCCGACTCTGCTCCAGTAAGCCAGCCCGGCCCCGCCCCCACCCCCAGGTCTGTTAGGGGGATGGTGACCGCTGTTACTCCAGTGTTTTAAGGTGGCCGCTTTCTTGGGGACCTTGTAAATCACTGCGACCACAAGGAAGACAGGCTGGTGACAGACAATGGGGCAGGATGACACCCTGGGCTTTAACACAAACAAAAGAGTGGCAGGAGGTGAAGAGCTGAAAACGGCATTGGAGACGAGAAGAAAGGCCCAAAGAGAGAGGGAGGAGGTGGACATTTGCATGATGTCTTCATCTTCTTTTGCTGCTGTGTAGAGTTTATTGCTCACGCATTCTTCTGCCTTATCCTCCAGTTCCTCACGGTCAGACATGCTCTGTTTCCGAGTGTTCCAAACTCTGGTTAAGCCTAATCCTGCAGAGCGAGAGGAAATCCATCACTGCTGCCAGAAAGCCACCAGACCAGCATGACTAAGCACCATGTCTCCACCTTAGCGGTTTTCGTCTCCAAAACTGGTCTTTGAACAAAATGAAACAATACATCCTCTATATGCACTATAAGGTGGTTCCCCACTGAAATCGATCAGCTTCTGATAGCATCTAACTAACTGCCAGAGACCAGGAGAATTACGTCCTCCTGCATTGTATGTTGTGGCGTGCTCCTTGGCTGATGAGAGCAGTAGGTAAAACTTACTTTTAAGTCACACAAGGGGGATCAAGGCTGTTGCCTGTTAATAGCCATAACAATAGCTGAGGTCTGATTAAAAGCTTTTGAAAGTAGCGTATTTATAACATTGTGCAGCGCGTCAGTCTGCAAACACTCCTATTAATTAACCATAAGGTCAGTCGGATCCTTGTACCATAGGCCAACAATCTTGGTTGCTACCAAACCCCTGCAAAGAGCATCTCATTTATCAGCAAATGTTTGAGTGAATGCTCACAAATATTAATGCATTTAGCAAAAGAGTCCATGAACCAACTACAAAGGTTTAGGTTCCAAATCCACTTCCTAGCATGGGGTTACTTTGCAAGATACTTGTGTCAACCTTGAGTTCTTGTAATTAATGATTTGACGTTACTCTAGATAAGTGAAACAGCTAGACATAATGGTTATGGTAATAGTGGTAGTAGTAGTGGTAGGTTGGTAGTAGCCTACTGGGTAACACACTCGCCTATGAACCAAAAGACCACAAAGTCACACAAACCCCACTTACTACCATTGTGTCCCTGAGCCACTTAACTCTGAGTGTCTCCAGGGGGACTGTCCCTGTAACTACCATAAATGTAAAGTAAATAGTAACTCCAATTGTATTGTTACTAATGTAAAACCTATAAATATGATTCATATTAGCTTATTATAAGAAACACATGATGACATCACCAACTGGGCTTTCCTTCTGTCTTTGATGTGGAAGTATGAATATTGCAAGGTGATGTGTCCTATTTTTCTCTCTGTCACAGATATCGGCCCTGTGTCCATCACCACCGACCCCAAGAAATTCCAGCAGGACCTGCAGGAGCTGTTCGTCCAGGTGGGTGCCACTAAAATGCAGCATATCCAGGCAGACCCAGCTGGACGGAGACTCGATTCATCTGCTATTCACTGTGATTTGTTATATTGCTGTGATATGGTTTCCCATGAGCTTGACAATGGGGGTCATGTAATGATTTACTATAATGTACCATTATAGCTCCGTCTACTTATCCTTTCAGTCCTTCCCATACACTTCCGAGTTCTGCTTTCAGCTGAACAACTGTATATAGGTCATCAGCATCCAAGACTTTTCCAGACTTGGAATTGTAAACGTCTCAAGGAATGTAGACTACAGCTCCAGATAACAGATTTTTTACCCCCCCTCCCTCTCTCTCTCTCTCTCCTTCTCTCTGTCTTTCAGGGTGGTGGGGACTGTCCAGAAATGAGTGTAGGAGCCATCAAGAGGGCTCTGGAAGTCTCCTTGCCTGGTTCTTTTATTTATGTGTTCACTGATGCCAGAGCCAAAGACTATCGGCTGAAACGTGAGGTTCTGCAGCTGGTTCAGCTTCGCCAGTCCCAGGTAGAGAACGTCACCAGGAACTGTAACTGAAACACACTGCTCGTTTACAGCAAGCACCAAACTAAAATGTCCTTTTAGAGTTTTCCAAACCAGCATATTAGCCATAGCAGTTTTCCTGATTTACAAAATTATATTACATTGTATATTCTGTACAGAATATGTAGAGAAATTTACAGGGAGACAAAGGTTACATTTTTGGAGACACTAGCAGATATGAACCTTTTCAGGTCTGTTGGGAAACCATGCCCATCACCTTCATAAGACTACCAGTCTCCGGCTTTGAAGAGCCTAAAATATGAAAGACTTTTTTTTGTTTACAGTGTCTTGTGTTTACTAACTATAGTCTTGATCTACAATGTAAAATAGTCATAAAAAGAAAGGCTTATGAATGAGTGGGAGTCTAAATATGTCTTTATCTGTTTGTAAGTACAGGTTGATATAAGGTTGCAATGCTGGATCATTCTTGTATGAACACGTCAGTAGTTATATTTACAAATGCAAATGAAGGCACTTTGCAACCCCCCCACCGCACAATGTTGACCTTCAACCTCGACACCCCCACCTTCTTCAGCACAGCCCCCATGCCCCCATAAACACCCCCAAAGTCCCATCTCACCCCCTCCCCCGACTTCCTCCGCTGTGCCCAGGTGGTGTTTGTGTTGACGGGGGACTGTGGGGACCGCACGCACCCGGGATACCGCACCTACGAGGAGATCGCGGCCACCAGCTCGGGGCAGATCTTTCACCTCGACAAGCAGCAGGTTAATGAGGTGAGAGTCTCCACAGCAAGGAGAAAGTGAATTATGGAAGATTAAAATACAAAATCTTCTATTTAATTACTTTAATGGTTCATTAAGCTTGTTTGAGACTTCAGGCCGAATCTTTTCTGTTCACTTTCATTTGGACTCATTAGCAGTGGATTGCGTTTAACTGATCAGTATTCATGCATTTCACCAGTTTTAATGATCAGACTGTGTGCCTTAATATTTGAAAATGCTGGGTCTAAATGCCACAGACCTAAAAATAAATTGCAATGTGCAATGTGCCATTTAATAAACAATATGGAGATAATGGCATGACAGTGACCTGGCACTGACCTCACAGAGACTCCAGCTTCCTGGGCACCCAGGCAGGGAAGAAGTGTCCCTTTATCTCTGTAACTGTATTCCAAACATCAGAAGCCAACATCATCAAGCCGCCTGGTTGTGCCGGAGCCGGTAGACATAAAAAAAAGCCGTGGTTTCCTCTGAGAGCGACGCTGTTATCCTTGAATGTCAGCACAGGAGATTGGGCCGAGTGTGCGCTCTGAATGCCGGGCAGCCTGGAATCCTCATAGAGAGAAATGTCCGGCTGTGTGTGTGTGTATGCTATTGTATGTATGTTCATATGTAATGCACGGGAATGCATGCGTGTTTGTGCATGATGAATTTGTGTATTTTTGCGTGTGTGTGTGTCTTTGTGTATATGCGTGCGGTGGGGTCCTGTAAATAAACAGAGCGTTTCAAGAATAGAACTTTAAAAGAATTCCACTCTGTTTCCGAGTCTCGCACGTTAATCCCTTTGGGAAAAAAAGGTCAGTATACCATGGCGTCACATCATGGTTCATTCTCACTTCATGCTAGGACAACGTCTATTATTATATTTCGCAGTTCCCAACAGATGACAGACCAAACATCCATCATTTTACTTAAAGTGTTTAACTGCTGACTTTTCAGTTGGAAATTTACATTTGAACCAAAATGATGTATACATGTAAGCATGTGCACGAGTGCATGTGTATAGGGACAGCTGTGGACCTCAGCCAGCTTCACACCTCCCTTTGAAGTGAATGAAGGCCATGGTCACGCAGACCCTTGGCTGTGACAGTTTCCTCGCGCCTCCAGGCTTTCCTGGCTGAGGTGTTGATGGTCTGCCTGTTTGGCTGCCAATGGGCAGTGAACTTAAAGAGTTCATTAGCAGACCACATTCATATACAGTGTGTTTATCAAAGGGGCCATGCGTGGGATAGTATAGAAAAAAAACCCCACATGCATATTCCTTTCCCCCATGCCTTCCTCCAAAACACCATTCCCATGTGATAGCAGTTTAATGGCCAGCCAAATCAAACACACACACACTCTTCTTTGTGATTTCGGAAGGAGAGCAGTAAAGAAAACACAGAGCTTATTTCCCCCCCGATAATCCCGGATATGATCTATCATGGCTGTCTGTCTGCAACACAGCTGCCCATCTACAGTTTGGCTCCAGAAGGCTGGTCTTATGCATGTGTGTGTGTGTGTGTTTGTGTGTTTTTCTTTGTGTATGTGAGTGCATGTAGCTGAGGTAGTAGCCTAGTGGGTAACACACTCTCCTATAAACCAGACAATTACAAATTCACAGGTTCAAACCCTGCTTACTACCATTGTGTCTCGGAGAAAGACTCTGAACCCTGAGTGTCTCCAGGGGGACTGTCCCTGTAGCCACTGATTGTAAGTCACTGTGGATAAGGAAGTCTGATAAGTGCTGTAAAATGCAAATGAGAATTTTAACAATTCTTAAACAGGTGAAGAAGCCAGTGACTCAAGCTAAATGGAAACACGGTAGCTTGCTGGTAACCCCGTGCCTGAGCCTGGCATTAGGCCTCGGTGCAAATTAAAAGATGGGTAACATGGGGGAGGCTCAGGGCTGTGCAGTCAGGGAAGTGATGGTTCTCCGGAGATACATAAATCGAGTAAATGCCTTCACGAAGCAGCCTGCTTCTCTTCAGTGAATGTAAACCATCCAGTACAGAGAGTCGACACATTACCCCACTGAGCCTCCCACATCACGTTGGTTGATGAAGGAGAACGGTGTTCTTAATTCACTTTTTATATTATGTTCTTTAGGTTACATTTGATACAAGCATTTCAACATCAGTGTCCTAATGTATGAATAGGCATAAACAAAACTGTACAGACTTTTCCCTGTAAAATAATACATTCTTGATACTCTTGTTCATCTCCTTTTGAGTCAGAATTCCAAATTCCATCAAAAACTCGATCATCTCCACAGCAGCTCAACATGTAGAAGAAGAAGAAGTTGGGTTTGTGTTGAAAATCATGGACATGGAAATAAAAAGGCAGTTTAGAAGGGCGGGTACAAGGTCCCTTTGAATGTAGAGGTGGCGAGTATGAATTATATTAAGAGTATAAATTATATAATTATTGAAAACAACAGAACTTTGTGGACACTTTTTGGTTTTCTGTAATGAATTTTTGTTTTGTGTGTTTCTGACGCTTGTGCTGTTGTTTTTATAATTATATTATAATTATATTATTTTTATAAATATATATAATTATATATTTATTATAATTAAGCACTTATAATTATATATTATCATTATATATTATAATTATAATTAACAATTATCATTGATTCCCATGACAGTGCAAGAACAATTAAGTGCAAGAACAAAGGCTGTGCAGAATGTAATATGATTACAACGAGCTCATGTCACATTATGTGATGGAGAAGTTATTGTAACTTGCGAATTAAATAATATAGTCATAGAGGTCTTAAACTTGCTACGTTCACTAAGAAACCAATATTTTATGGTATTTTATGGTCTCATCAGTGTTTCCTTATGGTGACACTGAATACAGCACATCTGGACCTTGGGCTTGAAACCTTCATTTATGAACAAAGCTTTGCTCTGTGTTATACCCTGGGCCCTTTGAGACAGGAAGATGTTTGCGGTGGCCTATGATCTGGAGTCCCAGGAGGTGTCTGGGCAGGTGTTTTGACGTTCTGCATTTGGTCACATATGGTATTGGTTATGAACAATGTCTCCTTCCTACCATTCCTTGACATGACCTTTTATCTTGAACAATGAGGGATGGGATTGACAACCAAGTCCACATTTTCGTGGGAGTCAGACAGACGTTCCGGACTGTAGTAGAACATGGAGAACATGCAGAACATATCTGTAACTCACTCCCTGCGTGCAAGGTCTAGAGATGGGGAACCATGACTAACCTACCCAACTAAGCCGCACTTCTGATCTACTAAACAGGAGTTATGTTCCATATGTATGTACCCAAAGTGGCACATTTGTACATTTTTGGCTGACCTTAAAACCATTTCAGTAGGCTACCTTACATCAGGTTTGTGTGTGGAAGCATTGCTTCCAGTTATCTCCAGTGACACAGCTGCCCATTCAGCATTAAGTAAGTCAACGTGAGCTGACATGATGCCTAGTGGTCAGATGAGTTTGACACTTGAGATTTGTGTTTTTTTTTTGTTTTTGAATGCATCCTGCCACTCCTGTTCCGTAGCAAGCCTCCTACTCCAGTGCTGCTTCAAGGGACTGACACATAATTATTAAAGGGCATTTACTCTGGATGGCTGAATTGGGGTGGTAGTATCCAAGTGAGTAACTCACTATATGAACCAGAAGACCCAGGTTCAAATACCACTTACTACCATTGTGTCCCTGAGCAAGACACTTAACCCTAAGTTACTCCAGGGGAACTGTCCATGTAACTATTGATTTCCAGAGTGACTACTGAAGTTGTCTGAAGGGCATCTGATAATTGTAAATGTACATGTAATTAAATGTATGGAGGCAGGCAGAACAGTGAAAATTTCCCCCCAAAGTCTGCTCTTTTCAAAAACCTATTTTCTTGGACCCCTTTGTTCTTGTTGCTTCTGGGGTCTTCATTCTCCTGCTACCCACAGACTCCCCCAAAATGATGAAATAGACACTAGTTTAATGCAGATGTAGGTCATTCAGACGAGCTTGGAGCTCTCCTCAGGGAGTTAGTGCGCATGTAGCTGGACATTACAGCTGTTTCCAGTTGTGAGCTCCAAAAAGGAACCAGCTGTTACAGGCAGCCAGATACAGCCATGACAGGAGTAGTGGGGTCTGGATAATGAAATCATCAAAGACTTTGGCTTCCCCAATTTTTGTTTCTCATTCTCAAATATGGAAAGATGTCCTAAATCTCAAAGGGCTCACTAAGACAATGTTTTCACTTTGCGTTATGGACACAGTGCAGCCATAATGTCCGCCGCCATCATTCATAGCCCAGAACAAATACACAGAGTGCTCCATTCTGCCGGTTTTAAAAGCCCCCATATTAAGAGTTAAAGTGATGAGTGTGCCAAAACCAGCTCCCAGTTTGTGCTCCACTGTAATTGAGGGAACACACACAGTCAAGTAACTATCGTCCTTATAAATCCCCTCGTAGCGCGAGTGTGTGCAGACTAAAATTTTGAGTCCCCTTTGCACTCACATGATGATTTTTACTGGTGAGGGTTGCCTGTCTGCAGTCCCAGTAAATCAAGCCCCCAGTCCACTGTGCCGGGACCATGATTTCTGTTTTTGGTTGTTCATCCCTTTTACGATATACTTGTTTAGCAAATGATTCACCCGATTTACGGCATATTTATGCTGATGAGGTTGGGTCGCAAGATCACAGATTTTTGTCATGTTGAGTGAAGATGAACCTTCCTGTTGGATGATTTAGGACTTTTCGCCTGCCAGTGTGTTTCTGAAGTCTACCAGACTTGTCTCTTGGCTGTAGCGTTAACCTTTGGCTACTCCTCTTTTTCATCTCCTTTTCCTCCTATTTTCTCATCCGCTACCCTGCCAATAGGTTCTAAAATGGGTGGAAGAGACTGTTCAGGCTATGAAGGTCCACCTGCTGTCATCTGACCATGAGAATGCCCAAGAGAATACATGGGAGGTGCCTTTTGACCCCAGCTTGAAAGAGGTCACTGTGTCCTTGAGTGGCCCAGCTCCACTTATTGAGCTGAGTGATCCCCTTGGTAGGACTTTCTATTTTATTCTTCCTCTTATTTTGGTGATAGTTATTGTTTGGGCGTTGATATTCATCGTGTTTGGTAATGCAAAGGTCACTCTGTTGGAGAAAGTCAAGGCCTCACCGAACTGCTCAACATCCCAAACTCTGCAAGAGTGGTCAACCTGAAGAATCCACGTCCTGGAATATGGACCCTTAAGGTGCCTTCTACCGATTTACAGTGGCTGTCTTACTCAATTAACACAATTTCTTTGTCTCAATGTGTGTATCCTTTCTGACTATTACTTACCAAACTTTAAAAATGTATAAGCTTCAGGAGAGTAAAGAATTCAGGCTGGAGTTTAATAATTACTGGAGTACTTTCGTAGCTGAACATGTGGTATTTTGGTGACTTTAACACTGTTCTTTTCTTCTAAGGTGGCTTGTGGTGGACGGCACTCCCTCAGAATGACTGGGGTTAGCAGTCTGGACTTCAGGGCTGGTTTCTCAAGTGAACCAGTTGGTGAATTTAACCATACTAGGGAAAGACCAATCAAAGGTATTCATTCTTGATTTTAATTTAATTCATTTTTGGATTTGTTATTGAGTGATAGTGTGGACAACTGGAACTCTCTTTGTTACCAGGTGTCCCAGCACATGTTCTGCTCAAATGTACAGGCCTAAAACCTCCAGGTCTAGTCAACAATATGGAGCTGGTGTCTACTGGAGGACGCTCTCTTCGCACTCTTCCGGTTCCTCTACCTGGAGACAGAGGCTACCGTGGCCTTTGGGCCATTCCCGAGTTCCGCACTCCTTCCCAAAGCTTTTTTCTCAAGGTCTCTGGCAAAGATGCAGATGGCTATCAATTCCAAAGGCTTTCTAGTGTATCCTACACCAACATTATCCCAGGCAAGAAGTCAAATTTATGTTACTCTACTCTTATTCTGTACAATCTCAGAAGTTCTTGAAACATAGTTGAACATGATATGGATAGTTTTTTTCTTCGTGGATGTTCCATGAGTCCACAATGTAATGGTGAGCTGATGGCCCTGGGGAGATTTTCTTATGCTTGACTGGTGTCCTGTTTTGAGGTTGCTGGTGCATTGTGGTCTGTACCTGGATGAGAATGTACAAAATGGATTTCTCTGTTTTCCATGTGCATTTAATGTTCATCATTGTCCTCTAAAGATCCTCCGTCCGTAACCATGCCAGCTGAGATGAAAGGGTTCTACATGCTGCCGGCTGTCATTGGTTGCTCAGTGGAGAGTGACGTTCCCTACAGGCTAAGATTCATGAGGAGCGGAACCATGTTGGGAGAAGAGAAATTCTTCAAGTGAGTCTCCTGTTTCTTTTTATAGCTTCCCGTTCCCTCAGATATTTATGGGTTTTTGTATTACTTCGTAATTCCTGAATATTTACTCACCATGCTGCACAAAAATTCTCTCTCTCTTGTTTCACCCTCTGTCTTCTCCTGAACATGTGTAAATGCTTAAACAGCCATTCTCTCCAGTGACACAGCTGTAAAACCTAAAACGCAACATCTGTTTTTCAGCGAAATGATACAGGGCTTTGCTTTACGGTTTTTATCCCCAGCCTGAGTTACCATGTTCTGTGACTCTGTGTACAATTAGCACTGATAGAATGTGTAGTTTTTACTGACTCATCAGTCACGCCAGGCCTATAAACAGTGGATTTTCACCGTGTGCATTGCGTTATTCGATTGAGTCAGAGTGGAAGATAAATAAGGGACCCTTTGCCCTCATTTTGACGCTCTGTTTTGAAAAATGCATGTGGGAAAAGTGCTCAAATGAAAAGTACGCAACATCTGTTGTGTCAAGTAGCCTAATTATCTATGTTCTCTGACTGCACCTTTCACCTTCTCTCTCATTCTCTCCCCTTCTCAGTTGTGTGTATTTGTGCTTTAACTATCTTGTATTTCTTCATTGTCCTGTCCTTACCCGTTTACTGTGTTGTAAGGTCCTCTACCAGTGCGGTGTGGAAAATCCCCCAGGCCTCCGGAAAAGACGAGGGCCCATATGAATGCATCGCTCTAAGCTCGGCGGGAATGGGAAGAGCTGTCACTCAGCTCACTGTCAGAGGTAAGTCATTAACACACACGCACACCCGGAGGTTGAGATGAGGGCAAAAGGGCCGAAGTACACTTTCCTATATTGAAGAATTGGAAGTAGTTGGTTGTTAATTTAATTGTAATTGTAATTTAATTTAATTTTAGCTATATACAGTCCAGTATACAGAAAGACGTGAAGATCCATTCTGAAGTGTTTTTATTAAAGGCTTGGGAACTATGACTTTATCAAATGATTTTTAAAAATCTGTTGTATTTCCATTAGGTATACGTTCTATTCTCAATTCTAGAATTGCATTTGTAGGCCAAGTATGTGAGCAAACACATACAAGCACAACAGTATAAAAACAAAATCAATTTTGGCTAAATTTTATATTCAGAAAATACAAATACTACCAAAGTGCAGTTGTAATGTGTGTGACAGTTCAGGTGTTTAGGAGCATGATTGTGAGGTGAAAGAAACTGTTCCTGTGTCAGCTGGTCCTAGTCTGCAGACATCACACATTTCTGTTCACTTGCCGGAAAAGGATGTGTACTGTGTCTGCCGGAGATAATGACATAACAGCAGTCTGTCTGTCAGTCGACTTCTCTGATTAAAGACCTCCTATCTCTCCCTTTTGTGGTCCCCAATCCAGAGCCTTCTCCAGTCCTGAAGCCCGCTGTGAATGTAACCTCATCCCCAGGAGCAGTGGCTGTCCTCTCCTGCCAAGTAGAAGGCTCCATGAGTTACAACCTAAGTTGGCACAGGGCAGGCACCACCTTAACTTCCCGATCTGGTAGGGTGAGGCTGCTTCCCAACTCTTCGCTTGAGATCAGCGGGGTGCTCGCCCAGGACGCCGGGCCATACCACTGCATGGCATCCAATGCTCATGGAGACAACAGGGTTGTCGTCTGGCTCCTAGTTCCAGGTAGTATACATGGAGGAACCCCCCTACCTCATCCATTTGCCTTTCCCACTTCTAACCTGGAGCATCCATTTGCATCCCTTTGCATCTGATGCTCATGTCATCTGTCCTTTCCCACTTTATAAATCATCAATAATCAACCAAACAAAAGGAAAATGCTGATTCATGCTTGTAACCGCATTGCACAATTGTCCTAGGCCTTTGCTGTTCACTTTCAGGAAATCCTTGTTAAGACTGTCATGAGTGTGCATCACAGCCTGGGTGCTTTTTTAAAAAATTCTTCTGCAGAGGCCCCGACTGTGGTGGTCAGTCCTCCAACTCAGATGTTCACTCTGGGAGCCGAGGTGCGGATCTCCTGCATGGCATCTGGTTCCCCACACCCTCAGATCTTCTGGAGCTATGGCAACATCTTTCTCACCAATCGTCACAGGTGCTGGAACCTTTATCGTACTCACATCAAGACGTGTCTCAATTGCCTTGCCTTTGCCCACACACATTGACCCAACTATTATAATGCTTGCTTTTTCTGCAGGTTTTATTTAAATACTCACATATTGAGAACACCTGGTCTATTTATGCATTGTCTATTGTAACCATGGAAACATTTCAATTTCTATGCTACCCTCTCATGGATTTTTTTGTTGGAGTCATGCACACCTTTTCTAAGAATATTTAGATGAATTACATGTAAATGTGTGGGTGACGAATTATTAAAAAAAATATTATTTTTGGCATTTTCTTGCCATGAAGGACCATCTTCATATGAAAAAAAAAATTTGGTGGGAGTGCTGTCTTCTTGGATAATGATGCTCATAGGGCATCACTGATGATGAAGGTCATAATATATGACCTTCATGAACCCAACTTATCCACTGACATTGTCACCAGATAACAAAAGGGCTTTTAGAATGAAGATGGTCAATTCTCCATGACAACAATAAAGCCTGGAGGGTTGGTGATGAGGTCCAACAGAGTGTTCTTAATAGTAAAGTTGGCACAGAATTAAGGCAATGTTGCTAATGCATGACGTGCATTTCAGAATGACTATAACCGAACATGGAACGCTGATCATCAGACAAGCCGTGCCGGGTGATGCTGGGAATTACACATGTTTGGCAACCAACGAGGCCGGGACCACCTCTAAATATGCCACACTCAGTTTTTCGGGTGAGTTTTTCTGCTGTCCCAGCTGAAACAGAACATTGCTGTTAATCACCTGCTTTTCTGTTCCTCTGGCAGCAGTTAAATTTAAAGTTCTGCTCAGGATTTCACATCTCATAAGGTTTACAAAATGTTCTTTGTTTTAAGATTTTCATCTTGCGTGTTGTACCAGTTTGGCTCTGCTGCACCAAGACTAAACCTTGTGTCATTCCCTGTTGGCCAAAGGTTGCTACACCATTATTGCTGTATTGCTGAAACTTTTAAGGAGTCCACATCGATTTGGACACATTGAAGGCATAATTATGAAATCTAAGAACATTACCTGGCCAGTGTAGTGGACTTTATTTGATTTTTTACTATGAGTATCACCTCAGCAAATAACTCCAAATATGAATAATATTTATTAGTGACTGTCTTCCACTGACAATACTGCAGTCGCACACAACACATGAGGATACGACATTGAGCATAATAAAAGCATAAAAACTAAACTGTATTTAAAGCCAGAGCAGTTAACAATAATAATAAGAGATTTCTGCATAGTATAGGGAGCCTAGAGAGAGCCCTTGTATCACAGTTTGAGAAACAAGGCAATACAGCTACCATAGGAAGATATGCCGCACATGTTACATTTTCAAATTTCTATTCACATTACACATTGTGGACTCTGATGATCATGGGATAGTGCGCCTAGAAAATCAACAAATCACATAACCCTCTGTTGGCCTACTCTCTTGTATCCAGAAATCCAAAAGATAATAGAAACTGAACTGTCACGTTTATGTCGTTTTTTGAAGCCTTCATGTGCAGCCTTCTGCTCTTACATTTAGCTTCCATCCCTGAATGTCCAATCTTACATGACTGGCTTCTTCCATTGACGCACATGCAGCAAGTGAAATGTCAGCATATCGTCTATTTTTACCAAATGTGTGGGCTGCTGCCCAGCCAATTTACGGAATTAAATTCACGTCACACTGCTATTAATGCCTCTTCCTGAATGCGGCAATGACGTGGCAGTTAAGGGCACAACGAGCTCTCCATCACGTGGATGGCGGCAAATGCCTTTAATACCTTCCTTCCGCTGTTTCTGCAGAAAGACCCAGTGTGTCTGCGTCTCAGCAGACTGTGCTGGTTGTGGTCGGGGGGGACGCGGTTCTGCAGTGCATGGCCACAGGGGTCCCTCCCCCACTTGTCCATTGGTACAAAGGTAAATGCACTTTTAATCTTGATTCATTCATGCCCACACCAAAAGCCATTTATACCTAAAAAAAACATCTTTGGCTGGTGCTTAAAATATTCTGATATGCGCAAACACTACATGTCTATCAGATCACATCAGAATGGGACAGAAACATTTAAAAGTTCTTCCACAAAACCACGTCCTTTTAAACTTTATTAATGTGGGTTCTTATTGATTCAGGCGACTTGGAGCTGGGCTCGGTTATCTTTGCTGAGCAGGATGAGCATCGTGGCCTGCTCCAGATCAAAAGTGTGCAGGAACGCGATGCTGGAGAGTACCGGTGTGTGGCCCAGAGCCCTGCTGGGACAGCATCAGCCACAGTCATCCTGCAAGTTGGAGGTGAGTGCGATGTAGTATCTTCGACCAAAAAATGGATTTCCTATCTAATTTTCAGTGGGTCACAGATGCATCACAATGTTCATAATTGTAACCCTAACTCTTAAATACTGTATATATCATGTGGTGATGCACATATAGTGGTTGCGTGGGATGTGGAGCCCATCCCATCTTTCTATGGACCTCGAGGCCTGGACAGGGCACAGTATAAGGTTGAATGATTAAATTAACTGCTACCATTGGCATCCATTTTAGCCTGTACAAAATACTTGTACAGTTTATTTGTACAGACTTGTACAGTGCATTTACATAAATGTGTTGTTGGGTCTCTCAACACTCATTGAACAATTCTATGGATTTCTTATTTTATGCCTCAAAATGTCACTATAGTGTATAACAGTTTATAAAGGATCTAGTTTAAAGATCAAGTAGTAATAGATTCTAGTTTTACTGCACATGTTTATAGGGTTTACAATGGGACACAATGTGCAGATTTACATTGCATCCAAAAAGTATTCGCAGCGCATCAATCAATTTTTTACATTTTGTCATGTTACAGACTTATTACAGCCTTATTTGTCATGTTACATCCTTATTATTTTTCCCCTCAGAATTCATTATGGGGTGTTGTGTGTAGAATTCTGAGGTAAAAAAGTTAATTTTATCAACTTATAACAAAATGTGGAAAAAGTGATATGCTTTGAATGCTTTCTGGATGGACTGTATGTGTACATATCAGTAATAATTCTCCATTGAATGAGTACACATCCTAGCGGTTAAAGAAGCAGCCCCGTAATCAGAAGGATGCTGGTTCACCAAGGTGCCACTGAGGTGACCCTGAGCAAAGCATCGTCCCCACACACTGCTCCCCGGGCGCCTGTCATGGCTGCCCACTGCTCACCAAGGGTGATGGGTTAAAAACAGAGGACACATTTCATTGTGTGCAACGTGTGCTGTGCTGCAGTGTTTCACAATCACTTCACTTTACTTATGAATATGCAGTTATGTAAAAACATATTTGCTTTGTTTCTATCTTTTTAGCTTTTCCTCAGTTCTCTGAGTCTCCGGTTGATGTTGCGGTGAACGTGGGAGAGAATGTGACATTACCATGTGCGGCTCATGGTTTCCCCGTTGCCACGGTAACATGGGGTCGGAAGGATGGACGGGCCATTTTCAGCAAGCCTGGTAGCCCTGGTGGTGCCCTGCAGCTACCCTCTGGAGCCCTGGTCATCCAGAGTGAGTCGCTGTCATATCTACACTAGATACTCCTTCAGGCCAGATACACTCAGGGAGCTTACAAATGCTTCTTACACACTTAATAACTTATTATGGATGTCTAACAATAATATACAATACATTTCCAAACCTTAGTTGTTCTTATTTTTTGCATAAAAATGCATAAAAAAGGAAAGAACCTCAGCCTTTAACACACTCTACACTCCTCGACCATACAGGCACTGCAGACCCTTTACACACTGCACACTACACACAAAGAGCAAAGGACCACAGACGTAACCTCACTGCAGCTCCTGTAGCTGAGATACGCTGCAGACAGGTTATTTTGGGTAGTGACCTGCAGCAAACCCAGTTTGTTAGAGAGAGAGCAAGCCGCGATGAAACAGGTTGAAACTGATGAGAATAGACAGACCATTCTCAGTTCAGCCATGTCATGACCCAGCCAAGATAAACCACATGGACTGGATAGCTTCTTAGCCATAAACCCGCCACAGACAACCACACAGGTGGAACGCAGCCTGAAATGTTTACAGCTATGTTATTTTTATTGGACAGCCGTGACGCGTTTACATTGAACAGGGTGCGCCGGTTAGCCCATACTGAGACAGATGGGGCTGTTCTTACCTGGCTGGTTTATTTTTAACTTCTTTTAAATGCTATTCACACAAAGGTTACTGTCTCTATTTTAAACACAAACACACACAGTACAGTAAAAGTACAGTACTACAATAGTGCAATTACAATGGTAAATGTGTATAGTTGAACAGTTTTTACAGTACAATTCCAGTGACAGTTGTTGGTTGTTTTTTGGTCACTCATTTTAATAAGAATCCAATGAAGCTTGTGATTGTGACAAGAGTGTGTAAAACTGAAGAGAGGTGACTGCAGCATCAAACATACTTTCTTCTGATAAAAAAGGTGCTGTTACATACGATGATTTAGTATTATTCCCTCTCATCTCCACATTGGAGCATATTGTTTTTTTTATGGGGAAAAGTATGTTCTAATTAGTGGATACCAACATGGAAATAACAGTTTAAATTTATTTTGGAAGCAGCCATGTTGCATTGCCACATTTAGTAGCCTAAAATGGATAAAACCACAAATACTCAGATCTTCAAAACTCTAATGACCCCACGATGACCCCAGCGAGCATGCCATTCTGTTGTTTACACATGCTCATCTGCTGAAAATTTGAGTGCTTATGCACAATTCAGTTCGGTCTCTCATCACAGGTTTTCTGTATATCCATTTCTGACGTGTTTGTTTTCTGTACGGTCAAGCTCTCTCAGATATAGTTCACCAGGGTGCCGCTTTCAATTTGACAAATGTTGTATGTGGCTAATGACCCAAACAAAATGGAGCAGACATGAAATCAAACCCAGCCCTCTGTCAGCAAAAGATTATTAACATCTTGCACTCTTGAGACACTCAGAAATGATCAGCGTAATGCTGTAAACCATCCAATCTAATTCTATACACGTTGGGACCTAATATAAACTTAAATTGGTTTTTATGTGACAACTTATAGTGTCTACATTTAAACCTTATTTTTTAAGTGAAAATTAGAAAGAATTTGCAATACAATTGATTGAGACATCCTGATGTTCAAATTTGCTCAACAATTATTGTTTCAAATTGAATTGAAGTGGTACACTAAATGTTGGCATGAATTTAGATGCCAGATATGCGCAAAATCATTATATATTTATAACATAATAATATATATATAACATGTTGAAAGGATAAAATGTGCATGGTCAGGCAAAATGCTTTTATATATATATATATATAAAATTTTCATCCTCTCCAGACATCCACGGCTGAGTTACTGTGATTTTACTCGCAGGTGTTTGGCTGGACCATGAGGGCCTGTACATCTGCGAAGCGAGGAACCATTTCGGATCCATCAGGACGGAGGCCAGGATCACCGTGACAGGCTTGGGTACGTCTCAGCCTTCGGCTTCATTACACGCAGTTTAGTCACCGCGCTGAGTGAGTGGTGGCCCGATGGCGAACACCTGGTCTTTTAAAAGAATCGTAAAAAGAAGCAGTGGTGGCTGCTGTTGTGTCAGCTGCTGCCCTGCAACATTTGCTGCGTCTGCTTCCGGGTCTGTTTAAATCATTAAGCACCTCGCTCTGGATCGAGCAGA